>NC_138827.1:1200000-1800000 GCF_965183815.1 Platalea leucorodia
TGGTGCCCAAGGACACGGCTGCACCACGCATCTGTCACCTGCCAGCACCAGAACATTGCCCCGTATGTGTCCGTTACAGAAGAGCTGCCCTTGCCCAGAAACCTGGCCTCTGGGCTTGGCCACCAACCTCCTGCGAGACGTGCCCAAGAGCTCCCCGCCACCACCACGCAGCACGGGAGGGTTACCTGTCATCCCGAGGAGCTCCCTGGACACTGCGATCCCTAAAGAGCAGGACTCGCAGAAATACCACCACCACCCCCAAGCCTTCCTCTCACGATGAAGTTATGTGGAGGTTCAAAGCTCCTCAGTGGAGCCTATGAAGAACATCCAACAAAGTCACTGCAACCAACCAACCTCCTGAGGATCCGACGGCAGCCGGCCTGCCCTCAGCCACATCATGAGGTTAATGTCTGCAGCTGGTAAAGGACGGCTCGTCCTCCTCTCTGCAGAGACACCCCTCCATCCTTCCTGAGGGCACGCAGCCGCTGCTCACCATAGTCCTCATCACAGTCTGATCCCAAATTCTGGACCAGAGGACAGCCATCACTCCTGTAGGCCTCAGCTCGAGGGAATGCCTAGTTTAATACTTACAGCTTTGCTCATTGCCTCTTTTACGTTAAATGTGAGCCCATCTCAGCCCCGCTCCTCTGCTTCCCAAGGCTGCCTCCATCTCTCCTTAGCCAGGCAGGTCCCGCACCCTTGGGGACATGGTTCTCACACAACCTTGGGCCATGGCCCATCCTGAGTTATGCCTACCCTCTGCCACCACTCCCACCGACGCCCTTCTGGCCATGCCAGGAATGCTGAGCAGCCGTTCCCATCACCGGCCTCAGAAAGGCACCAGGAGCCAGCACGGCACCCAGGCATCTCTGGGGAGTCTGATGGGCAAACATCTCACACCGGTCTCTCGGACTCCAGGAAGGCGAGGAGCAAAAGTTGCAGTCACTTCAGGAAGCTTTACGGTGAGTTGTGGGATCATTTACCAAAAGAACCGCACACTAGGGCAGCGGTAGCGTGGGTGTAGGGCACGATGCCCAGGAACACAGGCTGGAAGGACCTCTTGGTTGTGGAAGCCAGGCCCCAGCAGCCAGAGAGACCTTCAGGTCACTGACCACCCACACTCCCATCTGCAGCACAGGCCACCGCTGCTTACGACTGATAAAATTCAGACACGCAATAAAAAGTCAAAGCCACAACCACAACACGATATACAGGGAGACTGCTGATGCCGCTCACGTCCCAGACCCCTGCTGCCGCAGGGCAAGCGTTGGCCTCCCGCCACCATGGTGCCGACCACCGACCCAGCAGGAACGGTGCCACTTCCCCAGCCGGGTCACCACCAGCGGATCCAGCTCCAGCTCTCCACACCAGGCAGAGGTGAAGCGCCCGAGCAGCCGGATGGCAATTTCCATGGCAACGCAGGGATGCCATCCGCAGAGGCTTCAGCTCCAGCGGGAGGGGAAGTGGGACCAGGGGGAGGGAGGTTGATCAACAAGCACCGCGCCAGGGACGCTGCGGAGGAACGGAGGCCCACAGCATCGATTTTCACGCCCATCTTCCCCTTTCAATTCTTCTCTAGCATGAAAGTCCCAATTTAAATGGCAGACTTTGACACCATGAAAAACTATCAGAGCATTTAACACACTGCCCCTTCCTCCCACGTCATCACACCCACGTCTGCCACCGAAATAAAGAGGACTGCATGATCCAGACATCTCCCCACAGTCCCGGCATGAAAGTGCAGCAAATCTGCGTCACACAGAGAACCTTTGAAAGAGGATGAATGCTAAGTGCAGGGAAAAATGATTACTTTATTTGTAAAGACCATGTCTCTTGTCATTCTAATTAATTCCAAATCCTCCAGGCACCGGACAGCTGTGGGTTTAATCATGA
Organism: Platalea leucorodia; assembly: GCF_965183815.1. NCBI lineage: Eukaryota > Metazoa > Chordata > Aves > Pelecaniformes > Threskiornithidae > Platalea > Platalea leucorodia. Next base: position 1,201,894 of record NC_138827.1, read on the forward strand.
ATATACAAATCAGCAACAAATGAACAACAAAAGGAGCCTCCAAATGCAATACGGGGAGACCCAGCATTCAGGCTGGTTCGGCTGCTGCTCTCCCTTCTTTGCACTGAAGGGAAGGAGGGGATGGGTAAAGCCAGGACCTGCCACCTCCTCCTGCCACCAGCACCCAGGCAGCCCCATGGCGCCTCTCCCATTTACTCCTGGACATGGGAACGCCGGCCTACATCTCTCCCTCCGCCGGCAAAGCCTCCCCGCTGCCGAGCGGGAAGCAGCAGCTGCACGGAGGACAGCAAAGGCGAGAAGAGAGGGAGGAGAAGTGAGGGAGGGAGGGCAGAGGCAAGGGCCGGTGGAAACGAGAGGCTGGGGGATGGAGAGCAGCTGGAGCAGCACAGACAACTCGAGTAGGTAGCTGGGAAGGAAAAACACAGGGTTTAATCTATGCAGAACAAATGCACCGAGTGATGGGAAATTGCTCGCTTCTGTCTGAGCCTTGGCCAGGGCAGAGCAAGGGGGCAACGCTGGTACCCAGGGGTTGGATGCACACCAAAGTGAAGCCATGCAAGTTCCCACGCAGTCACTAATGCCCTTACACCAAATGTCAAACACCAAACCTACTAAAGGGGGGGACCCTGCAGAGCCTCCTGCTGCCAAGGAGGCTCGGGACCCTTCCCCAAGCAGCCAACACCTGCCTTCTGCTGCGGTTTCTGTTTTCTGCACATTGAGATGCAATGAAGCTGGTGTGCAACTGAACATGGGGCAGGCAGCCATCGACACCTACCAGTGCAAAACACCGCATGCCACTTGGAAGAGAGAGCTGGGAGAGGAAACAGGAGCTACCCAGAGGGTTGCTTTGCAGAACAGGTTGTTTCGTTTCTCCTATGAAAAGGGCAGGGACCGACCGTGAGGCAGGGCTGAGCATGAGCCCAGCCACAAACCACCTCTCTCCTGCTGCTGGGAGCTGCTGCGCTGCTCCTCACCTTCCAGACCTGCTTGCCTAAACTCAGCACAAACACATGAGGAATGTGCTTTCCGAGAGCCTGAGAGCCTGCAGAGCATCCAGCACAGCAGGCACCCGACCACCCAGCAACGGCCAAGGACCAAGCCCAAGTTTTGAGTTTCTTCTTACGGTGACCAGATGCCACAAGCCCATGCACGGGACCCAGCTGCGGCTGCAAAGATGCAAAGGGTGTTTGTTTTTGCAGGAGAGAAAGGAGTCGTGAGGAATCACCCCTGGGAGGCACGACTCGTCCCTGTCCCCCTGCACATCTCCTCTGGGGTGCCAGGCTGCACCCAGGGCTGAATGTGGTGTGCAGGGGACGGATGGTCCCTGGCAGCCTGGGAGACTAATGTCTGTGCAAGCCATGGCTCCAGCAGTCAGTCCCAGCGACACCTTCCTGCGTCGTAAGAAACTGCTCCACATCAGGCTTCAAAGCCAAAACTGTCCTCGTGCAGAGGGAGAAGCGCATCCCATTCCCCTGCCTGCTGCCGTGCAGTCCCTGGACCCCAGTCACGGCATCGACACCCATCCTGCTCCAGAAGGGAGGGCCCCGGCGCTCCGGCTGCCCCACGCTGGGAAGGGACCCATCCTCTCCTCTTGCACAGCGTGAGTCGGTTCGACATTTTGGGAAAAGATGCCTGGGCTGTGGAGTAATGAAAATAACCCTTCCCCTGCAGTCCTCCCCACTGAGAGGAGCAAGGTCTCCCCGGCCGTCCTGACAAAGCAGGTCTGGAGAGAAAGATAAGGGGATGAGCGGGGGCACCTGCAGAGGCTGCAAGAAATGATGAGCAAACAGCTTCACGTGTCCTCACCAAGACGTTTCCCAGTGCAAAACCCTGCCAGGTCCCCACAGTCTTCCCGTCCCGAAACAGGCTTGCATGTGGAAGAGGAGAGGTGTTTCGGGGGGTTCAGCTGAGCCCTCAAACTTGCAAACTTTCTGCATCACCTCCTTCCTTTCTGCAGAGTCCCTCATAAAACATGCCATGAGGAGGAGGGCCCGCAGGGGACGTTTGAGCTGCGAGACCCAACAGCGTGACGTACTCGCTCCTCACCCTCTCCCCAGCCCAGCTCTGGGAAGCAGCACGCAGGTCCCGGGTCCAGCCCACCACTGACACCCCGTCGCCTCACCTCCGTCTCCCCACCAAGACCATCAGACAAGGCTCCCTCCAAACATCAGGTCAGGCTCCCAGGCCAATCCTGGGACGACCAAACAACACTAAATGCAGAACGCTGACAATAAAAATCAGCGTACGTAAGAAAAAAGTCCAGTTCCCGATTCCGCAAGGAAGCAGACAGGCATAACCTCTCTCCTCCACTGCCTCCAGCTCTGAAGCCTCCAGGATTTTGTAAGCGCATCAGCCCTGGTCCTCTTGGCAGAAGCACCTGATGGAAGTGCCAGGACATCCCTCTCGGCCATGAACCCCGCCCCAGCGAGCCCCGCACCTGCGGCCGACAACCAGCCAGGCAAGCAATAGCGGCCTGCTGAGAGACAGGAATTAACAGCGTGAAGACCTTGTACGACAAATTCAATGTCAAAACAAACAGCGCCAGAGATACTCCACCAGCCAGTCTCATTTGTACTTAAAATTCTGGGGTTTAATCTAAGCAAAGCATTTGCACCGCAGAGCAAAGGGTCGGGAGCCCAAGCCCAGCTGGCTCTGACACCTGGGACAGCCATGGCATTACCAGCACGGGATGGAGACCCCCGGACACCTGCATCCCTACAGCCACCAGCAAAACCCATCCAATGGTGCAACTGGTAAATCCAAAGCCCAGTGACCAGGAAAACAAAAATATCATTGCTTGGGTAGACAAACCCACCTTCAAGCCTGCAGGCAAACCTGAGCCCTGCAAACCCGCAGCCTTTCCGCCACGGGGCTATCTGAGCTCCGATGAGCGGGGGCTGCCTCGCACCCAGCCAGGAGCCCAGCCGCACAACCGGGGCTCCCCGGCCAGCTGTGCACATCTGTGGGAACTGCAATCTCGGCCATAAAACCGCAGCTTGGGGCTGGGACAGGGTGTCAGAGCAGCGCTTGATGAAGTACTTGCCACTGAGAAACACAGATGCAAAACCACAATCTCCCCGTGCCAGCTGTGGCGGCATTAGCGGGTTCTCCTGGATGGCCTCAAAGCCTCATCCTCACCAGCAAAACCTCTTCTGGCCAGCACGGGATCGGGGGCAGCCCCACCGCAGCCCTCCTCTCCACCGGTGCCGCGCCGGCTGGGCTGAGCAGGAGGTGGGACGGGACCCGAGGCCCCAGGGCAGGCGCTGAGCTGGTGGGAGCAGCACCCAGAGCACCCGCCAAGACTCGCGGTGGATTTCGCTCTCCGCTACAGGCACGGGCTGGACTTCACGTCTCTGCCACGGGCTTTGACAAGGAGACACGGGCAAACACGCGCATCCCCTCCCACGCACGAAGCCAGAGTCGCTCTGGGAACAGCAACGGTGACAAACCCACTCCCCTGCCCGCCTCTGTGCGCCACAACTCATCTCCTCTCCCCGCAGGCAGAGAGAAAGGGCACCCCCCCCTTAAAAATTGCCTTTCTTTAAAAAAAAAAAATTCCTTGAACAAATGGCAGCAAATCCCAACGCGGAGCCGCACAATGGACACTTCAGTCTGCCCAGGGGAGGGAGAGACAGGACCTTCAATGCCTAAATAAATTCAATTTGCTCGTTAAGAGGGGGCTGGGGAAGGTTAGGCGGAGGGTAGCGGTGGTTATTCACTTCCCCCAATTAACATTCCAGCAGCACTGCTCTGCTTTCTAGGAACAATAACTTTTTCGGGAGGGGGAGCGATGCTCATGGGGGCGTTGGATGGTCCTGGAGAAAGGAGACACATCCGTGCCTTAACAGGGTCCGAGTTTATGTATGATGGGAACCGCGAAACAAAACCAAGAATAAATAAAGATCTAGCCTACGCAAGAAGAACCTGCAAAATAAAACCCCTCACATCCCTAGACCAAGATTATTTGCCTTTGCTGCTGATCTAAATATTTTCTGCACAGGCCTTGGCAACAGAAAAAGAGGCGGCTTGTCACTGGTTTGTTTACAAAAGGTCTCTGAACGCAGGGTAATTAAAAATATTTAGACCAGGCTTTGAGCCACACCATCCCCAAAGCCTCCCGCAGCCCCCATGCCGACTTGCAGCAGCCGAGGACCTCGACCGCCCGTGTTTTAAAATAAACCAGACCCTCAACCCCCTCCACCCTCTGCCCAGCTCTCCATCGCTGCAGCCCAGCCTTGCAGGTGGGGCGGCCGGCAGGACGGGCAGGAGGGGGTTACTTCATCCCTGCACCCACTGCGGAGCAAGGAGTCACGTCCCAGCTCACGGCTCCGCGGGCCGGCTCTCCTGCGGGATGAACAGGGCTGGATGCCACCCTCTCCTCTCTCCCGGGCTTCCTTCTGCCCCGGGAAAATCCCGGGCCCCTTGACTGAGGTCTGCCCACCACTCTGTGACAGTAATTTACTCATTTATTTCCTTCCCAGGATGAAAAATCTGCCTTTTCTTAGCTTGGTCATTAATTTCTCCAGTAAAGTGTTTGCAGCACACTTGGAGCTCCCACTTGATCTTGCCGCTTCCCCGACGCTCTTACGAGGGAGGCTGCTGTGCTTAATCCTCCGCAGACACGCGAGCCCGTGATGGTGACGCACCCAGAAAACACGGAGCACGACCCAAACCCACCTGCAGCCGCACCAGCGGGAAGGAAAAGCGCCGGAGGGGCTCTGTGCGCGCCGAGCGCTGCCCGCCCCGACCGGCACCGGTCGCCAGCAGAGCCCGGGGCTGCTCCCACGAGGGGAGCACGCTGCAGGAGCGCAGGGCTCCCGGGGCGTGGGACGAAGCCTGACACCAGGCGAAGCCGTGCCTATCGCCGTCTCAAGTGCTGCGGGCCTGAAAAGAGCAGGCTTGCCCTCGTAAAACTGAAAGCAACCACCGAAAATGAACGGGTCCGTCAATACCCCACGGGCATATGTGCTGGGGCGTATCTATTTCACCACTTTACAGTTTCAAAGGATTCCCATGAAAATCTAACCCAAACAGACAGATGGCCAGGGCTCGGCATTCCCAGTCACTGCATATAAGCAATAAAAGGGTACCCAAAAGCGAACCCTGGCACATACGCACGGCTGGACAGACACCTCCATGGAGGGAGGTCGGGCACCGATGCCAATTAAGCACAGTTATATCATCTATGGATGCCTATGGCCACACATAGGAAAGAAAAACATTTTGATCTGCTGTACGTGTCAGGAACTAAAAACAATTCGTTTTACCCTGCAGGTGTTAAATCAGCGTATAAGCCCCAGGGGAACATGCCTGACTAGCAAAGCTCCCATCAGCGCGGTGCTCAGCCGCAGCCAGCTTCAGCTCGGGGATGTCCTATCAAACAGGCGTGAGGCGAACTTGAAGCAGGCAATGTCCAAAGATGCTCCAGTTATTTAATTCACTCATCAGTAACACTCAAGTTGAAGACTTGCAGCGTCCCGCTTGGCTTCTCAGATGACAAATCAGCTTACTGATTTACCAGGCCATGCATAATCACATCAAATGGCTCTTTGGTGCCAATGTCACCTCCCAGGAAGAAGATGGAAGGATGGCAGAATGGCCTGCACCTCCCTGGGAAGGTGGGCTCGAAGCAGAAAGGCTGGGAACGCCGTATCGGACACCAGTACTGTCACCCTGGGCGCCTGACCAGCACGCCAGCACCAAACACCCCCCGGAGACCAGCCAGAGGCCTGGGGGAAGGCTGGATTCGCCCGAAGCCCCGCGAGAAGTCTCCAGCGCAGCTCTTGCTTCCTGCCCTAGACACCCCCGCGCGCGAGAACAGGGCCAACGCCAGGACGCCTGCCAGGGAAGTCGTGTGGCTTCGTGTGTTCCTCCGGGAGCATCCCGAGGCTTAATCCCAGTGCAGAGGAGCTGGTGCCTTTTTACCCCAAGCAAAGGTCTGCAAGTCAAAACAAATCCCCTCTCAAGCCAGCATCAGGCACTAGGGCTCTGTTTTCCCCGCTTTTTGGGCAGCCAATGCTCTGTCCTACCACTCAAGCAGGCACTGCACGACCTCCTGCTCCAGAGCCGATGCCACAGACACTCACCAGAGGTGCCTTAAATGGAACAAGGAGCAGTAAATGATCGTTTGAACAAAAACCTGGATGAAACAGCTGAGCTATGGGCTGGATTTGCTGTTGACTTTCAAGCCTGAAAGAGGAACCCACCCATAAAAACGCAGAGGCCAGCTACTGAAAGATCCTCGCCAGAGGGGAAGCAGCACGAACCAAAAGCAGACCCAGCACGTGCTCCCCTCCAGCCCCAGTGCACCACAGACCACGCACGTCTCTGCTCCTCACCGTGCCATGCCGTTATTGCCATAGCTGAACACAGGAGGAGCTGAACGAGGGTCCAGGTCCCGCATGGCCCTATCAATGTCGCTAGGAGCTTCCCTACATGAAGCCCCACACCTCGTCCCCTCCAGGAATCACTTTCCTCCCTCTCCTCCCCAGGAGATAACAGGGGCTCAGGCAAGAGTGTCAGGACCCCACCACCCCAAAGGGAAATCGGGTGCACACAGGGTCTTCCCAGGACAGCAGCTTTCATACTGCTTTCCTCAAAGCGTCCAGAAGCGCTGAAACTTTTCATGAGGCAGGACATTTCTGCGGTCAGGGGGATCCAGAAGTTGAGCACTGTCATGCTGGTAGCTGGCCATCTCAGAAAAGCTATCTCTACCTTGGAAGGCCACCTCTCTAACAGCCAAAGAAAACAGAGGGAAGACCTCACACCCGCAAAAGCGTAACTCTGCCTTTCTACGCCACTGCCAGTCGGCCCTGAGTCCGAGTTCAACCTTCTCCTGGAGGCTTCAGCAAGAAGAGATTCAGCAGGCTGGCAGCAAGCATGCCCCTTGCCGTGGAACGAGGCGTCAAGAGCTCCACAGCCAAAGCACCCATCCCAGCCCTCTTCAGCCCAGCCCTCCCTCCTCCTCCCGGGCTGAAGGTCCCACAGCTGGGGCCACGCGGCCACCCCATCACCACCCCTCCGCAGCTATTCTCAGTCCCCTGGTGCGATCAGGCTCTGCCTGGGGATGCGACTGCAGCAGCAGCAGGGAGGAAAACCAGCTTTCTACATGTGACAGGCAAAGACCTCTAAACACTCAGTGCAGAAAGACATAAACCTCCTTTTCTTTCCAGAAGATCAAGACCCAGCTATGCAAGTGGGGCAGCCTCCAAAGGCACCTTACTCCCTGTTGAAGCCTGGGCTATTTCTGCCTCTGCAAACGCTCCCTTGTAGAGATAAGACTCATCCTTCTGAAGCTTGTCAACTAGTCATTAAAAAAATGAAACACAAGGGGGGAGAAGTGAGATGAACAAAATGCTAATAGGAACCCCCAGGTCAAACCGCCTCCCCTGTCACCGGGGCCCTCCTCTTGCCAGCACATTCCTGCCGCTAATGAGGCCCCACCGCTTCCTCCTCCCTCCTCAAGTTGCTCCTGGTGATGCAAATCCATCGTCTTTGTTTCTATTCTTGGAGTAAAAACAGAACCAAAGTAAATAGCAAAACAGCTCTTAGGTTTCAGGATCCTTTCTTTTTCCATCCTTCCCAACAGCAGCAAGGCTGTTGTTGCCGTCAAAGCGAGGTGACACCCGACCCCAGACATCGTCCTGTTCCCACCGGAAATGCTCCGCTAAATCTTCAGCCTCCAACGTCCCCTCTGAGATCGCTGCCAGCTCCTTCTCCGAACCTCCGCTCCTTGGGAGGTTTCAGACGTCACTGCGAGTCTCTCGGCGAGCAGAGAGCCCAGGGAGAGCCTGCCAAGGACCCTGGGGATGGCAGCGAGCTCTCCCCAGTCCCAGCCCTTCTCATAAGGCTGGAGACGTGTCCCACCAGATCTTCTGCCTTCCACTGTCACCTTTGCCCGAGGAGCTGAACCAGCTCCAGTCTGCACCCAGAGAGACCCCGTGGTGCCCAGCGTGTTCCCACGTGCCAGGGTGGGCACCGGTGCACAGGCACAGAGGGGGAGAGGAGATGCACGGCAACACGGGTTAGACACATCGCAACACAGGTTAGACACACTGCCTCTCCCCGATACAGGCCAGTGCCCCTGCAGCAGGGTGACGGCCGTGCTGCCACACGGCACTGCCAGGGAAGCTGCTCACGCAGGGGAGGGTTGTGGCCGAAGATCAGCGTGGCCACTGCCGAGCTCCCACGGAAGCTGCAGACGCAGGAGGGGCAGGTACGGCAGTCTTTGTGCCAGAAAAGCTCTATGCAGGTGCAGTTTCTGGTCTGTTATACATCCCCCAAAGTCATGTCCTCCTTAGTCGAGGCCCGGCAAAGCCAAGCAGGCAGCAAACCCTACATGAGGTGCTGAGACCCTGAGTGCCCGCAGCAGGACGAACACGCTGCAGGTGGCACCCAGATCACATCCCAGCGCTCTCCCCGTCGTCATGGCTCACGCTGGAGAGCAGACGGCAGCAAAGAGCCAAGCCTCAGCTCCTGGTGCAGATGCAGGGGAGCGCGCAGAGCCCTGACAGCACTCATTAATGATGAACAGTCGGATGTGACCACTGCGTTTGGACATGGCAACACCCCCAGTGCTTTGGGGAGCTCTGGCAGTTTTCCCCAGGCTCCCAGGTGCAAGGAGGAGTGGGGAGACCCTGAGGATTTGAAGGCTGAGGGGAACTCGGACCTCTCCAGTGAGGGCAGCGATAGGTAAAATGAAGCCCTTCTTCCAGAGATGGGGGAAGAAAAGTCGGAGCAGCCCGAGGAGCTGCTGCTCGGCGGTGGGTACCGGTGCGCCGAAGCGCGGTGCTGCAGAGACCTCTTGCAGCACACAACTGCTACTGCACCCAGGCCCCGACAGCACGGAGCATCTCTTGGAGCCGCATGGTTCCTAACGGGAAAAGCGAGCTTTGCAGCACACTGGTGATTTATCCTGTGCACCCCCAGGCGGGCTGCACCTGGTCAGGCTCCGCAGCATCCAGCTGATGGCACCCAGCACACACAAAGTGCCACCTACAGACAGCCACCACACTAAATTGCTCCCAGTCCTGCAGCTGAATCCACTTGCCAGATCCTTGAGTCTATATGAAGCCACAACGGTGTCTAAAAGGGCTTATTCAGGCACAAGCATCTCCCTGCATGAATTTGCTTGCAGGGGAAGTACTCTGAAGCGTTTACATCTCAGGCTGTCAAAGCACTTTCTTTGATGGCGCTCTCTGATAGCTCATCAAAGGCATTTTGGGGACTGCATTTGCAAAGAGCTGCACCATTTGCTCATGAACCTGGGGCACCTGCCTTCCTCAGATCGAGGAGACCCAGAGACCTGCAGACTGTGAGCTCTGAGTTGTAAGAGGACAGGCTACAGCAACCAGATTTGCTGCCTGACACCTGGGAAAGCAACAGCAAGAGGGCTGGAGAGGAAGAGCAGAGGAGCAGATCTACCAAGGGAAACACAGAAGAGGTCCGTAGGTGGACCAAGAGGCCCTGTGGTCAGCAGAGGACGTGATTTACTGCGCCTGGTCTGAGCAGCGACCAGGCTGGGATCCAGGGACCTGCAATCACGAAGCCATTCTTGCTGGCAAATCACAGAGCCCAGAAGTGAGAAGGAAAAGAAAGCAGGATGACAAAAACCACCAGACCGCGCGCGCTGGGATTAACAGGAACAAGCCCAGCAGCTGGGACCCCTCTGGCGGGATGCAGAGGGCGGGGGGACCTGGACAGCAGATGTGTGGCCACCATCACCATCACACCCAGCTGTTGGGAGGGGACAACCAGCCAAAGGCAGGCGGAGAAGCTGTGCCGGGGAGAGGCACCTCCTCACCCCCACCAGAAACTGGTCTGGGCCCTGCCAGCACAAGCCTCCCTGTGCTCAGCAAGATCGAGCCATCCAAAAGCATTTGCTTTTCCACGCAGCTGGACCACCGCTGGCTGCAGCCCAAAGCACGCCCAGCCCACCCTGCGCGCTGAGACCCCAGCCCGGGCTGCAGCACCAACTGGAAAACTCGCTCACGTTGCGCCTTGCGAGGCAGCGGTCCTGCCGCAGAGGAGGAATACTCCGGCTCACGAAATAACGTCTCACTTATTTTACATCGCTGTAGTTGTTTTCTTCTTTCACACAAACTTCAAATACCAAAGGACGCAGTGCACATTTTTAGCGAGTCTAGCTTGGAGAAGCAGAGTAAAATTGGGAGTTGGCAAAGGACTCGGCTTTCCTCCTCCTCAGCCCCGCTGCTTTCTGTGCATTTGATGCTCCCTGCCCAGAAGCAAAACGCTCAGGCCCTGGAGGCTGGAAAGTCGCTGCTTCTCCCTGCCAGCCGTCGGGCGCTCCCTCCCAAGCCAGCCCTGCGCCCCGCCAGCACCCCGTCCCTGCGCAGGCTGCGCCCCACTGAACCCAGCTGCTCCTTCCCGACGCAAAGCCAGCAGAGGGAGCAAACGCTGCGGCTTTGCAGGGAAATCGTGGCCGTTGTCCGCTGTGGTTATTCTATTCTGAATCTAGAGGCTATTTCCGAGTAGCTTGCATAAGTTATTTGGACAGGCCCAAGGTAGGACCAAAGCCAGTCTGCATCCTTTCTTATAAGAGCCCTGGGAAAATGACATATAGTTTGCACTGGCATCCAACCCGCAAAATGGCAGTATTCAAGTCGAAACCACAGTCAGTCCCTCGGCAATAAACACCTTCCAGATTCCAGCACAGGGGTCCACAGCTACCGTCTATTTATTTTAAGGCACTGTCAGGGACCGTACTCTCAAACCCCCAAAAGACTGCCCACCAGCAGGTCTCAAATCGCTTACAACGGCCGGGAGAGGCTTCCTACAGGTGACCGACTGACAAATGCAACGTGGTCTGCCCTGTATTAAATGCTAAATAAATATCAACGAATAGGTTTAAGAGACAAATTGCTGAGTAGTCTCCCTTCACAGAACTGGAAAAATCTCTCTGACACCAGAATTCCTGCTCCTTCCATCTGAGGGAGGGAGCACACGCTCCGGTTCTGCCTGCGGGTCCCCGCGACGGGCAGAGCTTTGCTGGCGGAGGCTGGGGTACCCCACCGGGCTGCCAACGCCGTATACCACCGCTCGGCATCTACGCGCCCGCCCCACGGATGCACTGAGCTTCTTAGCTGTGGGTGGAGGAAGGCGGCCGCGAGGCCGGGGAGCGAGGGTTTGCAGAGCGGAGGGAGGAGCGTGCGCAGGTTTTCAGGAACCCGCTGTGTGTCACGCGTCAGCACGGACCAAACGCCGCACACGATGGAGACAAGCAATTAAGGTGTCATCAGCTGCCCCTTCGCAAAGCCATTAAACCTGCGGTGATGGAGCGCTGCATGGTTACCTGCTACCGATCTTCTCTGCTATTGCCAGCAGTGCTGCTGGAGCTTGTAACCTTTCCACGCTAACAGACCGGCTTCGGCCACACACAGACCCTGGGGGCATGGGTTGCTTCAGCCATCCCAGCAGGCCAGCACGGGCACCACCAAGGCGACTGAGACGTCCTGATAGCCGAAACGTGACACAGGCAGCTCCCAGGCTGTGCCCTGCTCACCTAACCCCACAACGGGAGGAGAATTTATGGCTGAGCCAGTATTTTCTGAAAGGCAAAGAAATGCTGTCTCTTGCCTGCTCGCAGCTTACTGTGAAGCATCACACTGGTTCTCAGCGCTCGCGCATCCCCTCGCTCTCCTGCGGGGCTGTAAATTGTCCCAGCATGCCAGGTGTCGAGTCACAAGTGTTGTCCTCACCCTGGAAGCTTGTAAACCTCTGCCCGTCCCCGCTGCAGAGGCCGGTGGGTGATTAAACGCACACAGACTCACCCTCACGGGAGCTGAAGAGAGGGCAGAGCTGAGCTGCTGCCGGGCAAGCACCGCAGCCCCATCCCAGCCGCCCGCCGCGGGCATGCACCCGGCAGCGGCCGCGTGCTGGGAAATGCAGCCACAAATCACAGAATCATAGAATCATCAAGGTTGGAAAAGACCCTTAAGATCATCGAGTCCAACCGTCAACCCAAATGTACGGTCTCCAAAGGGAAACAGGGGAAACCACGCAAAGCCGGGGCAGGGTCAGGAGCGACACAAGTTCATGGAGCTCCACGGAATCAACTCTACAAGCACCGCAGCCCAGCGCTGTCCCGGAGGTTGTCACTGTTTCTGGCCATCTGGCCTTGTGTGATACTTGGATTTAATTTTCTTTTTTCCTGTTCTCACAGACAAGTTCCCCACTGACCACAGAAAGGACAGGAAGGTTCAGAAGGCAAGCACAAAGAAGCAGGTGAGCATGGTTTGGGAATACTGGAAATACTAGTCTGATGTTCATACAGATAGACGTTGCACCAGAAAAACAAGACTTTGAATGACCTGCATTTTGGACATTTAAAACAGACAAAATACCCCTTATACATCTCGCCAAAAGCCACCTCCAGATCCCCCCCACCTCCAGATAACCCAGAGGGCACGCTGGCTGACATTCAGCAGAACTCCCCCTCCCAAGCGTCAGTCCCCTCTGCACGAGCAGGGGACCAAGAGCCCCTCGGTGCAGCAGGGCACCTCCGCACCCACGCTGCATCTTCAGAGATGCTTAGCATACAATAAAACACCCCGATGTGCCCAGACCCACCCTTTCATGCACAGCGCGGTGCCAAGGAAGGGGGTCTGGGGGGAACACTGGGCGAGGCTGCCTCCCTTCCCCGCACAGCCACCCTCCCAGTGCGCTGCAGCAACACCTCCGAGGTGCCCAGCCCTCGCCCGGATTCGGATGAAGCTGCCCAAAGTGCACAGAAAGCCCTGGGGAAGGCTGCGGGTGGGAGGGGATGAACAGAATAAACCTCTGTACGTCAGGAAAGCATGCGAAAAACATTTCTGCACAAAGAGGGATGATCCTGTTCCCAAGCGGTCCGTGTGCTGTAGGCGGGCTGGCCAGGAAGGGCTGGCAGAGCCCAGGCAGGAGGTTTCACTGTGCAGAGAGCCAGTACACACTGCAGAAGCAGCGGAGGCAGCAAAAAAGATCATTATTTGCCCATCTTGCACCTGTCTCAGCCAAGCTCTCCACAGCATTTGCATTCATAAGGATCAGAGTACCCAAAATTTGATATTAAATGCCCAAGGCACAGAATAAACTCCTAGACTGCACTGGGGGATTTTCCCCCATCCTAATGGCAGGGATGCAGCCGAGCACGAAACAGCCCATGGGGGAGGTGAACAGGAGAAGTATAACTCTCCAGTCTTATCCAGACTCTGAGAAAAATAACCACCGCTGCTCTGGGATCCCGCTGCCCTGCCCGTGCCTCGCGGCTCAGACACCTGCCCACCCTGCGATGGGAGACGGGCGCCAGAGACGCCTGGCTCCGGCAGCTCCAGCAGGGAGGAGAGCCAGCGTGGCTGGCCAAAAACCAGAGTTGAGCAAGACTCATCCTCAGAAGATGCCCTCGTACCCAACGAGTCCCTCCACATCCACCAAGCAAAGCAGCAGCATCTCCCTACGGCGAACGGCACGTAAGGTCATTTCTGCAGCACTGAACTTGCACAGCATCTCGGGGCCACTTCAATCTGTATTGTGAGTGTGAATACACAAGGAAAAAATTGTTTACGCTGAGGGTGGTGAGACACCGGCAGGGGTTGCCCAGAGCGGTGGGAGATGCCCCATCCCTGGCAACCTTCAAGGCCAGGCTGGCCGGGGCTCTGAGCACCCTGATCTGGGTGAAGCTGTCCCTGCCCCTGGCAGGGGGATGGACGGGATGGCCTGGAAAGGGCCCTGCCAGCCCAAAGCGCTCTGTGGTTCTGTGAGTCTAAGCGTTGGCTGCACGTCCTCGACCCCAGAGAGCAGCCGTAGGCACATCCGCCCCAGCTCGCCCAGTTCACACTGTTTATGACAGATACCTGCTCCCAGTTTGGCTTTGAAGAGGTGGGATGTGCGGCACTGTCCGCATACGCCGCTGGGAACCCCCTCTCCACCAGCCCGGCTTTGAGTGGTCCCCACAAAGCTGCCCCTCTAGTTCCTCCCCACAGGAGACATTTCCCGTTGTGCCGGGATGCCAAGAGCAGACCCACAGCCCGTTCTCCTCTTCCCAAGCCGTCACTGCTTTTACTACAGGCACTGCAAAGTGCTTGCTGGGAGGCTACAAGCTGCCGTTGCAAATAAAACCACGCTCACCAAAGAAATGAGCCGGGTACGTTCTGGTTTTGAGCGTTACCGTGCCGGTTCCCTCCCGCAGCCACTGGCAAAGCTGCGTGATTCACGGGCAGCCTCTCCCACGCCGTGCCTGCTCCCAGGGCCTGCTCCGTCGCCTGCTCCCCGGTGAATACGCTGCTGTCTGGCTCAAGCGTCACATTAGTTATCAGGTTCGTTTTTTTTTAATCTACTCATCAATGAACAGTAGTCAGCAAGTGAGCAATTTGCCAAGGTGGGGCTGGGCACAATTAGATGATGCACAGTGCGCATCCCTCACCTGCCTGCGCCTTTATCTCCTTAAGGCAGTCACTGCAATTGTGCTTTGCAAAACCGAGGGCAGCATGTGCGTAGATCCAGCACAACACTCATCACTACTCCACCTCTTCAGGAAACACAGTTGACCTGCCTCTTGTATGGCTCCAGCCTCTAATTTTATTATTTCTTTCTTTTTTTTTTGTTACACTGAAGTACGGGGCACAAACAAGCACCGACTGTTTGCTAACATTGTCTGAAATCAGATATGAGAGAGCGAGCGGTTTTGTAGCAGTGTCGGAACGCAACCAAATAAAATAAAGCAAGCAGGAGAGTGTTACCGCTGGTGTGATTTCAGTGGCATCAGTGGGATCACAGCAGGGCTGAGCCTGACTTTGCTGTCGCCGTAAGCATCGCACCAGAGCCTCCGGCACTGGCTGCATGCAGGAGACGACGGACTGCACCCAACAGACTCGGCAAGTCCCCGCACACTTAGGAACAAGACCAAACCATCAGGGTAACGCAGGGATGCGTCCCACTAAGCAGAAACCGTTCCGCTCCGGGCTCTGCCCAGCGCGCCTGGCACCAACCACCCGGACCGGGATATTCACGTCCCCGGGACCCGCACTGCTCTGGGGCGAGGCGGCTTCTGCACAGACCCGTGCTGCACCTCCCCAGCACCCCTGCAGTGTCCAGCAGGAGCAGGAGGCGTTTCTGGGCTGATATCCAGAACCCACAGGAACAGGAAAACCTGGATGGGCACATGTCAGCCGGTGCCTGCCTCGTTCTACAGCCCAGGCTCTGTCAGTAACTTCAGTAAGCACCGGATTTCATCAGGTTTCTGCCACAAAGCAAGTTTGTCTCCTCACTGCCTCCGTTTCCCAGGCTCTACCATTCTGGTTAGCCTTTTCTCCTTCATTACGTTTTGTGAGGCAAGGATTACCTCTGCTCAACTCACCTGTAGAGCTCCCAAGACAAACAGGGCTCTAAGTCTTTCCTGGAGGGCACAGACATTTCATAACAGAATGACTGCCTGCACAAAATACCATACGAAAAATAATAGTGATTAAAAAATAAAATAAATCCTTGCACGAGAACACAGCCAGGTAAGCAACACAACTTTGCATCTCACCTACTTGAAACATGCACGAATTAAAGCAAGCAGAAGCGTCAAGCCCGTTGCGGCAGCACCAGGGACGGCAGAGCTGCACCAGCCTTGCGGCGGGGCAAGGCCACCGCCGCGCTCCTCCAGCTCACCTGCGCGCGCCGGCTAACTCTCCGGTGAGGCACAGAGCAGCATCCCACTTCGGAAGAGCAGCGGGGTCAGGATAGAGACCTTTTGCAAATCAAGCTAATGACCCGTCGGCCAGCACGCTGGGACCCCGGGCACTGCTGCCTCCTCCCCTTTGGGGAGCGGCGGGATCTGTGCCGTCAGTTCAACAGGTTTCCTTGTAACCTCACAGCGTCAGTGGGTGACACCAGAACAACTCGCCTGGATACAGAGTACTTCAAAATCCCAAGGGGAGAAAGAAAGAGCACCAGTTCGCCCAGAGCCCTGCTGTAATCTGCACTGACTGTCCTAGCAGTCATCACAGACTGACTCAGTCCTGCGTGACCTCCTTTAATGCTCCCCCAGGCCAATACCGAGCTTAATAGGTGCCTTTAATGATCAAATGATCAGGGCTCCTGTGAGGACAAGAAGTTTCACCGCAGCCTGTAAGGCAGCCTCACCGCTCTCCTCCTGCCCCCAGACAAGGGACACTGCAGGGACACTGTCCCATCCCCGCTCCTCGCTGCCCGTCTCGGAGGCCGGGCAGATGTAGCTGGGCATGAAACCCAAAACAGTCCCTTGCCCATCACTGAGCGACTCAAAACAGCACGGGCAAGGTCTCAGAGCCCCAGCCCTGGCCATGGCCGCCGCCTCCGTCACAGCACGGGCACGCTGGACCCACTGGGGCAAGGCAGGGGGTCTGTGTGACAGACAGATATCAAAAGCAATCAGATGCTCCCCTTTCTCAAAGGCGGCAACATCGCCAACACTACAAGCCTTGGAGGTGTTGAAAGGAAAGGCTTATTAGAAAAAAAACTCGTTCTGACAATCACAAAAATTGGAATTCATTTAAAATTCAAATTATGCAAATTCAAGTAATCTGTACGTGCAGATCCATCACATGCCAGCAGTGGGACCGCAGACACAAGCCACCAGCTACGTGGCTGGGGGGAATCCGCCCTCACTGCGCTGGCGGAGGAAGGCAGGCGTGCTCGCCTCTGGCAAACGCGGGGAAGGCGGCCGCTGCTGGGGAACGGGGCCGGAGCAGGGGTGCAAGTGCTCCCTCCACACCGGCAGGGAAGCGGAAAGATGCCTCGGCAACAGCGGCAGCGCTCCAGCGTGCCATACCCCAGGGGTGCATGGAGGCAAGCCTCAAATGTTTTCAGATGAGCTACACTAAATTCCTCCTTGGAGAAGCTTAGATGGCCATGACCAACACAAGGCCTTCGTTAGGCAGAGCACCTAATCAAATGGATGTGAGCGCTGCAGAGCACAGGATGCACGCGGGCAATATCTGCCCCATCTCCATCCACGCTGCCAGGCTGGGACCCCGGCTGCCCCCCGAAGCCCTGCCTCAGGAGCCTCTCCCTCACTCTCAGCCGTTCCCGAAATAGAGAGCCGAGCAGCTGCATCGCAAGGCAAAGGCAGCTCCGACTGTCAGCGCAGAAAGAGCAAAGCCAGAAATCCAACGTTACAAGCTGGGTAAGTGCAACAGCACGGAAAAATGAATCAAGCTTTAAATATGGACTTTCCTAAAAGGCCCCAGATGAGCCACTGCAGAAAAGGCAAACCATATTCTCTCCTGTAAATGCTCTGCCGTGCACGGGGCGAGCGGCTCCCGCCTGGCACCAGTTCCTCCAGCGGCCACGCTCAGAGAGCCGGGGCCGGGCCGGGCAGGCGCCGCGCAGCAGGCCAGGGCACAGCACGAACCCGGGGAAACCGCAACGCCTCCAGCACGGAGATGGGGAGCAACTACCAAACCCTGGGAGGACGTAGAGCCCGGCACCAGCTACCTGCTCTTGGAAGTAACGTCCCCAGGTTGGCAGGACCTTTACTTTGAACTTGAAAGCCAGGCTCTCTAGCTGTGTGCGGGATACTGGCCCTGCACCGGCCGAGCCTCAGCTGACGAGCTGCCGGCTCAGCTGCCTGCACACTCGCTGCCCCAAAGCCTTGGCCGAAGGGCCCTGCTGATGCCCTTGCCAGGCAGGATGAGTCTGCTTTTTGGTTCTGACCTTGTCTCACAGGGTCACAGCCCGCAGCCGAGCCTACAGCAACAACATCTTTTAGCTGTTAAAACAAACCCGAAATGGCATAGGCAAGGGGAGAAAAAAAAAAAAAGAAAGAAAGAAAAAAAAAATCACCCTACAAAAATCCTTCTCTGTTCCTTGACAGACATAAATCAGCTCCATGGGTACACCAAGAAAAGCTGAAGGTCCCCAAAACCTCATGTGGTCAAAGGCCAAGGCAAAGCAGCTGCAGACGGCGCAGAGAGCTACCGGCACGGCGCTGAGCAGGCAGCCGGCTGGCCCCACGGGCCGGGGAGCAGGCTGCCCACGGGGACGCACAGACCCCACCTCTCCGCAGGCACCAGGGCGCTGGTTGGGCTGAGAGCCCGAGCCCGGGCCTCTCGCGCCCGTCGCCGCTGCAGAAGGGAGGCTGCGAGTGACAGGTCCCACAGAGATACTGAAAGCCCATCTCCAAAAGAGGGACTGCCCCCAGCATCTCAGCGACCTCCTCTCCTTCCCGCGCTCCTGGGTGCAGCTGGGGGCTGCAGATCCAGGCTGAAAGATGGATAAAGCGGATATCCATGCCTTACCCCACAGCAGGACCGCCTCATCTTAAACACCTCCAGCGTCTTTCAGCCGCCCATCGGACGCCCCATCCCGCTTCTGCTCGTCCCTGAGGTTTTCACCTGCTTCCCGAGGCAGCAGCTCCCGCAGAGACGGTTCACGGGTGCTGCTGGCAGCGCCAGGTCGTGACCAGCTCCCCCAGACTCACCCTCACCGGAGAAAAGCGTCGACACGCTGCTGAGGTCAGAACCGTCCTCTCGGGGAGAAAAGGAGCGGCTACGTTCAACAGTCCGCCCAAGCACCAGCAGAGAGGGCGAGCCCCCAAAACCACACCGTACAGCAGTGACGCAGCCCAGGGGACACCGGGAGCAGCACCAGTCTGTGCGAGCTGGCAGGGGATCAGCCCCTCCTCCGGGCTAGAGGAAAGCTAACGCCTTCGGGGGCAGGGGGCCTCAAAAGATGCGTCTGTCCGAAGCCTAAGGGCAGGGTGAGCACCGCTGCCTCGGCCGGCAGCTCTGGGCGGCACTTTGGGTTGCATGGGCACCCACTCCTCCCTCCGCTCCCATTGTACCAATGCTCTCACCCATTTCCAACCAACACCGAGTGCTTTTCAGCACAGGGACACCCGAGCCCTCATTACAACCCCAAGGCCAGTAACGAGGCAGGAGGGAGGCCATATGAACCCCTGTATCGGGTGTCTCTCGGAAAGAGAAGAGGCAAAGCCCATTAAACATTGATCAGAGCCTCCCACAGCCGCGGCGCAGCCCTGACGCGTCCCTGCCGTCCCGCCACCAGGATGCTCTGAAGGGCCAGAACGGGCTGAGCCGCCCCAGGGTCTCAGCGCTGGCTCATCGCTCGCCCCAGCCCCTCGCTGCGCCCGTCTGCAAACCCTCAAAAAGACCCATCTGCTTGTGCAGGTGAGGCAGGGGACCAGAAAACTCATTTCCTACTTTCAGCCTTGCTTCGTGCTTTGGAGGGCAGTGCCTAGGGACAAGGCGCTTGCCCCACGCATCACTCGGCTGAGCAGCAGCCGCCTCCGAGCCAGCCACAGCCTGGTGGGAAGCGGGGAGCCAGAAACCCTGCCAGGCGAGGCGGGCAGGGGCTCTGCCACCATGTGGGCAAACTTGAGCTGCTGCCGCCATCTGCTCCACCAGGCTGGAGCTGCCTCTTTTTCTGTTGTTTTGGTAATGCCGCGCATAAAAATAGCTCTCCGACATGTCGGTGGTTTTGGGAAGCCGTGTGTGTGTGAATACAGGGTGGGCAGGCGCCCCGATACTCACAAATTGCCGCCGCAGCTTGGTCTTGACGCGCTCGGCCTTCGTCTCTGCCGGGTGGACGGCATAGCCGAGGGACCCCAGGTGGTTGTCGACGGACAGGCTCTTCCTCATGTAGAAGGAGCGGGTGCGGAAGTAGCTGAAGGGGGCATCCTCCACCGCCGTGCCGAGCTGGGGGTCCCGGGGCGGGTCCGTGCAGTCGTCCTCCAGCCGCCAGGCCTCCCCTGGGGAGCAGAAGGACACGCCACCCCATCAGAGCCACGTCCTACCCCTCCAGCCCACTGGCGGGGATGCCCGGTGGACAGCCCGGACCCCCTCTGCCCACCCCGCATGCCGTGGGGTACGGGGCTGCAGAACTCGCTGCCCAGAGGCCGTCAGAGGGCACGTCCCTGCCGCAAGCCCCTCGTGCCCCTCGCCCCCGCCTGCCCCAGGCAACAGCCCCTGCTCCCACCCCGTCCAGCCTCAGGTACCCACAGCCCCCAGCCTCCTCCTGGCTGGTCAAATGCAGGACTTGGCCAGAGCCAGGGCCTCCAGGCACTACTGCAGTAGTAGTATTATTACTCAGAATAAGCAGCAGACCAAAATCCTAATACTTAAAAACTTCCTGCTATTTAACAGGGTTATCCCCTTTAAAAGGGTCACTTACAAAGAAAGAAAAGATTTCATTCATTCTTCATCACCCCAAGTCCAATAAGACATTCCACATTAAAAGAAAATGGTGGTTTTTCTTGTTTTGTTTTGTTTTAAAAGGAACAAAAATCCTACACTCAGAACCACACACGGTCCTTGCTGGTAGCGTTAACGCTACACGCCCCTATCAAATCTCTCTCCTGCAGGTATTCACAGGCTCTGTACTGGGTAATGATAACAGAATCTTGCTTTGTGAATGGGAAAATTGAGACACCACAAACGTCGCAAATTGCAAAAGGATTTCTGCCATCTCCTCCTCCAGAAAACTCTTTACGGGATGGCCAAGAGCAAATCAACAGCCAAACCGAGGACAGAACCCAGCCCTGCGGTGTGCTCGAGCTCCGCGCAGCCCGTCGCCAGCAGCTCCATCTGATGCAGCGCTGCGGGGCCGGAGCGCCCGGAGACAAAACCTCATTGACGCTGAGAAAGCAGCGGCGGCGGCGGACAGCCAGCATCACGCAGAGCTGGCGCTCCCGGGGTAGGACTGACCACATTTCATTGCAACAAAAGGGAAAAATAACACAGCACAATAGGAAACATCTCCATAATATCGCCACTCTGCTCTTTTCCGAGGAGCTTGGATGCCGTGAGCTTTCTGTTGCCAATCTCATCTTTACATCTGGAGCCTGCCCTGCCTCCCACCCCCAGCCACAATCACTTCTCAATGGCCATAACAAATAGACAATTAACCCCTCTTGCTCAATTCTTGTAAAAACGATCGATTCTTAGCCATTGCAGCCCAAAAGGCCATCTCACATGATCGTCTTCAGAAACTCTCCCCCTCCTGCAGGCAGCATCATCCCAAGGCAAGACCATTTGCCTCTGGCTTCTGAAAAACCCGGCACCTTTGAGCATGAATGACCGCGACCCTGCTACGCCAGGGCTGAGGAGCAAAATACTTCCAGAGTTTAAAGCAGATAAAGGGCCTAAGGTAAAATCCAGCCACAATTCAGTGAGCGAAGCCTAGTTTACCCAGCAAGGCTGTGGGTTTTACATTGAATGTCATGAGAGACAGGCTGGACTACGAGCCACCGCAGCCTCCGAGCAGCGACCGGCCGCTCCACCTTCTGCGTCCCAACTAACACGCCTCTTCCCCGAGCTCCCCGAGCTTTTTGGGGTGTAAAGACAGTTCACTGCGTGCAAAGTCCTGCCAGCTGATCTGGGGGCACCGAATCGAAACCAGCAGAACCGAGAGGACAAGAGGGAAGAAGAGAAAGGCAGAGAGCTTAAAAATGCAAACAAAGAGGCAACCTGGAGCACAGCACTACCTAGCATCGCATCTTTCTTTTTTTTCCTCCCCTACTTTCAATTTAATAAGCTGCTGCTGCTCCTCTCCAAATGTCAACTCATACAACACAGGAACTGCTGTTTGAAAGCTGTGATTATTCAAGGCACAAACACGTCAATCGGAGCCCAGATCCAGGCTGCCACCGCGAGATAGCATCGCTCCGGGGACGCAGCAGGAAACGCTGCGACGCAGGCACCGAGCCCGGGAGGAGACCCACCCACCACGCAGGAAAATTGCACGTGAAAGGAGGATGCCCCTGCTCGCCTGCGATGCCCCTGCTCGCCTGCAATGCCTCAGCCCCCACCTACGCCGTCCTCTGCCCCCAAGGCCATCGCTTCCCAGCCCCGCGGCACGGCCAGGCAGCCGCCACCGCTGCTCTGCGGCCCGGGGTGCGGGAGGGCCAGGGCTGCGGGCTGAACACAGCCCAGCTGCCAGGGTACGAGGGAAGGGACAGCCACCCGCCATGCCCCCTCCTCCAGGTGGGACGCCTCTCCTGAGGATGAAGGAGTTGGCGTTCAAGCCCCACAAACCAACGGGGTCACATCTGGTCTCCCTGATCCCAGTTTCCCACCGATTTTGCTGTTCTTGGTCTCTGCTCTCTCCACAGGGCTCACAGGCAGCTGCCTCCCCCAGCGCAGCCCCGGAGCAGGACCCGCAGCAGAGCTGCTCCCCTCCAAACCTCTCCCCTGCTCGGCAGGAGGCCTACGGTCCCTCCCCCCCGGGAACGGGGAGCCAGGACCTTGCCTACCCCAAAAACCTTTTCTACGTGCTGAAGGAGCTCGTTCCTGATTTTTACCAAACAAGTAAATCAATGATCAAGCCCAGAGCCTGGAGAGGCGAGAGGGGAAAGATCAAGAAGTGCCTGGAGAGGAAATGCCAAGGACAGGAGCAAGCCCACAGGCTGGAGTCCAACCATCTTTATGCTCTTCTGCCTTGAAGCTGGTCACCCCTCTGCCATCCAGAGCTATGCCTGCAACATCAGCACCTCTAAAAAGATTAACCATCTTCTTGGGCTTGGCAATAACGAGTCTTCCCCTGTCCAAGAGCAAGTCCCTGTGGAAGAGAGCACAGGGACCAGCACCACCACCCAGCTGAAAGCCCAAGGTGGGCATCTTCACAACCAAAGCGCTTTCAGGAGGGGACCGTACGCCCACGCTAAATTCAACACAGATACAAGACTGACAGTCATCCAGACATTGTGGAAGGCCACCCAGAACACCCCTGTGAGTGCTGGGAAAATTAATTGCAGAGTCCTGGCCTAAGCTCAAATCCAGCCGCTTCCTTTAGGCTTCTTTCTTTTCCTCCTGTCGTGGCTTAGCCCCAGCCAGCAACCAAGCCCCACCCAGCCGCTCGCTCGGCCTCCCCCCAGTGGGATGGGGGAGAGAATCGGAAGAGTAAAAGTGAGAAAACTTGTGGGCTGAGATAAGAACAGTTTAATAACTGAAATAAAATATAATTATAATAATTTAAAAAAAAAATTGTAATGAAAAGAAAAACAACAAGAGAGAGAAAGAAACAAAACCCAGGAAAAATAAGTGATGCAACCGATGCCCAGCCCATCCCCGAGCAGCGGTCACTGCCCCCTGGCCAACTCCCCCAGTTTCTATACTGGGCACACCGCCATATGGTATGGAATAGCCCTTGGGCCAGCCTGGGCCAGCCGGCCTGGCCCTGCCCCCTCCCAGCTCCTCGTGCACGGGCAGAGCAGGGGAAGCTGGAAGGGCCTTGACTGGTGTGAGCACTGCTCAGCCACAACTAAACCATCAGTGTGTGATCAGCATTATTCCCATCCTAAATCCAAACCACAGCACTGTGCCAGCTACTAGGAAGAAAACTCAACTCTATCGCAGCCGAAACCAGGACACTTCCCATGGGCATAATTCCTAATAAGCTCACACCAACCGTGCTACCAGTTAGCTTCTTCCCAGCTTCCCAGCAGGGCATGGAGGCAGCTTCTGAAGAGCTCAGCATGTTGCACGACAGACATTGGAGAGAGGAGGCAGTGAAGAGCTCCAGCATGGTCTGCTCCTTCCAGGTGCAAGGCAGAGGGAACTGCAAGGGGTCAGGCATGCAAAACCCATGGTGCGACCTCCCTGTGCAGGCTGGCAGGTAAGGGCTGCAGGCAACCAAAGGCTGAGAAGAAGCCACTGCCTGCTGCAGAAGGAAGAGTGCAACAAAAAGTGTTTCTCAGTCTCACCCCTAAAACTTCACAGGGGCACAGAAGAAGGAAGGACAAGCGAAAAGCAGCTCGTTTCTCTGTGCTGCCAGCGTGTGTGAAGCCTCCCGGCACACTGCAAAACACGACACCAAATGGATAATGGTTCAGACAAGGCAGGAGCTGCCTCTGTTTGACCAAGCCCTGTCTGCTCGTCTCCCCCTCACAATGTGCTGGGCTCACGGCCATCAGGAATTTTGGGTTAAGCCAGGAGAGCTGCTCCAGGTGAGGGGGTGAAGGATGGAGAGCTTGGAGCCTGTCCCAGCTGACCACACCACCACTTATTGCAGGTTACCTGGAGGGGAACAACAAAAGCAGACCAAGAGCAAACCCAGTTCACCGTCCCTCAGCTCTCCTGGCCATCCTCGGGGCCCTGGTTCCCCACCAGACACCTCGGTGCCCGCACAAGGACGTGCAGAGGAGCCGTGGTGCCCCAGCAGGACGATCTCCTGTAGCCTCCCACAGAGCGGCAGGGCACTCCCCTCCTCCGGCACTGCCACGCTGGAACCACGGGACACAAGGCAAAAGGCTGGGGAGCGTGTCCCGGCGGTCAGATGAGGATGTTGCATCTCATCCATGCAGGAGGAGACAACTTCTCCCACCTCACTTGGTGACTCCTCTGCTTGCGGCCCCAAGGACAGCAGCGAGCCGGAGCCCGGTTTCTTCCCTGCAGAGCAGTGAACTCTCCCTGAAGATGAGCTTACCACCTCTCCCATGAACAACCCTGCTCCTGCCAAAGCCTTGCACCCCTGTGGGCAAGACTCTTCCCGAGGTGGCTTTGGCCATGCTGCAGCTGGCCGCATGTCCCACCCTCGAACAGGGAGCGGTGGCACCTGCTCAAAGCAAATTCATGAGTTCTTCAAGGAAAGGATCTTCCCTCCCTCCTGAAACCCTGCAGCCCAGCTCTCATTCCTAAGTGCTTGTGGGAATCCTGCTTTCCTCATCAGCATCCCGGGGCTCATTAACCTCCTGCGCCAGGCGCTGCTCCGCTCTCGTCCTGCTGCCCCGATGTCACGCCCTGCTGGCGGTGCGATCCCTGCAGCTGAGGGTTGCTGCATCCCCGCGAGCGAGGCCAGATCTGCAAGTGACCGAGGCCACCGCTTGTTGCCCCAGGGCTCAGACAAATTTAGTGCTGTGTACTGCAGGTAAATACTGCCAAACCCGTGATCCGGGCTGCCAGGGACCGATACAATAGCCAGGCAATGTTGAGAAAAGCATCTTTTTTTTTCCCCCTCCATGATAGCATGTGGATAGCCTTAACGAGTAGCTATTAGCAGTTCCTAACTGAGTATCAAGGAGCCAGGAAAAAAACTTGGGAGGATCTGGACAGAAAACAACTCCTCGTTCATTCATCCACAGCTCTGGCTGTGGAGGGAGCCTTCCAGCCTGCGAGGGTTTTCATGGTCCTCCCTCTTCTTGGCATCCTACGCACCCTGCAGCCATGAATAAAGCAACATCCTAAACGCTTGCTACGTGCAGTCAGGGCTCTTCCTTGCAGCCGCTGCGCGCAGGGTTTGCTCTGGGCGGCTGCTCCGCAGCGCACCAGCACGCCTGCGCTCACACGAGAGGAGGCGCTTGCAGCAGAAGGTGATGAGGTTTGCAGTGGGTCTGACTCACGCTGGGACTTCATCCCACGGTCTTACACCAGCCTCCCGCTCCCTCCCGCCATCTCCAGCACAGCTCCCTGGAAGCACCAGCACACCAGCCAGGGACTGCCGGCTGCTGAAGGGTGCTCTGGGTGCCGTGCCCTCCACAGCGGGTGCTCTCTCAGGCGCAAGTCCTGCAAAGTGCTTTGTTTTGCCCTCTACCAGGAGGCAGACCTTCACCGTTTATTCAGGTCTGTCCTTGCAAACCATGACCCAGCAAATCCTGAGGGCTCACAGAACCTCACAAGCCCTCTTCAATTCCAGGCAATAGAGCTGCCTGCCATTACCCACCTACTCACAAGTGTCCCACTCCCTCGTGTCCCCAGCAGTCAGCTACACAAGCTTCCCCACAGGCCTTCCTCCCACACCGAGACCCCTTCTAGCAACTGCATGGGCTGAAAGGAAAACCACGGGCCCTGCACGCAGCGGAGTGCAGCCGCACACCCGGGAGCACCGCTGCGACGAGCACAGCAGGACCGGCTCAGCGATCCTCTCCGTGCACGACTCTGAGGAGCATTAGCAGCACCAGGAGGTGAAACGCCGCCTGCAGAGCACCAAAATTAACCCAGGGTTTGGACAGCTGCTCTGCTGGGTAGCTCCCAGTGATCTGACTGTGAGCAGGTTAGGTTTAAGAAAAATAAGAATTAAAAAATCCAAGGGTGCTGTTTGAAGGCAGCTGTTTTGTAAGAATGTTATTTAGGGCTGGATTGTCAGCCCTGGCTTGCAGGCCTTATCTTTGTTTCAGTGCTAATAATCCCTTTCCCCATCATTTTTATGGCCCCAATGTGATTCCACTGGCACCAAAAGCACTGAAAAACTTTGGCCATCAATGGTTTTGCCAATAGACTTATGCAGAGCAGCTGGGCCAACCACATCAGTATTTCATCAGGATCAGCACAAGAGCAGAACATCAGGATAAAAACCCTCCGCTGACCTGAAGGCCAACACACACTACCAGGCTGGGGAGCATCTGCTACAGCAAGTCCCCTCCCCGGCCAGGACAGTGGGACGAGCACAGCGGTGCCGCTCTCCGCCGCTGCTCCCGATGGAGACCAGCAACGAGTACCCTGAAGCCACTTCACGCCATAGCAAAGAGGCGCTTTGGCCGCTGCAGAGGCCAGAGAGGCACTGAGGCAGCGGCTCGCCCCGGCGTGGGTGGGCAGGAGACGCAGCTCGCCCAGAGGCAGAAGGCTCTGAGCATCAGCTGCCTGCATCGGGTGGCTTTCACGGGCTGACTCTGCTTTTTCATCAGCGTAATATGAAAGATGGGGAGGTTTAGGTAACAGGCTCAAAGAAATGCTCTGAGAGGGGTGGAAAAAACCCAGCCTCATCAAGAAGGGCTGGTTTTGGAGCAGGATAAACCCCACACTGACGGGGGTTGGATTGATTTTGTTATCCGTGCCCCTGAAGAAGCAGGAAAGTTTTGCTAGGGTTTTGCAGGCCCCCTGGCAGACCGGGGTGGAAGCTCAGCCCAGCGCTGCGGCACTCACCGGTAGAAGGGACCGTGCAGCCTTTCTGGCAGTCGGAGGCCAAGTGCTTCTTGTAGGGCTTCTGCTCCGGCATCTCCTCCCTGTACACCGTGGAGTCAAGGAGGGGAAGCCTGCTCAGGACCGGGGACTGCGGGATGCTGGGCAGCGTCCGGGACTTCCCCAGGAGCGGTCGCTGCAGCTTTCTGTCCAGAGACCTTGAGGGGAGAAAACACAGGGCATACCCCTTTCAGCAGGTGAGATGGCTTCTTCAAGCCAGGACCCACTGACACCTAATGCCGTCACCGGACGGAGAGCACACGATCCTTCCCCAACACCAAACCGCACCCTTCCTTTGCAAAGCTCTGCTATTTCAGTGAAGCCTTTTCCCTTCGCCGGTGTATTTTAATTAGGATTTGCATCTTGAGCTGTGTCGTGGTTTAACCCCAGCCGGTAACTAAGCCCCACCCAGCCGCTCGCTCACTCCCCGCCCCATGGGATGAGGGAGAGAACTGGAAGACTAAAAGTGAGAAAATCCATGAGTTAACAGTTTAATAATTGAAAATAATAACAACAACAACGATAATAAAAGAATATACAAAACAAGTGATGCACAATGCAGTTGCTCACCACCCGCTGACCGATGCCCATCCCATCCCCGAGCAGCAATTGGTGCCCCCTGGCCAGCTCCCCCAGTTTCTGTACTGGGCATGACGCCATATGGTATGGAATAGCCCTTGGGCCAGCCTGGGCCAGCCGGCCTGGCCCTGCCCCCTCCCAGCTCCTCGTGCACGGGCAGAGCAGGGGAAGCTGGAAAGGCCTCGACTGGTGTAAGCACTGCTAAACCATCAGTGTGTTATCAACCTTATTCCCATCCTAAATCCAAAACACAGCACTATACCAGCTACTAGGAAGAAAATTAACTCTATCCCAGCTGAAACCAGGACAAGCTGCAAGCCACAATCAGCATAAACAGCACATGAAGCCTTTTAGCACTCATCCCACCTCAAAACACACAGATACTCAAAATTAAGCAAATAAACAAACCAGAGGATTCAATGAAATGATATGAATTCCCTTTAAATGAGTTAAAAACCCCACTTAGCACTGAGCATCATCCAAGACAGCAGAATGGTTTTTGTGGCAGAAACCAGGTCACCCGGGGTGCCAGGGGCATGGGCTGTAGGGAAGGTCCAGACCGCAGCAAGACAGACTCAGGCAGCAGGCACTACAGAGGTCACGAAGGCATCATGCAACATGTAGAAACACAAGTTCAAGGTCTCTATGGGGTCAAAACTCAACCAAGTCTGATGATGGGCCTCAAAAGCTGCAGGGGTGACCAAGATGCACACCAGTGTGCGAGCAGGGTGACCACGAGCCTCCTTCTCCTCCCAAATCCCAGAGCGTGCTGAGCCTCGCAGTGGGGCATGGGAGCAGGTCCCCTTTCTCCTGCATCACCCCGCAGCATCCCTCAAGGGATGGTCCTCGGGTGCTGTCCTCGGGGATGACACTGGCCCAGGCCATGCTGCAAAGACCCCAGAAATGTGGTAAAAAGGAACGGATGCCCAGCACCGCCGCGGCGTGAGGAGCCGGGGGGGGGATCACCCTGTGCCGAGGGCTGCGGGCTGGGATCATCCCAAGGCTGTCCAGCCCCGTCCCCCGCTGTCACAGAGCCCACGCCTGAGCCCAACTGAGCTCCCCAGCACACCCCGAGGGGGCTCGGCAAAGGGTCCCTCCTCACACAAGGCTGTTCCCAAATCCCATACTGAATGGTACAAAACCTTCAAATTTCCATCCAAAATTCAATTCTTAGCTCGCTTATGCTCACTGGTTCTTGTGCCAATATTAACCTTTAGCTTAAATAATTATTCCCTCTCTCTGGTGTTTGCTCCCATGATTAACTTCCCTTATACCGCAGCCACAGCTCCTTCCAGCCTGCATTTTCCTAGGCTGATTAAGGCAAGTTCCTTCAGCCTCCTCTTGCAAAATGAGCTTTCATTCCCCATGGTTGTTTCCACACCCTCGCTTGCCCTCCCTCCAGCTCAGACCCGGGATCCTCCACCCATCCCGGCGCATCAGGCAGAGCCGAGCTCCCGGTGTGGACGGCGGGGCGAGCGCTCTGCCTCCCTGCACGTTACAGCACTAAATTTTATCCTATTTTCACTAAGCCAGTCCTCAAGGGCGCACAGGGAGAGTCTATCATGCAAAAGCTCCTGACCCTGGGCGGCTGCCTGTCACCGCTACGTTTATTATGATCGTTTTTCACTCCCCTTTACAAATGTGACAGCAGCTCCCGACGGGTGTCGGCGTCGATGCAATGCACAGGCGAGCAGCGACACCGGGGCCGGGGCAGAGCTGCGGCCCCGCGCAGGGCTCCCGCGGGACGGCACCGCATCAGGCACGCAGCAACCGGCGGGCAGCACTCGGGCAGGAGCCACAGCCCCCCTTACCCAGACCCGAAAAGATGCGTCCATTGGAGCGGGGACGGGGACCGCGTTTCCACATTTCGGTTCAGAAATTTATTATGATTTCTGCATAAATTGCATTTGCCTTTGATTCCCAGGCAACGCGGCTCTGCTCCACAGAGCTGTCACCGAGCGCTCTGGGGACAGGGACGGCGGCAGGGACAGCACTGCCCCGGCCCTGGAGAGGCACCGCCGCAGCCGCGCCGGGCGCACAGCACCATCCTGCCCACTCCAAGCCCCACGCTTCGCTTGCATCGACATGAAAACAAGCTACGCCAGGAGATACAAAGCCAGAATTAGCATCCTGAGTTGTTTCTATTTCAGTAAAACGTATGTGCCTCCCACTGTAACACATTTCCCTGGCACAAGACAACAGGGATGTAACTTAACACATCGCTGTGCTGCATAAATGAGTCCTAGGCTCTGCCGCCGTTCAAAACACTCCTTTTTGCTTGCATGTAAATCTCAGGGCTTTTAAACGCACCTGCCTGTAGCTCCATCACCTGCAGAACGGCATTAGCATTTTAAGCACTAACATCCCTTTGTGCCTACAGTGCCACTCACACAAATCACACCGGGGTAAAAAGGGAAGAATTCACGCCCTTAGAGGAGAAATTTTTAAGTTGTGTAGCCGCAAACAATGACTTAGATCAGAAAGAGCAAAGCAACTAGAAACCTGGTTAGATCTGAAATCTGAACTCGAATTCCCACGCGCACGCCAGCTCCGTGGATCTACCCAGGTCTTCCCGTGCCCAACTCCAGAGCCTCAGCAGCAACCGTCAGCCGGGACCTGACGCCAGCGGGAGTCACGCTGCATCTGCGTACGCTTCCCGAGCAGGCTCCGCAGCTAGGTCTTATCAAGGATGCCACATCCCATTAATAAAGATCCCCGATGGAGTGTAAAGCTCAATTAGAAAAGCCATAATCAACGCTGTTACAGCCTATATTTAGCTGCTGTTCGGCATTTTGGTAGAAAGGAGAGCACATAATCGAGTCTTGACAAGGGTGGAAAAATCCTTCTGGCTGCGTGCAAGAGCTCCGGCAGGAGCCCAGTGACAGCTCCATCACTCCCAGTCTGCGGACAGATGGGGAAACGTGAGAACAGTCACCAGGGCCGGGTCCCCTGCCACCAGCCCCGGGGACAGCCGCAGGGCACACGCCGGTTGTGCCAGGCATGGCGCAAGCCCAGCTGACTGCTCCAGCATCCCCCACCCGAGCCACAGCCCGTGACGCCCAGGGGACACGGGTGCTGCTGCCCCAGGCGTTTATTGAAAGCAAACAGGCTAACAAAAAAAGCCACCATGACAAAAAAAGGCGAAAAAAAGAGGCAGAACACATCTCAAAAGATGATCTGCGTCCAGCACCTTCCCCATGGCGATGTCCGGCTTCTCCATCACCCCAGGGAAAGAGAGGGGAAGGGCTGAGCAGAGATAAAGCGAAGGGAGGGACAGGGAAAAGGTTAATGCAAGTTAAACCAGAGAAAGCCAGATCCCGCATCCCTCCTGCAAGCAACCACCCCCCCCAGCCCGTCCTCCCCGCTTATTTCGATGCGGGAGAAGCTGCTCTGCGGAGGGCACTTCCCAGCCCGGCCTGGAGAGGACAGAGCCTGCAGCTTGCCCAGGGGAAGGACGGAGGAGTCACCGTGCCAGCCACAACAGAGACAGCAAGCAGGAGGGAAAAAATAACCCTAAACCCACTACTCTCACCATCCAAAAAGGACCCCAATAAGCCTCACCAATTTACACGATTTCCCAGGGAACTGAGCAAGAAAACCTCCCGCACATCTCCTGGAAAAGCCTGAGGGTGGGACCCTCCAGGGATGTCCCATTCCTGGGAAGAGGGAAGCCCTCGCCCTGCCACAGCGCTCAGTCCCAGCAGCTCTCAGACGAACCCGAGCGCGCACCATGCTAATCCAGCTCCCCCCAGTCTTCCCAGAGCCTGGTTGCTCACGGAAAATGGGAAGGAGAGAAGGAGGCTAAGCCAGGGAGCAAGGCTGAAGAGGGAGAGGGGCAGAGGAGCGGGGCACCAGCTGCTCCGGACCTTGCTTGCCTGCTCCAGAGCTGTGGCTTGGTGACAGCCGTGCGCCCTGACACGTGAGGCCATTTCCAAGCTCCGAGGGGGACAACGTGTGTCCCGACGGGCTCACAGCCCCAAAAGGCAAATAGGGATTCAAAAAAAGAAGATGGAGAAGCCAAACGGCTGCTCCTCCTCCTGCAGGACCACACGGCATTTCACAGGTAATTGTGGGTGGCTCCTCTGCACCCTCAGTCAATTACTTCACTGAATCTGCTGAGCAAAGGAAGCTTAGAAAGCTGAAGGTCTGGGGAAGAACAGCTAAGTGAGGTAGGGAGATCAGCCCGGGACTGACGGAGGATGGCAGGGATGGGGCCAGGAGCGCCCGGTTGTTGCAAAGGGACACTACCAGCCGGCAGCTGCTCCTGCCTGCAACGCGCTGCTCAGCCTGCTCCTCCAAGGAGGTGTAACTTAGCAACCTGACCTTAAAAACTCGGCAAAGGTTTCAGCTGGATTCAGGAAAATGAGAGATGCTACAAGGCAGGAGGAGCAGTTACCCACCACAACCCTCCACTGGACTGGGGCAAGGGCAGACGCACCCCTGCCCAGGGAGGAGGGCGAAGGCGGCATGCACCTCCTCCGCAGCCTGGACCGCACAGCCTCTTACCACAAGCAATGGCTGCAAAATTGAAAAAAATAAACAAAACACCCACGTCCATTCCCTGAAACTGCTTGCGGAGACCCAGTTGGGTGTAAGGTGCCAGGCACAAGGGGTCAACACTGTATCCCGACGAGCTCACAGCCCCAAAATGCAAACAAGAATTTAAAAAAAAAAAAAGTGGAGGAGCCAGGGCATGAGGAGATTTCCCAGCGGTGCTCAGCTCCACGGTGCAGGGTTCATCTTTTACTGCCATCCCCGTGGTGCCTCACCCCACTTTCCATCCATGCCCGGGGAGAGGCAGAGCCTGCGGGAAGCAGCCGGGAGCAGAGCCGGACGGCGGACACCCCAGCAGCCGGGGCTGCGGGCCCTGGCCAGCCCCGCTCCCAGCGCCCGAAGCCAGGCACGGCTGTGGAGGAGAGGTGCAGCAGAGGAGGCTGCCAGGGCCTTAGAGGCCGTTTCTGGACAGAAGCAGGAGGTGACAGCGGCAGCAGCCTCCGGGACGCAAGTCAGCCTGGTCCCAAGCCCAAAGCAGCGGCAGGGCCCCACGAAGCAGGGAGTGAAGTTTAAGGGGATGGCCCAGCAGTGGGGAAGCCTAGAGAAGGAGTCAGAGAGGGAGCGATACAACCGGCAAAATACAGGGTGGCCTCGGAAACCAAAGCCCAAGGATTTAGGAAGAGAGTAGCCTTCACAGGGCACCCGCGCCTGTTCACATCACCGTGGTTTGCTCTGGAAACCTTATCAGCTGTTAGCAAACCCATGAATCACTGGTACTTTTCCAGTGACCCTGTGAATTGCAAAGCCAGAGAAAATCACCGAGAAATCTTCCCTTTGCATTCAAAAAAAATACCCAAACAGAAAATCTTCTTCTCTCGCTGCCCAGTGTATGTATCTGAGTTAACTACCCAGCAGCCAACGCAGAAGCCACAGAAGCACCAGTTCTCATCTCAAGCCACCTCCTTGCAGCAGGACCCCCCGTCGCACAGAGCCACGTTTTTAGCAGGAGAGAGGAGCAGCCGACACCACAGAGGGCGGCAACCACTTTAACAGAGAAGCCTGAGCATCGCTGCAGGGGACGGCCGAGCCCTGCGCGCGGTCCTCTCCGCGCCCCGCACCGCTGCCGGGCTGCGCCACCCGCAAGGTGCTGCTGCCGTGTCCTCCCCTGGTCCCAAGAGCATCCCTGGAGCACAAGAAGTTCGGCCAGTCCTAGCCCCGCGCTGGGGACCACACAACCATGCTCGGTCACTTTTTAACTGTTGGGGGCCAGAGAGGAGGCAGCGGCAGCCCCGTCTGCTGCCTGCACGGAGCACAGCAGGTATCCCCCGTGCAGGAGTTCAGCCCTGAGACATCTCTCTCTTCCCAGTTCAAGCCAAGCCTCCACACAACTGTCTTCATGCTGTTAGAAGGTAACAGGGGCTGAAGAGCGGAGGATGATAGCTGAAAACAGAGCATCTTTTATCTGGCTGTGAAACAGTTTCAAAGCAAAACAAAAACCAAAACAGCATTCAGCCTGCAAGTTCAGAAAAGGGGAAAAAAAAAAAAAACAAACCATGCGAAGCTATAAAAATACCTTCCCAAGCTCAGCTGTGAGCTGGTAAATACCATGATTTCCACCAGCTGGTTTGCAAAAGCTTTCTCTCCTGCCATCTCTCTGGCTTGAAGTGCATCTCTTCCGCCGGGGCCATCGCCCGAGCACTGAACAAAGCACCGCCCGGCATCAGGGGCATAATTGCTGCTGTCCCTGCGAAACTGCACGTCAATTAGGAGGGGTGACACGGGCTTGAGGGGCCGCGGGAGGTGCAGGAGAGCAGGTCATGCCTGGAAACCCTGGGAGAGCCTCAGCAAAACGTTTCAGAAGAGCTTCTTGGAGGAGCATTCAGCACCCACGGCCCCTCCGAGTCCAGCCGTGCGCCGGGACCCAGCCCTGCTTTCAGCACCCAGCCTGCCGGGCTAGGGGCCAATTGCCACATTTCCCAGAAAAAGGCCAAAAGGCCTGTTCGTGGCAGCAGCTGCCTGCTGAGCCCCGAGAGCCCCGGTGCGCGACAGCCGGCGTCACACCCGGCGACTGCCGACGCTACCGACAGCCTCTCGCCCACCGGGCGTTTGCTCAGTGCTAAAGACCTACTGCCGCTCTGCCGGCACTCCCCCCGGCACCGCCGACACCGTCAGCCCAAGCGGGTCACCAGGCAAAGCCAGCCCCGGCTGGCCAGCCTCACGCACTGCCTCAGGGAAACGAGGTGAAAACCCACCACCATTTCGCACCGGCAGTTCTGAACCCAAGCACCGTGGCTGTGTTTTATAGCAACGCTTCCACTTCAACATTTACTTAAATGTAATTGTTAAAAAGGGAAAAGGAAATACTTTGGGGCCAGACACGGCCGTTCATTTATTCAAAGTATGTTGGGTTCTTTGTTAGAAGAATGTTCTTTTCCGTCTCCATTGCAGGCAGCAAACCAAATCCGGGGCCAGCGGGGAGCTCTCCCCAGTCCCCCCCAGGGCCTTCCCCAGCTCCCGTGCACCCCGCGGGGGCCCTCGCCGGCGGTCACCCTGCCCCGACCAGACCCCAGCGCACAGACACGCTCTGTCCCCGCCATGCCACAAGACCGTCCTTTCCATGTCCCGCGGAGCAGAGGAGCCCTGCGCACCCTCTTGCCCACCCGCTACGCCGACCCGCACACCGCGAGCAGGGCCGAAGCCGGCACCGGGCTCTCGGGAGGGCTCTGGCAGAGATGCCCAGCCCAGGCCTGCTGCAGCTGCGCCTCCCCAACAAACACAAAGGCCAAAGACAGAAAGTCTCCAGTGAAAGAAGCAGAAA
The DNA here is from genome assembly GCF_965183815.1 of Platalea leucorodia. Taxonomy (NCBI): domain Eukaryota; kingdom Metazoa; phylum Chordata; class Aves; order Pelecaniformes; family Threskiornithidae; genus Platalea; species Platalea leucorodia. The sequence continues at coordinate 1,236,655 of NC_138827.1, forward strand.
CGCTTATGGAGCGTGAACATTTATCCTGCTCACGGAGTTCTCCCTGATAAATGGGGAAAGAGGGCAGACGAAGGTGAGCACATGAATCCCGGCACGACGCGGAGCCGGCGAGCGTCCTCCCTCCCGGCAGCTCGAGAGCGTGACCTGCATCCTCAGGGACCAGCAAACGCCCCAGGGTCCCTGCGCCTGCAGCCAGGCTCTGCCGTCCAGGCACCGCGAAGCCGAGAGGACGGCCAAAGGCATCTGGGATGCTCCACAGGCAGCACAAAAGGCTCATGGACCACTCTCCAAAAGACAAAGGGCTGAGGCTGCGCTCCCCACCTTATTAAGAAGGGTATTTTGGATGAATTAGGAAGCTCACCTAAAGATCTTGCACACAAACTCAGCCGCCAGCAAGACGCCACCCCAGGGACACAGCGACGGCTCAGAAACGGGGCCAGCCCCGAGGCAGGTGAGGGACAGCAAGGCGTCTTTGGGACGCAGCCGCTGTGCGACAGGCACGTTAGGAGGACAAACTGGCCCAGAGAAGAGCAAGGCAGTTCCTTGCTTTAAATGACAAACCTTTCAGCTCCACACCGTTATTACCCATACACTGATGTTTAACGGCGGGGGAAAGCAGAGATGAGAAGGGGTTATGTGACCCGCCAAGGGCTGGACAGAGCAAAAACCCCCCGCTTCCCAGGTTCACAAGATGCTGAACCACAGATGCTGCGCCCTGGCTCCCACTTTTCTTTTGTAGCGATTACTCATCTCCTGTTTGCCCTTGAAAAATTTCAGAGACAAAAAGCTAATGAAGCGCAAGTAACACAGAAGACAAGCATCTTCGCTCAGATTTTAAAAGGCTGGCTAACTTGCGAGATAAATACATAACTGCCTCCTTTACATTTGCAAACACCTTTCCAGGAGGACACGACGGGGGTCGAGCATGATGCCCAGCACCGCAGCCACCTCCAGCACCCACTGCCCGCTTCTCACCGACCCTGCGCCGGCACAAATTCACCGAGGTGGGGCCGGAGCGGCGATGCTCATTCACTGCTGCCCCCCGGCACGGCACAGCCCCTCCGGGGATGCCCACCGGCCGCACGGCCAAACTCCTGGTCCCGTTCCCAGCCTCGTGACACAGGGCTGGTCTCCCCTGTTGCTTCTAAATCCGAGTCACACGACCAAGGAGACAAAAAGCCGCTGAGATCATCTTGGAAAGGACACTGCTGCGCCCGGCAAACACCGGGGAGACGCTTTAGGCATGAACTCTACGTGCTCCAGCACAAAAGCATAAAGACAGGCGAGACATCTGTCGGGGCTGCTCGGTTTGTTTTAAAGCCTGCAATTTCTGCAGCGTGACCAAGTTCTCCAGCTCTTAAGGCTAACAATGGCAAAGCTGGCCTAGCTCTGACTACTAACCCCTGGCAAAAATGATTATTTCATATGTTTTGGTCAAAAAATATATTTAGAATCACAGGCTTGGACAGCATATTCTTGTTTTAAACCCTCCCGGGCACCACCTTTCAGCCAGAGCCTTAGGCTGGTTTTCATTTTCCTTTGAAGCACCAGAACATCAGGAGCACGAGAGGCAGGTCACCACCATGGCCAGATGGACAACAAGCCCATTCAACAAGGCGGATTTTTATGCTTGTGATGTATCCTTGTAACATCCCTAAAAAAATGGCTTTCAGTGAAGGAGGAATCGATGCCGCGGGGCGCTGGCAGCAGAGCTTTCGGCCAGGGCAGGACCCCCTGCAACAGCTGCTCGCGGCGGGCGCTCGCCTCTGCCCTCCCGGGCTGGGAGGGGTTCATGGGTTTTATGTCTTGCGAGGGAAGAAGCAAACAGCCCCAAAATACCAGAAACCCCAAAATACCAGAAACCCCAAAATACCAGAAGGGAAGCCCACCCCCCGGCCTTCGCGGCAGGGTGCTGATCAGCTGCCAGGCGGAGAGCCGCCCCGGTGCGGGAGCGCGGAGGCCAGGCAGCCGCAGTCAGGCACGGGTTTCCTTGGCGGCAGGCTCAGGTCCGGGTCCCAGCCAGCCCCAGGGCCTCGCTGCACAACGTCACCAGCGCCGGGAGCAAGCAACTGCCCCGCGGGGCTGGGTGCGGGTCCATCCCGTGGGATGCAAGGGAAGCAAAGCCCAAAAGCACCCCGTTTCTAAGGAAGCGCCCGGGCACAGCTTTAGCTGCCAGGCTGTCTGTGAGCCGTTTCAGCTCAGCGCCCGCAGAGGAAGGCAGAGACTGGTTCTGCCAGGGGAAGCACATACCGGCCGCTGCCCCTCAGGAGGGAAAAGCAGCCCCTAAAATCCTCAGTTTGAATAAGCTCCCACTCTCCCTACCTCTCTCTGGAAAAGACGAACACGAAAAGCCAGCACGGCTGCTTGGTTCAGGGCCTCGCAGCGCACATGCACGGGGCGATGAATCAACACACACCCGCCGAAACCCACTTCGCCGGTGCCTCTTCTCTCGGCAGCGATCGGCCCTACAGCCCAGCGCCGGGGCTCCGCTCTCCTCTCCTGCCCTGCACCACCACTTGTACCTCATCAAACAGCACCACAAGGGTTAACAGCACCGTTACTGTGAATTGCTTTTACGCTTCGGTCACAGATGTATTTTCTCCGTGTGTTCCCCGGTAATATTCTCCCGCAGGCTGCTGGGTGGTTTGTGCAGGAGCAGGCTGCGGCCGGCCCCACCAGAGATCGCGGGAGGATGAAATCCCAGGCAGTCCAGCCCAGCCGACAACAGGCTGGGCATTTCCTCAGCAGCAAGCCTTGCCGAGGTAAAACCAGCCTCTGTTCCTCGTGAATATAAACGTGATATAGTTTTTATGCCTTTGGAAGGTCATCAAGGTGGTAGGAATAAATAACCCATGGGTTTCTATTGCTCCAAGTAGCAAGCCCTTGCAGCCTCCGGGGTGCCGGCTGCGGGTGCATCTCTGGAGACTTCTATAACATGCACCAGGACAGAGTCCTTCCATTATCTAAATTTTAACTATTTGATCTTTAAAGCAACAGAATAATGTGCTGAAGCTTTCCAGTTTTTCACAAACATGGATTTGCCACCAAGAAAAGATGCAACAGAGGCGGCCACCTGAATTCTGTGCACAAGGTAGGCAGCAGCGGGCCCAGAGCAGCCGGTCGGCACAAACCCCAGCTCCGGTGGCTTCCAAGCACCAAACGCCCGTGGAAGGACATGGGTGCTCCGGGCAGCAGTGCCTGCACCCGGGGGGCTGCCTCGGGTGGGGGGCGAGGGTCAGGGCTCTGCTCTGCTCCCCAGGCCAAAGCGGCTGCCATAGCCAGCTAACCAGGAGCATGGTTTTCCTTCCCATGAAAAAAATGCAAACTAAAAATATTTTGCATAAATTTATATAATAGCCAACCATTCCTACGGGAGAAAACACAGAATTTTGAAAAAAAAAAAAATTAACTTTTTAATTATTAAAGAAAGTGCTCTAGTCTTCCCATCTGAAATATTCTAAATAGAAGTCTCCTTTTTTTCTTTCCTCTTTAAAATGTTTCTTCCTGGGTCCAGAAAAAATCTCCTTTGACAACGCGACCCCCCCGCCTTTCCGACTCTTCAGGAGCCCCGTCTCAGCCCAGCTCCTGCGGCAGAGCATCAGCTGGATGCTCTCTCGGGAGCAGCCCTCTCCTCCTCTTCCCCCAGCAAGGGGCTAAAGGAGATAACCCACCCAAACTCCCTGCAGGAGGGGGCTGGGCTGGGCACACGGCTGCTCCGCTCCGACTTCCCACCCTCCACCGGAGCCAGGTCAGGGCCGGTCACTTTTAGGAGGTCCTGCAGCATGCGAGGACGGGTGGCTGTTTGCAGGACAGGTCCTCCCCTGCTCAGCCTCCTGCACTGGGGTGCTGAGCATGCCAGTGGGCGATGGACAGCTGATACCGTGTGCTCGGACCCCTCCAAATCCCCAGGGCTCTGCCCACTGCCCCCACCGGCACCCACGGGCTCCGACGCTGCCATCCACCGAAATGCTCCGAGGGTGGCCCAGCTCTGCTGCGAGGGCAGGCTGAGAGCTGGGGGGGTTCAGCCTGGGGAGGAGGGGGCTGCGGGGAGACCTCACTGCGGCCTTGCCGTGCTTAAAGGGGGCCGACAAGAAAGGGGGGGACAGGCTTTTTAGCAGGGCCTGTAGCGACAGGACACGGGGGGAGGGTTTGAAAGTGAAGGAGGGGAGATTCAGCCTGGATAGAAGGAAGAAATTGTTTACGCTGAGGGTGGTGAGGCACTGGCAGGGGTTGCCCAGAGCGGTGGGAGATGCCCCATCCCTGGCAACCTTCAAGGCCAGGCTGGCCGGGGCTCTGAGCACCCTGATCTGGGTGAAGCTGTCCCTGCCCCTGGCAGGGGGATGGACGGGATGGGCTGGGAAGGGCCCTGCCAGCCCAAAGCGGTCTGTGGTTCTGTGATCCCCACAGGCTCCCCATGTGCCGTTCAGCTCAACATCTCCTTGAGGCATGCGAGCGCACAAAGCCCCTTCCCTTCACCTCCAAAGGCACGCGATGCCGATGCAGCGAGGTATCTTGACGCCTGTTAGCAGGACAGCCAACACCCCCATAGCTCCCCTGCGCCCGCAGGGCCCCCCTCAAAACCCGCTCCCAGCTGGGGAGCAGCATTTGCTGCACGAGTGGAGCGAGAAAAGCCCCGCGGGCCACACGAGCCAGGAGCGGGGCTGCTGGGCACGCAGCCGGGGGGCTGCCCTGCGCGGGCAGGAGCCGGCCGAGGAGGGCAAACAGGGACAACCTCCGTTCAGAAATCTTCCCCTTGCCCGCCGCCGCTTTTATTAGAAGCTGTTAAAATTCACGTCCGCCGTCTGAAATCACTTCCTTCCCCTTCTCCGTGCGTAAGTCCCGGTGTGTATTGCTGGTGCTCCTGTTTCCTACCTGCACACCCACCCAGCTGTGACTCAGTGCCAAAACAGTGGGTGAGTTAGGAATCAAACAGTCTTTCTAGCAACCGTGACTCACAGGCCAAGGCTTTCTGCTGAAGGAGAAGTTTTCTGTAGTCATGCTACATATGTAATTCCCCTTAATACCAGTATAACTTCCCCTTCCTCCCACTACCCCATCCAACTACCATTCCAAAATAAAGGATGACTATCCTTTTTTTTTCTGCCTAATCCAGGCAAAGATTAGCTTCAGCTTGTGCGGAAAATCGTCAGCTCCCAACCTCATCTCCTGTCACGAAGATTAGCTTTAAAAGGAGGCCAGACGCAAGGCATAAAGGAAGAACACCAGGTGCAAGCCACATCACCTGGCTTTAGATACAACATGGCCCAAAACCCAAAACGGTGACACCCAGAGCCCCGGTGTGCTTTTCCAGCCTGCCAGACCCAGAAAGCTTGAATTTCCCAGCCAGCTCCCAGACCGGCGTGTACCTGTGCTTTCACGGCAGAGATCTTAAACACGCCTCTACCCACAGCCACAAGAGCAGGCTTTTGAGGAGCACCAAGAGGCAGCGCGGACCAGAGAAGCACGGCACACCTGGCTCTGCCCACACCGCTTCCCCCGTCAACGTGCTGGTGCCCGGCACCACGGCAGGGCGAGAGAGGAGGGAGCCAGCAGCCCGCTCTGGGACCAGGAGCGCTGCAGAGCCGCGGCCAGGTTACTGGGTGCTGGAACTGGAAAGGCACCAGGCATCCCCCAGTGCACAGAAACCTCCGTGGAGAATCAGGACGTGGCAGGTTCTGGCGGAGAGGCCCCCTTGCAAGGACAGGTTGGATGGGAAGAGAGATTTCTTGTCCATGCTGCTCCCCAAGCCCCCTCCTGCTAGATCACAGCCACAGTGATGCAAACGACGGGGGAGAGCAGAGCTAAAAAGCCTCTTTGGGTTTAACATGCAAAGCCCAGGCAGCTCAATCAAGCAACAAAAGCTAAATGTCATTTCCTCCCGTGGCACTGCCACTCTGCTCACAAAACAGAACGTTTACGTCTGACGGCTTGTCATCTCTGTGAGACACCCGGGACACGGCGCTCGCACAGCCTGGGGAAAAGCTGACGCAGAGGAGAGGGGAGGAAGACGTGGTCCTTCACCTCACCGCCAGCACGGAGGGCGAAGGAGGCAGCTGTGAGATGCAAGAGCTGAAAGGCACCGGTCACCCCAACGGCCACCACCGCACAGCGCTGCGATGCCAGACGAGGTGGGAAAGCGCAGTGGCAGCACTCCCGATTTCAAACAGGCTTCACCCAACCACGCACAAGCGGTGCCTGAGGACAGCCAGCCATCCAGCCGTGCAACCCGGGAGCACCCCGCGCCCCGCCATCGAGCTCCCCGGCCAAGCATCTCTCCAGCTGAAAGAGGCTGAAGTTTTCAGCTCCAGCTCCGAAAGCTCTTTCTCCTGTTCTTGCACGGCCACGCAAACGACACCAGCTAAGTTGTAAAGCTGCTGAGTGTCTGCTGCCTGCTACAGTTAACAGGATTAACGGGTGCTCGGCACTTCTGCAAAGCAACGGTCTGAGTCACTAACACTGGATTTAGGACTCCATTTCCAGCTCAGCCTGGTTAGGCACAGGCACAGAGCACCTCCACGCAGTAGCGATGGACATCAAATTTTTACTTTTTTTTTTTGGTAACAGGTTACAATGATCTGTTTGTTGCAGCAAAAATGCGAATCCATGCACCCAGACACATTTTCCTGCTGGCCTCCCAGCAGGCGAGGAAGGTGTCAGAGCTGGGAAGTTTGAGATACGAGTGCCACCAACACCTTACTGACATTTCAGGCGGAAACTTCTCACTTAACCCAAAACACTTCCAAGATCCTTACTTGTCTTCTCTTTTAAAATGCAGGTATCTTTCCGTATTGACGTGTCATTTGGAAGCAGAAAGGTTTTGTTCAAAACATGTCAAAAACAAAGGGGGAAAAGTCAGTCAAACTATCGGCCATGTATGAGAGAGCCTCAGTGCCCCTTCGAGATGCCTCTTTCGGGGAAAGGTTTACCGTGTGTTAAAAGCTCAAGCTGCAGGATACAGTACTTGGGAAAAACGGTCCACGCACTTTTGCAAGACTAAATGCTGGAGGTGCGTGCACAAGACGCCCCAGCATCCATCGAGGCTGGCAGACAGACAGAGGCTCCCCTGGAGCTCCAGGCGCTGCCCCACCACTCTGCACACCCCGACTGGCTGCTTGCTCCATCCTACCAGCTCCCACCCCTACACGTGTTTAAAACAGCCAGCATTGACTAACAACTCCCAGACTGGGACTTGGAAGGAGTGGGCTCAGTCCCCAGCACCATGTCCCATGCGACATTGTGCAACAAGTCCCTGCCACTGAGAAGAGAAGATCGGGTTCATGACCACCTGAGGAACCTGAACATCCATAAGTCTACGGCACCTGACAAGATGCATCGCAGCGTCCTGAGGGAATTGGCTGATGTACTTGCCAAGCCAGTCTCCATGACATCTGAAGCCCCTGGTGACTGGAAAAAGGGAAACGTGGCACCTATTTTTAAAAAGGGTACAAAGGAGGGCCCTGGGAACTACCGACCTGTCGGCCTCACCTCGCTGCCTGGGGAGATCATGGAACAGATCCTCCTAGAAGCTATGCTAAGGCACATGGAGGACAGGGAGGTGATTCGAGACAGCCAACATAGCTTCACCAAGGGCAAGTCTTGCCTGACCAACCTAGTGGTCTTCTATGATGGAGTGACTGCATCAGTGGACGAGGGAAGAGCTATGGATGTCATCTGTCTGGACTTCTGCAAGGCCTTTGACATGGTCCCCCACAATGTCCCTCTCTCTAAGTTGGAGAGAGATGGATTTGATGGATGGACTGTTCGGTGGATGAGGAATTGGCTGGATGGTCGCATCCAGAGGGTAGTGGTCAACAGCTCGATGTCCTCATGGAGATCAGTGACAAGTGGTGTCCCACAGGGGTCCATACTGGGACCAGTACTGTTTATCTTCATCAGTGACACAGACAGCGGGATCGAGCGCACCCTCGGCAGGTTTGCAGATGGCACCAAGCTGAGGGGTGCAGCGGACACGCCTGAGGGACGGGATGGCATCCAGAGGGACCTGGGCCGGCTGGAGAGGGGGGCCTGGGTGAACCTCATGGGGTTCAACAAGGGCAAGGGCAGGGTCCTGCACCGGGGTGGGGGCAACCCCCGGTGTCAGCACAGGCTGGGGGATGGAGGGGTGGAGAGCAGCCCTGCCGAGAAGGACTTGGGGGTGCTGGGGGATGGAAAGCTGGCCACGGGCCGGCAATGTGCTCTGGCAGCCCAGAAAGCCAAGCGTCTCCTGGGCTGCATCCCCCGCAGCGTGGGCAGCGGGGCGAGGGAGGGGATTCTGCCCCTCTGCCCCCTCTGGGGAGACCCCCTGGAGCCCCACGTCCAGCTCGGGGGTCCTCAGCACGGGAAGGACATGGAGCTGTGGGAGCGGGGCCAGGGGAGGCCACCGAAATGCTCCGAGGGTGGCCCAGCTCTGCTGTGAGGGCAGGCTGAGAGCTGGGGGGGTTCAGCCTGGGGAGGAGGAGGCTGCGGGGAGACCTCACTGCGGCCTTGCCGTGCTTAAAGGGGGCCGACAAGAAAGGGGGGGACAGGCTTTTTAGCAGGGCCTGTAGCGACAGGACACGGGGGGAGGGTTTGAAAGTGAAGGAGAGGAGATGCAGACTGGATAGAAGGAAGAAATTGTTTACGCTGAGGGTGGTGAGGCACTGGCAGGGGTTGCCCAGAGCGGTGGGAGATGCCCCATCCCTGGCAACCTTCAAGGCCAGGCTGGCCGGGGCTCTGAGCACCCTGATCTGGGTGAAGCTGTCCCTGCCCCTGGCAGGGGGATGGACGGGATGGGCTGGGAAGGGCCCTGCCGGCCCAGAGCGCTCTGTGGTTCTAACACAGTGCCACTGCGATACAGCCCAGGACGACGCACAAGGCAGTCACGCTCCAGTGACGGGGACTCTTGCAAGGCTGCGCTGTAAGCCAGAGGCAGAAGACTTGCTGCCATTTTTCTCTCTCTCGTGCTGTGCACAGCTAACACAGGATTTGTTCCTTCAGTGCAGTTTTCCAGCCCCAAAACTTGCCAGTTCCTCCTCTTCCCCATCACGACCGCGTGCTTGAACATAGACGCGCTGCCAGAGCCGAAGAGATATTTTTGAACACCCAAAACCAACTAAGCACAATCCTGCCAGGAAAACATTGCCCACTACCCCTCCCTGCTCTCCCTCCTCAAAGCCCATCAAACTACAAAGCAAGGAACGTGGATCGGGATATCAGTGTGGAAAACAGCCCCAAAGGAGGGGAGGCAACAGCTCCCCGAGCAGCTCCCCAGTCCAGCCTCCACAGGCCCGGGACGGGGTCCCACTCCCGCAGAGCAGCAGGGACACCCGGACTCGCCTTCGCTCCCCTGCGAGCGCAAAGGTGAAGCATCACCCGGAGCAGCGTTCCTGCAGCTGGAGATTATCTAACGACATGAGCAAAATAGGCTGGGCAAGTTGGAATTTTTATGTAATTTAATTCTTACATAATTTAATTCATTGCTCATTAACACCAACTTCCAATCACTGATTCAGATATTGAGAAAAAAGGCACAGAAACCCTAAAGCAAACACCTCGCCTGCCCGCTCCCCGGCTCAGCACAAGCCAAGCACCTCTCCTCCCCATCGCCCAAGCTCGGCTTCCCTGGGTTTGGCCCCAGGTCACACCACTGCTCCCCCAAAAACAGGAGAAAGCTCCTCTCCTGGAGCCCACCAAGGACGTAGGCTCTTCACCCCTTACGTTTTCAGGGGTCTTCAGTTCTGCTGCCTCCAAGGCCAAAGGTCTCCCCCAGAGGGGGACGCGAGGTCTAAAGCCAGGCACAAATCTCTCCTCCCTCTTCCCCCATCCTGAAGGTCTCCTCTTCCACAACCAGGTCAGCGATCTCCAGGTAAAGATGTCAAAGCCCCTCTGCGGGGACCACGGGGGACTCTGGGGACCACAGAGGAGGGGAGAGGGGACGGCTCTCAGAGAGCGGACGTGCCATCGGCCTCCTGAAGCCAGGTGAGCAGATCTAGCCAAAAGTGGTACTGGGCCAAGAGAGAAAGCCGCTAAATCAAACAGCCTCCCAAAAGCCACCCCTGGGCAGCATTTGGGATTTTTAACGAAGTGCCATTTGTTACTGCTGCAAGTCACGGCTCCCACAGAAGGGCTGGCCTTCTTGGGGGGTTTCTGCTCGCCAGCATCGCATTCAGGCCAAGATCAACTCCAAGAGTCTCCTCGAGAAATTCTCCAAAAATGGTTAACTCCATCAGCTCATGCCAGATCCTCGTCCTCCCAGAATCGCTGCAAGCCCCAGGATCTCAGCCCCGGGCGCTGCCAGGCTAGCTCGCTGCGAAGCAGCCCTGGCTGAAACCAGCAGCTGGGAAAGGTGCCAGCCTGCTTCCGAAAACTTCGGCTCGCCCTGGAGCCCCCCCAGCACACACAGCGGAGCAAGGCCGTTTTTTCAGCCCAGTTACACGATAATAGCCTTCTCAATTTGCTGATCCACTTTCAAAAGCTGCAGGAACCCAAAATTAGTTGTCCAGCCCTTTCAGTTTAAAAATAGCTAACTGAATAGATGAGCTATTTCGTATAACCTGTCTTCCTTTCATTACTCCTCCATGCCAGAAGCAGATCCTCTCTGCCCGTCCTGCCAACACGCAGAGAGCTGGGCACGAGCACCTGGAGGCTGGCACCATAAGATAAGACAAAGAACAGACCCCTCGCACCTCGGCAAGCACCCCCAGCCCCTCCTGCCTTTTGCCCACGGGCACCGGCATCCAGCGCTGCAGCCTCTGAGCTGCGGAGAAATCAACCCCTGCGGTGATCCAGGCCTTCGTCCTGCACAAAGCGGTGCAGCTCCAAAACCAGTCGAGCGTTTGGTTCATCCATCAATGCTTCTACCAGACTGAAAAAAGGTACTGCAAATAAATCACTTACACGCTTTCCTGAGAGGCTCTGGCTGGTGTGTTTGCGCTCAATCACTACACCAGTACAAGCTGCATGCTAGGGACACTCTGATCCCCAGCTTGTCACACCCGGAGCCTCTCAGCCCCCGGCGATCTGACTGCCCAGTTGATTTAGTAACACGGGGCACCATGCCACAGCCCCGCAGCAGAGCACCCGTCCTCCTGCTGAGCACGGCCAGCAAGCCTCAGGTGGGAAAAGCTTCCAGCTGACTTCACGGTGAAGGTGTCAACCGCGACGCGGCTCTGCCACGGGTCGTGGCCAAGCAGGAGGGCGTGGGGCACACCGGAGGCTGCAGAGCTCCTGCGAGCATCGTGTTTGGCCACTGGCACCTAGACGATGCTATTGCTGGGCTCCTCTTCTGCGCACAACTTTGAGCCCACAAATTCCCAAATCCAGCAGACTTGCTCTACCCACCTCGTACGCACTGCTTTATCTGGAGGCGTAGTTTTAAAAGGCAGGGATATTACTTAAGACCATAACTACACACCTGCTAATATCTGTTAGGTCCTATGAGAATGCGTGGGACCACTATACTTAGAATTTAATAACTCCAGTCAGTGCATCCTCTTTACTGCAGACCTGCCTACGGTTGTTTGCTGTGGTCCCAGGGGACTACACGGCTTTGCAAGTGCCGTGGGAGCCCGGCTGCCCTCAGCCACGCAGAGGCCAGGGCAGGGCTCCAGAGGGGCCCGCGGACATCACCCTGCTGAGCCTGGGATGCAGGAGCTACAGTACCTCCATGCACATGGAAACGTGGGGTCTGAGCATGTCATTTCCTCGTTTAATTTGCCCACATTAGCATAAAGAAATTAAATAAAACCAGAAAGTTGTTCAGCAGAGCTAGAAAAAACACCGTGTAGAGAAAGGACAGGGTCAGATGGGGCAGCAGACACCTTTCGTTTGCTTTCGGATCCCAGCCATGAGCGTTCAGCTTTCTGGATGCCAGCAGCCAGTCCAGCTTGGGTCAGGGGTCTCAACTGGGGCTTCTCAACATACAGAAATGGAAGGGAAAAAACAGGCAGAATCTCAAGTAGCTTGGGTGAAAAGGGATGCTGATTTCAAAAGCATCCCGTGCTTCAATCAACACTTGTTTTTACTTCCATAATCAACCACATGCAATCAAGGGAACGGGTTCAGTATCTGCAGATGTACTTGAGCCTGTCACTGGGGGAGTCGGGGGCCCAGGAACACTGTCTGCATCCTCAGAGCCAGCCCAGGGAGCTCGGGGGGCAAAACACGTGAAGGAGCAGGGAGAGCACGGCTCCCGGCATCCCGAGCTCGGCCACACTGGACCACCCGGGCACATGGAGAAACTTCTGCTGGGGGAACCACGTCCACCAGCCCCACACAGAGCAGAGCTTCCACAGGCAGCAGCCCCGACGGCCGTGACCGACGCGTGGCGAGCCACGCTCCTGCGTGAGGGAAGCACTCCAACACGCCCACACCCAGCTTCCCCCCAGGAAATTTGGCACATGAGTTACACACCAGCAACGCGACTTTTGTGGCTAATGCCCCAGAGTTAGGAAGGCACCATGGTATCTCCCTTGACATGGGAAACCACCCAACTCCCCCCAAAACACAAGGTCCAGGACTGTAGCACCCAGCGCACGGGGGATCAATAGGGTGCAGAGCCCCAGGAGCACCTCCTCGTCTCCCTCATGCCGGTAGAGGCCGAGACGCGGCATACACTCGCTCTCCACGTGGTGCTCGGCTGCACACCAGTAAGTCCCAGGGACGTGCCACGCTCGGCAGCGCCCGAAGAACCGACCTTCCTCACACCCAGCTCCGGTGGGTGTGCATCGGCACAGCGAAAATCTGAGGGCAGAAACCAGGGGTTTCTCTCCCGAGAACGAGCAGAACACAAAGCTCAGCTACAAACATTTCTGTGTTTCTGGAGAAACCGTGCCGTGCTTTGAGCGAGTGGGGAAGAGGCGCCCGTCTCCTGCAACCACCGAGTGAAGAGGGGAGACAGCAACAGCACGTCACGTCTCACCGTCTCGGCAGCAACGCAGAGAGCAGGAGGAGGGGCCCAAGCAACAGACCTCCAACTTCTTTTTGATCCGCACAGATAATTTAAGAACATTTACAGAGTACGAGATGCTCAGCAACCAGGGAAGAAGCTGAGTGGATGTCTTGGTGCTATTTTCTCCCTCCATGTGTCCCCGCATGGACGCGCACCCCTCCAGAAGCAGGGAGGCACCGTGTGCAGGTCAGCGGGAGGATCTGGGGACACGTGCTGCTTGGGCTGATAACCCTCTGCCCCACCGTGAGCTCTCGCAGAGGGGAAAAGCCCAGAGGAGCATCAAGTGCTGGCCATGTCCTACAAGCTGCTCGTAATATCCAAGGAGAGGGAAGCCACCCAGGCACAGAGCAATTTTCTTAATTGCAATAACTCTGTTTACACTGCAAAACAAGGACGCGGGCACCCTACAGCTGGGGCTGGCCTTGCTGCCTCCCGCCGTGACCCTGAGCACCCCGCCGGCAGCACGCTCCCATGCCGATTTCCAGTCAGCCCAATGCCACCCCTCCCCATTCCCAGCGCGTTCCCCTTATCAATCCACAACCCAAACGAGCTGACGATGAACCGTGTGTCTGTCTGCCCCGAGGAGCCCCCTCGCCATTGCACCCTGTCCCCAAGCACAACCCAGACGCGCAGCTCCTCCCTTCCCCGGCCCCTGCACACCAGGAGGCTCCATCAGCACCGCGCACACACGGGCGTTCACCTCCACCTGCGAAGCCACTTCTTGCTGCCCGTGCAGTTGGGGATTTTGTGTGCAGCAGCACGGGGGCAGAGGGAGGGAAGGGCGGCGGTGGTACAATAACCTCACCGCCGTAACGGGGAGACAGTGCAGCGGCACAACACAGAAAGCAGAAGACAGAGGCAAGCAGGTACACGTGCACCCAGCCACCCAGCAGACGTCTGAGAGGCACCGCCGCCACCGGGGACGTGCTCTGGGCAGGGAGATGGAGGCTGGGGTGCGGAGCCTGCCAGAGACGTCCCACGGCAATGAGCTGCTCGGGACCCCCAGACAGGACAGAGGTGATGCTTCCAGAGCTCTTAGCTTGCTCCCAGCCCCCTCCCCAGCCCCAGGAGAGGTAAAGGGAAGGTAAAGCACCAAGGACTGCATCTCCCACCCCGCAGCCCCCTGGGCACAGACAGAGGCCCCAGGACAGATGGGCCACTGCCACCCCGTACCTGCACTCCGTGACACTACAGCAACAGCTCCCGCTCCGCCGGCCCCGCCGCCCGGAGCGCAGCTCCGTCCTCGACTTCCGCAGGCTGAAGTACTCCGTCAGCTTCCCGAACGAAGCCATGGCCCCCGCGGCGTCCGAGTGCGCGCCCACCTGCGTCCCTGGGCGCCGGTCCCACCGCACGCTCATGCATGCTACACCCCAGCTGCGCTCGCTACCCCGCGCGCTCCGTCAGCCCACGGGACCGGGAAGGGAGCGCTGCGAGTCAGAGAGAGAGAGACAGCACACAACAGGAGGAGTTTAGCCAGGAACGACTTGTTGGACGGTCCACAGCGTGCTCCACGGCGATCCCTCAGATGTCGAGGGTACGAAGCCCTGCCTCCCCGAACCAACCGCAGGCACTGGGCTGCACGAGAGCAGCTGGCATCTGCACGCTTATTTAGTGCGATGCTGCAGAACTGAATTAAGGAGGAGGAGGGAAAAAAAACCAATAACGCTCGCTGGAAAGGATCCCTCAGTAGCGATGGCACAGGTCTGTGAGCCCCCACGGCAAGTGGCCAGTTGGCAGCTGAGGGAGCTGGTCCAGGGTGGCTGAGGTGGCCCTTGGCCGGGCGAGGGGATGCTGTCTGGATCAGAAGGCGATGAGAAACCCCGAGAAATTGGCTGTTCAGATGAATTTCCGAAGAGTCCGTTCTTATGGCATACGGAGACCAATACAATAGGTGGAGAGGGTCCCCGCTTGCTCTTCTTGTGAAGGATCCCCGCTTGCTCTTCTTGCAGCTCCTCAGAGTTCACCAGTTTTCCTCCCTCCCTGTTTTCCAAAGCAGAAGGCACCCCTTCGCCTCCGGCAGCACCTACCTAACACGATTTTCCAGCCTGTCACCAAACACCTGAGCGCAAGGAGAGGAACAGGCATTTAAAGCCAGCAAGTCTGATCCAGTTAGAGGTCACCTGCGGGCTCTGCTCCCCGAGTTCCAGCACAAAGCCTCTCTACAGCAGGCAGCAGATAAAGGGATGCTGCGGACCCGAAGGGAAATCCTACTGCCAAACCTCCCCTGGTCGGGAGCATTGCCTCTGCATCCTCGGTGCCTGACGCCAGCTGGGCGGAGGAAAAACAAGGGCTTCCAACAAAAAAAAAAGAAATCTCGCTACAGCCCCCCGAAGCAAAGCCAGATTAAGTCAGTGAAGCGCGTCCAGGGGAAGGGGCGTCTGACGGCGACTCAGCCATGCCAAGAGACCCTCGAGGAAACAGCAAAGAAAACCAGGTTAACTCAGCTGGCAGACCAGCCAGCTACCTTCGCGTCCTCTTGATCCCTCCGGTATGGATGCCATGTTAAAAAACAAACAAAAACCCATTCGTTGTTATTTCCCTGCTTAGGGCCACCCACTGCCAGCAGCCTGCTCGCAACGAGGGGCGACCAGCCGCTGCCGAGAACCGGCTGTGTGCCTTGCCGAGCCCGCTTCCCTCCTCCCTTATTTTCTGCCTTTGCCTCCAGGCTCCGGCTCAGCTTCCCGCTCCGAATTAAACGCCCGAGGCAGCCGCGCACGCCCCGCGGAGCAGGAGCCCACAGCCCACGGTCGCCCGGGTGGCCACCCGCCCCCGCCGCCTGCTCGTGACTCTCAGGGCGACCGTCCCCGTCCCCGAAGCAGCCCGCGGTTCTCGGGGGGGCCGTGGGTTTGTATGAACCATCTCCGCCCCCTCCCTGCCTCCCCGATCCGGGCGCTGACATTCCTCCCAGCAAACGGAGCCAACCGCCGCAAACCTGCGCGCAAAGCGGGGGCCGGCGAGGCACCGGGGGGCCGGGGGGGCCCTGCCAGCCCCTCCGCCGGGCAGGTACGCGGTCCCCCGGCACCTTCTCCCTCCGGTTCGCGCATCGGCGGGGGGAGCTCGGGCTCGCTTCCCTCTTACAGCCGGGGAAAATAAAGCTGTCCACCCGCTGCTCCGCACAGCCGCCCCCCTTCGTCTCCCACCTTCTCCCTCCGGTGGGCTCCGCCGCTGCTGGGGAGGCCCCAGGGCGCTCCCTGCCATCGGCTGCTCCGCGGCGGGAGGGCCGAGGCAGAGCATCCCTCCGCGGGCGCTCAGGCGCGGCGGCGGCCGGTAACACTGTCACCCCTCTTATCTCCCATCGGCTCCCCGTTACCGGCCGCAGTGAAATGCAAGACGTCCAAGGAGGTCAGAGGAGCCGGAGGGGAGCGGAGGGGGCTGTCGGGAGGAGCGGAAAGGCAGCCCAGGGGGAGACCAGGCAAGCGGGGGCCAGAAGGGGACAACTCGCCTGTCCCTGCTGCAGAGCAAAGGCGCAGCGCCGGCTCTGTCGGAGGCAGCTGGGCTAAGGCACACACACGCCTTTGGAGGAGGACAGCAGCGATACCTGGCAGAGATGATGTTATCTGCTCCTGAGCTATGCAAAGGCAACAGGAGAGGGGCCGGGCCGGGCAGCAGGAGGAGTGGAGAGGATGAGCGAGGTTAATTTGAATCCCTCTCCTCTTCCTCCGCACCGCCTGATGGGAGGGCAGAGCCGCAGTGCTGCCCCAGGGATCCTCCTGTGGCATTTGCAAAGCGGAATTGTTTGGGGACAAAAGGGCAATTTGGAAGACTGTAGAAGAAGCAGCAGGGAGACTAGACAGACAGACAGACTGACGGACACACGCTCCAGGAGCACGGCACTCTTCCCCAGCACCCCGGCTGCGCGGGGGGCACCCCTGCGGCCAGGGACACCCCACGTTTCTGCACCCCCCCCCCGGGGCGGGCAGGTAGGAGCCACAGCTGACTGCAGGAGAGCCAGGCTGCTGCAAGGCTGCGAAGGCTACCGAGCGAGCCCAGCGGTGCCGGCACCGGCAAAACAAGCAGGAGGAACCCCTGCCTTCGTGAAACCCCACGTCTGGGTCGCCGCGGGCAGTGGGATTCAAGGCACCAATGCCTGAAAGCTCAGACAACTCCATAAACACCTCCGTCTGTGATCAAAAAGTAATACTCCAGAGGGGATCGCTGCCCCACACCCCCCCAGTGCCTCCCAGTCCCCTGGACCCGGCTCACCAGGGACCCGGCTGGCTGGAAGCACAACCAGCGCTGGGGCAGAAGCAGCACAAGCCCCCACATCTCCCCTCTGCATTTCAGTCTCTGGTTTTCCTCGGGTGGCCTGGGGCAAGGGAAAGGCTGTCTCCTCTCCTCCCCCAGGCCCTTCCCTGCTCGAGGAATGCCACGGCCGGCCCTTCAGGAGGGGGCTGTGACATGAGTCTCTCTCCCAGAGGAGCTCCGCGCCTTTTATTAAGCGGCAGAGGCGATCTGCTGAGACATTGCTGAAATATCTCTAATTTCACATTAACAATCTGCTGCGCTGGGGTTTGCAGCCATGTACTCAGTGATGCGCAAGTGAGCTTCCTACTTCCACTTAACAGTAGAATGAAACACTTTATAAGTGAAACAGTAGTTTAATTTGCAGGAGACAAACTGATTTTTTAAGAGGAGCTGTGGAGGAGACTGTTAAAGCAGAAATCAAAATCCGTACAGCGCTGGGACTTTTGGCATTGGGGTAATGCAGAGCACTGCCATAGCCATGGCCACCCCTGTGCAACCGTCACCGAGACGCTTGCACAAGCGCCTCACGCCTTTGTCTGCAGACATTTTGGAGGAAAAAAAACAAGCCATAAACACAACCGTGTGGTTATCGGGGTCCATCTCACACACTCCTGTACAGATGCTTGTTCAGGCCACGGAGACCAGCATTTCCCATTTCAAAACTCTCCAAACGCAGTAAAGCCATTGCAGACACGGGAACCGGCACCAGTCCCAGTTTGCAAACAACCACGATGCTTTTTCAGGCAGAAGTGACAACAGCAACCTCAAACACCACAAGCCCTAGGGCTGCCCAAGAGCAGTGAACTGGAAAGCATCTCTGCCAGGCCCCCTGCCCAGCCAGCACGGCGAGACAAACTGGACGGCACTGGAGGGTGGCCCTTGCACCGTCCCCGGGAGACGCCTCGCAGCCCCGGTCACTGTGCTTCCGAGCCCTGGGTGAGCAAACCGTGTCTTGTTGCAGCTTTTATGCTGATCACCCTTCTCGAGCGTGGCTAGGCAGAAGCAGGGAAGGAGGAAAGGGTGCTCTTCAGAGCTGACAGCTTCTGCGTCCGCTCCCACAGCGCTGAAGGACTCCAGCCCTGTTTCTCCAGGGCTTCAGTTTCACCCCTCCACGCCAAGACTGCTCAACGCGAAGTAAAGACCCCCACTCTCCCAGCCCCGGCTCCGCTGGGGAGCTGCATCCCCAGGAGCCACCCACCAGCTGATGCAGAGCCCGCTGCTGCTGCTCCTCCAGCACGGCTTTTAGCAGCTCATCCCTCCCCGCAGGACAGCACAGGCGATGCTCACAAGTACCCAATGCTCACAAGCACCCGACCTCCCAGCGTCTGGGAGAAGTAGGTAAGACAGAGTGGAAGAACTAGGTAAGACAGAGTTAAGCCATACTGGGAGCAGCCACCCCACTTCTACAAGCAAAACCTTGGCTGTTTTAAGGCTCCCTTTCCACGCGGCCCTTTCCCAGTCTGGCTGATACCTGGAGAGCAGCAAGTGCTGCCTCTCTTGAGGTCCCCCAGCAATGCAGAGGATGGAGTCCAGTGGAGTCCCAGACAGCAGGTTCAAAATTAAAGCAGAACAGTCTAGAAAAGCAGCAAGCCTGGCCAAAGGAGGAGCCGAAGCCTGAGCAGCTGAGCAGGGATGGAGCCTGGAGCAGGAGACGCTTCTGCCTGCTCATCCCGAGATGTCCCGTGGCCAAAGGGCAAGCTTTCCCAGAGCCATTGCTCGGGGAAAAAAAGGACGGTGTGGGTCCTGGTAGCGCAGTTCCCATCCGCTGTGGTCAGAATTCCTCTCCCCCAGAGGGAAAAAGCAGCTGCTGAGATCCCAAGAACTGAGTGGGGGGAAGCCTCCTGCTCCCCCAGGGAAGAGCTGTGCCTTCGGGTCGGGTTGGAGAGGATTTCTCCTGAGCTTTCTTTGAGTGCCAGCTGGGGAGGAGCCGCCTTCTCCAAGTTACCTGGGAAGTCAGCTGAAAGCACCATGGGGTTTTTGGGGCAGGAATTCTCCAAACTGCTGAAAATTGGCCACAGATGTCAGACATCAGCTCCCTATCAAGTCACATGTGAATGAATGAAGCCAATAATGAAGAATTTTGATAATCACCATTGTTTTGGAGGACAAGGTAAGTTCTGAGCATTAGCTCTTGGGGTTTAGGAAATAAAATTTTTCCACCCTGTTTTTAAATACACCCACAGTGACTGAGCCCTCATTTTTCACAACCAGTTAACCCAGCGTACCAGAGTGCCATCAAATGTTGCAGGATGGTTTTAAAAATAAAATTGGAATACATTATTTCACAGGATAAACAAAGTCAGTTATCACCATGTGCACACAAAGAAACATGTTAAATGCAAATATGAACTGATTTAAGAAATAGATGCACAAGAGACTACTAGCAACTTGTAAATGTCCCAAAAGGCCAAAAAAGCACAAGCACCCCCTATTAAAACATTACATTGCAAAGTTATACAAGAGCTCCAAGGTCCCAAGTCATTTAGGTCTTTAGGAGGTTAAAATAATTCTGTAAGCATCCTATGTGTAGCTGGACCAGCAGACAGCATCAGTGCGACACGGTGCATCGTGCAGAGACCATGCGAAATGAGAACATAAAACCCCATCAGCGACACCTTTTTCAAGGGACAAAGGCACGGGAACAGTCACCTAACAGCACTACGGGCACGCCGTTGTGCAAGGTGCTCCCTACCCAAAAGCATCCGTTAAGAAACGTGTCGCGGGAACAAGGGGCGTCAGGCCGCCGCGCCCCGCATCCAGCCCAAAGCAGCCGCTGTAGCACCCAGGCACGGGCTGGCCGCCGGCAGCGGCACCGCAGGCAGGACGTTTCCCCCGCCCCAGTGCTTCCTCCATCCCCTCCAGCGATGCTCCCACAGCTCAGCCCCTCTCCTCTGCTCCCAGCCCCGCTGGAGCACCGCACACCTCCAGCCGTTGGGTCAAGGGGAACGCTCAAAGATGCAGCAACAGAGCTGCGATACTAGCCGAAAAACAAACTTCAGCCTGGAGCCGCCTCCCGGGAAGCTTGCCAAGCATGGCTACTAGCATGCTGGTGAAGCTGCGTGGTGCTGAGCGCAGCCTCCCTCCTGGAAGCAGCCGCAGCAGCGCTGAAGGCACCCACGTGCTGCGGTCCCTCCCCGGGCGCTGGCAGCGTTTGACAACAGCACGTTGTGACAGCTCAGGGGACCAGCACCCAGGTGCCTGGCACTGTGCTCCCTTCCTCGCGCTACGCGCCGGCTGTACAGCGCTTGCACTTGGCTGCTTGGGTGCTGGTGAAGCCTCAAACCTACCACAGGTAAATAGCGGGGCGCAGCAGGCCGGGCTGCAGGTCTGCTTCCCCGCAGGAGAGCCGGCGAGCCCACCCCTCCTCTGCCTGCAGGGACCCCGGCCAGGGCGCACCGCCAGTCCCTCCTCAGCTTCCCCCAAGCCCAGCCTCCTGGAGCACCCTTGCAGCCTCCTCAGCGTGCACCCACAGCAACGCCAACGAGCCTCGGGGACCGGAGGGAACAGAAGAGACACAAACACACACCCTGCTAAAACCAGTTTTGGGTCAGAGAACTTCTCAAGACGACTAATTGTTGCAAATATAAGACTTTTTTGCTTTTGCACCGCCCCTGAAGCTCAAGTCAAATGAATATACCTGTGCTGTGTGCAAACGCAAGCCCGCAGCAGCACGAGCTGCAGGTCCTTGCTGTTGCCCCCAGCCCTGCAGAAACACGGCCTGAGGCTTCTGGAGGCCAACTCCTCAAAGCGGTGCAGCCCTGGGACTAACACACTCTGTTGGCAGAGCTGTGAAGCCCACGAAGTGCTACGTTTTAATACAGCTGTAATAAAAAGCAGAGTATACGAGAGGCTCTATAATTTCAGTCTAACTAGGCACTTTGCTTTAATTGTCAGTTATATTGCACTACATACAAATTTCAGTGCCAATACCTAGCATAAACCAGTTGCATCAATTTACTAATTTGCTTGGCGTACGGCTGCATTAGAACTCATTTAGCACAATTACTCCAATTCCAGCAGCAAATCCAGATGTGCTGCCCAAGTTACAGTTAAAATATCCTCGTTCTTGGCAACAGCATTGAATTACATGGGGAGAGACTTCAAAGTCACGTTCCTTTTGCAATCTGGGCCACCCTCCTGTGCACGAACACAGATAAGGGCGGGCATTAGCCACCCGCCAGAGTTCAGAGGCACTGTACCATCCGACATCCGAACGCAGCCCTGGCTGGTGGCACCCTGCTTCCAGCCTGCCGAAATCCCTCCCTTTGCTCTGAACAAGCAGGGGCCTCAGCACCCAGCTGCTCGCCCCGCAGGGTGAGGCGCACGGGGGCCAAAGCGAGTGTTTACTTGAGTTGGGCTCAAGGTTCGCCTTCACAGCGAAGCGCCAGGGAAGCAGAGGTGTGACCACCGCCGAGAGCCAGGCAGCTCGGCAGCGCGGAGGCAGCCGCAGCCCCCGCCACAGAGACGCCGGTGCTGATCCAGTCACCCGCCTGCAGCGGCTCGTCAGCATCTGTCCCTGCTCAGAGCAGCGCGGGATGTCCGTGCTCATGAAATCCAATTCCCTTTTTAACCCCCGGATCGATGGGAATTGCCAGATGTTTCATCCCACTTAAAAAGGTTCTCCCCGCATGCAACACTGTGCGGTTAAATCCCGGCGCACACGGGGACAATTACCTCCCGAAGCAGGGACATCCCTGGTGCCCGCTCCTTGACGGCGGCACAAAAACCTGGCTCAGGCTTGCAGGGGAAAGGTAAGGGCAGGAAAAAGCAGACGGCAGCACAGCCTGCTGAAGGAGTCATGTGGGCTTTTATATACTTGCTAAGAGGAAACAAAAAAGAGAAAGAGAATTGGTTAGTCCCTCCTGAAAAAATAGTTGGTCGAGTTTGAAAGGACTGAAGAAAGTACAAAACATCAACAGTGATGTGATGGGAGGAAACACAGCAAAAGGAGAAGCAAAGGCGGAATAACTGGAGGACATTTGGAGGCGGCAGGGCTGTCTTACAGGCGAGGGCTGCTGCCTCTGCCATACCGCGCCCATCCGTGGGCGCCTTGGCGCTGCCCCCACCACTGCTGGAGTCCACCCAAAACTCACTCGATTCTTTCACGCAAAACCTCTGCCCAAGCGGGGCAAACAGGGCTCGTGCCATCCCCATCCCCACATCCTCGGCCAGCCTGGGAGCAGACACGGCTCAGCACTCACCACTTGTCCTTTTTCCCCTAAAAAACAGCCCTGGCAAAACTCTAGACAAAAATTGGAAAACTCATTAACATGATCAAGAATTTCAGAAAATGGAAAGGAGAATAATTCTTGCAATTACAGCCCAGCAAACTTCGTCAGTCTTTAGAAAAAATAATAATCAATATGGAGCGAGCAGTCTCCAGGCTGGGAGAGTCACAGGGCTGCAATCAATACGGCTGCCCGCACTCGTGAACAGCCACTCCTGCCTATCTGGATCCCCGATGCGGAGCAGCCCCCTCCCACGCCGCTCCCCACAAGCAGCCTCCCTCCCCGCCGCCGGACCCACGGGTGTTGTTACAGGGGTTTCCTTAGCAGCACACAACCCCCGAGGCACCCCAGGCTGCTCATGGATCTCTCCTTCCCCAAAGGTACCAGGACTCGCAGCGGCCTGGCTGGAGAAAGAGAGAGCCCAGAAGAGGCGGGAAAGGGATGGAAAAGTTGAGCCCGGCTGCCAACCCATGGTGCAAAGACATCCCGGCTGCATGGCTTCCACTTCGTGTTGCCCTCTCCTGATCCCGTATACCCCACGGCGGCTGCTCACCGCGCCCCTGCTGCTTCCTTCGCCCTGGCCACTCTGCTTGCAGCTTCCCAAAACGTCTGTGTCTAACGGGTACCGCCCGAGCCGAAGCCGGGCCGCGGGGCGACCCCTCCGGGGCTGAGCGGGGCGAGGAGGCAGCACGCAGCGGCCGCGGGCTGCAGAGGCAGCTGGTGAAAATGCCATTAACTGCCAGGCCAGGGAGGCGAGACCTCGAGCTTCCCTCCAACCTGCGTGAGGTCCTTCCGCTGATCCTAGAGACACGGCGGCACGGTCCTGAGCAGCTCCCCTTCCCGGGGCTTCAGGGCCCAAACTGGCCCGCGCCTTTGTGAACCGGCAGCAGACCCAGCCGGGCAGCCGGGGGTCTGTGCGGTGGGGAGGCTGCTCAGCCCCGGCGCCGGCGCCGCCCAGGAGGACGCAGTGCTCAGATCCCACGGGAATCTGCATCCTCCCCACGCCCCAAACCAGCACTGCACCCCTCGGGAGCACGGGGCCACCCGGGGCAGGCACTTGTCCCAGCGGGGCACAGTCATCCTCAGCAGCCCAAGGGGCCAGCGACAGACACCCGCACGCACCCGGGAAGGACGTTTCTGTTTCCAACCTTTTCCAATTCTCCTCTCACCCAGTAATTATCTCATTTCTGCATCAAAATAGAGTCTATTAAAATCTCAGCTTCTTTCCCAAACAATAGATTAACGTAATCCTCTTACGACACAGAGCTGGCCATGCCTGTTGCAGTCAATGATTGCAAACTTCCAAGCCTGGAGTCAAATTTTAACTTTTCATGTCAAAACTCTAAACGGCACAATCATCGGATAGACGGGGATGCTGGATTTGCTCCGCATAAGGCTTTCCGTTTAAATTAAACTGAAAGATTTCCCCCAGGTTATAGCAATTTAATTAAAACAAAGTAAAAACAAAGCTCTAAAACTTCCAAAATGCTAGTTGTAAAATTAAAACCTCTAGGACTGCCAAACAGAGTACAGAACCCTAATAACACCCAAGGGAAAACAAATACTTCAACTTATTTCAGTAAAATAAAAAGACTGACAAACCAGAGCACGTCATATCCTTCACAATATAAGCAAAAATATTTAAAGCCGCCGCCGGGCAGAACAAAGACAATTACACAGATGGTCAACGCCACCAAAAGGAGAAGCTGCCTATCAAGACCCCTCACCTGCGGTGATCTCCGCTGCCACAGACTCCGAGTCGTCGCTTCCCCCGCTCAGATCCTCACCATGCAGTGAGCAGTGAAATGCCTCGCATCAAAAGGCTGCTTAGGGGACGGACATCAGCTCTTCAAGCCCGGGGACCTCGGTGATGCCTGCGGTCCCCGGCAGAGCGGGGAGGTTGGTGGGATTAGCTGCGGCCTCGCGGGGCGGCCGCACGCCGGGCACCTGGGACGTGCCCCATCCTGCAGCACGAGCCGCTGCACCGCCGGTCAGCCCGCAGGGGCTCTGGGGAACCTCACGGCCTCCAGACCTCCCTCCCGCACACTCACGCCGTGCTCGTGCTGCGAGCACGTGGTCCAAGCCCAACGCTGCAACCTTGCATGGCGTGACCAAGGTTTGTACTGCTGGGGAAAAAGGAGGAAAAGCGGGAGGGAGACCCTGCCAGCATCCCGCACGCTCTGCCCACATCGGCTCTTCCCAGCTGATGCCCTTTTCCTACCTTTACCTTGCTGCTGCTGCCATCAGTGGATGCTGCCATGCTACTGGCAGAGGGAAGGGAAACCCTGGGGAGGCGTCTGGGCAGTCGCTCACCTGGGAGCAGAAATTGTAACCTTCGGAACAGGAAACTCAAACCACCATCAGCAGAAAAGTGCCACGCGACCCCGGGATGAGTCAGCCGAGCTGGTCTGGTACGAACCAAACCCAATCCAGTCCACCCACACTCCCTCAGCCCCCAGCAGCCGCGTGAGCTGACTCACCCCGGGGCCACGCAAAGGCTGGACCTGACAGGAGGGCGGCGGCGGGAGGTGGCTCGGTCCGGGGGCACGGGGGTGCGAACCTCTCCCCGGCACCCAGCAGACGCTGCACAAAGCTGTGCCCCGTGGGGTCACCACGCCAGCCCTTGCAAAGCGTCCCAGGATCCTGCCAGAGCCTGGACCCAACGGGGAAAGGCAGCGTTAACTACTGCATCATATCCAAGACGGCAGCATAATGAAGCACGTTAAAAAACCCAAACTTGTAAGTGCTAATTGGCCACAGGGTTCAGCCAAGGGTGTTTCTGCCTGTCCTCAGCACGGGAAGGACATGGAGCTGTGGGAGCGGGGCCAGGGGAGGCCACCGAAATGCTCCGAGGGTGGCCCAGCTCTGCTGTGAGGGCAGGCTGAGAGCTGGGGGGGTTCAGCCTGGGGAGGAGGGGGCTGCGGGGAGACCTCACTGCGGCCTTGCCGTGCTTAAAGGGGGCCGACAAGAAAGGGGGGGACAGGCTTTTTAGCAGGGCCTGTAGCGACAGGACACGGGGGGAGGGTTTGAAAGTGAAAGAGGGGAGATTCAGCCTGGATAGAAGGAAGAAATTGTTTACGCTGAGGGTGGTGAGGCACTGGCAGGGGTTGCCCAGAGCGGTGGGAGATGCCCCATCCCTGGCAACCTTCAAGGCCAGGCTGGCCGGGGCTCTGAGCACCCTGATCTGGGTGAAGCTGTCCCTGCCCCTGGCAGGGGGATGGACGGGATGGGCTGGGAAGGGCCCTGCCAGCCCAAAGCGCTCTGTGGTTCTATGAAACAGTCAGGGTCAAGGATCCACTGGATTTCTTCCATAATTCAACACCGTCCCCCAACGAGCCTGTGAGGCAACACCTTTTACAAACACCACCACCGGGGTCCGTCAAGCTGTGCTTCAACAGGGTAGCACAGGGGAAGCCCGCGAGCAGAGCACACTGCCTGCAGCGTGGAGGGAGGTCCAGGACCGCAGCCACACTTCACAGCAGCAAAAACCCCAGAACCTCCAACCCCACGACATCAACGTGGTAAGAAAAACAACCTGCAGCAAGTGCTCTGCACAGCCACTGCTGGGAAGCAGTCAACAGGCGGGAAATACACCTTTCGCTTCAAAGAGAAAGCAATTTGGAAATTGAAACTTCACCAGTTACCAGCCACCGTGGGAGAGGAGACGGTGGGGCACAAGGCACTGAGGTCAATGGTTCTTCATGTCAAATACCCAAAACCCAGCACCACAAGGGTGTCCAACAGAACAGGCTACTTAGTACATCTCCTGCGCGTACTACCACTGTGCATCAACATACACACGCAGAGGTTGCCTTAAGCTAAAACGCCACGCAGCCCTCAAAGCGGCACATCCCTTAACACCCCACAGAGGGCAAAAACAGCTTGAACTACACCACGCAGAGGTTTGTTCATCACATTTCTGTGAACCTTATCTCAGCCACGATGCGCACCTCTGCACGAGCAGAGATGCCACCAGCACCGTCACACCTCAGCCACGTTTCTCAGTGCACGGGACGGGACACAGCGGCACGTTACCTGCGGGGTTGAGCAGCTTCACCTTCCCGTCCAGCAACTGGCAGCGGCCGGGAAGCCTCTGCCGGCACCTCCGGCAGGTCCGCGAGCTGCGGCACAGCCTCCCAAACACTGACGAGCCCCAGCCGACGTCTCTGCTTCACCCTGGGCAGGACCGCAGGATCTCTCATCGCCTGATGCTTGCGACAGCAATAGGTGGGAGTCACAGGGAACATCATGACAGCACAACAGCAAACCCGAGCTCCCTGCTTCCTTCTCAGGTCCAAGTCCCCAGCCTCAGACATCGCAGAGCTGCAGATGAACTGACTGGGGCAGAGACCAGTCCCGCTGGCCGCGGGCCCTGGGGGATTGCCTCGGACGTCATCACCGCCGGGCTGCCGGAGGCAGGCAGAGCTCAGTGGTGCAGCTCAGCATTGTGCAATCCCCAAACGATTAAAATCGGGATATGCCCCCTTCCACAGGCCTGGAGGCAAAACTCAGGGTGCTGCTTTCCCTCCCAGGCGGGGCTCAAGAAGGTCTCTTGGGCTACTGCTCTGCTGCACGGCTACCCCAGGCCCCGGCAGCTCCCCTCGCAAGGGGCTGCTCCCCATCTGCGTGACAGGCTGCCCCTGCTCTGGGGGCACGGGAGGCATTTCCCCAGCTCTGACACCGCATCAGGAAAAGAGGGAAAACAAGAAGGAAGAAAGGAAGATTGCATCTTACTCCATGCTGTCCCTGTGCTGGATGCCTCTGCTTTGGTCCCCAGCCCGCTGGCAGCAGCTCTCTGTGTGTCCTTTGGTCACACCACGGCCGCAGCCGCGGCCAGACCCTCAAACCCACCTCAGCCTCCAGCTCCAGCGGAAGGAGCGAGCGCCTCCGTGAGCCCCAACCCGCTGTCCACAAACGGGCCAGCTGGTGCCTGGGGCACGCGGGGAAAACCCCTCAGCTCCCCAGATCCCCAGAAGAAATTCTGGAAAAAGAAGTCACGACTCCACCAACACCAGGAGCCCTCATCATTCTCTTCAGAGTCTTCCTAAAGCACCTGGAGTCTGACCACAGCAGCCCTTTGCCAATACATGAAAAGCAAAAACTGAACCTGGGTGGACACAGTTTCAAAGCTAAAGCTGACGGGTTGCCCTAGCACAGCGTGGCCTCATGTGGCTCATCTCCACCGGTCCCACGACAGCTCTGCCCTCGGCTCAGGTCCAGGCAGCATCCCCACGGGACGCCCGGCACAGCAGTGTCGGGATGCTCAGCAAACCCCTGGGGTCTCTTCACATCAGCTGCTGCCAAGCACGGACAGAGCAGGGCCACGCAGCGTGGGCAACCAGCACCCGCAGTGGCCACAGGCCACCCCATGTTGCTCTGCAGCATTCAAGCTGCAAGAAACAATCTGGTACTTTTTCACTCTAACAGCCCCAGGCTCTGCCCAAGCTGGGTGATGTTTCCAGCTCCGCTGTGTCTTTCCAGCCATGCATTTTCCAAACAAAGCCAAGTTCTTCCTCCATCTGCAGTGAAACACATGCTCTCCTCTGCTACGGGGGCCGTGGCAGGACCAGGCACCGCAGTGGTGCGCAGCAAGCCGTGCCTGGGCCTCCTTGCTGGCTCCGCTGAGAGATTTGGCCACAAACAGAGTGGGATGGGGCTGGAGAGGTCAAGGGTTGGGTTTCTGCTTGGTGCTTGCAGCAGGGAGTCCCACCAGCTGCTCTCTGAAAGGTCTCCCTGCCTGGCTGGGCAGGTTTTGGTGATGCTGCACACAGCCCATGGGGTGACGAGGCAGGAATGCCGCTGAGCAGGGCCACCCTCCCTGTCCCCACACCAGCAGGTTAAAGCAGGAATGTTGCACCAGGGAAAGATCCTCTTGCCCTGCAGGAGGGACAGTCACCGAGCCAGCGTGGCCCACGTCGTCCCCAGCGCACCGCAAACAGCTTGGAATCTCTCCTACCCTCTCCAGGGACGCAGAGCAGGCACTCCACGTGTGCTTTGGGGAAGAAAAAATTTTAAAAAATCAGGTAACATCCTTACACACACCCAGGAAAACACATTTTAAAAGGTCACTGTGCATCTAGTGCATGGAGCCAGAAAATTTTAAAACAAGCAGTGAAGGTAGGCATTACCAGAGGCCATCAAAGAGGCCACGTTTTCACTGCACACGTCTGCTGGCAGGCCAGTATGGGCCAAGATACACGGAGATGGGAGCTGCGATCGGAGCAGCCGGACCTGTGAAAGCCTCGTGGATGAATGCACTTGTAAGGGGCCCAAGAAGCCCCACAGGGCTCAGGAATAAGACTCACCAACAACAGGGCAGCTCTGGCAATTTGAGCAGCTTTCACGTTACTGGTGCTTCATCAGCCCAGAGGACTGGAGTGACGATGTCTGCACCAAGCGTCACCGGTGGGGCTGGTCTGCGCATCGGGTGCCGCTGCTTGTGAGATCTGGTCATGGCCCAAACCTCCCCAAATCACCTCGAGAAGCGGGCAGGGAGTTCAGCCCTGGAGCAGGATAAGGGACGGGGCTCTTCTGGCCCTGGACTAGGTCCCGGCACCCCAAGAGCCCAGCCACATGAGCACACAGAGGTGCTGAGAACTAAGACCTTTTCAAGGCACCAAGATGCAAATAAAGGCAGATAACAAATTAAAAAGTTGAAAATAAATAAAACAAAGATGCAAACCATCTTCTTCATCAATAGACAGGCCTCATGCAGAACTACAGCTACACGAGCTAAGCTCTGCAAGTCCAGGCCTAATATACCTCCTTCCAGCCTCCCAAGGCTGAAGGTGGCCCGGCCACCCTCAGCCCCCTCCTCTCAGGTGAGCTGCATCCCATGGCTGAACTCTGTCTGATCTGCAGCTGTGTCTTCGTTACCTGCCCACTATTTGCAGAGGAACAGAAGGGGAGGTTATACCGTATCAAGGTACACCCCAGGCACCAGCTTCAGGTCTTTGATTTACTCTGTTACAGGTCACTGTCTCTGTAAATGTATATCAAAGGCAATCGGAGCACGGTCGATGGCTGCACTGGTGGTTGAGCATGAAAAATGAAGGAGGCTTTCCTCCCAAATCACTCCTGCCTTGCAGAGAGGGCTGTAAGGACAGAAAGCAGGGGAGAGGAAGGAAGAAAAGGTCAGAGCGAGCAAGGGCACGCAGCAGAAAGCACCATAAAAGTCAACTCGTAACAGCAGGCCGGGGCAGGGTGAGCCAGCCCAGCGCGGCCGGGCTCTGCCCAGGGAGCAGCACAGGCAGCATCAGGCTCAGCAACGCACCAGCCCATTTTCAAAAGGCCTTTTATAAAAAAAAAAAAAAAAGCTATCCAGAACGACAGCCAGCAACCCTGAAACTCTTAAGAAAATAGGGCAAGCAGGGATTTTTGAGGATGGGAAGAAAAGAAATCAAAGGCAGAAGGCACCCGCTGGAACAGGGCTGTTAGCAGCAGTCCTGCAACGCCGCATTTCAATTCCTGCGCCGTTTATTTCACGCTGACCTGAGCACAGGCGGCGCGGGGAGGAACCTGCCTTCCCTGGCACACAACGGATGGGGTGTTCCCGCACAGGACAGGGAGAGGCAGAGGAGCAGCGCAGCCCTTTGCCACCCCGGCTCCCCTCCGAAGGCTCTGACGGCGCCAGCTCCAGCCACTCCGCAGGGTAAAGCCTCGGGGGTAGCATTAGGGTTGTGTAAGAGATCAATAGCAAATGCACAGAGCCCGAGCGTGCTCCCTTAGCGGCTTGCTGGATTAAAGATTTAATGCAATGCGTCCCTCTGGAAGAAATTACACAGGCTATTAAGAAAGATGCGCCTCTCATCTGATGAAATCCAGCAATCATTGCAGCAATACGTGCAAACTAAATAGGCTCTGTGGAGCAAAGGGAAAGCTGCAGTTTGTCTCGAGAGCCCTTTCTGGATAGGGGAACCAATGGGGAAAGCAGCAGCTCTATTAGCAGTAAAGCAAATGTGCAGACATGGCCGAACCGTGTCTGCAGAGCGCGAGATGGTCCCTGCTTCCAGGGGAAGAAGTAAAACAACGCTCGGCAGCCGTCGCTCGCTGTTTCCCGCCGGCACCCAGGGGCTCGCGATGCCGCGGGAGCAGGGCAAACAGCAGCAGCGGACCTTCGACACCTCATGGGGACTTGCTCCCGGAAAAGAGCGAGGGACGCGCCGGTTCCCCCCGAGGCGGCAGCACCCTGGCACCTGGGGAACACTAAGTATTAGCGAGTGCTTCTCCGGATACGCGAGCAGGAATGAGCCCCGGCCCCCTCACCCAGGGCCAACAGGACCGGAGGAGCACAGGCTGTCAGAGCAACAGGAACACCATGTGCTAAAGCACCGTGCTACAGTTTGGGGAAAACTACAGTTTAATACAGCATTATTTAGGGTGTAGCAAGTGCCTCTTCCCAAGCTGCAGTGTCGTGCTGCAGAGAGCAGCGCTGTTACATTAAATTCAGCTCCGACATTACCACAGAGCATTCAGCAGCTTCACCACAATGGAGACCGATCAGTAAAAGAACAGACTGGGCCAAAGGAAGCAGATGCAGGGAAAGAGCTCGTGTAGCAGAGCTCGGATTAGTATCCGCAGAGCTCTTTTGTATAGCAAAACCATCCATGCGGCAAGATGCACCTGGAGATGATATTCCCAGGGAACCTGAGCTGAGACCCCCAAACTCATTCAGCGTGGGCCACGGATGCACGGGGAGTTCCCAGGTCCTGAGCGTGACCCACAGCGCTGGCCGCGAAGGGCAGCCACCGGCACGCCTGGCACTGCTGTGCTGCTCTCGGGACTCACCGCTGCCAATTCCCACTCCTCCCCGAGGGAACCCGTTGGTTCGGATGCTGTGCCAGGCTCCATGCCGCAGAGACCCGGGCGCCTTCACAAACGTGCAGGGCAGGCGACTGGCACGTCTCCGCAGAGCTCCCCCGTCCTCCCCGCAGCAAGCGTGGGCACACACGGGATAACGCCCCGCTGCAGTGAACCTCTTGGGCGGGCTTGGCTTCCCCCGCGCCGCGTGCGCCTCGAAGAAAGCTGCTTGAAGCAACTCCCCCCGACACCCCCACTGCCGCAGCGCTTTGCTCCCTGGCAAGGCCGTTCAACAGTCTCAGCCTGGCTCTGGGAGCACCCATGCAGCCAAGCACCACTCTGCGGGGCTGGTCCTCGTGATCTGCACGTGAACACAGCCCAGCAGCCTGGCACATGCGTTATAAGGTACACACAACTGTGCATTAAATCAGAAAAGTTTCCACGACAGTCCTGCGCGCTGACCGACGACAGAGGCGTTGTACCAGTAGGGCCCTGCTTCATGGACCCTCCTTCACTCATTTTCCCCCCGCTGCCCCGCTCCAGATCTTCCCAGCTTCCCGTTGCAGGGTGAAGCCAAGCCACCCGCGTACTCTCCAACCCTTCCTCATCCCCTCTAAACCCCTCAGACCTCAGGAGCTTGTGTAGAAGCTCCTGCAGAACCCAGCGGAAGGTAGACTTACAGAAGGAAATAAAAGCTAAAATTCATAGCTGCTCTGATCAAAGCAAGTATGCCCACAGATTTCCAAACTCCAATGGCGAGAAAAGTTGGACAAGTCGGAAAACAGAGACGCCTGTGGACCACCTGAGAAGACGACTTGGTTTGAAACGCCAGCTCTTGTCGGCGCAGGAGGCACGGGCAGACCGCGCGGCACTGCCCTGGAGCTGGACCTTTCGGGGGAGCGGGGCGACAGCAGTTGCTTACCAACATCCCCGGGCGTCCCCAGCCAGCGCCTGCAAAGCTCCCGGGGGGCTGCCGCAGACAGAGCACGCCTTCGCTCCCACGTCGTTCTGCTACGAGCACCAGCCGTGGCTCCAGAGGAACACCCTCTGCAAAGCCGCGGTGCCTGCCCCGCCGCGCGGCGTTTTGCCCACGCGCCCGCTGAAAACGGCCAGTTTTGGGGGTGAGCTTCAGCAGCCGGGTCACTGCAGCCTGGCAAGCCAGCGCCAGCAGCTGCGCGCTTCTGCTCTGCCCGCGGTATGGATTAGCTACGCGTGCCAGCCTGAACGCTGGCGCTTTTTGGCAGCTCCCTTCAGTCTGGGAGCGAGCCCACAGCCAGATCCCACGGCTCAGCTGGTGAGCAGCTACTTGCAGGTTATTAATGAAATCATTTACTGTTTATTGCTACGATTCTGCCAAAACACAAGCAAAAAGGCATTACGGTCACTACCAGCAAACCTGCCAGTTCGCAACAAGTCAGGGAAATAAAAGTTTCAGGTATTGCCTTCTAAAAAACGGGTTTACAGGACCCTGCTGGTGGCCCAGGCTCCTCCTGGCACAGCGGCGCCTGTCACGGCTACGAAGGTGTCTGGGACAAACGCTGCCTCGTGCCAAAACCCCTTACGCAGAGGAACGTACAGCAGCAAAACCACTGCCTAAGCACTCTCCTGAGGAACACGCGTTCACCCCAGGCGCTTTATGGCAGAGCTGCAGCCGGCCCGGCAAGGCTGCGAGTTGCACCCCCATCCTCCCACGACTGCAGCGAGGGGCCAAGCACCCA
This sequence comes from Platalea leucorodia, assembly GCF_965183815.1. Taxonomy (NCBI): domain Eukaryota; kingdom Metazoa; phylum Chordata; class Aves; order Pelecaniformes; family Threskiornithidae; genus Platalea; species Platalea leucorodia. The sequence continues at coordinate 1,269,573 of NC_138827.1, forward strand.
AGCAAACGCACAGCGGTGCAGCTTGGATCCAAAAACAGCAACCGCACTGACATACCCGCGCTGTGCTGCTCCTGACAGCCTCTTAACCGTGCTTCCTCACGAAACACCACGGGGAAAGCAGAGGAGCCCGTAAAGGAAAGAAACTGCCAACCTGCCCTTACTTTGCTGTTAAACAGGGAACCCGCTTTCACCAGCACATCAAGAGCCCGTGGAGATCAAGGAAATGTATTCCTTTATACACTCTCCAGGACACGAAGCTATTTGCAACCTGAAAAATAGTTGCTGTCAGTGCACATCTGAGGAATTACCCTGAGCACAACGGCGCGACTTTAAAGCAACAAGTACTACCCACACTGCAGCCTGTCGCACGCTCCCTCCAAAGGGGCCGCGGATGGGCCAGCGAGCGGGATGCAGGCACGGCTGCACGGAGGCCGGCAGCATCTCACCCACAGGGACGGAGGCCGAGGATCCCCCAAGCCCCAGTACTGTCACCAGATCTCTGCAGATCTACTGCGGACAGCCCTGCTCCGGGGGACTCCGGAGACCCCCACGGCCAAGGGCCTCTGTGCCAGCCCGGGCCAAGGCGGAGGTGCCCACCCCGAACGAGGAGGCTGAGCGATGGCGAGGCCGCCGCGGGGCCTCGGGGACATCAGTCACAGGGACTTCCAGGGAGGAAGAACAGCAGCACAAGTTGGAAACGCATCGCTGGCGACCACAAGGCCAGAATTTGGTTTCCTGCTTAAACGGAGTGAGAACAAGCAAAGGACCAGAGCAACACACAGAAACGCATCACGATGTGCTCCCCGATACGCGCCGGCGCAGATGTGCCCAGGCCAGGGTGAGCACCCGTCCCCCAGCCGGGCACCCCGGGCCAGCGGGCACCCAGCTTGCCCGCAGAGTTGGGAGCAGACGTTTCCCTCCCTCCCCATGCTCACGGAAATATTAATCCTCCAGAAATTAGTCAAATCTTTAACTAAGCCAGCTCAGCAAATGGAGTGAGGAATTCCTAGGTCAGAACTATGAGGAGGGCTGGGGGGGAGGGGGGGGGAAAGGAAAGAAAAAAAGAGCCTTAGGGCTCTGGCTCCTGTTCATTTCCAAGGGATCGGCACCCTGCTCTGCCCTGCCCGGCAGGGCCAGCACCTCTGAAGCAAGAGCTTGGATGAGAATCGCACCTTGTTGTCCTGACGAGGGCTGAGACCACAGCTGCCTTCCGACATCGCCAAAGAGCAAATTTTTGTGCAAAGCATCTCCATCTCACACAGTTCATTTTCCAAAGCAGAGAGAAAAGCACCTTATGACAATTATATTTGTTATGTCCCTCCCGCTTCAATGCCTTTGATGTCTTAACCACCATGTTCTGCAGAGGGGTTTTTTTCCCCTCTTCCCAAAGCTGTAACCCAGGGATGACGAGTGCAGGAAGAGCCCCAGGAGCATCCCATTTCGCAGCACCAGCAAGCAAGACCAGCCCGCCATGAAGCCCGTCTCCGCCCGCTCCTGCGGCCCCGTCTATTGCCGCGCCCGACAGCGCGAGGGGCAGGCGGGTTTCCAGCCGCGGTGCCCTGCCAAGAGACAGCAGCAGCTCCCGCAAGGCGCCGGGTGACAGATGCTGCCTTTGGTAAAAGCTGTATCTGATGCTCGGTCTGTCATCCCCAGGAGAAAACCCTTGTAAAAATGAGTAAGTAATTAGTTAAGAAGATGGATCTTCCCTGAGATAGATATAGGTATTTGGCACCCAAAAAGATCTGGGACAGTGGGAAGAGCACACAGAGCTGGGGTGCAAGGAGGGTACGGGGGTCAAGACAGCATGGGAGGGTCGAGCAGCACAGGTGAGGGGGTACCAGCGGCGCACCCCACTCCTGCGGGCGCCGGAACCAGGCGAGCAGCGGTGCCGCGGTGCCTTCTCGCGTCCCCCACCCCACACACCGTGGGGACCCGACCCGTGGTCCGTGGGGACCCACACCGCAGCAGCCCCCGTCTCCTGCTCCCGCTGTTCCCCGCTGTGCTGCCCTCCTCTCCTCCCACCCCACTCCGGGAAGCAGGGGGGCTGCAGGGGGGATCAGAGACAGAGTCAGCGCTTGCAGTTTTCCACCTCTTACTGAAAGAGTTCAGCCAGAAATTCCAGTGTGGGAGCATGGAAGAGGGGGCAGAGGGCTCTAGTGATGGCTGCCGGACCCCCCAGCCGTCCCCACGCAGCCAGGATGCGCAGGAAGGAAACACAGAGGGACCAGGCTCCTGCCGAGAGCCTGGGGTGGAGGGACCCCACAGAAACCTGTTCTCCCCTTCGCTCACACGTGTTAAACCAACCTGACCATCATTGCTGCAACCCTCTGGGCAACTGGTCCAGCCCCGAGGAGGTGTTCGCACGCAGGCCCAAAGAGGGTGGGTGGCAGGAACCGGGCAAGGGAACCAGCCCGTGCTGCACCCACCTCCTTCTCCACTGCTTTGTGCGACCTCTTCTTGCACCAGTAACAAAGACCCCATCCTCCGCAGGCAGCCTGCTCGGCAGCTCTCCCTAACATCACACCACCTTATTCCTTCCTTCGGTTTAACCCGCTGGGCACCCTGCAGCCCATACTTGCACTCGGAGAGCACGCAGTTACCGCATCCACCACCAAGCTCCCATCCCAGCTCTGGCACCTCCAGCGCGTCCCTTCGTTACTCACAGGTTGGTTTTCTCCAACAATTTCTTCTGCGCTTCAAGGCAGATGTGGACAAACGGAGCCCAGAGCGGGGCCGGGAGTTAGGGAGCAGCACTGCCGAGGGTTGGTCCCTCCACCTGGTGGGCTGCACCCCCTCGAGGGGCCCCATCCCTCTGTCCCACGGCAAGAGCACCAAAGCCTTGCTGGAGTAGGGGTATCCAGCAGCCCTTTCTCCCACCCACGTGGCTGAAGCACACGTGGCAAAGTGTCGTGGTTTAACCCCAGCCAGCAACTAAGCACCACCCACCCAGCCGCTCGCTCACTCCCCTGACCCCAGCGGGATGGGGGAGAGGATTGGAAGGGTGAAAGTCAAAGAACTCGTGGGTTGAGATAAGAAGAGTTTAATAATTGAAGTAAAATGAAATAGAAGGGTAGTAATAGTAAGAATAATAATAATAATATAATAATACAATAATAATATACAAAGCAAGTGATACACGACACAATTGGCTCACCACCCGCCGACCAATGCCCAGCATGTCCCCGAGCAGCGATTGCTGCCTCCCAGCCAACTCCCCCAGCTTCTATACTGGGTACACCGCCATACGGTATGGAATAGCCCTTGGGCCAGCCTGGGCCAGCCGGCCTGGCCCTGCCCCCTCCCAGCTCCTCGTGCACGGGCAGAGCAGGGGAAGCTGGAAAGGCCTTGACTGGTGTGAGCACTGCTCAGCCACAACTAAACCATCAGTGTGTGATCAGCATTATTCCCATCCTAAATCCAACCCACAGCACTGTACCAGCTACTGGGAAGAAAACTCAACTCTATCGCAGCCGAAACCAGGACGCAAAGGCTGAGGTTGGCGCACCTCCATCTGCCCAGGACCATGTGCCCTTTGGATGAATCCTCCTCCCCGCTCTGGACACCCAGGAGACAGCTCCCTGCGGGAGCAAGGGGACCTTCAGGGACAGACAGGCAGCAGGACCGGACCGACACAAGAGCTCTGTGCCAGGCCGGCGCTGCCTAGCTCGTGGGGGTGCCGGGGGCCCGGCGCAGCCCGAGGCAGTGGCAGGGCGACGGGGGGGCACGGCAAGCACACCCTGCCTGTCCCCGCCAGCGAGGTGGGGGCGGCCACAAACAATCCCGGCATTGAGAGGCCGCTCGCCCCAGCCCATCTGCGGCTCCGTGAGCCTGGGGCGGACAAAGACAACGTTGGCCGATGGCGAGCCCTGCCAAGGCGGGGGAGACAAACAGCCTTTGTATCTGCAAAGGCAAAGTTAGCTTTAGCGAAAAGACTAGATAGCTCAACGACTGGAGCCTGTGCTTTGGCTGCTTTTCACTTGGACGTTCCTAAGCCATGTGCAGATGACAGAAATCTCCAATGCTCGCTTTCTCTTGCCTGCCCCACACACGAGACAAGCTGGGGGTCCCACCGCAGATGCTCCCTCGTGCAAGGACCTCCAGCACGCAGCACTGGCCCATGAACGCAAACGCACAGCAACAGGAAGACTGAGCCACGCGGGGTTTGACCCATCGCAGCTTAAAGCCATTTATCACCCGTGTTTTTCTTTTGCGCCCAGGCCAGCAGAGAGCTGGGGGCTCAAAAGCGCTCCTCCCCACGGGCAGCCAAGCAGGGTCTGCACTCCTGCCCTCGGACCCGGCCCATCCTGTCCCTTCCCAGCGCTTGAACTTCAAATCCGTGCCGGCAATGACTTCCATATGCAGAAAAGCAAACCCCTGAGGACAACAGGTTTTCTCCCATTTCCTCCCTTCCCCAGCTCCGGGAGGAGAGCAGCCTCCCGCCTGCAGCGAGCCCGCAGCCGCCTGTCCTCGCTCGTGCCCGCGGCACAGACCAGCACGCACGCTGTGCTTACCTCCACAGCCGTGCGATCCCTCTCAGGTGATCCCAGCACAGATCTTAAAGGCGGGAAGCATTTATCCGTGGCCGCTAATGGCTTCTGCGCAGCCAGGACAGCCCAGCCCAGGACACGCTTCCCAGGGGAACCTCCCTGAAAAGGCAAATCCTCCCCGCAACTTAATGGGAAAAACAAGGCCAGATATAAAGGGAATCAGGAAGAATTGTTTTCTTTACACAGCACTCACTCTGGAAAGCTGACATAATGGCCTGAGATTAAATATACGTATTTAACCACTGCTGCAGTGAAGCCGTCGGGTTTGACAGTGTGTACCAGGTTTTCACTACTGGTACAAACCCTGTCATTCACACCTCCCTTAGTCGCAGCTACTTCCCATTGCATTACTCCAATTAAAAAAATAAAACTCTTGCCCAGCACTGCCCACAGCTCACACCACGACACACGAGCGCGGCGCCCGGCTGCGGTACCGGTAGGCATTTGTCAGGCTGTGCGAAATGGGGAAAGGCTGCAAGCCCTCAGCCGTGGCGTTTACCGCTCACCCATGGGGCGAGCACAGCCTCTCCCTGCAGGCAGAGCTTCGCCTTGCAATATGAAAATGAAACAAAGGTATCGTGCATGCCAAACACTTACTTTGGAGGGCCAGGCATCGGCTCGGCTTCCCCAAACGCCAGCACACCTCTTCCCCTACCAACCGCTAGCGAAAGGCAGGGAGCAGGCACGGCCCCGACTCACCCTTTGACAAGGTCCATCCCGCCCCTCGCCGCAGGGTCCGCAGCAGCTCCTCCCGGCAGCCGAGAGATCGCAGATGCAGACCGCAATGCAGACCTCTGCGCTCCACCATCGCTAGCCACCCTGCGCCGCTGGAAGGGAGAGAGAGACGGAGACCCTGCCCGTTAGCGAGACAGACGGAGCCCAGCACATCGTCAGCGCGTAACCGAGAGGTGAGTGACACCCTGAGCCCTGCAGACGAGGACAACCACGTGCCCAGAGGAGATGCGCTTCCCACCCAAACGGGGCCGAGACCTGCCGAGTGATCCGGTCCAGCACAGTCCCACCCAGTGGCTTTGGCTCATCCCATCCCTCAGGCGCGAGCAATGAGCTCAGTTTAAGGGATCTCGGCAGCCACAAGCCTGGGCACGCGGCGTAAGAGAACGCTCACAGTGAGGATGCAAACCTTCCTTCATTTGCTTGGTACCTCTGACATTAAACTGGGATGCGCTGTCCTCTTTCTAGAGGATTATCAGTCACTGGATTGATAATGGATTACATTAGCTAATGGATTACATTAATTTCTTATTCGGCCATAAAAAGTAGATGCGTGAGCAAGAACTACGGGCTTTTACTTTCATACATCCTCCCTCCCCTCTATTTGGCACTAGCAGCCAAAATATATTAGTGCTTCCACTGACCTCAGTAAATGTGCATGGCTTAGCAAGAACGCCCAACACATTTACCCGCTGCCACGCCGACGTTCATTTATTATTACGTGGACGTACTCTCATTAGCCTGCGACCTGGTATGGTAAGAGAGATGAGATGCCCCATTCAGAAGCCAAGGCAGAAGTATGAACTACTGGGGAACAAGAAAACCTCCACCAGGAGCGGGGAACTGGTGTGGATCGGTCACCCTATGGGAGGAAAAAAAAACCACCACCACATCTACGGGCTCTCCTGGCTCCGGGCTGGCAGGCGGATACAGAGAAGAACGTAGAAATGGGAAGGAAAAGGAATAAATGGGGTAAGACCATCAGCAGACACCGTCATCGGGTGAAGCCTTTGCTACCCAAGGGTAAGAGCTAAGGCAGCAGGACCCACGGCACACGCGAGCCTCGGGGGACCCACAGCCCCCTCCCGCAGCACAGCCCTCAGCCCCGGCCGTGGCACGAGGCGGGCCACGAGCCCAGTGCCCGCCGGGCCTGCGAGGATGCTCACGGCTGCCGTCCACAGCCACACTGACAGCAAAAACCAGGGGGGACAGGGAAGTGCCAAAAGCTACCAGGAGAGGAAGCTTTAGCACAAAGTCTTCCTTCATTGGGATAAGAGAGGAAAAGCTCCCCCACTGAAGAGAGGCATCTCGGTACTTTTTCTGCCGTACCACAACACTGCTCCACTTTCATCTGCTTCAGCTCAGAGCGCCTTTGCTTTTAGCCTCCAAACCCTAATGTGCATATCGCTAAGCTGCCTGTTGCAGATTTACCCGGTGACAGACAGAGAAAGGCGGCTGCCAGTCGTCAGCATCGCTGAAATGCAAATACCTGCCCGGATCCAGTCTCCACTGCATAACTGCTGTCTGCTTCAGCATTTATATTCAAGGCAAATTTGTCGAGGGGGAAAAAAAACACAACAAAGAACATTATTTGCAAATCATTATTTTGCTTCACTAGAGCTGGACACTGATGCAAAAGAAATATTTGAGCCGCATCTGCGGTCACACCTGCTAATCAGGAGACCTGCGCTCACCGAGCCACGACTGCGCCTCTGAATTTGTATGAATGCACCCAGCCACGGGAACTGCCTTCCCCTGCTCCGGTTCCAGCTGTGGCTGCTAAAGCAGCAGAAAGCATCTTGCCAAAAATTATTTACCCACAAAAAATTGTGCAAAATCCGAGACAATTGTCAGGTGGAAGCCTGGAAACCCCAGTTTCGGCTAGAAACATTTTTCTGCTTGTGAATTGGAGACTGCAACCTCAGCCAAGCAGTTAAAGCTCTAATCACTGTGTCTGACACGGAGAAAGATGCCAGGGAAGTTTTATTTATGACACAGATAATAGGGTTTGTCCTTAAGCACTGGACAAATCTTCCAGCTCACTACCCAATGTTAAGAATCACTTGGACAAATTAGCTATCAGAAAGTCAAGCCTGCAGAGCGGCGCGCTGATTTACCTTACAATGACCTACAAAAGGAAGAAAATGCCATGCACCGCCCTCCTGGTCATTCTCACAACACCGCAGCGCTGCTGGTGTCATCCAGAATGCAGGACAGGGTCAGGCATTTAATTACAAAACTGTTTTCCCCCTTCCCTTTCTCAACCAACACCTCTCAGCCAAGGGATGCTCTTCCCTGGTTTGCCTGGAAAGCTAAAGCAAAGCCGGGGCATCCTCGGGCTCAAGAGGTACAGGGTAAGCAGCAAATTTTTGACTAAGAAGAAAGTCTAGAAGAAAACTTCTGCGTATTCAAGTCAAGCAGATTGCAGAGAATCTAAAAGGGAAAATGTAGGCAAGAAGAGTGCAGCAAACAGGCTGAGACGACACCTGTAACTCCCCGTGCCATTACGGGCATCCTGACCAGAACCCCAGAGAAGATTGCTCATCACATCTCTCCCAGGCGCTCTGCTCTTCCGTCTGTGCTGCTCTTACAGCCGGCGAGGGAGGCTGGATGTAGGCAGAGGACAACACTGAAGGGAACCGGGCACCCCGCCATAGTCCCTTCCCTTGCCAGGCTCCTCCAGACGGTGCTTTGGCCAGCCACCAGCCCCCCGTGAAGAGGAAGGTTTCCCATCACATCACCACCTCTGCCCCATGCACCAGCTACAGCAGACACACAGGACCTGAGCTGCCGAGCTGTCACAGCCTCAGCTCATCTCCTTCCCACCTCAGGCAATGAAGGAGGAGCAAAAGGCAAAGAGCAGATGCAGCTGGAGATGTTCCTTAAACGGTGGCAGCCAAAGGAACCAGCTTCACCTGGTGTTTCAGGAATGAAGATCACAGCACAGCTGAGAGTGGCAGGGACCTCTGGAGACAGAATCACAGTGGTGGCCAAGGCCACCACTAAACCATGTCCTAAACACCACGTCTACCCGTCTTTTAAATCCCCCCAGGGATGGGGACTCAGCCCCTGCCCTGGGCAGCCTGGGCCAGGCCCTGACAGCCCTTTGGGGGAAGAAGTTTTCCCCAATACCCAACCCAACCCTGCCCTGGCGCAGCTTGAGGCCGTTCCCTCTCGTCCCAGCGCTTGTTCCTGGGGAGCAGAGACCGACCCCCCCGGCTCCAGCCTCCTTTCAGGCCGTTGCAGAGAGCGAGGAGGGCTCCCCTCAGCCTCCTCTTCTCCAGGCTGAGCCCCCCCAGCTCCCCCAGCCGCTCCTCCCCAGCCTTGTGCTCCAGCCCCTGCCCCAGCCTCGCTGCCCTGCTCTGGCCACGCTCCAGCCCCTCCATGGCCGCCTTGGGGTGCGGGGCCCAGCGCTGAGCACAGCACTCGAGGGGCGGCCTCACCAGTGCCCAGCGCAGGGGCACCATCACCTCCCTGCTCCTGCTGGCCACACCGTTCCTGATACAAGCCAGGGTGCCACTGGCCCTCTTGGCCACCTGGGCACCCTGCTGGCTCGTGTTCAGCGGCTGTCGACCAGCACCCCCAGGCCCTTTCCTGCCGGGCAGCTCCCAGCCGCTCCTCCCCACGCCTGCAGCGGTGCCTGGGGTTGCTGTGCCCCCAGGGCAGGACCCGGCCCTGAGCCTTGCTGACCCTCACCCCGGGGCCTGGGCCCATCGCCCCGGCCTGGCCAGGGCCCTCTGCAGAGCCTCCTGCCCTCCAGCAGATCAACGCTCCCACCCAACTGGGTGTCATCTGCAAACTGACTGAGGGTGCCCTCCATCCCCTCACCCAGATCATCAGTGAAGATGTTGAACAGGACCGGCCCCAACACATCACCCAGTCCAGCCCCCTGCTCGAGCAGGGCCAGCCACAGCGGGCTGCCCAGGACAGCGTCTACTCGAGTTCTGAATATCTCCAAGGCTGGAGACTCCACAGCCTCTCTGGGCAGCCTCGTCCAGTGTTCACACATCCTCACAGTAAAAGAGCACTTTTGGTGTTTAATTGCAATTCCCTACATTTCAGTTTGTGCTCATGACCTCTGTCCTGTCACTGGCACCCCGAGAAGAGCCCATCTGAGGGCAAAACCCTTCTCACTGCCCCACGCACGCTGACACAGCTCACTGCTCCACCGCGAGGAGCTGGCACCGTATCTGTGCATCAGGCTCCTGCGGGCGCCGAACGCTTCAAAACCCGCATGTGGCTGAGGACAGGGAGCTGTAGCGCCCGTCGCCCAGGGATGGGAAGGGGAGGTTCCCAGCCCTCCTCCCCAGTCCACGCAAAGCCAGGTTTTACCGCAGCACTGCATCTCCTCCACCGCCAGGACAATGCAACTGAAATTCTCACTGAACGGAAAGAAAACGCGCTTTTGCCCTGTACGGCCAGACCCAGAACGAGCTCGCGGTGGGACGCTGCTTCTTGTTTCGCTAAGAGTGTGCTTCAGCACCTCCGGCTGCAGGTTTGCTCTCAGGAACTGGTCCACGTGCAGCCTGGTGAGCAGCCACGGTCCCGGTGGCCAAGAGACGACCCTCCTCTTCCTCCATGAGCTGGAGAAGGGTGAAGCCAGGGAGGTACGAGCCCTCACGCTTCTGACTCCTGCGAGCCGGCAGGCTTTTCCCCTCCGCAGAGAGGGTGCTTGAGCACAAACAGACCTCAGAAAAGGCTCCCTTTTGCTGCCAGCGCACTGCCACTGCAGGAGGGAGCCAACAGCAGCAAAACTCCGGTGCGACAAAACCTGGGCTACCCTTTCCACTTTCCCAACGCTGCCACAGGACCTGGGGAATCGTTCGATCAGACGAGGTAAAACACTCCAGACGCGCACAGGACCAAAAGGATGCTCGTTGCAGGTTTGGTCCGAGGGTCTCGCGGCAGCTGCTTCCCAGAAGGGGATTTATTTCACACACCAGGACGTTAGCGCCGATGGGCAGAGAGGCAAACCCACCCAGCAGCCCACACAGGACCCCTTACAGAAACATTCACGCTTTTCTCGGAAGAGAGTTTAGCTCGTACAGTTTCAAGTCATTACATTTTCGGCCAAATCTTGTGCAATACTTGCAGAGTGATGACCATTGGCCTAGCAACCGCTGATTTTTACATTAATGATTTTGACTTCTTTGCATAAAATGGCCACAGCCAAGAAGCGTACGGAAATAAACAGCTTCAAGAGGTTCCTCCAAAGAAAAGGAAAGAAAATCCCCTTTTGCCAAGAACAAATACAGACCACTCAGGAATTCCTGGGAGCTTGGGTTGGTTTTGTTTGTCTGCTCTTGCTTCTAATTCATAGTCAATGAAAGAGTTTTGTGGCCTTAACTATTGAATTTGCCACAAAATCAGCACCTTAATGAGAAGGAAGCGAGCGTTACGCATTCACTGCTCGGGCATTTGCACGCCAACTCGCAAACCGGAGAAGGAAGAAACAGCCGCGCCAGCCTCTGCGGCCAGCCTGCCCCGGACCAGCTGGCAGGAGCTGGCCATCCCCAGCAGCACACTGGCCAAGCTCTCCCCGCTCCCCCCCCACAGTGGGGGGCACAGGGGCTGCTGCAAGCACATGGATGCCCTGTAAGAAGGGAAAGCTTCATACCAAATCAGCACGAGGGAAAACCCCGTCCCCCATGCTAACGGAGCCGGGGAGCAGCCCCGCGTCCCTGGGCAGGGACGGCGCCGATGCTCCACACACCGCACAGCCCTGCGGCCCTCCAAGGGCCTGCCCAAGCTGCCAAAGCCCCTCACGCTTTCCAACAGCGGGCAGCTGGGAAACGCAAGGATGAAAGCAAAACGCGTCCAGGTGAGCACCTCGCGTGGGTTAAGAGCAATGCCATAAACCCTTACCATAGCCACAGGCCAGCTCGAGGCGGGACCCTGGCAGATGAGGACTGCTGCCAGTTATGAAATCTCCCCCGGCTCAGAGAGGGAGCAGAGGGGCGCGTGTCCGTAGGGAGGGACACACACAAGTACTCACGGGACCGTACAGCACAGCATCCCCCTTAACACCCACGGCAGAAAGGCAAGACATCAGCCAGACAGCGATGCACTCGCACCCTTTGAAGCGCTTTTTCCCTTAGAGGCTGGGCTTTGCTCCTCAGGGCAAGATCAAAGGGTGCCTTGGTTTGAGAAACCTGCTGCTCTGCTATGGGTTACGCTCCCCAAGAGCGGAGCGGGCAGCACCGGAGCTGGCAGGACCTGCTGTGCCAGCACAGCGGATCCCCAGCTGCAGTCCAAGGAGAGGAGTTAACCCCTCGTCCCTTGGAGGCAAAGGCGTTTGGGGGAGCTCAGAGGCAGGAGCCGATAGCCAGGGTCTGCAGCAGGCAAAGGCTGCCTGCCACGGCGGGGAGGACACAGCCCGGCTCTTCTCCAGTCTCCCCTCCACGCTGTTGATCCGCAGGAGCTGGGATTGCCGCAAAGGCCCTGCAAAACACTCGCTCTCTTAGGACTGGCAAGCGCTCAGGAACAAGCTACTCCCTTCCCTGCCAACTCGAGGGGATGCGAGGAAACCCATTAAAAGCAAGATGCAGCGGCTCCCTGCACAGGGCAGGGAAGGAGCGGCCATCCCAGGCACCCAGCAGCCTGCTTGGGTGGGGAGCTGCGCTGCCGGCCGCACCCCGGGCAGATACAGGGAGGCTGGGCTGCATCACCGCCTCCCAAAACAGCAGCAGCTCTTTAGTTTGGTTCCCAGCTGGCAGCCATGCCCACCTCCCCCTCGCAGAGGCAGACAGCCCTCTGCTTTCGACCGCTGGCTCCAGAGGCTGCAGACCTCAGCTGGAGGTCTGCACGGGGACCGGACCACGGAAGAGCAGGGACCGTGCCACGCTACGACAGTCACGGACTGTAAGAAAGAGCCTTTGCGTGCTGTTCTGCGCACAAACACGAATTCTCTCTGTCTGCTTCCTAGCCACGGCCCTGGCAACAGCCCTGTCCCCAGCACTGTGGTGGGACACGGCCCCCGTGCTCGGTCACAGCTGCCGCAGGGGGCATCTGGCACCGCAGACCTGCCCGCAGCCTGGGCTTTGCTTCAGATCAGGTTCCTTTGACACAGCGACAGAAGAGACCCCACAAACATGGAGAAAACTACAGCCTCCAAGGAAAGCAAGCCCCGTAACTCACACAGCCCCAGACAAGGCACCCGGGAAGCCGCGCGTCCCAGGGCAGAACACAGCTCACCAGCACAGCACGTGGTCCTGGTGGAGCCGGCTGGGCTATCTGCCCAACGAGCACAAACCCAGGTCCAACCACATCCCCATTCCCCGGCACGACCAGCAGAACACGCCTTGGTTTTCAGTTTGGTCTCTTGTTGGTGAAAGAGGCAGCCCAGCGGCGGGCAGTGATTTCTGGCCAGAGCGGCCACAAAGGAGCCACGCACGAACGCCCATCATCGCACCGCGCTGCGGCAGAGCCCTGCGGCTCACGGGGACACCCCGGCACCCCAAGGGGCACATGGCAAAGGAGCAAAAGAAACAGGGCTACGTACTCATTCTGCACCGGGGGACCCGCAGGCCACCGAGCCAGGCTGCGGCAGAGCCGGGAAGCGCAAGCTCCGTCCAAGTCGGTCGCACAGAGAAAGGATGGCCCGACGGAGGGACCCACAAGCCACCTCAGCCCCCCGTTCTCATCACCACCAGCACCACGTCAGCGATGATTTAATCCCCCGATCCAAGAAAACAGAAAAATCGGGAAGCTCTCCCCCACCCAAGGCAAATGGCTGCTAAGAGAAGCAGCCTGGCGCAGCTGTGCTCCCCCAGCACACAGAGCCCAGCTCCGTGCAAGACTCCAGCATGTCAGCAAGCAAATCCTCTTTGCCTATGGGCAAGGGAACTGCAGGGGGGAGGAAAAAAAAGCATCAAGAAACTCTTTGTCTACAAACATCCCAGCCGGCCGCACGTGCAGCATGCGCTTCCTGACGAGGGCGGAGGGGGAGCCTGAACTTCAGACACCATTTCCGCCAGCAGCTTGATCCGCTCGCTTATTGTCTGCTAAAAATAAAAGTAAACACTGAAGAAGAGCTCTTTGTTTTTATTTCTGCTGTGTCAGAGAGATTCCTCTGGTAGGAACAAGTTGTGGGACCTCTTCCCAAACCTCTGGGAGCTTCCCCTGCGAGCAGAGCCGTCCCGGGGAAGCGGCGGGTGGCCCGGGGAGCGGCAGGCAAGGAGGGCTGCCCTCGCTGCCCTCCGCCCCGCGGCTGCCGAGGGTGCCAACGGGGAGGATGACCAGCCCTGGGCTCCCACCCGTGCCGGGCTCATGTCCTTTCCCCTCTGCTGCAGCTCAGAGAAGAGGGCCATTGCCCAAAGGGCGGGAAACCTCGGTCTCAGCCACATCGCTCCCCTTAACGAAGCACCAAAGCAGAAGGAAAGCCAGGGCAGCGGCCTTCTTAGCACAAAAAATACCTCTTCAAAAAGTAAGATTGAGATACGCGTCCGTATCTCTCCCTTTTTTTTTACTTCCAAATTTTGCTTCCTGACAAGCCCAGCGGCAGGCAGCGTTAGCTGGCGGCCAGGCCAGGCCAGAGCCCCAACAGCCCCGCGCAGCCGACATCGCTGATTAAAAGCAAGCACAAACTTCCTCACCAGGCAGCTGGGGCAATCCAAGCACCCTACCGCTTTGCCCGTTGTTTGTTCAGGCTCTTCCTTCGCCACGGAGCTGCTGGACAGAACTGCAGGGTAATGAGACACAAACACAATTATCTTTTTTTTTTGACCTGCACTAGGAATAAATCCAGCATTTATAGCCCAAAGCCTCAGGTGTCCTCCCTGACTTTATAAAGTTGCTTATCTAAGCAAAACCCTGCGGGGACCAGCCTCACTACCCAGAGCAAAGCTTTTCCCCCACACCCTCACTAACCATGTTTCTTTAATCTGCCAGCTCCAAAAACCAGACCGGGGTTGGGGGGGAAGACATTTATTTCGTTTATTTTCCCCATTTGAGTGCTCTAACCCTCTTCCCGAGCAAAGCACCACTGGGCTGCTAAGGACACTAAGGACGCCTCGCAAGGAGCGGCCGGGCTCCTGGGAGACAGGAGTTATCCACTGCAAAGGCAAGGGGCAGCTCGGAGGGCCAGCAGGAGACACAAGTGGACCCGCAGCTGCCAGCCTCCTTCGGCAACCGCCACCTCCCCCAGCTACGTGCTCTGCTGCACGCTGCGGCGGGCCCCTGCCCTCCGCCTTGCCTGGGGACGAATGCACCAAAAGGTAACGGGCTTGACAGAGCCCCAGCTCCCTTACAGCAGCTCCAAGAACAAAAAAAAAAGAAGAAAAAAAGCAGCAAAGGAAAAGGGCTCATCATTGGGAACACCATCCCCAGGGCCCGATTACCCCGGAGAGTAACAAAGTGCGATAACCAGGACTGGACAAGCAAATCAACACAGCGCTGGGCAATAAGCCGGCCCGTGGATGCACACAGCAAAGCCTGCTGATAAAAATGCCATTAACTCCCCAACCGTTCACTTCCTGGCTACCAAGTTACACCCAACACGTTTGCGTGGGGTTTTTCTTCCCCTCCAGAGCAATGACAGTGACCTGAGACTGGATGCAGTCTTCGGAGCAAAGAGGGCACTGCGCAATGCTCCTGGGGCTCGGCACAGCTGAGGGAAGGGGCAGTCTCCGCTCTCCAAACACAACTCAGCCCCCCAAAAGCCCAGCAGGACTCTACAACTGTGGACGTACCAGTTAATGAGGACTGGAGCATGAAAAAAATAACCATTAAACAACATCGTGTGTGTGCACGAGTGCATGCATGTGCAGGCGGCGGCTTCGGGGGCTCCACGGGGAGCGAGCCGCTGCCTCCCCCAGCCCCGGCGAGCACCGTCCCCCGGCTCCCCCAGCCCCCGGGCTGCAGACGGGCTCTCCATCACCATCCCTGCTGCTTCAGACAAGGCGCTCTGTCGTGAAGGGAGGACTCGGCAGCGTGCAGCCTCCCCCCAGTCTCTTTCAGCATTTTTCTACCCTGACAGCTGGGTCTAAGGCAGGATGGCTCATTTTCCTCGGCCATCCAACCGCTCCCTCTTTCAGCAGCTCGGAGGCTGCACATCAGCCTGTCACCACGTCACACCGCACAAAATACCCACAATCAAATCCGTGAAGCAACTCTAGACATACCAAGAAAAGGGAAAAAATAGCTTTGTCGCTCATTAGCTCACCTATGAGCCAGAAAGCCAAGCCACACCAGTAAAATTTGTGGGCAAGAGAGAGAGCACATGTCTGACTAACGGGCACCCAGCACCCTCCCCTGCAGCAGGGAGACCTCCAGGACCCCGGCAGGGCTGAGCAGAGGGTGCAATGCAGGCAAGCCACAAGCCCGGCGTGCCCGGAGGCACCCAGCCTGCCGGCTTTCACCTTTGCTCGTCCCCAGCACAGCACACGTTCGCAGCAGAAATCCCAGAGCCCGAGAAGCAACGTCGGGCGCAGAGCCGGGGCCAAACCAAACAGCAGCCGTGGCACAGCGGGACCGGCACAGGGACATGAGCTGGCCGTGCCTGCGCTGCTGGGAGCGCTGCCAGCCTGGACGGGACGCGCGGGCAGCCAGGGCCAGGCTAAGGGCTGGCAGGAGCAGAGACGTTGTTAACCGGGAGCTTTAAAGACGACTGTAACCTCTGCTAAAGAAAACCCACGATTTTTAGCATCCCAGTTAAAAACCAACCAGCAGCGGTGTGAAAGAACACCACTGTCCTTACAGGGGGACCCCTTTATTGCAGCTATAAGCTTTCACGACACTCTTATCTCGCAGTTGTACCAGGGTAAGCTACAATGCATTGTTAAGTTGTGCAATTACAATTTTACAGCTGTACGGATTGATTTACTCAAGGCATATCTCCCGGGAATCCAGGGGATGCTTGTCAGCCCCGTCTCGGTCCGACTCGCAGCCCGGAGCCAACCGAGGCACAGAGGGACACTTCACACCTTAAGCACTCCAGTGGGAGCGACTCCGGCAGGAGCCGTGGAAAGGCTTTGGCTTTCCTCCAGCCGCCGTCTTAATTTATTTCAGCGTGCTTCCTAATGTTGGCATCAGAGGTAAAATCAACAGTGTAAACTTGCCAAAGCTATCGGTGCTGCCGCAGCTCCCAGCGGCCGCGGGCAGGCCGGGGCAGGGCTGGGTGCTGGCAGCGCTGCCAACGCAGGTCGCGTCCCGCTGGCCCCATGTCCCCCCGCAGCCTCCAGCGCTGCAGCCTGCGCCTTCTCCCTAGAAAGGTGCAGCCCCCGAGAAGCCCCCGGCACAGCTCCACTTTGAGGTGCTCGCGCACGTCTGGAGGGGGAAAGCTTCACAACCACACCACGCAAGGCCGTGTCCCCCCTTAGCTGCCCTCCCATCCCTCTGCTCCTTGCCCAGCTCCCCAGGATGAGCCAAGAGAGCGAGAACTGCCAGCGCTCCCACGGGACGTCCATCACGCCGCGGCAGACGTCCCCTCCGAGAGCACTGGCTGCTCTCCACGGAGCGGGAAGGAGAGCAGAGCGGCTGCCTGGCGACCCACCGCAGCCAGAGGCAGCGCACACCCCCCCTGCACCGCCAGGACACATGCAGCGTTCCCTGGAAGCACAGAGGAGGGCAAAACCCAGCCCTCAGCCCTCCTGCCCCACACATTAACCTATGTGCAGGCAGCGTAATAGCACGCAGGACAGTTAATTACCCAGATACCTGTCCCAGATAATGACTACCTGGCCAGCTATCTACATTGCTGTACAGGGACAGCCTTGTCTAAATTCAGGGAAGGAGGCAAAAGCGGTACAAGCACTTCTGTGCTTGCTGACCCACACGCCCCGCTCATCCCGGCCCCTCTCCGCGCACACCGAGCGCCGGGCAGCGCAGGTCCCCCATCCTGGGGCAAGCAGGGCACAGAGAGGCGACGTGATCCGCCCAGCCGAGCAGGGTCACGCTGCCTCTCCGCTGAGGCTCACCAGCTCCAGCCATACCACGGAGGGGCTGGACCACTGAAAAGCAGGACAGCTCTGCTGGTTTTGAGCCCTAGCCCTTCCAGCCGTTCTTTGTCTGCCACCAACAGCTCATTTCTCCCAGCACAGGACCTTTTCTGAAGCACGCTCACCTGCTCCTCTTCTCTTTCGAGGCCACATCAGCATGTTGCAGAGCCGAGCTGCCGAGCGCTCGCGTGGGGCACCGAGGCTGATGCCCGGCTCAGCGGGGAGGACGCGCTGCCCGAGGACGTGCCAGCAGTAGGGCAGACGGCTCCAGGAGCAGAGACCTCGCGTGCGCTCAGGGGGTGGAGGAAGAGCCCAGCAAGCCAGGCACCGAGAGGGCAGGGCTGGCTTCGACCTCCCCAGTTCTGCCAAACCTAACGGCACGCCCCTCCTAGAAGAGCAGGTTTCAGCTCGCAGACCAAAGACCCTTCAAATCTAAAAGCTGTTTCTAAGGGATGTACGAGGCACACCACCACAGCTCCACACGCATTACAGAACAACCCACCTAAGAAGTTCCTATGAGATTTGACACCCCCACTGAAGCATACCTAGAAAGCCGACAGTCAAAAGAAAGTTGAAAATCTTTTTCACATCATCATTAAAGGGAGGAAAAGGAGATAAAGAAGCTAGGATAAGACCAAGTGCATGTTCTGTGAGCCTCAAGGCAGCCTCAAAATTAAGTCCCAAGGTTAGAAGAGCAAATTGATTATTTTCCCTCACTGAAAAGCTTTTCCTTTACTCACATCAAGAGCATTCATGTTCAGGACTGGGTGCATTCAAGGGAAATGCTCTTTAATTCAGCTAGCGTAGTACCAAGGCGGGGGGGAAGAAAAGAAAGAAAAAATAAAAAAAAGAGAGGCAAGCCCACCACAAACCTTTCCTCCACAGCGTCATGTTTCTGCGTGGATGCTCCTAGTTTAAGACGGGGCGTTTGTCCGGGCCAGAGAGCAGGTTCACACGTGCTTTTCTTTCCGAGCGCGACAGTCCCTGGGACCCCGCGGAGCACGGGCTCCTCGGCGGCAGCAGCAGCCGGCCCAGAGGCCCTGGGCAAGGGTGTAAGTGTCACCACTTAGCGAAGAAGCTTTTAAGCAAGTTGTATCCTATGTGCAGCCAGGAATCTCTCTGCCTGGAGGATAAATACGGTCCGGTGACCCTACTGAGTCACCGCCTGCTGACTCATTCGCTGGCAACTTGGGCAGCAGTTGGCTGAGTCGTCGGCAAGGAGCTGTCATGGTGACACAGCCTCACAATGACTCTCCCCTAACACAGGAGGCTTGCGGGACCTCCAGGACAGCAGGGGCTTTTTGTTTGTAACAGCCATCACCCGCCTCCGCTCTTCTGCACCCTCTCCCACCTCCTCGCGCCACGCACACGCTGCCGGGGGCCGTCATCGCTCGGCAAGATGACTTCATCCGCTCCTGTGACCAGACGGCTCCCAGCAGAAGTGGGTGAAGTCCTGTCACCATTCAACACACCAAGGAATCAAGTGCAGAGGAGCAAAAGGCCACAGTGCCGCCCGAAGCAGCGAACCCAGAGCCGAAGCAGCAGCCAGCCCCCAGCCCTCTGACCCTGCTGCGCAGCGGCCCGGGCTCCAGCTGCCACGCAAACCCCGTCCACAACCACCTGCAGGGCACATACCGGTACCTGCACTGGGCTCTCCCTGCCAGAAATTCGGCCTTCTGCAATCACTGCCTCGTCCCCGGGTGGGGAGAGAAGGGAAGAGGGATGTAACACTCGGCCAGCCCCGCTATCCCACCCCCACTCACGCGCCCCTCGCAAACACAAAGATCTCTTCACAGGAACCGCGTGAAAGGGTTGGTGTCAGCGCTCGCTTTGGGAGCAACACGCAGAGGGTTAAAGCTCTAATATTAGAGCAAAGACGATGAAGGGGAAGAAGGGAAGGAACCAGAAGAGAACCGCATAAATAGCAGCATTGTCCTTACTCAGTTTCACAGGGCATCAGATGTCAAATAAGATTTTTCACTCAAGAGCTGAAGCCTCTAACTGATTCCCATCTGACAGTTTCTTATCCAGCAGTTGTTACCCATCCAAACAAGCTGAGTAAATATGCTTTGCTCTGCCAATAAAGCTGGCAACAAATCATTGGCTTGCAACAAAACCAGCATAAACAGCATCGCTCCTCTTGGGCCAGAAGATCTCCTCCTGCTCCCCGGACCTGCCCCCTCTGCTGCCCTTCAGTGCTCCGCCAACCCTGGTCCTGGCGTGGGGCGAAGAGCTACGTGGTGGGGACCACCGGCGGCCCCCCGGCTTTGGGAAGAGAAGTCGCAGCCTTTGGAGGGTCTGGGCTCTCCAAGCACCTTTGCACACCTCAAGTGAACCCTGCTGCAGCCCAGTTCATTCATTTAATAAGCAGAGACATCCAATCTGCAGCCTACAACCAGGAGTCCTTACACGAGGCAAAACCTGGTCTGAGTAGGGCAAGTCTAGTCTGGCAGTGCCCACAGACACGTCTTGCAGTTGGGCAGAGTTCGAGGACGACCGTGCGAGTTCTTGCCCTGGGCACATCTGTCCTGACCTTTGGGGTGTCCCCTAGCAGGCTTCAGCACCCCACGCAGACCCTCAGAAACGCCTGGCTTCTCTGCTGTTCTGCCCCGACCTTCTCCAAAGAGGCTGTTTAGGGAGAGCACAGGAGCCTAGGCACCCCGTGGTCCCTTCCCTTGGACTCTCCCAGCATCCACACCTAGGGGATGAGGTGTGTCAGTGGGTATATCCCGAACGAGTCCTTTCTGGATCTATCTATAGATCTGCTGGCCAAGAATCTGCCCAGTGCCTTTCAAATGAGCCATCTGCCTCCACAACTTACTGCAGCACCAAGCTCTGGACATTTGCTCAGTGAAGCGGTGCCTTCTTTCATCTTCTTTCAATTTACTCTCCACTATTTTCACTGCCTTGTTCTAGGTTTCGTATCGAGAGATGTGGTGAGCAACAGTTGCACCTTCATCTGACCCACCACCTTCGTGATTCTGTAGGCCCAGATCAGGTCACTCTTCACACCCCCAAACCCATCCTTAGGTGGCCCCACCACTGACTTCTCCATTCTTAACAGTCCAGAGGTGACCATGCCGCCTACCCTTTGCCTTCCATCATGCAGCCCCCTTTCCAGTACCTAAAAGACCCTGAGCACCATCAATAAGAAACAGTAGAGTTGAACCCCGCAGGGGCACCAAGCGCACGGGACCGAGGGTGCTGCTCTCCCAAGAGAGGTGCTGCTCCCAGCAGGTGTGAGCATCTCTCCAGCTGCATCCCAGCACCCAGCCAGCACCCTGACCCATCGGTGCACTCCCGACTCCACGGGAGAGCCAGCTGGTGGAGCTCAAGGGAGCGATGCACAGGCGCGTACCTCCCGTGTGTCCGGCTGCTGGCCCCGTCAGGCTCGGAGCCTCTCGGTTCTTCTGCGCGAAGAGCGCAGCGGCCGTTGGTGCAAAGCTCCCAGCTCACGCTTCTGCTGCTGTGACCGACAGCACAACCGCAGTTCGTGCAAACAGCCGTTACCCACCCGAACACGAGATCAGCACAGCAAAGGAAAACAAACACTTCTGCCACAGACTGTGCCGGAGAATCGCTGCGGCTTCACCAGAAGGCTTTGCTTAAACACTCTGTGATCCCAGCGTAAGCTATGTCTTTGCTTCTCGACATTGGCAAAACCCCAAAGCACTCGGCTTGGAAGAAATCCAAAGCAAAAAGAAAAAAAGACTCGACATTTTTCAAAGATGATTGTTGAGAGCTAGTGAGACCTTGCAGTTTTATGGAGGTCCCACTCAAAGCATATATTGCTTTTTAAACCCGGAGGTGAACAATGGCCAAAACGGCAGTCCTGCATTGATTTCAGCGCAGTGATCAGCACCCTCCAGCGAGGAGGAAGGAGGAGTGTGTGAGGGTGAAGATATAAATATAGCACAGGTATTTGCTATAAGGACCAAAGGTCCTGCCTTAACATATGCCTCCTGAGGGACACGTCTGAAAACACACTGAGGAAGCAAAAGTATAAACTTCTACCTGATCCCTGTTTTAGGAAGTTTCATAACTGCTGACTTTAGTGCTGACATTTGAAATTTTCCTAAACAAACGGAGCCGAAATCGCTCGTTCCTCACACAACCCCAGAGGCCACGGAAGCAGCACGGCAGAGCCCCAGCGCGAGCCCGGTGGGGAGGGCTGGCTCTGACCAAACAGGACGAACGGGATCCTGGGAGATGCACGCAGACGATCTGTTTTCTTCCCAAATTCGCTGGCAGATGCTGACGTAACCCTGCCCGGGGCACCCCCAGATGGTGCCAGACCCATAACCTCAGCAAAGCCTCATGAGACAGGGCCACAGCCACCACTCTGAAGGTGGCCACCGGAGCCACCCCGCAGGGATGACACCCGGTCCCCAGCTTTGGAGGACCGCAGTGCTTTGTCACTCGGAAACGTTGTCGTCGTTTTAAGGGAAATAGAGGAATAATATAATTACATATTTCTGATTCTCTGCTTACAACTGAACTTCCAAGCCCTCCCAGAAAACATTTCTTGGGAACATTTCTGTAAGCGTAGCTTAGCTGGAAAACCTCGTTACACTTGGGCTCTGACGCAGAGGTTACGGCAAATCCACCTCGCATCGCTTAGGGTGAACTGGGAACAAGTGACAGCTCGGGGCTGAGAGATCGAACAGGGAGCTGAAACGAGAAGGGAAGGGAAAGTGGGAACACCCTCCGACACACGCTCAGCTGATCGCAGGCTACTGGTTTCGCACGTCCTTACACACACGGCACATACTCGTCCTCTACTCACAAAACCCACCTAAGTCTATGGCAAGACATTCCCCCCACACACACTTGGCCGCCACTGGATTTGGCCCCAGGTAATCCCTCCGATTATGCCAAGCCAAGTTACTCACACTTAAGCCCTTTTCCCAGGATCAGGCCTGTTGCAATTGTCACTTCTGCAGGAGGATTTCTACTTGTGCTTCAGTTTTAATGCCCCAATAAAAGGTGAGTTTATGATCCTTTAAAGCTGTCATCTCCTCTGCCCTGGGTTTGAAGGATACGCTTCATCTTTGTGATATGGGTGGAGGTAAGATTTATGATGTCCTTCAACTGTACGTTTCCCTGCTTTTAAGTGTCTGGGCTTTATAACTGATGCAGCACGCGACAGCACCCCACGCCGCCATCCCTCGCAACCCTCACAGCTTGTCTCAGCTGCTGGAAGCTTCCCATCTTGCTTCATCTGCTTGGTGAAGACGCACAGAAAAATGTCTTCCAAGTTTCAAAGTAGCGGAATGGAAAGACTACCGAATTCAAAGCAGCAGACAGGTCAAGTCAACGAACAGCGGTTGAAACCCAGCATCCTTGGGCTTCAACTTGTGGTGCTCCAAGGGGGGTGGAAGCAGCACCCTCGCACCCACCACGCACCAGCACCTCACCCTCCCCTCCAGCCCACAGGCTGCTGTCAGGCACGGGTCCTTCTCTAACGCTCTCCATGAACGAGCAGCAAACCTGGCTTCCAAATACCTTACACCATCCCCACCCTCGAGAAAGGCACGCTCTTCCACCTCGTCACGCCACCTCGCATTCAGAGCATGCTTAACTCCTGAGTATTTCTATATACCATGTCCATACGCACGCCTACCAGGTGTCCTGTCCCAAGGGATGGTCGGGAAGGACAGAAATCCCTGCACCAGGTCCCAAAGCAGTTGGCCAGGCTGCCAGGATTTTACTAGGCTCCACAGGCGGCTACAGGATCAGTCCCCTGGGCGAGGGGTTTAGAGCACATCGCGCTCAGCCTCCTGCCAGCGGCCGCCCGCACCACGGGCAGACGCCAGCACCGTGCAGGCCGCGCGACGGCCAGCGTGGGGCACAGGACTGGCAGAGGTGACAAAGCCCTCCAATTCCCTGGTTGTGAAAGGCCAGCCTTGTCTCTCTGCCAAGCACTTCAAGATCTGAACCTGAAAAGCAGAGCAAGAAAGGACCACGCGCAAGGCGAAACCTCAAGTTTCACAGAGCTCTTTTCCCAGGGAACTACAAATATTTGTAGTGTTTTATCCAATATGCCTCCGTATTTGCCCAATGCCTAAAGATAGATTAATAGGTCGTGTACACTTCAGATATAGAGATTTCATAAGATTTCAGCCAAAACACCAGCGAGGCACTGTTGCTACACGGAAACAATACAGCAGCAGCCGGCACACAGGGACCCAGGCTGCCGGTGCCATGGCAGGCTCCCGTGCCTGTTTGGCCACCGTCCCCTTGCCAGTCCCAGGGATGGATGTTCAGGTCACACGCACTGGTTTGCCCATGTCCGTGCCCACTGTCCCCACAGCCCAGCGGCCGCCACCCCAGAGGACTGCGCCAGCACGGGCAGGGCAATTGCCGGAGGCGAGTGCTAGCGCTTTCAGGACGCGAGGTTTGCAGCAAGCACCCCCAGAGCCTCCTCTAAAGCCTCCCCAAACGCCGGACCACAGGGCGTTCCCGAGCTCTTTGCACCGAACGGTGACACAACGGGTTGTGACCCTCACGTTAAGTTTGTGCAGCAGCACCCCAGAGCCAGGTCTGCACCTCCACGCAAGCAGACAGTCCATCACCACCTCCAAAATCTGCTTCCTCTAGATGCTCTTTTTCTCCAGTAAATGCTCCTGACGGATCCCAGTAGCTCAATTACAGAGCTCTGGCTCCCTCTCCCCTACAGCCTGTTTTCAATCATGTGTTAAAAGGGCAAGTAACGCAGAAACAAATCTGCGCTAAAGGTCAGGTAGCTTCCCCCACCCTGCAAGGCTGAAGGAAAGCCCCCCCCGGCTTGCTGGAGAGGGCTCAGCAGAGTCCCTTCCCCAGCCATCTCGCCCTCCCGCACCGACAGCTGCCCGCCTCAGCCCCAAAACAGGCGGGCGAGGCCAGCGCCGGCCGAGCCGCAGCCGGGAACCGCGTGCCACCACCCCATGGGGCAGCCCGCACTGGGAGATGGCCATCGCTCCAAAGCATCGCCGGCACCGGGACGGGGTAAGGTGCCCAGTCCTCCTAGGGCGCCTGGCTGGAGACTGCCATGGCAGCCCCGTTCAGCATCTCTTCCCCCTCCTGCAAGACCTCCCCTGTGCTCTCCCCTGCCACGCGGGCAGCGGCCACAACTGCCAATTCAGAGACGTTAGCTGACCACAGAAATAAAGAGCAAGACCCCTGCTAGGAACTGCTGCCCGCCCTTTTGCTTCCTCCTCCAAATCCCACTCACGTGGTTTGAGAAAAGAACGAGCTCACCCTTAAGGCCTGCTCTTCCCCCCAACAAACTTGTTCTTCCCAGACAGAAACCCACCACCCCGGGCAACCCAGTTGCCAGATACCTGCAGAAAACAGAGCAACCTCAAGCCAAAGCAAGCAGCAGCAGCGAGCAAAACAGCATGGGACTCATCTTCGAAGTCGAAAGTTTGAGCACAGGGAGTCCGACACGCTGAGTCTTGGGACAAGCAATGTCCTCCCCAAGCTGGAGATGCCACAGCCGGCGTTCGAGGACCAGCCCTGAGGAGCTGCAAAGCAGAGCAGATGCACAGCAGGGCTCGAGCGGGGAATGGAAAAGCCAGACCTCGCTCCTGCTCCTCCAGAACCGCCGGTCTGCTGGGTGGCCACCGCTGCGGAGCCCCAGCCAGCCCCTGCACTGAGATAAGGAGCTGGGAACGGCGCAACCAAGGCTTCCCACCAGAGGCAGAGCAGGGGGCTGCCGGGAGCAGGGCCATTGACACAGACCCAGGAGGACAGGCTTGGATCTGGATCCAGAGACACCCATGGGTCCCCACGGCTTGGGAGCACATGGAGAAAGGAAGCTAGCGGGGAGAAAACAGCCATTCTCGGAAGATTTGGCTTCAGCTGAAGCCAGCCTCACAAGGTCAGTGCTCTGGCAGGGACTGGGACACTTCCGAGATGTCTGCTATTTTAATTTTAAGATGTTGCTGGAATGGCTCAAATGGCTAGTCCAACTACCCCCAGCAGAAGGGCGAGTTAGCGTGCCGCACCCCAAATCAGTCCTAAACCAGACCCTCGCTCCCCGACTGCGGCACGCGAGCAGCAGGGGCTCGCTGCGAGGGGAGACGCGCGTTTTCCGGCAGAGGTCACGCTGGATTTTCCCCAAGGAGCTTCAGCCCTCTCTGCCTTGGCAAACCCAGCAGGAGCGTGACCTGCTTGTGCTCACCTGGGAATCGCAGCAGGGAGAGTTACACAGCAAAAGATGTCCAGAAAAGATGAAGCTATGTTCTAAACACAACTGCAAACCCAAGTTACCCCTTCCAAAAGAAAGCAAAAAGCCACAAGATGGGTTTTACCCCCAAAACTCCCACCAAGGTGGTATAACATACTGTCTCCCCCTAAGCCTCCCCTCGGAGGGGGCACCAGGAGCGGCAGAGCCGGCCCCATGGTGCACGCCCGCACCATCAGACAAGACGAGCTCTACCACGGCTGTGGTTCAGGGTGCATTTAGCATATTTTTATCATATTATGTATTTTTGTCCAATTCATTTCAGTACAAAGGGAGAAGAGCTGGAAAGATATACTTAAGCTGCAGAAGCAGAAGCGGTTAAAAAAAAAAAAAAGATCAAAGGTCTGTCATTAAAAATTAATTAATTCAAACCTGAGCTATTAACATAAATTAAAAATTCAAACCACATACAGGGCTACATTTCTTTCCAAGTAATTTTCAAGAACCTCTAGTGTTGCAAGATAAGTTAATCGCGCATCCCATTAATTTGCAGCATGCACAGTGGAGGTTAACCTCCACTTAATTAGAACTAATTTTAATTTTGCTGGAACAGGGCAAGCACACTTTATAAGAAATCCTCTTGACATTATACCTCCCAGGGAGGGAACAGTAGCTCTTTATGCTGCCTCTTCCCCTCTCCCTGCACGCACATCGTCCCCCTGCAGCCCCTCTCGCAGGCTCAGCTGGAGCAGCAGAGGCGTTTCGCAGGGGCCCACGGCCGCCGAGGGAGCGGTGGCAACAGAAAGAAGAAAGCGCACGATTGCGCTTCCGCAGCATTCCTGCTAAGGGGAACGGAGAGGCACAGGGACACCAAACAAACGCCAGAGCCGCCGGAGAACGGGTCACGGAGAGCTGACGGAGCAGACGCATGTTGCGCCCCAGGTTGCCTGCAAAGCAATGCAGGAAAACCCGTGCTGAACCGCGCTGGAGTTGCGCCGCATGTGCCAGATGCGACAGCCAGAGAGGAGGCGATGTGGACAGGAGCGGCCCTGGGACAGCCCTTCCCAAGCAGCCTGCCGAGCGGGGGGAAACCTCGCTGCCCTCCTCCCTCCCGCCCACCGAGGCTTTGAGCCAAACCTGCATCCGCCGGAGCTCCCACGGCTCCGAGGGTGAACAGGTCCGGTCGCAGCGTGACTCCTCGGCTATTTACACACACGGCCTTCCAGAGCAGCCATTCACCCCTTCAGCGGCTCGATGCTAGCAGAGCACACGGCTGCCTGGTCCCTGTTAAATCCCTGCCACGCCAGCTCCGTCACCACGTCCTCACCCACCAAACCGGCCCCAGCCAGCAGCCAAGGACTCGAGTCAGGGCCCAGGAAGGCTCCCGGCACCTTCCTGCGCCGCCAGCTTTGCCACCAGGCACGCTCGAGCCTTCCCAGGCATCCTGCCTGCAGCTCTGCCTCTTCCCCAGCCTGGCCCAGTTTCCAAAACAGTTTCATGCATGCTTTTGCTTTAACCTATGCAAAAAAAAAAACCAAAAACAAGCACCAAAAAAACACGCACACACAAACACACTACAGGGTGGCCTCCAGCTCAATTAACCCAAATTGATGCAAACCATAATTCAAAGTGAGTTAAAGGCATCCGCCCCAAAATTTTTTAGATTTGCCTAAACCAGTTTAAAGACTAAAATCCCATCCCGTCCAGGGCTCCTCTGCAGGTGGAAGGTTTTGCTGCAGGGCGCTGCACTTCCACCACCTTGGACCCATGCCACCCCCTGGAGCCCCCCGGCCCAGCAAAGCCAGCGTCGCTGGGAGCTGCGGGGGCACCCAGGCCTGCCTTCCCCAGGGATCAACGCCAGCCCTGCTCCACCTGCCCGCAAGCACGCCCGAATCGCTCGCTCAGCCTGCGCTCACGGGGCACGGTCGAGGTGTCACTCACACCCAGCTGAGGGCAAGGACCAGCTCTCAGAGACACGGAGAGCCCTCTCTGGGGACAGCCGTGTTAAACACTGACCGCCTCGCGTCCCGGACAGCTCGGCCACCGCGCAGCAGGCTGCCAGCCAGGGGACGATGCCCTGCCCACACAAGACAGAAGCGCCCGTTTGCCTTCCCACTACCTTTAATCTGAGCTTTTCGTCCCATCCCCGCCAGCACCGCTAACAACAGCTCCTGCCACCACCAAGCCAAGTAAACTGGTGACTTCATCGTGGCTTCCTTCACCTAAATTGTCTCGGGAGACCCTGCTGCTGCTTTCCAGCGGGCGCAGCATCCTCCGAACACAGCTGCGCGGCCCCCGCTTCCTTCCTCTCCGCAGACCTCTGGTTTGCGTCCACCGCTCCAAGCCCAGCACGGTTTTAACCTCAACCTCTCCTGCACCGATATTGGCTCCACAGCCATGCCTGCGTGCTTCAGGACAAGCCAAACCAGTAAGCGACCGGTACCCCTCCCCGGGGTCCTCCTCTCCAGTGCTGCCACACACAGCAAGAAGCTTCCAGGGGCTCTTTGGGGTCGGTGGGACTGATCAAGACCAGAGCTGAGCAGTCCTGGGGAGAACAGGGAGGGCAGGAACCATCGCCAGCCCAGGCTCAAGCCCAGGGATGGGCAGCAGCAGCAGCATCGCCGCTCTCTGCTCCAGGGTCAGAAACTTCCCAGAGCACCAGGCAGGAGCACATTTGCACCCAAGCCCCCTTGTCCACAGCACCCAGCAAACACGGGACAGCATCAGCACGCCGGGGTGGCAAAGCATGGCCAGCCATAGAGGGCAAACACCTATGAGATCTGCAAAAACACGTGAATATTTTGGAGAGAGATACTCTGAATCCTTCCATCATATCTTTCTGTGAAGCACGGCACAAAGCTGCTTGAAATAATTTTATTTCAAGCTTTCTGAAGGACCAGATTGCCCAGCCTGCTTCAGTAGAAGTTTCTAGGCAGGGAGACACTCCCCAGCGCCATCCCCAGCAAGCGAGCTGGCAGCACGTTCCTGAGGCTTCCTCTGACCCCGGCCAGGGCTCAGCAAAGACAATGAAAGCAAATACATTTTGAACAAAATTAGCCCTTCGCTTTCAGGCTCATCTGGTAGCTTTACCAGGCCTGCTTTCCCAGCCCAGAGCTAATCCATCGATGAAAGCATCACCATTGATTTTGAGGGGCTTTGGCTCAGCACATGAATTTTAACATACATCTGCCCCCTCGCGCAGGCCAGCACTGCAGGCCAGAACCGTTCTTCAGACAGAGCTTTTATCCTCAAAACACTCCCCAGGTTTCAGCCAGGCTGCCCCCTCCGAGCCGGCACAAATTTACTCTCCAGGAGACGCGTTCCCACATCTACCCGGTGTTTAATCTTGCGTTGCTGCTGCTGCTGGTTCGGGAGCCGCGTGCGCGGGGCGGCCGCCTGGCGCGGCCCGACAGGCAGGGCTGGGCGCGCCGAGAGCGGGACGCTCCCTGGGAGCGGCGGGGTTATCGACCTGCGTTCGGGATGCTCCATGAGAGCGGAAGGGGGACAGTTTCAATCGACCCAGTACAAGATGGCCCACAGACCACAGCATCATGCAGTTTGTTGCTTTTTTTTTTAATTTTTAGGTTTTATAAGCTTTAACAGCTCTATTTTCCCCTTAATTGGCGCAATTGTTTTTAACCCTGTTCCCAGAGCCACGTTGCTATGGTTACCCCGCACAAGCCTCAGCAAGCGAGGTGTATTTTTAGAATTGCCAAAATACACGTCTCTCACAGAGCTTTTCTGCACAGACCTCTCCTTGTTCCGTGACACAGGAATTAAGGGCATTCAATGGAATTAAAATGTGGGAAATTCAAAACCGATTAGAGGAGAGGCCCGCGGTGCAGCCGGAGCGCGGCTCGAGCCCCCACGGTCCAGGGCCCCGCGGGGGATGTGGCTTTCCCCCGCTGCCTGGAGGCAGGTCCGGGGCACGGCTGAGGCTCAGCCTCGCCAGGACCACAGGACATCGCGGGACAGCTGAGATGACCAAGTGCTGCGATGGATGGACATGGGCTCCGTGGGACGGCGAGGAGGAGGCGTTGCTTGGGGTGTGTGGGGCTGTGCCTCAGGACAGCCGATGAGCCAGTCGAGAGCTTACGGCTCAGGGCTGGGGGAGAGATCAACACAGGTGACATTGTGGTGGGTGTCTGCAACAGACCACCCGATCAGGACAAGGTAGATGCAACCTTCAGACAACTGGAAGAAGCCTCCTGTTTGCAAATCCCAGTCCTCACGGGGGACCTGAAGCACCCCAATATCTGCTGGAGGAACAACATGGCAGGGCTCAAGAAAGCCTGGTGGCTTCTGGAGGGCACTGATGACAGCTCCCTGCCACAGGAGAGCAAGGGGCCAGTGAGAGGAGATGCTCTGCTGGGCCTAGAACTTACAGCCGAGGAAGAACTGGTCAGGGATGTGAAGGTCATGAGCAGCCTTGGCTGCAGTGGCCATGAGATGGTGGAGTTCAGGATCCCAAGAGGGGTGAACAGGACTACTAGCCTGCAGACCACAGCCCTGAACTCCAGGAGAGCAGACACTGGTTTGTTCAGTGACCAGCTTGGAGGAATACCATGGGACACAGTCTTGGGGAGAACAGGAGTCCAGGAGACCCAGCTGACTGTCATGGATCTTGTCCTCCAAGCTGAGGAACAGTCCATCTCCACTTCGTGGAAGCCAAGCATCGGTGGCCGGGGGCCTGCACGGACAAGCAAGGAGTTCCTCACTTATCTCAGACATTAAAAGGAGGTATGCAAAGGGTGGGAGCAAGGGCAGGTGACCCAGGAGGAATATCGAGTCACTGAGTCTGTCCCAGACGGTTGTGCTGCCATTCAGAAGAATCTTAACAGGCTGGAGGAATGCGCCAACAGGAATCTCAAAGTTCATCAAGGAGAAACATCAAGTCCTGCAGCTGCCCCTTCCGTGCACCCACACCGCTGCTTCCGAGCCCAGGGACTAGACCACCAAAAAGCCACCGTACAACACCGGCATGTCGCTTTTTGTCTCTTCAGCTCCTTGAATCGAGTCACCACAGGAGGAAAGCCAGAGCGGAGGTATGGGAAGGAGCAGGAGGGCCACCACAGATGCAGCTCAGCTATCGCAGCCTCAGTCTATCAGGAGCTTCCACAACACAAACAGCAGCAGGGGAGCAGGTCCACGCAGCAGTCAAAACTCTGAAGCTAAGATTTTCATCCTACAGCCACGGCATCAGCTGCACAAACTCCCATTCAAGCATTTCTTCCCATTGGTTCTTATTTAGGGAAGAGTCCATTAGATCGCCATCTCCACCACCTCGCACAGGCGGTGCCGGGAGCACACGCAGCAAGCCTCGTGTGTACTCTGGACAAGCGACACTTTACTGTTTATGACCAGTTAGGGAAACCCTAAGGTGCAGAGATTGCAGTCCGCAAACTGCCTCAGTTGCAATGACCTTGGCACTCCTCCAAGAGAGAGACACTATCCAACCTCAGTTCCCTGCATTTCGGGGGAAAAAATACATCTGAACCGAGCCAGAAGAAAATACCAGGAAGGAAAGGGAAAGAACAGCAAGAATTAGGAATATTTTAGCTAAAGTCAGCAAGTGGATTAAGGGGAGGGAAAGCTGGGGGCTCCAGCATGAACTCGCCCTTTTGCAGAAAGTCTCTCACAGAAGGGGAAACTTCAACATAAGCTCCTGAGCTGCGTGCACTCAAAGAGCCCGGCCCAGGTTCTTGGGAGGATGGTCATGGTTTAACCCCAGCTGGCAACTAAGCCCCACCCAGCCGCTCGCTCACTCCCCCCACCCCAGCGGGATGGGGGAGAGAATCGGAAGGGTGAAAGTCAGAAAACTCGTGGGTTGAGATAAGAACAGTTTAATAATTGAAGTAAAATGAAATAGAAGGGTAGTAGTAGTAGTAATAATAATAATAAAATACAATAATAATATACAAAGCAAGTGATACACGACAATTGCTCACCACCCGCCGACCAATGCCCAGCACGTCCCCGAGCAGCGATCGCTGCCTCCCAGCCAACTCCCCCAGTTTCTATACTGGGCACACCGCCATACGGTATGGAATAGCCCTTGGGCCAGTCTGGGCCAGCCGGCCTGGCCCTGCCCCCTCCCAGCTCCTCGTGCACGGGCAGAGCAGGGGAAGCTGGAAAGGCCTTGACTGGTGTGAGCACTGCTCAGCCACAACTAAACCATCAGTGTGTGATCAACATTATTCCCATCCTAAATCCAAACCACAGCACTGTGCCAGCTACTAAGAAGAAAATTAATTCTATCCCAGCTGAAACCAGGACAGGACCCATCAAGGAGAAGGGAAAGCACCACGAAATGGAGGCTGCAGTGCCTGCAAGAGCCACTCCCCGTGCCAGCCCTGCGGTGCCACAGCTCTGCTCTCGCCCTGTCCCGCTCCCCGGGAGCTGCCAGGCAGACACCGCAGAAGAACCACTCACCTCCAGCACGCGCGGGACGGTCAGGCTCAGCCTGACTTTGATCGGAAGCTACGCTCTGACTCAGTTTACAGGTGCGGGTCTAGCGAGAGAGACGGAGGGCACAGAAGGTCCTGCGGTCTCACCGCCCGCCCTGTGTTCCCCTGAGCGAGGCACGGGAGAAGGGGCCTGCTGCTGCCCATCGTCACAGCTCTTCTCTTGCTGTGCAGCAGCTGGACGTGCAGGAGGCACGTGCACGACCATCGCACCTGCAAGGAAAAGCACGGCCCGCTGACAATCATTTCTCCTGAGCCTGGTCACCACCACAGCAGTGGCTCTCCATACCCCGTCCTCTCGAGCCGCATTCGGCCCTGCCCAGCCTTCCTGGCCGCCACAGGTTGCCTTTTCAGGAACACACCACTGACATCAGAAAAAAACCCAAAGAAATGATACCGAAGGCGCAAATACCTAGGAGGACATTTTCTGTTTTACAGAGCGGATGCATTTGACAGTCCCTGGGGTCTTGACAGTTTACATAGAGTAAAGAAAGGAAGAGTTCAGAGAGACACCTAGCATGCTGCACGTCAAATGGGATCGTAAAAATGAAGACAGCAGCAGCAGAGTCCAAAGATGTTCCTGCTGCTAATGCTTCTCCGAACACCCCTACGGACAGCTCTTCACAGAGGAGCCACGCTCCGGACCACGGTCGCTCCTGGCTGAAGGAACGAGCCCTGACAGCATCGCTCCAGGGGCACTGTGCATCTGGAAAGCTGCCTTCCCAAAATAACCTGCACAATTCATTTCAGAGTCGGAGAAGCCTGCCAGCAGCTATACTCATGCTGTCCCTTCTCTTCCATAAGGACATGGGTAATTATTGAGCACTCTAGCTACTAAAACTGATCAGAGCAAAACAAACTAATTTTGTTACAAGGCAATGATCTGACCTCGTTAACGACGTAACTTGCTAACAATATTTTTTTCTTACAGCGATGCCTTTCATTAGATCTCAAGCTGTTTATAAAGGAGCTCAGTACATTCCTATAAACCCATTTTGCGTAGGAGGAAAGCCAAGCCAACATCGGCGTACCCGGAGCGCTGTTCCCTAGGAAGCAATCTGCATCTGGTGCTGTGAGCAAGCGTGGAGAAACGCCGCCCGGCCCAGCCAGAAACAATAGCCCGAGGTGCCGGCGTGCGGAGCCTTCCCCGTGCCTCTCCAAAGCCGGCGCCAGCACAAGCAGGTACGCCCCAGCCAAGGCAGGTCCCTGCCAGACCTGCACAGCATGTTTCCTCCTCCTTAATCACAAACCCGCCTCTCGTCTCTTCTTTTTAAATGAAGAGAACAACTTTGGACATCCAGACTCACTGTAAAACCTCACAGCAGCTGGAGATTTTGCTATCCTGTGACATTTCACACCATAGTTATTAACCCCAAGAAACACCCTGTTGAGCCGAACAGCAGCTCCCTAAAGCGCTCCCACACCTCCCCTCTCAACAGACATCAGCCACTAAATGGAGGTACCGGGGCCCTCCGCCAGTCCCGACCTCCTACGCGAGGAACCAGCACACTGGCAAGGATCCCTCCTAATTACCCCCGTGGAGAGCCCCCTCCCCAGATTATGTTTTCCCCTCTGGGAGGATCAGCGTACCCAACGCGGTAACCTCACCTCAGCGTACTGCGCAGGCACCGCCCGCAGTCCCCAACAGGGGTACACCCGCGTTCGCCCCGCACGGACCAGCTTCAGAGCTGGGGAACGAGCTGCCCCGGCGAGGGCGTCTCTTCTCATGCCCGAGAAGGAGACGGTAGGGTCAGGGACACGGATCCTGCTGCTCAGGAGGGAGAGGGGCTGGGCTCCCCGCAGGCAGCAGCGGGCAGATTGGGACGCAGGCTGTGGCGGAGGCAGGGTTTAAGCACTCCTCGCTCAGCATCACCTGCGGTCAGTGCCCGATTTAACCCACCCGGCGTCCCCGCGTCACCTGCTCACGGGGATGCGTGCCGCCACCGACGGCACAGTCACAACACAGCTCCCGCTTCAAGGCCAAGCCCAGGTTTTCCACTGGGGTTGCAACAGTAGGGACAATAAGGGCTCAAAAAACTGCTGCCACATAACACCCCCCCCTTCCCTCCGCCCTGCCGCCAAAAGCCTCCCAGCACTTGCTAACCACTGATTAACAAGGTCGTACAGCTCTGCTTTTGGGGGGCCTGGGAAAAACCCTTCTCCCTGTCTCACAGATGGGGAAAAGCCTGCACAAAAGAAGGAGATGACTCTGTTTCTGGTCCCCACAGGCTAGAGGCATGTCTGGAGCCCAGTCACTCCCGGCAGGTCGCTGGCCACCTGCAAAAACCCACGGCAGGAGCGCACCGAGCAGGGCAGACTGCAGGGCTGCATCTGCTGTGGAGGTACGGGGGCTTCTTGCACGCATGCCCCAACCGAGCCTGATACACAGGCTGATAAGGAGTGCTGATACACTCAGCTTATGACCCAAAACTGCATTTAAGGAAGATATTAGTCCAGTTTCTGTACTCTACTGTTAGAAAGTGATGTTTTTGCAGCAAAAGAGCAGAGAAAAGAAGAGGTCCGACCTAAGATGCTCAAGCACAGCCAGAGGGCAACTGCACTCTTCCCCTTTTAACCACACACCAATACATGGCAGGGGGAGCTTCCGAGCGAAAGAAGCAGAACTAACATCCGAGGGCCTCCGGGGTCTCCTGTCCATATGTGTACCTTCTCAGCACTCCACACAACACTGCATGCAAGGCAGGCAGCTGCCCTGCCCGACTCTTACCGCTTGCAGGCTCGCAGGCGTGGGCAGCTCTCCCGGCGCCGCTCTGGATGCTCAGAGAGGCAGAGTCATCCTCTGCCACAGCTGAGTCTGCTGCACGCCACGAGCACGCAGCGCCTTGAGGCGACGTTGTCCCCAGATACCTCCTGTAAATAAAACCAGAGCGAGAACCGGGTTTTATACCGCGTACATTACAGCCCACATCCCCAAAACCAGGCCGGGTACTGGCACCACAGCGACTGGCAGGCACGGGCGGGGGTTCGTCCCGCTGCTCCGTAACCCACGGCAGCTGCGGGGGAGCAGGGACAAGCCCTCGGGACAGGCAGGTTGCTGCCTCTCAGCTGGGAGAGGGCTTACGAATGCTAACCCCAAAGCACCCAGAGTAGGGACAGCACAGACACTACGCCCCCGGGAAGCTAAAGGGACAGTAAGGGAAGAGATGACAGCTCCGTGACAGCTACATCGAGGCACCCAGAGCAGCGCTGCCTCTGCCAGCACGCTGTTCAGCACAGCGGGACCAGACCCCCACGGTCAATCCCACTGCCGGTGGGAACGGCATCAGAGGAGCCCCAGGGACCAAGGGGCTCAGGACCATGCAGTCCTCAGCCTCCATCATTTCAGCATTTCATTTTTCCCCTCAAGCTACTTTTCGGTCATCGAAATCCTTCTGTAAGTCTGGAAGCCCTTGTGCCTTGGTGTCTCTCCACGAGCTTCACAGCCATCAAAAGAAAACATTTCTACTAAATCCTCCCGGTTCCCCTTTTCAACTCCACTGTCATGTGGACACAGACTCTCTGAAGCAGAGGATCTCAGCCCAGGACCCAAGCCTCATTTCACACTAAATGAGCTCTGCCAGACATCCAAAAAAAGATCATGTCCGTCATTCTGCTTCAGAGCTAGAACTCACCGTTTCTCAGCATGAAAAATTACATTTCCTACACGTAGCTAACGCATGAAAAGCTTTCAAAGGTCAAAAAAATGAAGCCATCAATTTGTCACAAAAAGTAACTTCTTATTAAAGCTTTTGAAAGCCTGGGCTCTCTGGTGCAAACACTCCACCTAGAGCAAGCTGGGCCAGGCCCGCTCGCCCAGGGCTGCCAGCCCCAGCGGGCGACTCTCAGCATCGCCGCGGCAGCCCGATCGGGCCGCACGCACACCTGGTACCACCGGACGTCAGCCATCGCTCCGAAGGGGATCCCAGCACACGACCATCAGCGGTACGATCCCCCCTGCCCGTGCAGGGTCTGGGCAGAGCGGACCCTTGCTCCCCAGGGGGGGCCTGTGCCTTTCCTGCGGGCACCATCCCGGAGCGAGGTCACCCCTGGGGCGATCCCAGCCGGCCGCATCCTGTCCCCTGCCCTCAGCGGCAACACGTGGCTGAGCGAAGCATGGCTTGAACAGCATCGGAGCACCACGCACTGCCAACCCTTCCTTCAGACGGCCCCGGGCGCAGAGGCCCTTCTCCCACGCCGCCCAGCAGCCGAAAGGGAGCAGAGACCACAGTAACTGGTTCCACCCGGGTAACAGCATCCAGCCCACCCTGTTACTCTGCCCGGGACAATCACAGTGCTGTCCCCCAGCTCTGTACCCATCCTCCAGCTACATCGCCCTTCTGCATGTATTTTGCACCCCCAAAAAACCAAGCAGTGCCCTGGCTCTCAGGGGGAGGGCACGATTTGGCCACGTGCTCTCATTCTGACCCCACGAGACACAGATAACCGTGTGGTTTTGAGACAAGCACATAAAATAGTGGGAGGCTCCAGCAGCGTTTGCTGAGCAGACAGGCCCGGGGATGCAGGAAAGCAGCAGCAGGGTGGTGGGGCTGCCCAGGGCCAGGAGCCGCAGGGGCTGGCACTCGTCCCTTCCTGCTCCAGGGCCGGCAGCCCCCAGCAAACAGGCTGCGGCACTTCACACAGCCTCAGCGGGACGCAGCATCGCTCACCTGCCACAGCTGACCACAAAGATGTCATTTAACATCTCAACATTAAAGCAGGGAGAGACTTGAAACAAGTCAGAAGAAAAGGGCAGAGACAGCCTGGAGAGGACGCAGGCTGTGAGGAGGAGAAACTCCCCCCCAGGCCGAGCACAGCCCTGGCCCTTGCTGCCGCATCGAGCTCAGCCCCGGGCTGGTGAAGCAGCCAACGCACATTTCTCCTTTTCGGAGAGACACAAGCCCCCACGAGCGGCGGCCGCGGCCGTGCCCCCAGCGCTGCGGCAGCCGGAGAGCAGCCAGGCACTGCCAGCGGTGCACCAAAGGGCATCCCCGTGCCCTCGCCAGCTCCCACCGCCGGGCGCCAGGGCAGACGGGGCTCTCCGTTACGCTTTGGCTCAGCTCCCCACCACAAGCGACGTCCCCTGCAGCTGTAACTGCAAGCGCTGCCCGGGCTTCCCCGGCTGCGCTGCTGCTGGCTCCAGACACGCGGTCCTTTCCTCGGCTTGGAGGGGAGCGGAGCAGCGTGGGCTGCCAGCCCCGGCCCCGCGCTGCTCCCCAGCAATCCCCAGCGCTAAGGATGCTGCAAAGTGCAGGGCAGTACACGGGAATGACTGTGGCTGAGCTCTGTGCAAATGGCAATCATTTGCCCTCTTAAAACAATTAAATGCTTAAAGCTAACAAGAAGAGTGTTTGCTCTCAAGCTGTAACTCACTGGAGGTAAAGGGCTGATAATTAAAAGACCCATTGCGATAATGACTGCCACACTGAGGGTAACGCCTCGCCCCTTTCTGACCACTGCTTTAATTACCCTGTAGGAACACGCAAAATCTTGTCACCGCATTCTCACACAGACAGAATCATAGAATCACAGAATCGTTTAGGTTGGAAAAGACCCTTAAGATCATCGAGTCCAACCGTTAACCCAGCGCTGCCAAGCCCACCACTAAACCATGTCCCTCAGCACCACATCTCCCCGGCTTTTAAATCCCCCCAGGGATGGGGACTCAGCCCCTGCCCTGGGCAGCCTGGGCCAGGCCCTGACAGCCCTTTGGGGGAAGAAGTTTTTCCCAATACCCAACCCAACCCTGCCCTGGCGCAGCTTGAGGCCGTTCCCTCTCGTCCCATCGCTTGTTCCTGGGGAGCAGAGACCGACCCCCCCGGCTCCAGCCTCCTTTCAGGCCGTTGCAGAGAGCGAGGAGGGCTCCCCTCAGCCTCCTCTTCTCCAGGCTGAGCCCCCCCAGCTCCCCCAGCCGCTCCTCCCCAGCCTTGTGCTCCAGCCCCTGCCCCAGCCTCGCTGCCCTGCTCTGGCCACGCTCCAGCCCCTCCATGGCCGCCTTGGGGTGCGGGGCCCAGCGCTGAGCACAGCATTCGAGGGGCGGCCTCACCAGTGCCCAGCGCAGGGGCACCATCACCTCCCTGCTCCTGCTGGCCACACCGTTCCTGATACAGGCCAGGATGCCACTGGCCCTCTTGGCCACCTGGGCACCCTGCTGGCTCATGTTCAGCGGCTGTCGACCAGCACCCCCAGGCCCTTTCCCGCCGGGCAGCTCCCAGCCGCTCCTCCCCACGCCTGCAGCGGTGCCTGGGGTTGCTGTGCCCCCAGGGCAGGACCCGGCACTGAGCCTTGCTGACCCTCACCCCGGGGCCTGGGCCCATCGCCCCGGCCTGGCCAGGTCCCTCTGCAGAGCCTCCTGCCCCCCAGCAGATCGACACTTCCACCCAGCTTGGTGTCATCTGCAAACTGACTGAGGGTGCACTCCATCCCCTCACCCAGATCATCAGTGAAGATGTTGAACAGGACCGGCCCCAGCACTGAGCCCTGGGGACACCACTGGTGACCGGCCGCCAGCTGGATGTGACTCCATTCACCGCCCCTCTCTGGGCTCGGCCGCCAGCCAGTTTTTAACCCAGCGCAGAGAGCACTTATCCAAGCCGTGAGCAGCCAGCTTCTCCAGGAGAATGCTGCGGGAAAACATCAGAAGTGCAGCTTGCTCCCCACTCACATCCCAGCAGACGGCACTTTGAGAAGGTTACGACGGCTCCTTGCACCGCACAGGGCTGGCGATGCCTCATCCCTAAAGCTGCTCCCCAGGAAGAGACACCAAGATTGCATCGCTTTCCTCGCAGAGGCTCTGGCTCTTCTGCAGCATGGAGCAACCTCACCAGAAGCATTTGCCCTCCCTACACCTCCAGACCCCTCTCCCTGCGCTGGACAAGACCATCTGAGACCGACACAGCTCCAGTGTGCAAACACAAATGGACAGTGGGTGCCCGGGGTCTGCGACGCACTTGAACAACTGTTGTTTGCATCAAAATAGATGGGGATTTTTGCCTAGCAGAAGGGGAGAAGGAAGGACAAACTAAGTCATGCAACTATGATGAGAAATAGCAAGTTTTCATAACTTTAGATGAGACAAGTAACTTTAAAAAAAAAAAAAAATCAACCAAGAGCACCTTTGGTGGGGTGAAAGCTGCAAAGGTCAACCTTCAGGTCCCAGGGACAGGCTGGGATGGGAAATTTCCCCGCTAACAGCACCACCTTTTAGGGAAGAAAAGCAGCTGCTCGGCAAGCCCTAAACTCCTCAAAAGGCAGGACGACTTCCCGGGACCACACGGGAGTTCCCAGTACCACAATAAAATTAATTCAGGCAAGTAAAGCACAACAGCCGCACCCCGCAGGGCGATACCACCCGGGGAAGCCCGGGTTTAAGATGTACACAGCAAGTTTCCTTGCTTCTAATTATTTCTAGGGTTACTGTTTGACAGGTAAATATTTACAATAAAGAAGGAAGACAAATAGCTCCCTCCCTGTTTTACTGCTGTAACTGTCAGCACGAAAAAGCACCTGTAGGGGAAAGACAGGGAGGAGAAGCGAGCTGCTCCCGAGCCCACGCTTTGCATCCCCTCCTGGAGGGGACCCGGCAGGAACCCGGAGCGCGAGGCAAGGACCCACCGGCCCTTCGCCCGCGCCTCCGCGAGGCCAGCGCGCGTCCAGCCAAGCCAAGCGCAGCCCCGGGCCGCTCGTCCCCACCTCTAGGCATCCTGCTGGCTCCTGACCCGACGGAGCCAACGTCCAGGATTCGCCTCCTCGGGCTTTCTTCTTTAGGAAGAGACATAACTTCTTGCTCGTAGTCAAGGACAGGCTTTTCAAGGAGCACCTCCAGCCATGCTGTATCCTTAGCAGAGCCGTTTCTGCTGTTTTGGCTGGCTGAATTTCAGTGCCACATACACGAGAGCCTTCCTCGCTCCCCCACTCGCAGAGAAACCTGAGGAACTCCAGCTTTCAGCAGGAGAAGAGGGAAGGGATCCCCGGGGGGACGAGGCAGCGCCCAGGGCTGCTCCCCGCCGCCACAACCCGGGCTGCAGGAGCCAGGGCTCCCTCCCTCCCTGGGGCATCGGGCTGGGGAGCAAGCACACAGCCCGCTGCTGGCAAACCACCCGCAGCATCGCCGCCCCACTGGATCTCACGTTTTCTGCAGAAATACCCTTGAAACAAAAGAAAAACAACCCTAGCAATGGAATTAACCTGCCAGATGAGGAAGGCTCAGGGCACACAGCAACGCGCCGGGATTACCGCAGGACCCGCTGAAGGCACCCTTCAGAAGTTCCTCTGAAACCAACGCAGCCACAGGGGCAACGAAACCTCCCCTAAAAGCCAAGACCTGGTAGGAAAAACAGGCGCTGGCGGCGGGGCGGGCAGGCTCCTTCCACGCCAGAGGACTGAAACCCAACAGCAAAACAGCATTGCAGGAGCATGAAGTAATCCCACCCCTGCAGTTAGTGTTTTCCTATCCAATTAGCTACTCCGAGTGTAAGGGGGAAAAGGGAAAAAAAATAAATAAAAAATAAAGCAGCCTGCTGCAAAGCCAGATGTTTTGCAACCGCCGGGCTCCCGCAGCACAGCCCCGGGCTCCCCGCAGCCGCGGGCGAGGTGCAGGGGGGAGAAGGGGGAGAAGGGGGGCTCCCTGCCCACCCCGCTCGCTGGCTCCGCCGGCCCGGGGGCCCTTCCCGCGGGGCCGCCCGCAGCCGGGAGGGGCCGGGAGCCCCGGGCGGCCCCGCTGCCGCCGGAGGGCGGCGGGCGAAGGGGCGGCACCGGGAGCCTCCGCCGCCCGTCGGACGGCCCGGCCCGGGGGGACGGGACGGAGCCGCCCGGCCCGGGAGCGCGGCGGGCCCCGGGCGCCCAGCCCCGCCGCCCCGGGGGAGGGCTCCTGCCCGGGGGGGGGGGGGTGCAGAGCCGGGGGTGCCCGGGGCAAAGCCCCCCGAGCCCGGCCGGAGGTGCAGAGCCGGGGGTGCCCAGGGCAAAGCCCCCCGAGCCCGGCCGGAGGTGCAGAGCCGGGGGTGCCCGGGGCAAAGCCCCCC
The DNA here is from genome assembly GCF_965183815.1 of Platalea leucorodia. Classification (NCBI taxonomy): domain Eukaryota; kingdom Metazoa; phylum Chordata; class Aves; order Pelecaniformes; family Threskiornithidae; genus Platalea; species Platalea leucorodia. The sequence goes on from NC_138827.1 coordinate 1,310,436, forward strand.
GAGCCCGGCCGGAGGTGCAGAGCCGGGGGTGCCCGGGGCAAAGCCCCCCGAGCCCGGCCGGAGGTGCAGAGCCGGGGGTGCCCGGGGCAAAGCCCCCCGAGCCCGGCGGCGGGGTCCTGTCCGGGGGTGGAGGGAGCGCAGCGGCGCTTACCGTGGCTCAGCCGGGTCGGGAACGGGCTGCTCCGTCGCAACGCATTTTCTCAGTTTAACAAAACCAGTTTGAAATTGCTCTTTAAAGCGCTGCGAACGTGCCCGGAGCCGAGCCCCGCGGCGAGCGCAAAGCGGGGCACGCAAAGCACCGGCGGCTCCCGCCGCCCGCATCTGCCGCCGGCGCCGCCGAGCGCTCGGCTGCCCGCAGGCAGGCAGAGAGCAGGCAGGGCACAGAGCAGGCAGGGCACAGAGCAGGCAGGGCACAGAGCAGGCAGGCGGGCACAGCAGCGGGCAGGGCACACCGCAGGCAGGCAGGGCACAGCACTCCACCCGCACCACCCACTCCCCACGCCTGGGAAAAAAAGAAAAAAAAAAAAAAATCTTCCTGTTGTATTTTTTAGTTCTTCAGTGGTGACGCTTATAACTTCAAAGTCGGGAGACATCTGCTAGAGCAGGAAGGCTGGAAAAAGTGAAACGCTGTCCTAAGCGACGTGTTCCTTGTAAGTCATGCAAGCCCACTGTGCTGCCGGACCCACCGAGGCGGGATGCTGCGGGCAGGACGCACGCTGCTTCACGAGCTGACGCGCGGTCTCGCATGCATCAAGGCAGCGCGCCAGCCCCGCGGTTCTGGTGGCTTGGGGAATCCTGGTACCCGAAGAGAAGCCAGAGGATGAAAGAGCCAGGGTGCTTTCCCATCACTGCAAACCCCTCTGTGGGAGCTGTTTCCCTTCCCCCAGTCCCTGCTGATGATCATCCCTCCTCCCCCTTGCCCTGCTGCTCACTGGTGGTGCAGCTGGAGCTGATGATGCTCCCCAGCTGCAGCCGCCGGCCTCTGCCCCCTCTGCCAGCCGCCCGCCGTCACCCACAGAGCCAACCCGCAACCGGCCACGCCGCGGCTGGGCACCTGCATGCACCCAGGCCCAGCGGAGGCCGAGGGGCAGACGGCTCCGGCGGGTTCCGGCGAGTGCTTTTGTGCCCCTCTGTGTGCTGAGGGGCTGCCCATCCCTCAGGTGCCACCGGCCCCTGTCACCACCGCTTCCCGGCAGCTCGGCGACACGGTGCCGCATCGCTGGGTGACGGCAAGCTGCAGCTTGCTCTCAGCTGCTGCTGTGCTGCCCCAGAGCAACCTACAGCGATGCAAATGGCAGCAGAGTCAGGCCCTCCTTACGCAGCCGCTTCAGCCAGCCCAGAAGTTGGCTCTGGCCGGTTGTTGCCCTCGATACTCTGCGGCAGGCAGGACCATCTCAGCGTGGTGGCCAGCTGCACGGGCGCTGCAGGGTGGGAACCACGGGAGGGTACGCACACAGAGCCCTCCTGGGCAAAACGAATGGGAGTTACATCCGGAACATGCTATATACACCTCTGTTAAATTCAGGCAAGGAACTGCCCGAGTTTGCTGTGTTCTTCCCATCGGTATTTTGTGCACATCCACCTGCCACGCTGCAGGGCCACGGGACATTTAATTCAAGTTAAAAAATTCTAAGAATGCTCAAAGAGTGATGATTTGTATAAGCAGCCCCTGCTGCCGGCCTGAGGGGTTGATGCAACGGCCTTTCATTAGCAATGCCCCTAACGCCAGGCTTTGCCTGGGGATTCGGAGGCACAGACTTCTGTGATTTACCAGCCGAGCTGCCCAGAAGCTGCACTTGGAGATAAACGTCCCATGAAACCCTACGTTAGCATTAACCTTTGGGCTGGGAATAGCAGGGCCTCGTCAGTCCGTCTCCAAACCGGCATCATCCTCACGCTTTGCATTTGGCAAAACAGGAGCACACAAAGTAAACCATGTAATTCAGCAGGGGGAAGAGTATACTCTAGGACCGAGAAGGAGATACTGCAGTTAAAATGTCTGCTGAGAAAGGCAAACGCATTTTCCTTTGTATGATTAAACAGAGAAAAACTCACGATAGGCCCAAGTCTGGCAGGGGAACTGTGGTATGAGCTGAGCTCCCAAGCCAAAACGCTGGAGGCATGCTCTAAATAAGGACGGAAAAACACTTTCCCTTCTCAATCAAGAGCGCCCGTGATGCAAAGCATCAGAGCCACGAGAGGGCTTGCGGGGCGGCAGCGGCTCCTCGCCAGCGCTGGGGCTGAGCCCGGGCCTGCAAACGCAGCACGGAGCGCGGGTCCTGACCCGCGCGGCGCTTGCGCAGTTAACGGTCACGGCCTGCAAAGAGAAGGGAGGCTGAAATACTTGACACTGGTTGCACTTCACAGCACTTCTCGGGGCATGCTGCTGCCCGCTGGGAGAGGAGCGACGTGCAGGTGCCGCTCCTCTCCGCGCTGACCGGGACCAGCCTTCCCCAGGCTTCTCCGCAGCGGTGGGGCTGCTGCGAGGAGGAGGCCACAGAGGAATGGCTGCCCAGCCTGGAGGTCCCAAACAGGGATGCCCTGGAAGCCAAGAGATGCAGAGATCTCAGGACAAGCAGAAGGAAACCAGAGAATGCCGGTGGGCTTTTTGCCCTAATTGATTTCTAGCAGTGACGACTTTGTTGCATCAAATGTTGCCGCAGGCCACTCTGCCTTAGCGGGGAGCAAAGGCTGCCGCAAGGGCATGTCACGGCGTCGTGGGCGTCCTCCCCGTCGCACTAGTCCTATTCTAGACCACTTCTCCACACAGTCAGACAAAGGGGCTCCTAACCTCTCTTCAGGCAGCTCTGAATCAGCTGTGGAACACTGAGCTACCAGAAAAATGGGCTATAATTAGTGCTGGGAGTCTCTCACTTTCCAGTTCTCTATAAGCTTATGAAGAGCAATGACTCTGTGAAGGCAGGGCAGCCTCATGGACAACAGTCTTGCGGAGCATGCTGCTTTATCAGGGCCAAGACACCAGCTATGCTCTACATCAGCAGGCAGAGTGTGGACAAGGCTACCAACGCTAATGCCACACTGACGTTTTGCACCCGGGAGGCCAAATCCTGCCCTGGCAGCACAGCTCCGAGAGACCCGGTGCACGCGCGCTCCTGTTTATTGTGCTTCAAACACAGGTACCATCACTCCCTGCCTGGGGTGGCAGATGAGACAATGACAAGATCGTCCCACTGATACACCTGCTTCACCCCTGGACCTTATCTTCTGCTTACCAGTGGTTGCACCTTCGCTACAAGGCCTCCTTCGTACAAACTGGCTGGCTGTGGCTTGAGACCTAGCTACAAAAACTGTCTCTTACTCCTCTTACTATGAAGGCTTCCAGCTCCAGCACTTCAGACACAGCTGACGAGCACGGTTCCTAATGAAGACAACTCCTAGTTTGCTGACACAAGATGCAGCAATGGCTGGTACTTGCTTTGTGCAGCACTGATCAAAGAACTGTGCTTTCTGGGTGGGGAGCGTAATTAACAATGATTTCTAAAAAATCAAGTTCGGGTTGATGAAAAATGCCAGGTCTGACAGCTCATGAGTGTCAAGGGATCTCGTGATCTGCATCAGAGGCACAGCATGAACTCAACGCAGCGTCCCTCCTTCCCAAGCAGGTGGATTGGGGTTGCCTGGCAAGGTTTTGGTAGCGGGGGGCTACAGGGGTGGCTTCTGTGAGAAGCTGCCAGAAGCTTCCCCTGTGTCCAACAGGGCCAATACCAGCCAGCTCCAAGACAGAACCACTGCTGGCCAAGGCCAAGCATATTTAAGAAGGGCCAAAAAAACCCCTGTGCAGCTGCAGCTGGAGAGAGGAGTGAGAATATGTGAGAGGAACAACTCTGCAGACACCAGGGTCAGGGAAGAAGGAGGGGAGGAGATGCTGCAGGCGCCGGAGCAGAGATTCCCCTGCAGCCCCTGGTGAAGAGCATGGTGAGGCAGGCTGTCCCCCTGCAGCCCATGGAGGTCCATGGTGGAACAGAGACCTACCTGCAGCCCATGGATGTTGATTGTGGAGCAGAGATCCACTTGCAGCCCATGGAGGTCTATGGTGGGGCAGAGATCCACCTGCAGCCCATGGAGGTTGATTGTGGAGCAGAGATCCACCTGCAGCCCATGGAGGTTGATTGTGGAGCAGAGATCCACCTGCAGCCCATGGAGGTTGATTGTGGAGCAGAGATCCACCTGCAGCCCATGGAGGTTGATTGTGGAGCAGAGATCCACCTGCAGCCCATGGAGGTTGATTGTGGAGCAGAGATCCACCTGCAGCCCATGGAGGTTGATTGTGGAGCAGAGATCCACCTGCAGCCCATGGAGGTTGATTGTGGAGCAGAGATCCACCTGCAGCCCATGGAGAACCCTATGTCAGAGCATGTGGATGCCCGAAGGAGGCTGTGACCCTGTGGGAAGCCCGTGCTGCAGCAGGCTCCTGGCAGGACCTGTGGCGCCACGGAGAGAGGAGCCCAGGCTGGAGCAGGTTTGCTGGCAGGACTGGTGGCCCCACGGGGGACCCACGCTGGAGCAGTCTGCTCCTGAAGGACTGCACCTCACGGAAGGGACCCACGCTGGAGCAGTTCATGAAGAACTGCAGCCCGTGGGAAGGACTCGTGTCAGAGCAGTTGGTGGAGGACTGTCTGCCCTGGGAGGGACCCACGCTGGAGCAGGGGCAGAGTGCGAGGAGCCCTCCCCTGAGGAGGAAGGAGCAGCAGAGACGACCTGCGATGGACTGACCCCAACCCCCATTCCCTGTCCCCCTGCGCCGCTGGCGGGGAGGAGGTGGAGAAATCGGGAGTGAAGTTGAGCCCAGGAAGAAGGGAGGGGTGGGGGGAAGGTGTCTTAAGATTTAGTTTTTATTTTCTCATTACTTTACCCCGATTTGGTAATAAATTAAACTAATTTCCCTAAGCCGAGTCTTGTGCCCGTGATGGTAATTGGTGAATGATCCCTCCCTGTCCCTATCTTGACCCACGAGCCTTTCATTATGCTTTCTCTCCCCTGCCCAGCCAAGGAGGGTAGCGATAGAGCAGCTTTGGTGGGCACCTAGTGTTCAGCCAGGGTCAACCCATCACAGAAGTGCTTTTCTTCATTTCCCAGCAGCCTGCAACCCGTTGCCCAACCGAGCCTGGCACGTGGGCTTGCAGGGCTGTGGGTCTGCCCCAGGCGGGCTCACAGGGACGTCCCTCTGCGGGCAGTGGGCAGTCGAGGTTCTCGTGCTGGCAGACGCGGCCCAGCCTCGGCCCCGCTCCCGGAGAGGTCTGGCACACGGCGGGTGGGTCTGGTGTCTACAGCAGCAAGGTGGAGAGCCTGCTCCGAGAAAGGGGGCAGCCCCAATAATGGTTTGGGAGATTCCTGCCCCAGAGGAAGGAGGAATGAGAGCCGCTAAATCCCCTGCAAGTCTTGAATACAACAAAGCCCAGGCAGTTCTTTGGTCCCGGTACTCTGAATTTCTTGCCAGGCCACAGACTCTCGGGTTATGTTCAAGCTACTTGCCCCGCCACATTCACTTGTGACCCCCCCCAACCCCCAGATGCTTAATCCCCCCTTTCTGGACTCTCACTTCACCTTGGGCCCTCCTGCTTACCTCTGGAGACCAAGGTAACTCTTCAGCCATGCGGGGGCTGGAACGCGCCAACGGCCCCCGACCGCAGGCTGTGCAAATCGTGTCCGAGCACACCGCGGACACCTCGCGTGCCTAGCAGGGAGCGGGCAGCTTCTGGAGAAAGCAACAGGCACCCGAATGCAACGCTCCGCGCGTCCGCCCTCCTGCCTCGGGCAAAGAGCCGCGGCTTTGGGCCCGCTCCCTCTTGCCTTCAGCTCCTGCTGAAGCTGACTCCACCTGACAGAGAGAAAATAAAAAAGAGGGTTTCCAGCTTCTAATACCTCTCATCCAGTCCTTCCACACTCTGCCCAGCTTGCAGGAGAGCACGGTCTTTTCCCAGGTGATTTAATTGTCAGGGAAACATCTTCCCAGGCAAACCACATCAACGCAGCCAGAATTAGCCCCTTATCTGGGGCTTGGGAATTTGAGTGGAGGCTGTGGCCACTCAATAGGGAGTTATTGTAAGGCCAGCACTACTTTATCAGCTCAACCTAGAGCTAAAAACTGAAAACAGAGGTGGTAAAGTCCAGGCTGACCAACCGGGGGCAGCAGGGGCTGGGAGACCTTCTCGGCCACCCCATTAGCAGCTCTGCACTCATCCTGCGTTCCCCTCACGGGAGCTGGACCAGACCCTTCCTCCTTCAGGTCAAGGCTGGGTTCAGCCCTAATAAAGACAAATACCAGATTCACAGGGAATTCACCTTGTGCGTTCGCAGCCAGGTGTGATACAGATCCAGTGATGCCTACTGGAATGATGTATCTGATTTAATATGACCAAAACAAAACCTGCCCAGAGTTGCTACGGTCTTTCAGAGTGTTGGGCATGATCAAATTGCCTGGGGAAATTAGGAGGCTATGAAAGAGGGTCTCAATGGCTGGCCCCCCTTAAGAAAGCTTACTTGTAGAAGCCGTAGCTGCTGATTGTGAGCCAGCACCTCTGACGGCTCTTAATCAGTACTTGCTTCAAAGTACAGAGGAGGACTGAAGTAACTTTTTCATCTGCAGGCTGATGTGACTCCCTGCTAAGAACTAATAACTGCCTCTGCGGATGCTGGAGCTTCTGTCTCGGACAGAATCCCTCTCTCAGACCGACCTCTCTGTCTCTTCTGTGGACTCGGTGGAGACACTAAAGGTGTGTGAAGCTGTTCAAGAGATGGAGAATTACCGCTTTGGGCAGATGACATGGTACGGAAACAACCACCCTTCCAAGATGTTCCAGCTGCCCACCACTAATATTTTTTCTGGAGATGAGGCATTAAAATGATGATACAAGAAAGGAATTTACATTCCTTCGACATCAAAAACAGCAGATGGGAATTTCTGTGAATAAATCTGAGAGCTGGAGCTGTCTGATAATGCCGACCTTGCCCACAAGGATGAGAAGGGGAAGGTTCTTCTGGCGCAGATATCACCAGAGGATGCAAGGATGCACTCCTAGCAGATGTGTGAGCGGGAAACTGAGTGTGGGAGACAAGCAGAAATCCCAAGTCCTTCCAGAGATGATACGCGTGTGTCTGCACGTCTGGAGCATTTCAAAATCGCTTGATATGAAAGATTCTTACTCAGTTTCAACTGAATGCGCTCAGAGGGATGAAAAACAGACAGCTGACTTTGGAAGTCTTTGTAGCTGAAAGTGCCTTGAAAAACTCTGTCTCGTGTCTTAAATCAGTTCAGGAGCAATGAAAAGGAGATTTCCAGCGCAAGGATAGTTGCAGTAATTTTTGAATTCTAGAAAAGGAAGATGAAACTGAATAAAGGAAAACAAGAAGCTCGATTCTGAGCATGATTGCTGCCCGCAGGGAACGGGATGGAGCTCATCAAATGCTCTTCCCTGTGCAATGGATGATGCGATGGCCTGGAGCTGAAAGGTCTTGTGTGAGACAGGCAGCAAAGATGAAGATGATGTTAATCTGATGTTCGTCTGAATTGATTAATCAGATCCTAAGCTGGTAGTGATGTTTGTAGAAACTTAGATACCTTCCTCCCCCTGATGCAGTCTTTTCCGTCATTAGCTTTCACATATAGCCTGTCTTAATCAGTTTTACGCAGAAGACTGAGTGTCAAATGCTCTATTAAAAGCTAAATATATTACTGCAACCTTTTCTAGCATCAGTCACCACACCATGGACTCAGAGCTGGCTCTTCCCTTCTCCTCTAACTCCTAATTATTAACTACATAGGGAAAATAATAAAAGAGCAATTAGGGAAAGCAATTCACAAAGCCATGGCTTAATTGTCCTTTCTTTGCTACCAGAACAGCCCAGCGGACTCTGTGTGGACCCAGAGCAGCGCCCAGTTTGACCAGTTGCTGGCTCTGGGCAGAGCGGGGGCATGGGGCCATGGTGAGCTCTTTCCTTACGCCCTCCACAGCCCGATGCCCGCGGAGCTGGCAGAGGCAGCGGGGCAGCGGGGGGCCGGGCCGAGCCCGCCCGTGCTCTCCTCCATCCCGCTGCACAGACACTTCCCAAAGAGGTATGGCAAGCCAGCCCTCGCTGTCCTGTCCAAAAATATCCTGAGATGGGAAAAGACAGGCCCTGTCAAAGTGAAAGGTTTGGTGTTCCTTTCTCCAACTGGAAGGCAGGCATTTGGGAATAAACGTAAATGTGTTTGACACATTTGACACCTGTTTATGCCAGGGAAGGTTGAGGTTGGACATTAGGAAAAGGTTCTTCCCCCAGAGAGTGGTGGAGCCCTGGAACAGGCTCCCCCGGGAGGTAGTCACGGCGCCAAGCCTGACAGCATTCAAGCATTTGGACATAGGGTGTGAATTTTGGGGTTGTCCCATGCAGGGACAGGAGTTGGACTCGATGATCCTTGTGGGTCCCTTCCAACTCAGGACATTCTATGATTCCATGGCTCTATGATTGACTGGGAAGCCTTGCCTCTCCGAGGTACGTATGCCCCGTCTTTGAACTTCCTCTAACAAGCAAAGAGCCAGCAGCATTTTAGCCTTTATCCATGAATATTACAACAGCAGATGAGAAAATAAATTTGTTGTGCACTTTACCAGCAACTCTGAGAGAAATAGGAGAAGATTTCTCTTTGGCCCTTGCTCCTCTCCATCCTCCATGGGTCTCAGACTCAAACTCAGCACCAGCCAGAGCCTGAGCTCGCTGGTGTCAGAGGCTCGGGGTCACATCCGAACGCAGCCGCCAGCGTGGCCGAGGTACCCACCGCCCCTAGCCTTCGTGTTCCCATTCAGGCTTCATGCAGGTATGAACACCACCATGGGCCGGAGGCTGCTCGCTGTGTACTCCGTGACGGACAGGGAGTTCAGGGTCACAAGCCGTATGGATCACACCAAGCCCCGTACCCTCTTTCTCCCTCCAGCAAACAGCAGAAGCACAGGACACAGTATGCAGCCGGACAACATACAGCGTTATTTCCCCAGCAAACTGTGGATGAGAGACCTCCTTCCCCAGAGCCCAGATCTTTGCATTTCATTCCTATTGGTGTTTTATCCCATGGGTTTTGCCAATAGATTCTTTTTTTTTTTCCTTTTAACCCATGCAACCTTTGGCATCCACAGCCTCCAGTGGCGATGGGCCCAGAGTTTTCTTCCCATCCCTGGGAGCTGCACTTCCCAGGGAATTAACTGCTGGTGTGCAAACACTCAGAGCATCAAGTGGTCACACAAATCTCACGGCAACGCTCTCTAGCAGGATCGTTTAAGGCCTTCCAGCACAGAAGTAAGCACTGGGTGAAGAAGCGGTTCCCTTTGAGGGAGTCTGGTCTGCTGGGGCTCCCCAGGCCCCAGCTGCAGCGTCTCTCCCTCGCAAGCGGCGGTGCTCGTGCAGGAGGGTCTCTCTCCGGCCATCGAGTGGAGCAGCCCAGAGGCAACGATGGCTGGGGAGGCGCGGATGAGCATGGCGTTTGTGAGAACTCTGACGAATTACCGCAGGCGTTTCAGAAGTCTGCCCAACGCTAACCCGAGCTCCATGAGTCCTCAGCAGGAGACGCCCTGGTCCGTCGGTGGGTGCTCTTTGTCCCACAGGAACCCCATCTCCTCCTTTTCACAAGAACCCATGCTGTGAGAAAGTTGGGAAAAAAAGGAAGGACCCCTCAGGTTTCCCTTTGGCTGCATTTTCCCAGACTGTAAATCAGCTGGTGACAAGCCTCGAGGGCAAACCAGCCCCATAAATACCTCTGCAAACAACTGGCCAAGACCCTCTCCTTGTCTGACAGCTCCGAGGGACATCATTGCTTTCATTTGGTGTGAACCAAGACCTCAGCTTGGGTTCAGGATTTCGAAGATGTGCTAATGTGATGATCTTTAACACATTCATTCCCCAGGCGGGGGATTAATCCACTGCTTCCCATGTGGCGTACGAACTACTGGCCTGGTTTTATGGGGATCTGCATGTGTTAAATGCATCATTTTCTACCAGGACATGGGAGGAAAGAACCCGGTGTTACTGCAGCACGTCAAAAAAACGACTGGCAGAGTAGCACAGCAGCCAGAGGCAGACCGCTCCCGCACATGGTGTTCACAGGGGCCGTGTGATGAATTGCTGCAGATGTTTTCCAAACACCCTGGCCAAACCTCCAGATTCGTAGCTTCCCCTCTCCCCGAGTCTCGCTCCACAGCACAGCCCTCCTCGCTGAAACACTGCGTTCCCCCCAAACCACAGTACCTCACCTCTCCACCCACGTGGCCCAACAGGATCTCCCGAGAGCCGTACTGGGTCTGCGCAGCCCGGGCAGAGATCACCCGCGCCGCGGGCCAGAGCTTCGGCCTCTGCCGTTGGCGGGAAGTCTGGCGGGACGGCAGATCCTCCCCTCCCTGCCCGCCGCCTGCGCTCTGCTCCAGCGCTGAAGGCAGAGCCTCTGGAGCAAGGCTCATCCCACCGGCTCGCGTGAGCGCGGTCCCGGCGAGCGAGCCGCGGCCCGCTTCCCGGCCGCGGCCAGCGCAAGCACCGCTGGAGCCCGAGGTAACACAAAGCAGAGAAATCCAGCTGCCAGAGCCCTGGATTCCCCACGTTGCGCCTTCCCCTAGCCCAAACCCCAAGCTGCTGTACGGACACTCGTGCCTCAGGAGACCACGTTTGGAAAGACCTCCCCTTTCCTTTAGGATCGTCTCACCTCAGCCGTGCTCTTTTCCGACTTGGATACATACTGTAGCCCCGTCTGTGTCATGTTTCTCACACATAAGACTTTCATCCTCCCTGTTTTGTTTTCATGAGGGCTGATAAAATGTAAACTCCACTTCAGGAAGAGGGTGAGGATGGGGAGCAGAGTGTTTCCCTAGCAGAGCGTCCCTGCTGGCAGCATTTTTCACCTAGCCAGTTTTACAAAGCTGATGCTTGTCCTGATTTTATAAACTCATGTAGCCTGTGACCTGCAGCTTGGGAATCTGCCCGCTGGCTGGCTGGGCACAGCACCCACCGGGTGCCCCAGCAAGATCAGTGTGCACACTGACAGCCCTCACTTCCAGCCGCAATGTGCCACAAGACGTCCTCTCTCCAGGACATGTCACGTCTCCTTCCCACCCCGCCTCGCTGATAGCTATGTGAATCCTGCCGGGATTTTGGCTGCAGCAAGATACAGGGTCTGGGAATCTACTTATAACCTGCATTTCCCACAGATTCATTTCTTCGAGTCTTTGCTCCAAAGAAACGACAAGAGCTGAAGGATCTGTGGATATTTATGCATTTTTCCAGCAGCATAGCAACATCCTCAGGCTTACGTTGGAAATATTGGGAGGTTCTCCTCTTTTTCACTCAAACAAGAATGGTTTGGGACCCACAGGAGGGTGTGAATCAGTTCCTTGGTCTTTCAGGCATCTCCCCGGAACCTGAAGAGCTTGCACGGGACATCACCCTCCTATATACAGGGAGGATATTCCTATGTCGGCGCGGCAGATAGCACTGAGCTCCGCGGGCAGCACGCAGGAGGAGCATAGCTCATGCGTTACAATAAAGAAAGTGTGGGTAGGTTTATTAGTGACGAAGTTTCTCTCCTGCTTCTTTTTTTTTCTTCTTGGTGTTCATCGAAGTGTGATGCCTACTTGAATTTTACCCTAGGGAGTCCCACCTGGACTATGGGCAGGGTTTTCAAAGAGCTTTAGGCACCCAGCAGGAGATCCAGGTGCCTGGACAGCTATTTTTATTAGCCTACAGGCCTTTGACAGTTGGGTTCTCAGTAAAAAAGCAATATGGACTGCAGAATATCGCCTGGCACCTGCCAGCCTAAGCCATGAGCGCTGACACCCTGACTGCCCCCACACCTCATCTGTGCAAAACGCCTCGTCGCTGCAGGTACCGAACATAGCTGGTGGCAGAGCTGTGACTACCAGCAGCTGCCACTCGTACGCCGCACAGGTATTTTAACCTACATATCTTTTGTAAATAAATCTTGAAGGAGCAATTTGCACCAGTTTAAATATTACTTAGCATGCGTGCCGTGTCGTGGTACCCAGCCTTTTTCCAGCAAGCGATGTCATGAAGTAGAACCATAGTTCAGACTCTGTTAGCTTAAAATCCAGTCCCTGGCATAAACGTCTCCTGTGGCAACTGTGCCAGTAGATCGAGTCTGGGCTGGGTCAGGGCCCATTGCTACGTGAGCAGAAGATGGCTCCTTGCTGCGTGCACCCCTTCTAGCACGAGCTGCTGTCAGTGAAAAGAATCAGACACAAATACCTTGGGTCTTTTCCTCAACTGGGTTTGCCAGACGGTCCACTGGAAAGCCAGCCACCCACAAGAGAAGGTTCGAAGCGATCCACCCCGCTGCAAGACTCACCAGACGGCGAGGCAGCCGGAGCCCAGAGCGGCGGCGTGGGCGGGCGTGGGAGAGGGGCCGTCGGTGCCGGGAGGGAGCTCCTATGGCAGCCAGGCTGTTATGTCAAAAGCGGACACGCTTCGAGCCCCAAGCATCAGCAGCGGAGTGGTTTTCTCTCTCCCAGAAAGTTTCTGCTCTCCACCTGCTAGTTATCATCTCACCCCAGCTCTTGCGCCATGGTTTCACTCCACGGCTGGAAGGGGCCCTTGCAGTCCTGCCCTCGCCGCCTCCCGGCGTGCTGCCCCTCATTTCGGGCTGGCAGCAGCGCTTTCCTGACCTTGATCTTGACTCAGAGACAACATGCAAATGGTCACCTCTCCTTCTGCTTCCCAGCGAGGTGCAGATTAACGACAAAGCATTAAAGGTTTCTCGTCCATTAGTAGGAATCTTACTGCCTGCACAAGGCCAGAGGTTCAGGAGGGGTCGCACACCTGGTTGCTCTCAAATACAAGAGGTTTCTTGGATTTCGGGAGTCTTTTCCTTTTTAGCACTTCTAAACCACAGAGACTTGATGCAAAAGCTGCGTCAGTAGCGCTGCTCCAGCGGCTTCAGGCCTCAGGAGACTTTCCTGGATTACAGCAGGCTGATCCCCTTTCTGGTTGCTTTTAATCACTTAAATGTCAACAGCATCCAGGCGCCTAAGGAGGCCTGTAACCCACCGCCCAGGCTGTGCTCCTCCGGCGCCGGGCGATGCAGCGGCCACGGCAGCGCTCGGCCCTCTGCCGAGTGGAAGCAAAACCGCACCTCGGTGGCCATTCCCACCCAGCAGCAAACCACCCCGCGCGTCACCCCGCCGCACCAGCCTGCGCCCCTCGCGCCCCAGCTGAGACGGGCTTGTAAACCCCGTCAGGAGAAATCCACGGCGTTAATTCTGCCAAAAGGGGGGAAACACAAGAAGCTTCATGCGCTTGGAGTCGAGATGAAGGAATCTATTCAGCCAAAAACATCTTAGGGACAATTTGTTGTTTGCTCCAAAGCACAAATTATAGCAAATCCGGATATTCTGAGTCAAGCTCCTGTTTGTCCAAGTGGAGCAAATCCAGCGGGAACCTTGCAGAAGCAAAAGGCAGTCGACTTAGAGAGGCAGCCGGCCGAAAGCGAGCCCTTCTCGTCCCCCTGCTGCGCTCCCAGGGGGGCTCGCAGCATTACAGCTGCTGACTTGGCTGATTAAACTGTTTTCTGGGTGTCTGATGTTGCTGTTAGCCCTGCTGAGCCCACCTGGGCACGGAAGAGCAGGCTGGACTCTGTCTCGGCTCTCACCTCAAAAGCAGAATTGTTAACGGTGTTCTGGCAGTGAACTCGCACTTATTTGCGAGATACGCGCCAGGAAGGGGCCAGCCTAATTTTCAGATTCTGTTGCAAAGTCTGTAGAAAGAAAAATCCTTCTTCACACGTGCCAAATGTGCAGTTTACACCTGGAACTATGTTGTGATGGTGACTGCGGAAGCCCACGATGCACCGTGTGATCGGTTCCGTGATTTTATTGATACATTTGTAATGTTTTATAAGGGGTTTTAAAGTCCCGTCTCCACGAGTCACAGGGATTCTCATCTTTTCCTCTCTAAAAGAGTCTGCGATCACGTGGCCGCAGAGGAATCATGAACATCTCAACCTGACGATTCAGCCTTCAAAGGCAATGAACCATTTCTTTCCTGCTGTCTAAATTTTAGTTATTTTGTAATCTGTTGTGCCAGGGGAAGGACTGGATTCCTGCTCCTCTGCTGCTGAGGGTCAGCTGCGGGCACTTCTGGAGAACCGCGCTCCACCGTGCGCCCCTCCGCTGCCGTAGCTGTATTCCTGACAGCATCCCAGCAGCATCCCGCTGTCCCCTCCGCTGCCGTAGCTGTATTCCTGACAGCATCCCAGCAGCATCCCGCTGTCCCCTCCGCTGCCGTAGCTGTATTCCTGACAGCATCCCAGCAGCATCCCGCTGTCCCCTCCGCTGCCGTAGCTGTATTCCTGACAGCATCCCAGCAGCGTTCAGCTATCAACAGAGACCGCCTTATCAATTAGGCAGCTTCCACAGGCGCAGAACAAGGCAGATTCCTCTCTCCATCAAAAACCCACAAATTTGCCTCTTTGCTGATGCGGACCCAAGGCAGCAGCAGCAGTCTGCAGCGTGGTGTCTGCTGCGGTGCTGGACTCTTGGCCCTTCTGCTCCGCCTGCGCTGGCGCAGCGCGGCTGGGGAGCTCCACTGGAACCCTGTCCGTGGGCAGGACACAGTGCGGGCTGAAGCACGGCCCCTGTGATGGCCAAACTTTAATCTCCAGCCTCCGTGGGCCTTGTGTAGCAGGTGCCAGGGGGCCCCAGCTCCCACAGCGACGGGCGGGCTGCAGCCAGCCACAGGGAAGGCTGAGAGAAATAATAAAATCTCATTTATGCTCTGACCCTCAGGAGAGAGCGGGTACAAGGAGCTGCTGGGACGGCTCTGCTCTGTGAAGGCTTTTTTAGCCCCCTTGGAGGTGAGCCAGCTCCCTGCAGCGAGGCGCTGCCGAGGAGGAGAGGGAAGGACTGAACCCAGCTGAGGAAAAAATGGCTTTCCCAGGTCAAGCGCCTGGGGAATGAAGGGACTGAGAGCAGCCCTGCCGAGAAGGACTTGGGGGTGCTGGGGGATGGAAAGCTGGCCACGGGCCGGCAATGTGCTCTGGCAGCCCAGCAAGCCAAGCGTCTCCTGGGCTGCAT
This sequence comes from Platalea leucorodia, assembly GCF_965183815.1. Taxonomy (NCBI): domain Eukaryota; kingdom Metazoa; phylum Chordata; class Aves; order Pelecaniformes; family Threskiornithidae; genus Platalea; species Platalea leucorodia. The sequence goes on from NC_138827.1 coordinate 1,325,498, forward strand.
CCCCCGCAGCGTGGGCAGCGGGGCGAGGGAGGGGATTCTGCCCCTCTGCCCCCTCTGGGGAGACCCCCTGGAGCCCCGCGTCCAGCTCGGGGGTCCTCAGCACGGGAAGGACATGGAGCTGTGGGAGCGGGGCCAGGGGAGGCCACCGAAATGCTCCGAGGGTGGCCCAGCTCTGCTGTGAGGGCAGGCTGAGAGCTGGGGGGGTTCAGCCTGGGGAGGAGGGGGCTGCGGGGAGACCTCACTGCGGCCTTGCCGTGCTTAACGGGGGCCGACAAGAAAGGGGGGGACAGGCTTTTTAGCAGGGCCTGCAGCGACAGGACAAGGGGGGAGGGTTTGAAAGTGAAGGAGGGGAGATGCAGACTGGATAGAAGGAAGAAATTGTTTACGCTGAGGGTGGTGAGGCACTGGCAGGGGTTGCCCAGAGCGGTGGGAGATGCCCCATCCCTGGCAACCTTCAAGGCCAGGCTGGCCGGGGCTCTGAGCACCCTGATCTGGGTGAAGCTGTCCCTGCCCCTGGCAGGGGGATGGACGGGATGGGCTGGGAAGGGCCCTGCCAGCCCAGAGCGCTCTGTGGTTCTGTGGTTCCGAGCGGGGCCCGGGGACCCCCGCACCCGCCCCGCGCAGGCACAGGAACCCTCCCCGCCCGGGGCCGCCGCTGCCGCCCGCCCCCTCCGAGCGCCGCCGGCCCAGGCCCCGCCCCGCCGGCCCTGGCAGGGCGGTTCGGAGCGGGGCTGCCGCCGCCGGGCTGAGCGGGTTTCGCCGCGGCGCCGCGCAGGCCGGCCCGCTGCAGCGGGCAGAGCCGGGCCCAGCCGGCCCGGCCCGGCCCGGCCCCAGGCGGCCGATGCTGCCCGCGGGCTGCGGCCGGAGGTGAGAGCGGGGCGGCGGCGGAGGGCGGGCGGGGCGGCCCCGGCGGGCCGCTGACGGCGCTGGGCCTTGCAGGTCGGCGGCGGCGCTGGCGGCGGCGCTGGGCGAAGGCGCGGAGCGGCGGCGGGAGCTGGAGCAGCGGGCGGCGCGGAGCCGGGCCCTGCTGCGGCGCTGGTGAGTGCGGCCCCGCCCGACCCCCGCCCCGCCGGCTCCCCCGGGCGGCCCTGCCCCGGACCGGGAGGCGGCGGAGCCCCGGCGCGGAGGCCCGGGGTCCCCGGGGCCGGCGGGGCGGGCGCTTGCGTCCCCGCAGCCGTGCCCGAGGCGCCGCGGGGGAGGCCGAAGCCGTCGGCGCGCAGCCACCTGGGCCCCGGCGCTGTGTTTCTCCCCCCAGGGGCAGCGAGGAAGAGGAGCGGCCGCAGGCAGAGGCCGGCCCCGGCGATGGACACGGTGAGCGCTTCCCTCTCGGCCCGGTGCCTCCCCGGTCGCACGGGCCCTGGGCCCGGCCGGGCTGGAGCCGGCGTCGGTGTTGGGAGTCCTTCCGAGGGACCTGAAGCCCCCCTCTGCCCTCTTCCTCCCGCTCTCGCAGAACCGTTAAGGTTGGAAAGGGCCTCTGAGGTCACCGAGCCCAGCCGCTACCCTAACTGCCAGGCCACCTCTAAACCCTGTCCCTAAGCGCCACATCCACACGGGTTGAACACTTCCAGGGACTGTGAGTGCACCCCTGCCCTGGGCAGCCTGGGCCAGGCCCTGACAGCCCTTTGGGGGAAGAAGTTTTTCCCAATACCCAACCCAACCCTGCCCTGCCGCAGCTTGAGGCCGTTCCCTCTCGTCCCATCGCTTGTTCCTGGGGAGCAGAGACCGACCCCCCCGGCTCCAGCCTCCTTTCAGGCCGTTGCAGAGAGCGAGGAGGGCTCCCCTCAGCCTCCTCTTCTCCAGGCTGAGCCCCCCCAGCTCCCCCAGCCGCTCCTCCCCAGCCTTGTGCTCCAGCCCCTGCCCCAGCCTCGCTGCCCTGCTCTGGCCACGCTCCAGCCCCTCCATGGCCGCCTTGGGGTGCGGGGCCCAGCGCTGAGCACAGCATTCGAGGGGCGGCCTCACCAGTGCCCAGCGCAGGGGCACCATCACCTCCCTGCTCCTGCTGGCCACACCGTTCCTGACACAAGCCAGGATGCCATTGGCCCTCTTGGCCACCTGGGCACACCATGCTGGGGGAGTGTGGCTGAAATACCCACTGCACTGTTCAGTGGGTTCAGTTTCCTTCTGTAACACTTGGAACAAGTTCGAATAGTGACAAATGGGGAAGATCCAGGTTTGGACATTCTGACACATCTTCTCTTGCAGAGAACAGGCCTTCGCCTCAGGAGCTGGAGGAGCTGGAACTGCTGAACAGAGCCTTAGAGAAGGCACTGAAAGTGAGGAAAAGCATCTTGAGAACTCCATTAGAGGCCCAGGGAGCTGCAGGAGAGAAATCTGCAGATGAAGGAGCTGCTCCCAAGAATGCTCAAGAGCAGCAAGTGCCTGCATCTGTTGAGGATGTTCCTGTGACCACAAAGGTGAGAACAGTAAGCAGAAAGCCTGCCTCTTTGAAGAAGCCCTCTCCATACAAGCTGCGAGCCCCTTACAGGACTGACCCAGATGTGAAAAGAATGCAAAGGAAAGCCCCAGCCAGGTGTGTTTCTGAAGGCCCCAGGGCAGCTGGGAAGAGCTCCTCAAAAGGGATGGCTTGCAGACAAGGAAGGAGTCAGAGGACAGCAATCAGTGCCAGGGACCGAGGGGCCTGTGCCGCAGCTGAACCCCAGAAGACACCTGCCTTGTCCAGATCTGCCCTGGATGAGCAACAAAGCTTTTCTGTAGGGGATTCAGCTCAGGGAAAGAACTCTGTAGCCGCTGGCAAGCGGTTGTTTGATGCAGGGAAGAAAAGTTGTGGTTCCTTGGGAGAGTCCAGCAAAAAGGAGGACCCTGCCACTGAAGGCGCATTGGGAAGGAGCACCTCACCTCGGACAGTCACGCTCCAGGAAAAGGGGTAAGTGCTGAGAGGTGGGCACCTCTGCCCGATGCTGCTTGGCGCTGACTAGCACACCTGCGAAGCCTGGTCCCTGCTGCTGCTCCGTAGGGCCCAGCTGGGCTTCACCGCTCCTCAGATCCTTCTCAAAAGGAAGGGTCCTTTACACTTTAAAAGCCTTTATTGTGATCGAGTAAGGGGTTTCGTTTTAAGCGCTTACTGTTGGATGGCTGGGACTTTGAAAGTCTTTTAATTAAGACTTCTGATATTTCATAGCCCCCTGTGACTGTTCTGGAAAGCTGTCTCTGTAGAGCTTTCTTGAGCCTTAGCTTTCCTCTGAGTCCACTTTCTATTATAGCTTATTGATTTTTTTAAAAAAATATTTTTTTTTTTTACACAATGATAATACATAATGCATGAATTCTCTCTCTCTCTCTCATATGCCCAGTGCTGTTTGGAGAGGTGGCATCTGCATGTAATACTGTCCCCTTTAACCTGTGAGATGCTGCCTGTGTAGCTGCACAACTCAGCATTGAGTAGCACACAGTTGTTCCAAGTGTTTGGTGTAGGCAGAATTAAGAAGTATATGTTACTGAGGCTTTCTATGGAAGAGTGGCAAAATAATTTTTAGAAGACAGGCTTTGCGTTCAGACCAGTTTGTCTTGTTTAAATACTTTCTATGTTCTTTTCTGTGTGTTCTTTGCTTTAAAGAAACAGCGAAGTTCAGGTCTGGTACGTGCCTGTCCCTGCAAAATTCTGAGAAATAGTTCTGAGCTGCCACAACCCAGCTCTTATGTTTGCGCAGGGAGGAAATTGTCACCGTTCACGTGGTGTTGGAACGGACACGGGACGCTGAGTGACAGTTGCTGGGGGAACAGGAGTCTGGATTCAAATGTTTATTTACTTAAAATCCTAGCCTTGGTCTTGTGTTCATCGTTTGCATGTGACGAGCCGTAACTGCCAACCCACATGTTTCTGCAATAGCACGTTAGGGTTTATTCTGCTTTGGGGTTAAGGTGAATGTTCCCAGTGGAAGCTGAAAAGTCCCTTTCCCATGTCTTTGAGTGTGATATGGGCTAAGCAAAGCTGCCTTGTTGTGCACAGATACGGCAACACATATGTTGTTGTGCACAGATACGGCAACATGACAATACGGAGGTTTGCTTACGCTCGCGTCTGTAGCGATCAGCTTCCTTGAAGATGCTGGTTCCCTGTCTGTACTCTGCCTTGTCAGGGCTTTGCTCCCGGCTTCTCGCCTTGGGCGGACCTCTGACGGCGGGCGTAGGGTGCCGGAGCTCTCCCAGGTCAGCTCGGTGACGCTTGTGGAAACGAATGAGCAGACCGATCCTCCTTCCGTGAGGACAGGCTGAAGGCAGGGCTGGATTCAGTCTCCAGGGTTGTTGATGTCTTCCATTGCAGCTAAATTAATTTGAAATTTAGACAAAATGTCATTTTCTTAACTTGAAGACAAGGCTCCGCTGCTCTCTGGCAGTCGGGATTGATGCTTCTCTTGCTTTGCAGATGCCAGTTGAAGCTACCCCTTCCCTACAGGAAAGCCTATTCCAGGAACTCCAGGTAAGCCCCGCCTGATCGCTGCAGCCCACAGCTGCCCTCTGCTCACGGGCTGTGAGGAGGGGTCTGGTGGGGGGACCTGGCTGGTCTGTGGGTCACGGGGAGGCGCTGACCCCACGGGTGTGGGGCCCGAGCGCAGAGCAGGAGGAGGGGTCCGATACAGCCTGTCTCTGCGGGGCTGTTTCTGAGGATATGTCTTGTCATGTTCTTCTAGCCGCTAGTGTTACAGCTTGTTTTCAGAGTGCTAATCCCTGTTAATCCCGGAGTTGTAAAGGTACTGGAGTGCTTTAGTCGTGGGATTAACAGTGCTGCAAAAGCCTCTGCTGATACTGTGTACTGGTAGTTGAAGGCAGGAGGCCCCGTGGGGTGGGTGCCTGTATACCCTGTGCAATGAAAGATTTTTCTCCGCTGGAGCCCCCGTCTAGCCTGGAAGCACCGCGGCTGTGTTTGAGGCTGATTCCTGCTGAAGAACTCCCTTAAATAGCGCCAGTGACGATGTTACCGCACCGACGGTGCGGGCGGATGGGTGTCTGGGGAGCCCTGTGCTCCAGTCTGTTCCCCAGGCCTCTGGAAGGGGTCTGCCACCATTTGCTTTGGGAAATCTTGCCATAATTCAGCAGATTTCTCATCTGGTTTGTCCAGATATTAAGTTTAAACCGTAGCTTAAATCTAGCTTATACCTCCTTGTGTTACCCTCAAGAAATCCTCCTCCTCTTAGGAGCTGTCATTTATCAGACACCAATTCGTTAGTTGCCCTTCAGCAAGCTGTAAAGACTTGGTTCCCTCAATTTTCACTTGTAAATTGAGCCTTTCGGCATCCCAATCGCTCTGGTGTAATTTTACACTCTTCGCTATTGCTTTCAACTCAGTGACAGATTGAAAATAACCTCTGTTCTGAAGATCCCGTATAGAGGGAGTGCATCTTGCCTGGTAACTTCTGTTCTATTCTGTTCCATTAACCTTGCTATTTCTTTGCATAATGTGTTTTTGAAAACCGCAGTTTCTATCATGATTTAAAAGACCCATTTGGATGGAGAGAAGCCCCATGCACGCTCAGGTTAGGCAGTCATGCACGGCATGACTATTTTAAGCTTCCTCCTGATGGCTCTCGCTTACTGCGGCAGGTTTTAGGAGACTGGCTGAGCTGCGCTGGCTCTTTCAAGCAGTCCTTTACTTAAAGGATATTATGGGGACTGGGCATCAGGGGAGATGTTGAACGCTGTAAGTGAAATGCACCTCTCCGGTAGCGCTATTTGTTTTTATTAGCACACTTTCTTTTAAAAACTGCGGTCTGATACAGGGTCCTGGCCAGCTTACTCATGATGCTGTCCTTAAACCTCTGTTTTGTGTCCCTGATACTGACGCACTGCTGTCACGCTGCTTGCCAAACATACCACCTTGTCCTAAAAAACATGGTTTAAAGGAGAGTCGTGAGGAAGTTTGGCATATGAAGGAAGCGCTAGGGTGAGAATTTGTCCTGTCTGCCCTACCACAGTAACTCCTTTTTGTACGCTTTTACTAACAAACTAAATGTAGAGAAATGCAAATGACAGCCTTCAAGAAAGGAAGTGAACTTTTGTTGTTTCCTATGGGATAAAAACATAGGTAGGGCGATGCAACAGAATTACTGACGTGCTGCAAGTTCACGTTCTTCTTCTAGAAATATGTTGTCTCTCTTCTGATGGCTGCAAATCCTTCCCCTCAAAACAAGCTGAGAGAAATAACATAGGTGTTTTGCAGTGCCTGATGCTTTCTGCAGGGTGTCCTTGTTGATGTAATACCAGCTGTCAAAAACGAGGGGGGAACGGCTAGTAAATACCCTGTAAAAGAGGGGTGAGGAAGAGTCTTGTATTTGAAGCGCTGATATGTGGTGTGTCGCAGCTCAGTGCGAGCGCGGTCTGGTACGATGGAGCATGGCTCCTCCACCTCCTGCCCCTTTTGAATTTTCAGGGCATGGGAGAGGTGTCGTCTCTGCCAAACAAGTGCAGATGCAGCAGCTGCGAGGAACTGTTTCATGGAGAGGATCCAGACAACCGTATCCTTTCTCAGCTCGCCGCCCCCTTCCGCGAGCACGTGGTGCGGTACAGCAGGCACCGGGTGCAATCGCGCCGCAGCGTGCTCCCATCTGGAAAGAGTTATGCCTCCAATAACAGGAGTTCAAGCTGGGTCTCTAGGAAGTGGTTTTTCCATAGTGCAGCTCTTGAGCAGTCGTAAAACTTTTGATCCAGACAAACGCGGCCAGAAGGCAAACATGCCATCCACAGCTGTGCTGTCCTCGCCTTCCCCTGCAGCACCACTCACGGGCTGCTCCCCCTCCGCCCCCGACTCCAGCTAGCCTGGCCCGGGGCTCGGGGTGGTGCACAGGGCCGGCGCTGTGAAACCTTCCTTAAGCTGCTGCTGTTTGAGTTTGGTTCACCCATGCCGGCCTTCAGTCCTGCAGAGATAGAGGAGGAGTTAAAGGTGCTCCAGGATGTCCCCTCCCTTCTGAAGCAGTACGTGGAAGCTGAGCCTGCAGGTAAGGAGAAGGGGGCAGAAGGTGGAATAGGGATGATTTCAGTGGGCCCCAGTTCCACGTGTCTTGTGTTCTTGGCGTGTGCTGGACAGGAGGGACAGGAACATTCTCTGCCTAAAATGAGGGCTGGTGCACCCAAGGCCGCTCTAGAAACTGGTATTTGGTGGGGAAGGTTTCAGTGTGCTCATGCCTGCTGGTTTTCTTCTGCTTCTCTTCTAGACCATCCCACTCTGCAAAGAGAGTATGAAAGCCTTCTGACCTTGGAGGGTTTGCAAACCACAGTTTCCCAGTGCCTGCAGAAGCTGCAGCTTCTGCAAGCAGGTGAGCACCCAGTCCCTGGTTTTGTGGTCAGGTGTGAATGTGGCCAGCTCTGCGTGGACGGTAGTTTGCCATCTGTGCGCAGAACACTGTGGACCAACACCATTTTTCTCCTGGTTATCCTTAATGGTAATGTAACATGTAAAATCCTCTGGTGCCGTGGTATCTGTTTGCCACCCATTTGTGTTCAGGAGAGGCTTGGGACTTTCACCTGCTGCGATTCAGGAGGGCTGGTGGTGGAGCTGTTGAGAGAGGGGGGAGACAGCATCCCATAGCTTAAGGTGTCCTGGTTGGGCCGTGTGTGAGGAGCTTACCCTGACTAATACAATGTCATTAGTCATTCGTTTCTAGGAACAGTAAGGAGATCACAAATTCTGCAGGTACAGATTTAACTGTGTATTTCTGCCTCTTGCCAATTCTTCCACCCTGGCAGCTGTGGAGTCCCAGAGGCGGCTGCGCCCAGCCTGCACGGGGGACGTGGGAAGCGGCTCTCCAGCCTGCGTCCCTCCCAGGGGACAGCCGTGTGGCAGTGCCGGCGTGCTGGCTGTGCCTCTCCTTTGTTACTCCAGTTTCCAGGAGCTGAGGGACCTGTTTGCCTTGAAGCTGCAAGTCTCGATGCTGCACCAAGAAATTGCCTTACAAAAGGTGAGCCTTTAAAAGCGTCGGTGCTCCTGGGGTAGGGCAAGAAAAGGGCAACTGAGGGGCAACAGCTGGCGTAGGGGCCCCTGATGGGGAGCAGCAGCGCAGCAAGCTCTCCCGGTGGTGTTTCCATGTTTATGCCTTGTGTCCAAGTCCCATCAGTGCTTTGCTTACTCTGTAGACGAATGGGCTTCCTTTTTTTGCTAAGGCCAGAGTAGAGACCTTTAAGTGTCTGACCCTCTCCTGATAAGGGGGTTTTTTTAGCTACTCTCTCAGAGTTTGACAGTGGAGAATGTTGTGGGTAATGCCTGAAGACCCCTTTTGGCAGCCCTTTGCAGTCCCGTTCGGGCACCCACTCTCATTCCTGCGTGACCTCCAGCTAGTGAGCTCCTCTGGTGGCTGTTCCTTTCCTTTTAAATCTCAAACCACCGTGCTGCTGATCGTGACTTCACCGTTCTGAGGCTGCCTGTAGGAGCATGATAGGAGGTCAGTCTCTCCACCGTGCTGCACAGGGATCATTTGTTCTTCTCAACCAACAGCAGCACTGGGCAGAGAAGATCTGCGAAGTCACATCTACTCCTTTGACCTAACCTTTGTCGTTGATCTGAATGGTAGAGGCTTTGGAAAAGCCATTTTTTGTAAGCCAGGGAAGAGTTATTCATAATTGGCCACATTCCTCCCTCTGGCTGAAGATAGATTGCTGCCTCTCTTCAAATGGACTTTAGCACTATAATTCTGAATTACGGATTATGAGGGTTTTGGTTTTTGTCTGCCCAAAATGAAGTAGTGACCGAAGCCTGCTGCCCGATGCTTCATCGACTGACTCGGTTTCCTCCGCACATGTAGCTAAATGGGTGCTTCGTGCTGGGTGAGCGCTGAGTGTCTGAAGCAGCTCTGTGCAGAGCGTGCAAGACAGGCAAAATTCTTGGGAGAGGTGAAGTGAACGGACTTGGTACAAGATAAATACTCTGGGAAAGGATGTACATAGTTCTGGGCCAAGCCTGTCCGTTGCCTTTCCACGGAGAAATGCCAAGAATCATAGAAAGTCCTGGTAGCTCTTAACCTGTCTTTTATGGTGAAGGCCTGTTTTCTCTCTTCTTATGCATCAGGAGCAGACCAGGCAGGTGGAAAGAGAAGGGGCTCTCTCTTAGGCCGTGGAGCAGTGTCGCGCTCCTTCCTGTGCCAGCTTTCCCCTTAGGTAGCTTTCATGTCTGCAGCTCTTAACTCTTCCCAGAGATGAGCAACTGCGCCCTGTTTTCCTGGCCCTGTGCAGGGATTTATGGAGAAGAGGAAAGGGAACCCCCTGCAGATGCCCAGTGCTCTCTTCGGTTTGGATCTTCCTTTGTTTCCACCGCTGAAAAATGCTCTGAGGGATGTGACTGACGCAGGCAGTCGATTGTCACCCTTCCCCTGGGAAGGCAGTGTGCACAGTAGGCTGTGTGGGTTTTTAACGGGCAGACTGCTCGGACTTCATTAGCTGATGCCAGCTGAGGCGGGGGGGAAAAATCCTAGGCAAAATTTCTGAGCGTTAATTCAAGCGTGGGGCAGTAAAGGCTAACTTCTGTCCTTTGATGGGAAGTTTGCCTGTGCTTGAGTTGTCAGTCACAGTCTCAATCCCAGAGTTTTGTGCTGTTACTTATGCTGCGACGGGCCAGTGGGTTGTTTGAGAGCATGGACTGAGATGGTGAGCTAGGCTTAGTAAACCAGAGGCCAGGCTGGGGAACGTGGGACACCTTTAGCATCCCCTGTAGCCTGTGCGGCTGGGGAGGCGCGCAGCTTTGTTCTGTTTGGGCTGGATGGAGCTGGCCACTTGCCTGTCTGTCTTGGATTAATGTGACCCAACTGGGAGGCGACAGGAACAGTCATAAGGGAAGGCCTGAATTTACTGGTGGGTGAGTAAGCGCTTCGCTGTGTGGTTGCAGAGCCCCTGAATCGACATCGGTTTCAGCTTCGCGCACAACGCTGAGCTCATGCCAGCGCTGGGCCGTCTCTGCAGCAGAGGAAAAGCGCTGCCATTTATCTCGCTGCCCTGGGAACACTGGGTGGCTGCTGGTGTGCTTCATGAGCAGAGGATGAACAACTCTGCCTTTGTTAAATATGACAAAAGAAAGCATCTGTCTATCAATTAGCATGTTATTAGTCATACTGCTCTGGTTAGATTTCACTTATTATGCAGCCACTTCGCTTAATGGCATCCTGAAAGTGCATGCTGGCTCTGGTGACGTGTCTCCTTTGCTCCTGCCCAGGTCATGATGGCAGAGCTCCTGCCTGTCCTGGAGTCCGGGCTCTGCCCAGGGGCCTCTGCAGCTCAGCTCTATCGGGCGATTTACACGCAGCTCTGTGAAGGAGGCAAGCGATTCCCTGTGCTGGTGAGAGATGAGCTGGCAGACTGATCCGGTGGGAGCCTCCTCCTTGCCATTCACGTAACCAGAGACACTTTTAAGCAATAAATCTTTTCTGTTAACTTTTTTACTCTGCCTGTTTGTCCAACTAAATTTCAGGTGTTCTTTTTTAGGTTGGTTGTTTGTTTCTTTTGTATCACTTTTATGACCTGCTAACTCTGAGGTCCAGGGCTTCCTGGACACTGGTTTTGGCTTTTCTTCCAAGGTCTGTCTCTCTGGCTGGCTCTAGATTCTTGACTGCCTCAGTCGTGACGCCAGACTCCTATATGCAGACAGTGTTGCAGGCGATAAACCATGGTTTATACAGCTCAGATAGCCACAGTACAGTGGGGCGCAGCCTTCCAGCATCTGAAAATCCAGAGAACCTGAGCTGCTGCTTCCCTATTACAGTGTTCAGCAGTTGGCCTATAACCAGCATTACCGCGGCCACTGCCTAATATTCGCTGGCTAACAGCGTTTTCGATGTCTTCGTCCACAGCTGCCCGGGCCACCGGCTCTTGGGGAGCCACCCTGTTTGGAGGTGCCTGCTCTGGGCCGGGCTGGGGCCTGGGCTGCAGTGCGGCTGGAGCCCTCCCTTCTCATCAGCCTCTCGGTCTCGTCGCTGCTGAGCACGGGGCCTCTTCAGGCAGCTTCACCGCTTGCCAGGCACTTTTCTAAGGACTTACAGCTAGCCTACAACTGAAATAAATGCTTTTGCTATGTCACCTTGCCTGGGGATCATGCCTGCGGCAGCAGTCTGAGAAGAGCGGAGCTCCGCAGCCGGGAGCCGGCGGGGAAGCGCAGGAGGGAGCTGAGGAAGCAGCCCGGCAGATGGCACTCGGCCCTTGGCGTTGCCGCCGAACCGGTGCCGGTAGCTGCCGAGGAGCAGCCGTCCCGGGGGGCTGATGGGGCGTCCTGCCTGGCGGTGGAAAACGCAGATGCCGTGGCAGTTCTGACCTTGTCACCCTGGGAAAATTCCAGCTTCGCTTCCTCCTGCGTCTCAGGTCTCTGCGCGTAATCCCCAAACCCCCGGCATTGCTGCGCGACAATTAAAGCAAAGCCTTGGCGGCGTGTGGAGTGCCTCTGCTTGGGGCGCTCCGCAGTCCATTCGGGGAAGGGCCGCGGTGTGCCGCTGCTTGTTGCAGTTGGACTCGCACTAGGTCTCTCAGCTGGACTAGGGCTCGCTACTTGGGGGGATTTAGCTCTTAGCAGTGCTAACGGTAGTTATTTTTTTTTTCCTTCAGTTTTTTTTCAAGGCCCGAGTTAGTTGTCTGTCTCTTCTGACTGTTTGGCCCTTTCTGACACTCAGAATTCACTAAAATCAATCGTATAATAGATGAAAATCAGCATCTCTCACTTGATTTTTTTTTTTTTTTTTTTTATTGCATTGCATTCAGTTCTTTGTAGATGGGATTTGATTTCCGATGGAGTCTGCAGTCAGGGCAGGGGTTTGTTGCCGCCTTCCCCGCTGCAGCGTGCGGAGGAGTCCTGCGTGGCTTACATCTGCGCGGCCTACGGGGGAAACCACGCTGTGGCCAACAGCGCTGGAGGGTTGCAAGGTATCAATTGGAGGCTGCTCATAGGAGCAGACACTGCCTCCGATATTAACGTGGTCATATGCCACGGGCATTAGCATCCGCATGTTTGAATTTTAGAGATGACATCTGGTATTGTTAATTATCGTGCTGTTATCCATAACTTGTGTCTGTAAGCCCTGCGTGAGTCACGGAGCATCTGCTTCTTTGCGCAGAGCAGTCCAGTGTAAATTGGCGGTGCCTTCGCTGCCACAGCAAGGACCGCATGGGTGTGAAAGGGCTGTGAAAGAGAGACCGAGCCCACAGAAATGGGTTCGCAGGGCTGTTACAGGCTCAGAAGCAAGCTGACGCTGCCGGAGGGTGCAGAAAGGGAGCAGAGCTCCCGGCGTGATGACTGGCAGGTAGCTGCTTGGTTTGTGCCTCTGGGAGCAGTGTGGTTTTATTGCTCTTCCTACACCATGCGAGAGACATTTTATAATTTTCATAAACGTGTGAGACTTCAAATCGTTTGAATGACTCACTTTTTCAAATGATTCTTGTGCTATAGCAGAGATAAAGATTCAATAGCAACTTAACTCGGTGGTTGGGGGGTCTTTTTCATTATGAAATGTGCCATTGTAATAGAAAGAAATTACACTGGTACGTCAAATTGAGATGAGAAGAAAGACAAAAGGTAGTGTTTGTGATGCCAGGGGATGGTATTACAAAAACACAGGAAACGAGCAGTATTTTTGGAAAGTGATAGATGATCCCAGTGTTGTGCAGACACGAGCTGAGACGAAGCGTGGCGAGGGTCAGGGAGGATTATCGGCTCCTGTTCCTTCCTTGTCCCCTACAGTAGAGTCATAAAAGGGTTTTGTTTTTTCACTGCTGAAGGATGTGAAGCTGGATCCCTGGGAGGAGACAGTTTTGGTTTGATTGTGGGGTTTTTTGTTTTGTTTTTTTTAATTTTCTTTCCAGAATCTGTGACTTAAGCATTTCCAACTGCTACGGTTTGTCTTTTCCACCAGCTTCCTTCTTCCCTTCCCCTCTGCAACTTCTCCACTTACTGGTTTTGGTTTTGCAAATACGCTTGACCAGCGCGAAGACACAGGCAGCGCTGCTGGTAGTGCACAGCGCAATCAGCAGACCCTCTTCCAGGATTTCACGCGCGCTAGCAGTCTTTGGTTAGTTCTGGATGTTCATAGTGTTGAAACCTTCATGGGGTTTATCCTGCAGATGTTCCCAGGTGTGCCACCAAGTGCTTGCTACAGCCCCCTCCTTGGGAGATACAGCACGTAGTGGCTAAACAGCACGGCTTTAGGGATATTCTCCATCTAAGACAGAAATAATTTGAGTCTTGGTAAGAAAGAAGGCAAATCTCACCAAGACCAGGCAGTTAGGGTAACGGTTGGACTCGGGGATCTCAAAGGTCCTTTCCAACCTTAATGATTCTGTGATGCTGAGAGTGGTGTGGAGGAACGCCCTGCCTCTTCCCGCCTTTTTGAGGGGGTCTAGCAGTGTGTGTGCAGTGGTGGAGCACAGACTCGCAGACTCACAGAGCGCTCTGGGCCGGCAGGGCCCTTCCCAGCCCATCCCGTCCATCCCCCTGCCAGGGGCAGGGACAGCTTCACCCAGATCAGGGTGCTCAGAGCCCCGGCCAGCCTGGCCTTGAAGGTTGCCAGGGATGGGGCATCTCCCACCGCTCTGGGCAACCCCTGCCAGTGCCTCACCACCCTCAGCGCAAACAATTTCTTCCTTCTATCCAGGCTGAATCTCCCCTCTTTCACTTTCAAACCCTCCCCCCGTGTCCTGTCGCTACAGGCCCTGCTAAAAAGCCTGTCCCCCCCTTTCTTGTCGGCCCCCTTTAAGCACGGCAAGGCCGCAGTGAGGTCTCCCCGCAGCCCCCTCCTCCCCAGGCTGAACCCCCCCAGCTCTCAGCCTGCCCTCACAGCAGAGCTGGGCCACCCTGGGATCGCAGCATGGCTACCTGTGACCCGCTGAAATGGTTGCGTGTGTGGCCCGAGCCGCAGGGTCCCACCCCGGGGCAAGGGCTGGAAGGACTCCCCAGCCGCCCGGGCCGGGGGCACAGCCTGCGGCTTCGAGGGGCAAAATCAGATGAACTGTAGATGGTAAGTGTTGAACTGGGGGGAAAACTCCCAGTTCTCCCTGTAGATGACAAATTGGCTGTCAGTGTTATTCTCCAAATGAGCTTTCGGTGAGCTCCAGAGAGCTTGCTTAATTAAAACACTGTATGCAGTCAAGTCTGGAGCACAGACACCTGAATCAGCAACTTGTTGGGCAGTGTGTGCTGTCGTGCCGGTCGAGGGTTTCTCGAAAGAGCAACGGTGCTGTAAAATGCTGAGACAGAAAGCTTGCTTTGTGGCAGAAGTACTGGGGGGAGCTATATGTCCTCCACACACCTCCATTGGTTTTTTGGTTTTTTTTTTTTTTTTTTTTTTTTAACTCAAATCAGTCTCTCCCTGAGTTACAGAATTCAGCGTGAACTTGGGATTTCCAGCTGAAGCTTTGCTGAGAAATCTTGTCTGCTTCTGATAAATCTGCAAGTGATGTTGTTGGGTTACGTGTGAGCGCGAACCACGCCACGGATGCTGAACGTGGGTAACGCCGGCCGCGTAGCGCTGCTCCGGGCTGTTCCGGGGCTCTCCTTCCCAGTATAGTGTAAGCAGTGAGTTGGAAATGCTGTAATGGCCTTGTGAAAGCCAGGAGAAGGGGCCAACGCGGAGTTTTTGCAGGCGGGCAGCCAGTTCGCAGCTGCGCGTTGCCGGTCCCGAGTCCTGTCGCCAGGCGGGGTCACTGAGATGCTGGAGCAGATGATGGATCTGACACCAGGGGCTCTTTGCTTTTGGTCTGTAAAATGGAGACTGGTATTGTGTCACTTGCTCATTAGCTGATTTTGCCACGTCTATGCTTTCTGGAGCAAGGCCTCTTGGTGTTGGGTTTTGGTTTTGAAGCACGTACGCTGGGACTGGCGCAGATGACATCTGGTTTCACTGGAAGCTCCCTAGTCCTCCTTCACTTCCATTAAAAACAGCCTCACAAAACAAAAACCTCAATCATGACTCAGTCCGACATGAAAACAGTTCATTAAATAGGTATTAAAATCTCTATTATCCACCATGCAGATCAAATACTATTTCTGTAACATCAAAACCACCATCCAGAAGAAAAGATCTATCATCGTGTTTTTAACTTGTGAAGAGAGAAGGGCTTTAGCATTGTAATCAAGAAAAATCTATTGCTTGTTAATTAATCTGAGCCCAGGCAGAAAGAGGAGGGCAGGACGCAGCGTGCCACGTACGCCAGGGTGTGCAGAGCTGGTAATGGGAGGGGAAAGAAAAATTAAAAGCGAGTTTTGAACTGTAATTTCAGAAGGCGAGAAATTACAGCAGTGAGCTATTTAGGCACGCAAACGGAGATGTTTGACTTATTTTTAGACAGAACAAGAAAGATAATCGGTGGATCTGGAGTTCGGATGGGAAAAAGCTAATAGAAGCAAGCTCTGAGTCAGTGGAGGAGGCTGACCCCGGAGAAGAGCCCGTCTGAAACCTTCCCTCCCGGGTTCCGAGAACGCAAACTCCCGGTCGTGGTAACGCATGCCCTTGCATGTTGTAGTGCGAAACAATTTACTAGTCTCATTTTTTTCTCCGGTTTAAGAAGAATTAAACAAGGGAGGCTTAATGCGCACATTCGGGTCCGTAGGACTTCAACGCGGGGTTGCTTTACGCAGCGCAAATGAAGTTGTGCTCTAAATTACGCTGCGCTGCGCCTCCGCGGCACCGCATCGTCCCTCTTCCTCGGGTACAGCTCGTGCGCTGCGTCTCCTGTGCCGCTGGCACAGCCTTGCAGCTTTGGAGGCTGGAAAGGTGCCTTGTCGGAGGAGCTCGCCCTTTGGGGGTTGGGTTTTTTTCCTGCTTCAGGCTCTAAATTTCAGAATGTACAACACTTTTGAAATGAAGCCTCTTACAGGACACGCTGGCAGTAAATCCTGCTTTTGAAGCTGTTGGGCAGCTCAGCGCTGTCATGCGAGGTGATGGGCACCTGCGTTCTCGCTGCCTTCAGAAGGGATGGAGTCTATGGTACCAACCAGGCCAATGAACACTGAAGGAGAGAGCGTAAGAGTGACAATTAAAAAAAAAAAAAAAACACCACACCAGACACAAAAAACTACCTTTAAAAAATTAATGCAACCATAAACAGTCTGCAGTGCTTTAATTACGATTATGTGCTGGCTGCGTAATGGGACAGAATTCAAATTACTGGATGCAGGGCTGAATCAGGCATAGTATTTTTTATATTTTAACAAGTTTGGGCATATAAGTTTAAACGTAACCATGTGTTTCTGTGAGCCTGGACGGCTCGCTTTTAACGTCATTAGGAAATTGGGGTGTTAGGTAAAATCCTCGCAACCGTTACCAACCTTAACCACCCGGTTTTGTCTGGTGTTGGATTGCGGTTGTCGGGGCCCATCGCTGCGCTCTTCTGGAGCCGCCTTGAGCGCGACAAAGCTCGCGGCAGTGACCGTGGTGTCCTTGCAAAAGCCAACCCGCCGGATTTCATGGCGTTGGTTGAATGAACAAACCATCAACGATTTGAATCGTACGGGACTACGTCTCCCTTCCTCCTCGCAGCACGAGGTCTCCATTTACAGAGAGTAATTCAGAGGTTTGCGTATGACAATGCAAAGGGTGTTATTTTGTGGGTTTGGTTTTTAAAAAAAGCACTGATTACAGTAAAATAGCTTATTCTAATGTAGAAGGTGTATTTCTTATCTGTGAGCCTTAAAACTAGCATGCATGTCCTGGAGCTGTGCCCATGCCTTGCCCCGCTCTCCGGGCAGTGCCCGCCCAAGGCAGGAGCACCCGGCGCATCTCCTTCAGGCGCAGAGGAGATCAGCAGAGTTGCCGTGGATCAGCTTTTCTCCCAGTTAGCAGTTTTTTCCTGTTTCTGCATCATACCTGGTTCTCAGTATCGTTTGCGTTCAGTGTCTGCTGTGGTCTAACGTGGGGTAGCCAGCTGACGGGCGAGGAGCGAAGGGAGGTCTGTACGTGCTCAGCCCGCCCCAGCCTTGCACAGCGCTGGGAAGCGACGTAGCCACCGCCGGGCGGATGATATAATAATTCTTTTCCATCTGCTCCTATCTATATTTGAATCCACAGGAAAGCATCCTTCTTGTAAGGCACACGAATCTCTAATTTCAGCAGCCGTCCCTGTTTCGGAAGTCCCTTTGGCAGGCTGGCGCTGGCTTCCCCGCCTGCGCGGAGCAGTTGGCGCTGGGAGATGCTCCAGCGGGGCTCACCGCGCAGCGGAGTGACACCGACCCGAAATAGCAGGGCGATGTCACCTAGCAACTTGTCCCTGTTGCCGAAGTCTTTGTTGGAGTGGATCAAGGTGACACTTGGCTGCTATTTTCAGACCCACACTTCCTGATGGCTGCTGTCGCTTTATTCCCCCGCTTTATTTTTTTTTTTCTTTTCTGAATCATGGACCTGGAAAATACTTCTTGGGTCACCAGAATCCAAGATTGTGCCTCCTGATTTATTTTGCTGCCTATTTTCCAGTTTTACACGGTGCGCAGCAACTTAAACTGGGCTACGAGAGGCCCCCGTGCTTCCCTAGCGAAGCTTGCCTGCTGCGTGAGGACTTTCTTTATCTTGCCATTAACGGAACCGCTCAAAACAATGCTGTCGTTACCGGGGTTGTTTCGGCGGCCGGGTGCAGCCACGGTGTGATGGCAAGCACCGAGTGGTTGTGGCACAGCTCGGAGCGGGCGCCTTGCACCGCCGGTGACGGGAGGTCACCCGGCCCCCAGCACCACCGCTGCCTCCGGGAAATCCAGATGTGGCTGCTGCTTCCCCCACGTAATTCCTTCCTCCCTCCGCGTTTGCAGCCGTCGGGCACTGGGGAGCCACCCTGCAGGTTTGGGTACCTTTTGTCGGTCCGTGGGGTGCGCGTATTCAATGGCTGTATTTAATGGGAAAAGCCACGGTCCCGGGTTGCAGCCGCGATGTGGGCCGTCTGTGGCAACGGGCTGCGTGGCGGTTGATGCCGTATTCTCCTGCTCTCGTGTCACTGCAACTCTTTATTGCAGCCAGAGTTTATTTATTATGGGCGATAGTTGTGCAGTAAATAGTTATTCAGTATTTCTTGCCCTACTCTTAATCTAGTGCATGGCTCTTGCGTGAACTGTACAAATGAAGGCAGAATTATTAATTTCCTGACAGAGCCACAAGAAAAAAAACTGGTGGGGATGTCTTAGTTCTTCCCAACTACTGCAGGTTTTCTTTGTTTCCAGTTCCTCTCTGTGCTAAGTCAACGCGTGTGGTCTGTTGGTATTTAGTTTTTAAAGGAGT
Organism: Platalea leucorodia; assembly: GCF_965183815.1. NCBI lineage: Eukaryota > Metazoa > Chordata > Aves > Pelecaniformes > Threskiornithidae > Platalea > Platalea leucorodia. Next base: position 1,343,671 of record NC_138827.1, read on the forward strand.
GAGGGTCTCTTGTTCAGAGCACGCTTCTCGCGGGCTTCAGGGCTGCCACTTGCTGGATTTCTACAACTCAGAGCCCAGGGTATTGAGCTGTGTGTCCCGAAAATGAGAAAGGAGGTGGGCACGCGTGAGTATTATTTCTTTGACTAGTGCAGGGCTGTATGAGACTTGCATAACAGAGATTATCTTTGATTATCTTTGCCCAAAGGTGGTGTTTTGCCCTAAGCTATGTCGTTTTCTGTTCTTGTTTCCAGGCCCATTGCCTTCTAGTTTCTGGGAAACAAAAGGCATAATTCCTTCATCCACAAAACCCTTCTTCTACACAGTCGTGCTAGCTCCAGGACGTAGGCGTCGGGCATCCCGAGTGCGGCAGGACCCGTCCGGAGCCACTGGCGCGTGCGGAGGCGATGGCTACGTGTGGCCAAGCCGTAGGCAGCGCGAGTGGGGTGTGGGTGTCTCTGCGTCCTTTATTTTAGCATTTCTGTGTGGTCTCTGAATTATTGTGGCTCTCTGCGTTGGGTCTCTGGTTACCCATGTAATTATGGACTCCCACCATAAAACGCTTCCTCCTGCCCGTGCACTGGGGACACGGATCGCCTCCCGTGCCTTGCTCTTCCAGGCTTCCCTGGTGCTGCTCTGTGTCATATTTGATTCTGGGCTTTCTTACTTCAAAAATGGAGTAATTAATCTGTTTTGAGGGATCCTGGGTTCCTCATCCTTTCTCACTTCAACTCTCTTTCCCTCCTAGGAATCTGGATTTCTTGCTCAAAACACAAGCTTTCCACTGCCCACCGAAGCCATGAACCCTCTCTGCTCCCCTCTCTGCTCCTTTTCTCTTCCTCTTCAGCAGAAGTTTCTGGTTCCAGGCTGGTTTTCGTTCCTTCCCGCAGCTCTTTGCTGCAGTCCTGAGAGCCAGGCCCCAGAGCCTCTCCCCATCCGAGGGCAGCGTCCCCGCTGCCGGGAGGGCTCCCGCTGCCCCGTCCCCGTCCGTCACCCGGAGGGGTCAGCGCGCTCCTCGGGGGTGCGCGTGTGTGCCGGGGGTGTCAGCCATCTCGGCTCCTGCAGCCTGACTCATCCAGTCCCAGCTGCGCTTTTCTCTCCTCCTGTGGGAAGAGGGAGGAGGATGCACGCGAGTCTCTATTTCTGCTATCGAAATTACACCCTTACGGCAGCGGCAGAAGAAGGAGCGTGGAGGGGAGGAGCTGAGGGCCCAGGCGGAGGAGCCTGTCAGCCCCACCGAGGCGGGGGAATTCAGTGCCCCCAAAAAATGGGCTCACGCCATGCAGCCCAACCTGAAGCCTCTTCCTCTCTCCTTTAGCACCTTCGTCAGTTTTATAGAAACCCGCTGCAAAGCAAGGGAAAGATTTGCCTGACTTTGGCCTCTGCATGGAGAAGGGGAGGTTCATCCAGCCGCTTCCTCCGCCTGCGTGCGAGACGTTTCCTGGGGGTGGCCGTGGCCCGGCCCTGTGCAGGGCTGCCCTGGTCCTGCGGAGGCTGCTCGCTTTGCCTTTCAAGCCGGGGCAAAGCCAGCGTGGCAACATGATGCACGGCCCGTGTGCCTCTGCTAGCTGCTCTTTCAGTACTTAAAGAACAAATTCCTTTTCAACCATCTCCGGACTTTTAGAGGGTCCTGGGTTGGCCGTGCAGGCAGCGCTGCCTGCTGCTGCTTTGGAAAGGCAATCTGGTGAGCCGTGCCTCAGTGGATATATGGAGGAGTTTGATATATGCGTGTATACATGCATATGTATGTGTACAGATATATGTTTTACTCCTGTGTAATTTTAAGCGGTTGTTAACACAGTAGTGGGTGCAACGGCTTGTCCCGATGCAGGAGCTGCACAGGGTTGCTACAGCAGGATCACATCAGTGTTGCTGAGTCAAATATTCAAATTCGCTACGGATCAGAACTTGAGATGTATTAAAGCGTCGTCGTGTTTTTCTAACCAGTTGGAGCTTGTTTTTGTCACCTCCTGCCTTTTCAAGGCCAGTCACCGCTCTTCAGCACCACGTAAAAAGCGTGTACAGCTGCCAGCCCGCTAACGCTGCCGCGTTCGACGGCAGCCAAGTCCTTCCCCGCCCGGTGAGCGGAGGCTGGAGGCGTGGGGACGCTGTAGCTGGTCCTGCCCGCGAGGGCAGGCCGAGTTGGCAGCAGCATCCTCTCGGGGGGCCGGAGCTGTATTTGGGGGTGTCATCACATCACCGCTTTCTTGAGAAGCGGTGTGGAAAGCGGCCCGTTGCCAGCCTTGTCACTGGGCTGGTTTCTTCCAGACCCTGCTCCCGGCAGCAGCTGAACTATTTTAGCTGAAATTTTCTTCAAGGGTTCAGCGTAGGGTAAATGCTCAGCACAGACGATTTAAACCTGAACGGTTTCAAGTTTGACGAAGCTTCATGAAACTGAAGACTGAGCTTGTACCGGGGAGCATCGGCCGTGAGAAGGCAGATCGCCGCTCGCGGGGCTCTCGCTGGCCGCTGGGGTTGTGCTGCCGCTCTTCCCCTCTAATGAGCAATCAGGAGAATAAATAACAGAGCTTCTCAGCTTGCAGAGCACCGCGTGCTGCACATCTGACTTACCGGTGGTTATTTTCCCAGTGCTATTTATTTGCACGGCCAGAGCCTCTGCTCAGGTCCCCAGTGCCCTGCAGCTGCCTGCCTCGGGCCGTGCTGCAGGAGCACAAAGCCTCCCTGGAATTTGGGAATTCATCTGATCCCTGATCAACCTCCACCTTTGGTATTTATGGATGGTATTTAAGAAACTAGAGGCAAGGAGAGATGCTGGGGCTGTTGCAGACCCAGCCACCTCCCTTTTGTCTTGGGCAGCTTTCCAGACCAAGCCTGGAGCAGGGCAAAGGCTGATTCGAACCAGCTTTGTTCTCCCCCTTCACTGGAGCGGGATGATTTCCCCGGGGCCGGTGTAGGCAAGAGCAGCGCCCACAAGCAAAGGGAAGATAACGCCTGCGGTCAGGACTAATGCCCCGATGTCCCTGTTCCCGAGTCAGTCCCGTCAGCTCCTCTGCTCCTCCATCTTCTCCCCTTCCCGCAGAGCCGCCCTCGCTGCACAGCTCCGTTTACTGCCACAATGTGGATTTTCTCCCTTATTTTTGGCTTCCTCTCAGCTGATGCAGAAATGCAGCTGGGCCCCATCGGCTCGGGGGAAGCTCCGACCTGGGAAAGGCTCCAGGTCTCTTAGGTTTGCTGCGATAGCTCATTCCTTTCCCCTCTCCTTCAGGAAAACCAATTAAAAAAAAACAGTGTGGGAGAAGCAAGTGGAGATGGGAACTGTTTGTGCCAGGTCCAGCCTCGGTGTCTCCCTGATCCACTCAGGGGGAAAGGGGGCACAAAAAGGTTTTGCCCACAAAAATAAAAAGCTGGCAGAGGGTGACACAGGGAGAAAGAGCAACTTGGAAGGAGGTGATGGCGGTGGTGGTGTGCAAGGAGGGTGTGAAGGGGCTCGGTGGCCTGGCTGGAAGCCCCGCTGCCCGTTCCTTCGGGGTGTCGCTGCCCGTGGGGCTGCCCGGAGCGGTACTTGCAGCGGCGTAGCCCTGGGGGGAGCTGGGGACGGTGGCAGCCAGGCCAGCTCCCCTGCCCCAGCGCTGCCTGGCCAAGGACCGGGCTGGCGAAAGCAGATGCAAACTGCGAAAACACATCCCGGGAGTGATCCCGGCTGGGCTGCAGGCAGCTGCCTGCCCAGAGCCCGAAACAGTTAACAGGCAGCGAGGCCGAGCCGGTCCTCCCACCGGCATGAGATCACCGCTGCCACCGCCAATCCTCGCTCCTTCTGGCAGCAAAAGAGCCGGGAGCCAAAGCTGGGAGCGAGAGCAGCGACAGCCGAGATCCCGGCCCGACTGCACCGAGGCACCCCAGCCGCCGGACAGAGCCGGCCATGTAGGATCCGGCCTCTTCCCTCCATCACCGGCACGGCAGCGGCTCGTGGCGGGACGGCAACACGCGTCCAACCCGCCCGCGCTTTGCGCTGGTTGTTCCTGGGTTTTCTCGCCAACATGATGGGCTGCAAGTCCAACTCACTCACTTGCCTGCAGGGAGGAAAACCAGGGCTGCCACTAGCCACGGCCACCGACTCCACCGCTACGCTCAACAAGCTGGCCCTGGCCACGGGCGGGACGGAGAAATCCTGGTACCGCTGCATCTTCCCCTTCGGCATCGTCTCCGTGGTCATCGGCGTAGCAGCGACGTGCATCACCTTCACCATCAATGGCCCACAAATGGACATCGCTAAGATGGTCTCAGTGGCCACCTTGATCTTCGGGGTGGGCCTGCTGGTGGCCGCCTACGTGTGCTGGCGGGCCAAGCGGGAGAGGCAGCGGAAGAGGCAGCGCCAGGAGCCCGTCTCCTTGGAGCAGGGAGCCCTATGACCCGGGCTGGGGGCAGAGGCTCAGCTCCACCCGGAGCCCCCTGCTCACACACCCCCCTCCGCCCTGCGCCCCACGGTAGAGGGGTGACAGCACCGGCTTTGTCGCACCCGGGGAGGTCCGCACCCTGCCCAAGGTCAGCTTGCCGTCGTTCTCCAACCCGCCGACCCACGCCGCTGCCAGCGCCATCCCACCTGCCTGCCCGGGACCGGCACGGCAAGAGCCCGGAGGGTGGCCCGAGGAGCGCATCACCCGTGCCACGGCCTGCTCCGTGACCAGCACCACTTCTGTCCTCTTGTGCTTTTTCCCTGTCGCGAGGACCCTTGCGGCTCAGGACAAAAGGAGTTTCGAAAGAAACTCGTGGGGTGCGGAGAGATGCGGGGCAGGCGCGGCGGCGGGGGGCTGGCGGGAGGCAGTGCACAGCGGCACGCGAGCCCCCGGGGACAGCAGGGTGACAAGGGGAGGTCGGGAGCTGAGCGCGGCGGGAGGGGCGGCGGACCTCGGCGCCGGCCGGGGGGACGTGGGGAGCGGAGGTGCGCAGGGGCAGCCGCAGCCGCCGTGGGGTGTTTGCCGTTCACCGCGCAGCGCGGCAAGCGGCGGAGGAAACCGGGCTCTTTCTCTCACCGTGCGGGTGAGCCAGCCCGGTGGCATCCCGGGGGACAGGTCCCCTCTGCGGGGGGGCCCGGCTGCCTGGGATGCCCGGGGAGAAGGGGCTGGGGCTGTGAGCTCGCAGCGGCATCCCCCAGCTGTGGGAGTCTGAAAGCATTGCTGGAGAAGGAGCTGGAGTTGCATTAAAAAGGAGCAAATATATTTTTACCACTTTTTTTGGAAACGAAGTGCCTGCTCCCATTCTTTGAATTTAGCTTTGAACTCTTTACCCTAAAAAATAAGCGTGAGACGTGGGCACGGGGGTCCCTCTCGGAGGCTGTCGCAGCAGCCCCTCTGCTCCCGGCCCGGCTGCTCCCCTGCCCGGGCGGCCCCGCACCCGGAGGGGCCTCCCGAAAGCAGCCCCCTCCGGGCTCCTGCGCGGCAGGCGGCCGTGCCAAGAGCTACAGAGAGCAGCCCCGCGCCCGGCTGCTGGGCAGCTGGAGGCTTTCCACGCACAGCAGAAGGCAGTGAATAAGGCCAAAAGCCGCAAACGGGGGCACGCGGGAGCAAAGCCGGGTTCGCGCTGAGCAGGGGGCCCAGGACCCTCCCCGCCGTGCCGTGCCACAGGCCGCCCTCCCTCCGGGCAGCTCTGCCCCTGCCCGTTCTGCCACTGTAATTAAATCGTGCTCCGCTGCGGGGAGAAAGCCCCGGGAGCCGCTGCTTGCCGCAGCGTGCGTAGCCCGGAGCCGCTGTGCCCGGAATACTGGGATGCTGGGATACTGGGACTTGGTGTCCCGATGCTGCGAAGTCAGGTTCAAATCCCCACGGACTTTGGGAGGCTCGGCGGCACTCTCAGCCCCAGCTCTGACCCAGGCTTTCCTTCCACGAGCAATGAGGAGGCAGGGTGGTGTTACCGAGGGCAGCCCAGCTCTGCCGCGGGTGATGAGTGGAGCAGGCGTCGAGCCCGGGCCGTGCTCCGTGAGCCCGAGCCTTGCTTCGGGGTGTCTGCGTAGCTGACGTTCACGGTTTCAGCCTGTCTTGGGGTAAGCGAAGCCGTGGTTTCCAGCCGGGGGGGCTCAGCAGTGTGGGTCAGGGGGATGGATGCTCAGCGACGCACTCAGCTACTGAGAGCCTGAGGGGCCGGCTCAGTTTTGTTATTATTATCACATCTTATTTTTTATTTCCTTCTTCTCACTATAAGTATTGCAGCAAGCAGGTTTGCAGCTGCCTGCACGTTCCTCTGCTCTCACCTTGCTCATCACCGCTGGCTGGGCCATCAGCCCCGTGCCTAAATCTGCCCAAATTTAGCTCACTTATACAGTGCTCAGCCCTTCTCCCCCCCGGCCATGAAGCGAGCCCCGTCTGAGTGGGATGCAGGGACGGGTTGTCCGGGTGCGCCCGAGGAAAGCCTTGCCAGCCAGCCCGAAATCGCCGGCCCTGTTACATCGCGCCCTTTCTGATCTTGCAATCTGGTTCCCCAGTGCCGAATTGCCTCCCTCCTCCCGCTCCCAAAGAGCTCGCTCGGGGCGGCTCGGCAGGGCAGCGCTTACCCGGCGAGGTGAAGCCCGTCCCGGAGAGAGCCCGGATGAGCCCGAGTGCCGACCCAGCCCCATCCTGGGCTAAAAGGTCTGACGCAGACTGATGCTTTCTTTGTTTCTGTTAAAAACTTTACTGGATTTGATTTCTGTGGTAAGACACACACGCACAAAATCCCTCCTGTGGTCTGCAAGGGTTTTATTTACATGGACAGACGCCGGTGAGGTCCCCGGCGGGCCTGTGGCCGCTGCACGCACTGGCTGAAGGGCAAATCCTAGAGAAAGTCATCTCCTTAAAGAGCACCGAGTGATTTTTTTTTTGGCTGAGGAATACATGGCCAGGAAAGTTACACCCTGTTCAGCAAAGAAACTGGAGGGAAGAAGATAAAAGGACCCACGCGGTCAGGCCTCACTCGCAGAGCACCCGGAGGGCCGATATTTGCCACCCTGCTGGCACCACCCCATGTTGCTCTCCCTTGGGCAGCGCGCAGGACGGAGCCGATGGCTCTCTGTTCGCTGGCAGGCGACAACGCCGTTTCACCCTCGGCCTCAGGTCCCCACTGGTGGCATCGTGGATGCATAGGAGCTTCCTGGCCGTAGCTGTTCCCTTCCCTGTGTAGGCTGGGGAGGCTCTGGAGGGCATCCCACCCCGGCATCCCACCCATACATCCCACCCTGGCATCCTGCTCATACGTCCCCCCTGGCATCCCACCCATACATCCCACGCCGGCATCCCACTCATACGTCCCACCCCAGCATCCCACCCATGCATCCCGCCCCAGCACCCCACCCATACATCCCACCCCAGCATCCCACCCATACGTCCCATCCCAGCATCCCACCCATACATCCCACCCCGGCATCCCACCCATACATCCCACCCCAGCATCCCACCCATACGTCCCACCCGGGCATCCCACCCATACGTCCCACCCCAGCATCCCACCCATACATCCCACCCCAGCATACCACCCATACGTCCCACCCGGGCATCCCACCCATATGTCCCACCCCAGCATCCCACCCATACGTCCCACCCGGGCATCCCACCCATACATCCCACCCCAGCATCCCACCCATACGTCCCACCCGGGCATCCCGCTGCACACCACCAGCTGGTTGCGCGGGGTGCGGTGCCCAGCAGTCCCCCTCCGCTCCGGGTGCCTCAGCCCTGGGCGCTCGCCGCAGAGCGGAGGGCCGGGTCTCCCACCTGAGCGCCGTTGGTGGGCTCTCGCTCGGATGCCTCGTGCCCCAAACCGGGCGGTTGAGGTGTCGGCGCAGAAGCTGCATCAGGGCCAGCCGGATCCGTCCGTCCCCGGGAGCGGCGAATTGCCCTGGGAAGGCAGCGCTGCAGCTCTCTTATCGCAATCTGGGGCTAAGAGACGCTCTTTACCTTTTCTAGGTGAACAGAACCAAAAATTAATAAACCTGTAAAGCTCACTCGAACACCCATTTTTGTCTGCTTTGCTTCCTACCCCTTGCAGGCACTGTGCGCGTGGGGAGCCGCAGCCTGGCCCGGCCGTGCCGCCCCGCGCACCACGGCTTGCTGGAGCCTTGCACCCTGCCAGAGCCCCCCGCTCCCCAGCAGGCGTCACTCGGGGAGGAAAGATGGCCCAAAGGCTGTGCCGAGACGCCTGCTTCCCAACGCAGGCCTCGGTATAACCTGCCCCTTGATTGCACCAACACCCCCCGTCAGAGGCTGCTCTTCCAGTGTAATGGGAATATTCCCTTGTTCTAAGCACCCTAAACTCGCCCCCAGCGCCAGCCTCCCCAAGGCTTTCTCCATAACAACAGTTCAGCCCCGTTAATGTATTCAGCTTTTTGACAGCGATCTGCCCTGTTTCTGCCAGATCCACCCAAACCCACTTGCAACGCTAAACAGGCTTAAAAGGAAAAGCGCCGGTTTTGTTGCATCAAAGTGAAGGGTTAAAAAGCGTTGCTACCAGATTAAGAACAGCTACAAAGGGGAAACTTAAAAATAAAAATATACATCCTTAAAATAAATCTGGCATGAGTTTCCTATCTCAGCTGAGATGTGGGTCCTCTCCTGCTGCCTGGCTTTAGCTGCACAAGCTGGGGTTGGAGCTGCCTGGGCTGGACCGGGCTCCGAGCTCAGCGCTCCCCAGGGCGCCCGGCCTCCAGTCCTCCCCAGGACAGTGGGGACTCTCCATTGTGCAGGGGCTGAAGACTCGAGCCCTTCGGAGGTGGGTGGCAGAGGGACAGTTGGGAGGGACCATTTTTCCCGGCTGCCGCAGGACCCCTGCGCGGCTGAGGGAGGAACGAAGCCGTACCAGCATCACCTTGCCAGCGAGGTGGCCGGCGGCAGAGCTGAGCCTAACACGGAGCCGGGTGCCTGCCGAGCATCCCTGCGCTGGAGGACATCCCCTGCTTCCACACGCCGTTTGGATATTGGGGGGTGCAGAGACAGCGCCCGTTCACCTTTCCTGCGAGGAGCGGGACCCGCAGCAATGCCCGCTCCGCTCTCCCCGCAGCGTGGCCGGTGCAGCAGGGAAGGACCAGGCCAGCCGGCTCCCGGACGAGGGGACAAGGGTTTGGGCTGGGGCGTGCACCAGAGGCGCGCCCACGTGCCACCGGCCGGGGCTGCGCTGTGTCCCCCGCGCCCAGCGGTGCTGCCGGCTCTCCTGGGGAGCCCAGGTGCCGGGGACCAGCTGCGGCCGGAGGAAGAGGCGACCCTTGCCTGTGCATGACCGTGTCTGCTGCACCTGGGGACCCTAAAAAAAGACACATGTTCCAGCTTCCTAAACAAGCCCATGCAGATTTAAAAATACATTTATTTTTGCTGCTTCTCCAGGTGTCAGCTGGGCCTGGAAATTCCCGGGTAGGAGAAGCAAAGCTGCTCTCCCCACCAGAAGCAGAGGCCCAGGCGAGCCGTGGTCCTGCACGGCTCCCTGCCCAGCCCGACGCGCGAGCGAGGCTCTCGTTATCCCGGCAGGGAGCAGCGGAGCCTGCACGGCCCGAGCCATCCACCCCTACCAAAAACCACCGCAGCGAAATGGCGCCCGGCACCGTTCCCTGCACTTTAAAAACAAGTCCACGTGCGCAGGGAGGCGCGGGAACGGCCAAGCGTGGCTACTTGGCTCCAGTCCAAAGCTGCCAGCAAAATAATGAGTAACTCCTAGACAGCTGGGCTGAATTCTTGGCTAATCAACTAATTTATTTACTCCCCTTACAGTTATTTTTTTTGCAGGCACGCAAATGGAAATTTTAACAGCTTTTTTTCCCTAGCTGGGCATGGAAAGCTCTGTCTTCCCAGGGCCAGGACGAGGGGCCAAGTGCCAGGCACCGAGTCGACACTGGGAGCAGACTTTTGGAAACACGACCATTACCAATAGACCGTCTAACCCAGCATCCCCTCCCGGGCGCTGCTCTAACCTTGGTTTAGGAAGCCCTGAACGGGCAATTCCAGAATATTTTGCTCTTACAGGAAGCTTTTTTCCAAATAAATGCAGTTTCTGCTGAAGTCTGTGTGCTTGGATGGCTTACCGTCACAGAGATGGCGTTGCACACCAGCCCTGTTTCGGTGCTGCAGGGATGTCCCAGGCAGCTACAGCTTCTCCTGGGAACCCCGAGCGAGTCTCAGTGCCACCACCCAAACACAGCCGTATCTGAAATTTGGGGTCCCCTCCCTGGAAACGGAGCTGCAGCACCAGCGGTGCTCCAGCAGCCCGAGGCAGGTCCCCGAGGCCCTGGCCAGGTCCCCGTCACCGCCGCAGGAGGGGACAGGGAGGCCTGGGGGTGCGAGTGGGGACAGCCGGCTGGAGCGAGGGGTGAGGCCACCACTCGCCTTCCAGGGCTGGTTCAGCTCCTCTTGCCACTGGCCTGAGCCCCGATTTGGGTTTATACCGTCCTCCCCCAGGGTTTTTACACAGATTAAGGACAATAAGGTTCGGAAGGATGTTGGGGATCTTGCAGCACCAAATGCACCGCAGAGAAATGGGGGGGCTCATTGCAACAAAGGCGCTGGTGATGTCCAAAGATGCTGCAAAGTTTGCTTGGGCACATGAGCCCTCCCTGCCCTTGTGCCGTCCAGACGTTGTCCAAACCAAACATCTCAGCCCGTGTCCTCCTCCAACGAGGTGGGTAGGGAGGTAGGAGTCCCACCGGCTGCAGACCACCCCGAGGGGCACCACCTTCAGATCAAGCCAGTTCCTTAGTGCCACCCGCGGTGTCCGCTCCTGCGTGCCACCCTCCGCTCATCACAGCCCGCTTTCCGGGCGAGGCCTGGGGAAGAGGCCGCTCTTTGCTCCGGCGGGCCTGGCTGGGGAAGGACATCTGAGGAAGCACGCAGGCTCTGGTCACACCAGCACCCTTCATCTGGCCGCTTCCGTGTCCCCTTGCTGGCAGACACCATCTTCAGGGCCCCGGGCCGCGGGCTCGCAGGCCGTGCCCACGGCTGCCGGCAGGGACGGGGGTTGCTCGCAGCCCCGCTGGTCCCAGCCCCGTGGCGGGGGACGGCTGGCAGCTGCCCCTCCTCTTTACCCACCGAAGAGCTGACACGCTTAGCAGCCTTTCCAGACCTGCTGCTGAGCACGCTTCACGCCTGCTTTCGTTGTTCTCCATGTGTTAGGTCAGACCTGGAGCCGGCCGGCCGCGGTCTCGGGCGCAACACTGGGATTTGCTGTGCCTCTGCCCTGTCGCAGCGTAACCACCACGCTTTGATGGGAAAGACCTTTTCCACCTCTTTTCATAGAATCACAGAATCATTCAGGTTGGCAAAGACCCTTAAGATCATCGAGTCCAACCATTAACCCAGCACTGCCAAGCCCACCACTAACCCATGTCCCTCAGCACCACATCTCCCCGGCTTTTAAATCCCCCCAGGGATGGGGACTCAGCCCCTGCCCTGGGCAGCCTGGGCCAGGCCCTGACAGCCCTTTGGGGGAAGAAGTTTTCCCCAATACCCAACCCAACCCTGCCCTGGCGCAGCTTGAGGCCGTTCCCTCTCGTCCCATCGCTTGTTCCTGGGGAGCAGAGACCGACCCCCCCGGCTCCAGCCTCCTTTTGTTCCCCAGGGTTCACCTGTTTAACTGCTGTCAGTCATCTCCTTGGTTTACCAATATAGACCATTCTTTTAAACCTGACTGTTGTTTCTTCTTGTGCTTTCACACACATACGTTTCCATTCCTGTTTCATCCATATCCATCTCAATATTTTTGATAGGGATCTGTCCGAGAGGGAGGTAGCTAAGAAGGAGACTTGATTTACTCAGTTGGAGGGACTAAGGAAGGAATAGAGGAGTAGCTTCGATTGCTCCTTGGGCTCACCGTTCTGCCATGCAGGTCTGGGAGGACCTCAGAGCCCCATTTGCGTGACCAGGAGAGAAGCACAGGTGACGCCTGGATCAAGTCACACACATCCCTCTTTCAGGTAGGTCAACATCATTATCTGGGGCCTTCAGAGGGTGAAGTAGTAGGATATGAGGACCTATGCACTAACCAAGCCTTGAAAGGAGACGATAGAAAGTAGAAAGAAGATGAAATAGGAGAGGGAGTGTATCAGCAGTGATGGATCAAAACAGCAGGGCTGGGCTTGAGGCAGGAGAAAGTAAAAAGCAAGTGGGTTTTTCCCTCTTTGAATCATTTGATGGGACTCTGAGCACTTGTCCTTTTCCCTTTCTGTCCGTCGGGTGAAGCTGCTGCTATGGGAAGGCTGGAGCCAGCTGCGGGTCCCCAGCAAGAGCCACCACCACCGCACCATTTCCTACACACCCCGGGTATCGCCCTGCCCCAGCAGATGTGCCGGCACCGCTCCCCCGGCTCAGGTTTGAAATACCATGAGCCAAAACTATCCCCAGGCTCCCATGTGTTACCACCAAAGTTTCTCAACCAGTGCTAATCCCTCCCTGGAGCGATGCTGGGGGAAGGCATCTCACTGTGTCACCATATGCAAGCTGGGTTCAGAGCCTGCTCCGGAGACCTGGAAAAGGCCAGCTGTGCCACCAGCTCGAAGGTATCTCCTGTATCAGCCCGGGGTTTATTAACCTTGTTTGTCACCATGGCATCAGAACGTGTCTTACATGAACGGCTTATCCTTCTTGCAAAGCATCACGACAACGTGTGGCAAGTTCTGTCAGCTCCCAGGAGCAAACCTCCGGTGACACTGGATGCCAGGTGCCCCAAACCAGAGTTAAAAACAACGCAGGTTTTACCACAAGGTTCAAAAAAAATCCATGATAAACGTCTTTTTGCTGGCAGCAAGGTTATTGGGGTGATGCCGGAGACTCACCCATGGTCAGGCACCCTTTTTGCAAGCCCGGCCTGAAGATGCTCATGCTGCGAAGCACACGGAGGGTATTTTCTTCCCCAGTAAAAGAAAACTGAGGCACAGGAACGCAGTGACTGCATCGCCTTTTCCACGCAGTATTTGCAGAGCTGAGGCTGGAGCTCAGCTCCTCGGTGAGTTGGGCAGCCGGTGCCTGCACAGGATCAGAGAGGCCGAGTCCAGCCCGGACACAACGTGCCTGTCCGTGCAGGTGGTGGATGTGAACGCATTTGGACCTGTGCTGAACCGCCTGGGGCGTGTTGGAAGCCGGCCCACGCCTGAGCCAGGGATGGCATCAGACAGCGGGGATGGGCAGAGGGTTTGCCGTGCTCGGCAGCTGCCAGGGATGCACCCGGCCTCATCCCACAGCGCTGCCCAGCCGGCAGCCAGAGCCTGCCCGCTCGGAAGCACCGGGGGCAAACCTCTCCTTCCTTCAGTGCCGATGGGGGAGACGCCAGCCCCCGCCATCCCACCCCACCCTCCGTCCCGCGGCGGCGAGGCGCCGGCGCGGCAGGAGCAGATGGGCAGGAGCGGTTGGCGTCACGCGCCGCGGCAGGGCCTCGCCGGGGACAGGTGGCTCCTTCCGCCGGGCTGGGATCCCGCTGCCCGAGGAGGACGGGGGGATCGCAGCGAAGCCCTCCCCGCTGAGCGCAGGCGGGCTCGCGGCTGTGCAGGGAGCTGGTGGCCCGCGGGCGAGGCACGGGCTCCCACACACAGCACTCTACCCATTATAAACCCCCTATTTACATTCCAAGAATGAGACCCATGGGCTCCGTCACCTTTTATAAACTCTCCCATGACCTTCCTGCCCATGTTTCCTTTTTTTTTTTTCTATTTTGCTGGTTGTGCATCAGTCACCCGCCTTGCCCTGACAGCCCTTTGAGACCAGGGAGAAGCTCCCCACGGCTGCTAATCCCGACAATTAGTGATTACATTAAAGCCCATCTAACAAATACCCACAGACTGCGGTGCACAGATTGAGCCGCCGAGGGGGACTGAAAGGCACGGCGCTTCGGACATCCAGGATACAGTTAAACCATCCGTGGGATGCCGACCTCTAATTTTAAGATGCAGTTCTGGTGCCTTTTTCCTCAAAATGAAAAGCCGCCGGTGCCCGGCGGGCAGTGCTGAAGACGACGCCTTCGCAAGTGCGCTCGGACGCGGCGGGAGGAAGGGAGCTGCGCCGATGCGGGACGGCTGAGATGCAGCAGGGTGAGAAACCCGCGGGTTCCCCACCGCCCTCTCCTCCTCGCGGTCACAACGGCTGCCCTGCGCCGCGCTGGGGCTGGGCCTCCCACCCCGCGAGAGGCAAAGCGCATTTTTCCTGAATCCGTGCATATGCAGCTTGTGGAGGTGGAAAAAAATTATAAAAGGTTATCATTCTCTCTCATTGATCTTATGAAAATCAGGTACAAAACAGCACTATGTCATGAAATGTATTAAAAAGACTATAAATACCATGGCATTATCAAGGTAAAATGCCAGAGACCATTACATCGTTATGGCTTTCTGCTGGACTAAAATCGGTTTCCATTAGAGGCACGGGCGGCCGTCGTGCCTCCCTGTCCCGTCGCACTTACGGAGAGCTCCTCCCGCGCTCCGAGCTACAAGTACGGAGTAAAATCTCACTTCCATATTTAAAAGAACTAGTACATTAGGTCAAAAATGTGACCTGTCTCCACTAAATCATAGCAGAGTATCAAGCACGCTCTGAAGTATGTTAAAAATCCAAGCAAACCCGCAGCTCTGTAATGGTAGCCAACTGGGAGGCAGCTGGGATGGTGGGATTTGTAGGCAATGAGGGTGTTTCAGGAAACTCGGTAGCACCTGTGAGCAAGGAACAGGTTTTTCTAGGGCTTGCTGCCGCAGGCATCCCTCTGGAAAAGCTGCCCCTCGGAAGGACGGTAAAGGACCAAGCGTGGTCCTCCAGGAGAGCGGCAGGAGAAAGGACGGCGAAAGCGGCTCTAGCAGGAGGCGGCACGGCGGCTGCTGGAAAACACGGGGTGTTTTCAGGCTTCTGAGAGCAGATAATAACCGGGGAGGCAGGAAAAATAATGACAGCTGGAAAAACGAGAGAGGAGCAGTGGGGTTTTGTTTAAACTGAAGTGGCGTTTGCTAACACTGCCAGGCTGTAGAGCTCTCACCCGCCTTTCTCACTGAGCAGATTTCCTCTCGCTGAATAAGATCAAGGCAGCGACACTTATTTAAAAATACTTCTTTATAAGTATTTCTTTAAAAGTACTTCTTACACTATATTTAATTTTTTTAAACTCTCCATTTTGCAGCATTCCACTTAGAAAGTCAACACCAAAATTACACCTGTGAGTTTGCCCTTTTCCGTTGAGGTGTCGCGGAGGCTGTCAAAGGCATCTCCTGGTGGACGCTGTCCCGCGTGGTCCCTCCTCCAGCCCTGCCCAGCCCCACCACCTTCACCGCTTCTCACGCCCGGCACCCTGCGGAGCAGAACCACCGCCCTGGGTCTCTCTGCAACGGCATTTTCAGGACTTTACAATTTCCTTGTTCTGTTCACAGCAAAACCACCGTTTTCCTCAGGGCCCTCTGTCCCGAGGACGTTTTCTGGAAGAGCTGCCTAGCAGAACCCCTGCGGGGCTGGCTCAGCAATTAGTTTTCGCAGAGGGCATCAGTGATTGAGACGTTTGCTCTGGCTTTTCATTACGCGGGGCTGTTACCGTTACTCTTCACCGGGCACCGGCAGGCGCTTCTGAGGAAGGACAGCATAAACCACGCCAGAGCCCAGCAAAACTCATCTCGGGTAACGGTACCACGGCTCCAGCTCGTGCCATGTGGGTCACTTCTTGCTGCCTGGTTTAACTCTCGACTAGCTTTCGTTTGCAATAGCTACTTCTGCTGGACTCTAAAGTGCCCAATAAAGGCTGAATTTGCGTAACTTGCAGGCTGCGGCTCATGGTAGCGCCCCAGCTTGGTGAAGCACTTCTGTGGGATTTATTTTAAGCATGTGTTCAAGACCATATGCTGAAATGTTTTGCCAGAGCTAAGAATGGATCTGAAGGTGTTGAGAGTTTTACACGTTCTTAAGCTATTCCCTGAATCAAGCCTGAACTGCTGGGAGGCAGGGGACACAAAATCTTGCAAAGTCTATTCTTCTTCACTCAAAGTGTTGACTTTTCAGCGTTAAAAAAATACTCCAGCTTACCAAATCTTTACATGGAGATTTTCAGTTTGACCAAAAATTTTGGGGGTATAGTAGGTGAACAAACACAAATAATTGGAAATTCCACAGCAGTACCGCATCACGTCACATCAATCACGTCACATCACATCACATCACATCACGTCACGTCACATCACATCACATCACATCACATCAATCATCACTGCCATCTGTCTGTCCGTCTCTCCCAGCGAGCTGGGCTGTCTGGTGGGACTGTATCTGCCCCGATGCTTCGCACAAGCAACGGTGCATCGTGGCACACGGGGTCCCACGGGGGTGTAGCAACCGTAGAGGAGGCTGGAGGAATGAAGCACCCACGGCGTAAACCTAAGAGGACCCAGCTGGCATTTCTAAATCATCATCACTGCATTTTTATGTCATTTGGGTTTTGATAGTTGGCTGTTTGTGTCATGGGGAGGCCACGGTGGAAGCAGAGAGCAGGGGAAAACCGACCCACAGAGCCCCTGTGGTGCGGGGCTTCTCCCTCTCCTGCAGGTGGGCTGCACAAAGCCAGGGTGGCCACGGGCTTGTCCCCAAACCCAAGGGGGCCTGCAGCGAAAACGTCGCCAGTTTGGGCACTGCCCACGTGGGTGGATTTTCACATCACTTGACCAATCTGTAACAAAAATAACCAAATGCTACAAAGCAGCATCACCCCTCACTATACTGCCTTCGCTTAACTTGCTCGGGCTTTTCTGAACGTAGGCACTTCTGGAGTTAGAAATTAAGCATGAAAATGGGTTTCTTGAGGTTGGTATTCAAAGTTTTCTGAGCTGTGGGGGTCCTTAATGCAGGAGCCAAGAGCAATGGCACACTACCGCTTCTTAAATGGATGGCCAGCCTTGTACGGTATGAAAACAATTCCAGGACAGGACGGGAGACCTGCTGATGGATGGCATTTTTTAGGAAGTATCTGAATCCACTCATGGCTGCCTTTCTTGTGGGCTAAAATTTATTAAAGCCATTAAAAATAAGCATTTCATTTTTGGACCAGAGCTTATTGGGGTGGAACGGGAGCACGAGGAGGAGTCATGAGCCTCACCGTCGTGACCAAATCCCACTGTGCTCGCAGTACGGTCAGTGCAGAGCAGCTGCAGGGCTGCCCTGAACCGGGGTGGCTTGCGCCATCCCCCCGACATCTCCTGGGGTGACGGGAAACCCGGAGGGGGTGAGCAGGAGTGGGAGGGGCATTGCTTGGCTGGACGGCACTGAGCCAGTCGGCACGGTCTCGTGGGGCTCCTCTCCCCAGGAGATGTGTAACACTTGTGGCAATATCGGTGGATGCGACCTGAGAGTCACAAAAGCGGTGGCAGGTCCCAGTTCGGCAGCTCCCCCGTGCACGATGTGCATCCCCGCTTTCTGCCGTGAGCTCCGCGCAGCGACCTGCCCGCGGGTGCCAGCTCCGCTCCACGTTAGCGCGCAGAGCCTGCTTGAGCTCGTTAGGTGCGGTGCGCAGGCAGCGCCGCGGCCGCCCAGCCTGGCCAGCTCGGGCTGTTGGCACCTTCGTGTTCAGCCGTGGAGCGGGCTCGTGCGGCTCCCAGCAAGCGCTTCCCGAGCCAGCACAGAGAAGTTCTCAACTTAAACCAGCCACAAGACACCGGCACCAAGCACAGGAGCTAAAATACAGCCTCTGAGGATGTCTGCCAGAGACTTCTGATTCTTTGAGACGCATTTCAAAGTTTCAGCCACTGAGTAAAGCCGAGATCTGGAGGCACGCTCGGGCGGTTTCCCCCCGCGCCGCTCGCTCGCCCGTGTCTCCCCAGCCAACAACCTCCCCCTCTTCGCGTGGTAACCCCAGAGCTTCTCAGGCATTTTGCACCCAGGAAGAAATGAAAAAGCTTAAAACTTGCTGTAGGCTGTGCAAGTCCTGCAGCACCGCTGCACCTCTTCCACGTGAAGGTCAGCCCTATTATTTTTTGGGCTTCTGCTGAATATTGCCTCCTGCAGTAACACGTGGCAGGGAACGGAGCCGGATGCTGTGAGCCTGTTTTCATCAGTTTTAGATTTCACGCCTTCCAGCTTCGCTGATCTCCCTTCTGCTCATTCATTAGGAGACAGCAGAGCACAGCAACCTTCTTCGCAACGCTTCTGCCGTATACAGCTTTCTGTTGGCTCCCGTTTTTGAAGACCCTCGCAGCAGCAGGAACGTGCCTTCAGCGGCAGAATGTACAGAAGCTGAATGTCTTTTGCTAAAGGCTTTTTAGAACTGACCAGTGAAAGCCTCTCAGTGCTGGGTCATCACACAGACGTAAATCCAATCAGTTTATTCCAAACACCATCGTGCCACTACAGGGAAAGGGAATTTTCATATTTACTGCAAGAGGTATAGGAAAAAACTAGTAACCTCACGCACAGAAAGGATTTAAATTGAAGACTGAGCCCACATGCAGGCAGCAGCTTACGTTTGCCATCTGAAGTGGCTGGCATCCACAGCAGGAGACACCAGCAAGAAATCTGGAAAGAGTGACTCACCAGGGAAGGATAAGAAAAGAATATACATGAACATGAAGTCCATATGTTTTGTCCAGAGGAGAGCCTCATATTTGAAGGCCAGCCTGGAATAATTGCTTTTCTTCCAAATTTGACCTAGAATAACAACAGATCCGGTTTGCTGTAAGACATAGCCTACTACCGCTGAAAAGTGTACCTGCGTGCCAAATGCATCCCTGTACGCAGGGCTGCCGTACAGCCAGAGTCGCCCAGGCACCTGCTCTTTTTCCAGTTAGGAATTTGTTGGAATCAGGTACGTTGGGGTGCTTGTCTGGCTTTTCTGGACCTCTGGAGTGTGTTGGAAGAATAACTCCATCGGGGCTGGTAGACATCTGGAAAACTCATAGTGGATATCTGGGAAACGTGTCTGCTGTGCATGCCCAGCGCCGCTCCACAGCAGGACCAAAGGAAATCTTGCAATCTGAACTCAAGAGGGACCGTGTGAGGAGTCTGCGACCGCACGCTGATGAGGAGAGGCACTTCACCACATTCAGCTCACCAAAGCTACAGAAAGGCGATTGCAAGCAATCAAGTTAACCCGCAGTAAGGAGCCGGTACATCTCCAGGAAGGTCCGGCTGTTGATTGTACATGCGCTGCCCGCTGCCGCGGCAGCCAACCAGGAGAAATTACCGTCAGGCAGCTTGGCAGGGAACAAAACAGCAACGGGGTTAAAGCTAACCTATTGCTCTTTGCATCTCCAGCGCCTTGCTTGGCTGAGGGACAGGACCTCGTGGTTGTCTGTGCATCCTCTAAGGATGCATTAACCCTAATATTAAGGGACAGGGTCTTAACTACAGAGGAAGCAGCACCGAAAAGGTTAAGAAGGGACTGGACTCTCCAACCACCCTTTGAGCAAAACATACAGGCTAAATTAATTATAAATGGAGTAATAAAACCTGAAAAGTGGAAGTATGTAGAAGAGGGACAGAGGGGGATGAAGCAATGAACAGCCTTGGCCCTATAAACAGGAGATAAAAATAGGGCAAAGAGATGTCATCAATCTGAGGGCTATTTTCAAAACCACGTCCAAAAAAGCCTTGGACTGACCTTTGGGGCAGAGATGGCCCGTGTTAAAGAGAGGGCCCCACCGCGAGGGACTCCCAAGGGTGCGAGCACTGCCGGTGCGGGCAGAAGAGCGGGGTCGGGCGGAGGAGCTGGGGCTGCTGCACGGTGTCCCCTGGCTCGGGAGCTTCAGAGCTCTTGTCACTGCACATGGTGGCAGGAACTCTCATTTCTGCATCCAGACTGCTTCTGGATACAGAGGCGCATTCAAAGCCTTCTACTAAGGGACACGTGCTCTAATGGAAACAATTACAGACTTTTTATTCCCCTTGCTCTGGAGAAGGTCCAGAGCCACAAACCCACCCCATCGTTCTTCAGATCTTTTCTCAACGCTTGCCTTCCTTGCATCGCCTACAAGGCACACAGACGGAGATGGCCGCGGTCGAGCTGCACGTGCTGGCCAGGACCGTGTCCTTGCTGTTTCCTTCTCCCTCTGTCCATAGGCTGTACCTGGTGGTGGGTTTTGGTGGGAAGCCCTTGGGATGGAACCATCGTCCTGTTCCGTGGCTGCATCACGCGCTGCCCAGCACGCTCCAGGCAGCTCTAGGAGATACACCAGTAGCGTTTATTTTTTAAGCCCAATGATCTACACCATCTCCTGGGGGAATATTAGTGGGAAGAGGCTGCGCAGTGCCAAAAATCTCCTGCAGTATTCGCCAGCGGGATTTTCTCAGAGTTGCTCTGTTGGGGCAGAAACTCCCTGGAGGAATTTCTCTGGGATATGAACACTTTGCATCCTCCAAGTACGATTTGCTTTCAGCCACAGGCACTGCAGAAGAGCAGCACGGCAGCGCTTTGTGGGCACACAGTAAAAATCACTGGTTTGTTTTGCATCCAGAGTGGTTATCTCCAAGACCACATCTTCTGCTCCAGGGTGGACCTTACCCCTGGCTGAGATGCCAGTGAACATCCCATCCGGAGAACGCAGCATCCATGGGCAGAGAAACTGAGGCTTGCGTGGGAAAGGTGGAAACCTAGAGAGATGTGAGGAAGAGGAGAGCTGTGGGAGAAAAGGGATTTCCTCCCCAAAGAGGTCAGAGCGGTGCCTGGGAGGGAGAGCAGGAAAGCCCAGCACCCCAGAGGAGAGCGCCCTTGAAAGGCTGGAGAGCGGCTGGGGGGGTGACAGAGAGCTCTGGGGCAGGGAAGGAGCAAGCCAAAGCCCAAGGCAGAAACGTCAACTTTTAGAGTTGGGAGCTCCCGGAAAACAGCTGGAAGAGACCACATGAGCCCTTTTGGGAGGCTGGCGGTGCTCAGCGGAGGCGGCAGCACGCTCTCCGCTGCAAAACCTCAGGGATAATCCAGCGGCTTGTCTCCAGCCAGGCGCGCGTTGCTTATTCTTCAGCCAGACCTGGCTGCAGATTTGAGCTGCGGAGGGAGGAACGGGGCTTTCCCTCCCCGCCGTGCACACAGAGGCACAATCCCAGGCTCAGCGGGGTCTGGACTTGTTCTCATTTAATGGCGTTTTAACCATGCCTCACTCTAATCTTTGGCCTTTTAGCCTCCAGATCCTTGGCCAGCAGACAAGAAGCTCCCAATAAGCTTTTAATTGTGCATGTAGCCTTCTTCTTGTGACGGCTGCTGCCGTACTGGTAAATGATGTCCTTAACCCTGCAGTGGGGGTGGGAAGCAGGGTAAAAAAAACCCTCTGGAGAAACAAGCCGGGATTTTATTACAGCTTGTGCCACAGCGGAGAAGCGAGAGCTGAGTCACTGCCAGGTACAGACAGTGACTGTGAGTCACCAGCGTAACCCGGCTCATCAATAAACCCGGCGCTGCGCTGCCCAGCGCCCGGGCCAGCGCTCCCCTGCAGCGCCGATGCTCCCTCACCAACTTTTGCAGATGCCTTTGCGGCTCCAGCCGCCCGGCTGCCGGGCTTCGGCACCCGTCCTTGCAGCTCGCTTCAGCTCACAGCCTCTCCCCCTCGCCGAGGAGATGCCGGGCAGATCTGCGCTCTGGCGCCGGGCGATGCTGGTTCCTCTGGCTCCAGCTGCCTCTTGCAGAAGCTGTGGAGGCTTCGCCGTACCTGGCAGCTGGGGTGCAGAGGGCAGGTAGCACTCAGCTGCCGGAGGAGAGTGCTGGAGACTTCCCCGCTCCACGCCGGGGCACCCAGGCACGGTGTTGGCAAGGGCAGCACAGGCAGAGGCGGATCCTGGGCGGGTATGAAGGGGGGTTGTGGAGCCAGGTGCTTCAAGGCTTTTGGCACACAGAAAACTGGCACGTGGCTGTATATCCATGGCGCGACACGGGGAGGAATCAGGGATCTGCAAAAGTGTCAGGGACTCAAGGCTGAACTAAATGTGGCCAGCGGGGTGAGGGAGGGGATTCTGCCCCTCTGCCCCCTCTGGGGAGACCCCCTGGAGCCCCGCGTCCAGCTCGGGGGTCCTCAGCACGGGAAGGACATGGAGCTGTGGGAGCGGGGCCAGGGGAGGCCACCGAAATGCTCCGAGGGTGGCCCAGCTCTGCTGTGAGGGCAGGCTGAGAGCTGGGGGGGTTCAGCCTGGGGAGGAGGGGGCTGCGGGGAGACCTCACTGCGGCCTTGCCGTGCTTAAAGGGGGCCGACAAGAAAGGGGGGGACAGGCTTTTTAGCAGGGCCTGTAGCGACAGGACACGGGGGGAGGGTTTGAAAGTGAAAGAGGGGAGATGCAGACTGGATAGAAGGAAGAAATTGTTTACGCTGAGGGTGGTGAGGCACTGGCAGGGGTTGCCCAGAGCGGTGGGAGATGCCCCATCCCTGGCAACCTTCAAGGCCAGGCTGGCCGGGGCTCTGAGCACCCTGATGTGGGTGAAGCTGTCCCTGCCCCTGGCAGGGGGATGGACGGGATGGGCTGGGAAGGGCCCTGCCAGCCCAAAGCATTCCCTGATTCTGTGATTCTAAATCCATGCAGAAATGTAAACTGTCATCTGTTCTCCTCTAAAACCCCAAAGGCCTGAGCTCTCCCCTGCATGAGGGACCCTTTCTCTCTTGGTTCATCACCCCAGCTGCAATTGGCACCTCCTCCCTGGCTGACGAGAAGAGGCTGCGAGGACGCGTGGCCCCCAGGTGTTGCTCAGCTTCGGAGCCAGCACCTTGCCACGGAATAAATGGAAATTCTTTGACTTGAGAACTTGCTAAAAGATCTACTTCCACTGGCCAGGCCGGTGAAGGCAGAATGCACTGAGACCAGCGTGTCTGTAAGGAGAGGGTCTAGCTGGGGTAGCACTTCATGTTTCTGATTCTTGTTTTAAAACATGTTGATTTTTAATCAGTGAAATTGAGCTCAGGAGAAAAACGTGCTTTCACCTGCATCAGGTGCCTGACCGGCCACGTGATGCTGCCGCAGTGTGGGCAGTGCAAGCAGTGTCAGCAGTGTCAGCAGTGTCAGCACTGTCAGCAGTGCACTGGGCATCCTCCCCTGCTGCAGCAGGAGCCTCTGCTTGGGTCAGCCTCATGCAGCCATGAAGCTGCAACAGCACCAAATGTAACAGCGTGCACTGAGCAAATACGCCCATGTGCACTGATCACAGCCCCCGCCGGGCGGCTGACACTGCTTCGGGGTGCCTTCGCTGGGAGAGCACCCTCCGAGCACTGCCCTGCCCTGCAGAGCACCCCCGATACCCACCCGGCACTTCGCAAATGTGCATCGAGACCTAATGGAAGTGGCTAAAATGACAGGCAGAGCAGGCTGGGCGGCTGGAGGGAGTCGCGCAGGGGACAGGGCCATCACGAGAAGTCTCCCGCAGGGACGGCGGGTCAGACGGGGAAGAGCTTCGGGATCTCCTGGCAGGTGGCCTGGAGCCAATTTGGTGATCTTGGGCCATTTCCTAATGGCAAGCATTCACAGCTGAATTGGCCGTTAGCCCTGCCTGTGCCGCCTGCCCTGCCGGCGAGCTCAGCGGCGACGGCAGAGAGCTGTCTGCCAGCCGCAGAGAGCAGCTGCGCTGCCCAGACGCCGTCTTTCAGTGTAATCAGAGGCCCTTTTCCTCTAGCACTGCCCCGCGCCGGCGCTGGGAGTAAATGGATGCTCTCTTTCTGTGGGCTGTCATGCCAGTGACTTCTGAAAGCTTTACTTTTACAAGAAGTCCTTTTAAAGATAAACCAGACAAAATGAAACAATAAACCTCTTGAAAAATTAAAGGAAAAGAAGGGTAATTTAACACTGAGTTAATGAAGGCAATGAATAATCTGCCAGGTAGCCGGGGGACAGCCATGGCACGTAAAGTCTTTGCATCCTTCTTCTTTCCTAACTCATCTTCTGCAAGCATCACCCCCTCTCCTGCCCTCGTCCTTCAGTGACACGGCACCATGTATATCAAAGGTGCCCAAGCACGTCCCATTCTTCTGTGTGCAGAAATCACCTCGCCCAGTCCCAAAACACCTCTGTGAATTGGGAGGAGCACTGCAGCACACGATAATTAACATTGCACAACAGCTCAGGATCAGAAGCGAAGGTTAAACTTGGTGCTGGATTGAAAATAAGCTGGGGTGTGTAGGACGAGCCAGCCAAGCTGGAATTCAGCCATGAGCTCCTGAGCCCCGGGCGTGCAAGCGATCTG
The DNA here is from genome assembly GCF_965183815.1 of Platalea leucorodia. Lineage (NCBI taxonomy): Eukaryota > Metazoa > Chordata > Aves > Pelecaniformes > Threskiornithidae > Platalea > Platalea leucorodia. Next base: position 1,367,719 of record NC_138827.1, read on the forward strand.
GCGCTGTGGTTTTGACTTCATTTTAGAAAGTCGCAGTCCTGGCCCGGCAGCACCAGCCAACACTGGACTGAGCGAGGGGCTTGATCTTGACTCAACACCTCTGACAGCAGCACCTTTCTTAACATCTTATTTCCAGGAAACCTTGGAAGGGGGCCCAGCCTGCCAGACAGCTTTTTAGAAATTGGGAAACCAATCATGTATTGAGAAAATCATATTAGTGCCTCTCCGCAGCCACGGTCCGTGCACACGCGTGAGTCACTCCTAGCAACCCAGAAACCTGCTTCCACCAGTGCAAACGTCACACTCGCGCCGGGTGAGCTCCGGCTGATGGATTAATGCCGCAGCACTGAAATGGCTTCACAGCTGGTGCAATAAAGCAAAGATGTCAAACTTCGCTGCAAGCGCAGCATACTCTGAGCAGTCCCGGTTGGCATCTGGAGAGTGGTGCCTGCCAAAGCCCCATGAGGTGGATACTTCTGCTTCTGGGGATAGTAAGTTAATTTATTCTTGGTCAGTAGGTGAGATGCTGTACTGAAAGGGGAGTGCGATAGCACGTGGGACCCAGGAGCCTCGCAACGGACTGAGCCGGTGGTCAGCGATGGCACTGCAGGCGATGGGGAGCTCAGCTCAGCTCCTGGCTCCTGCTGGGGTGACTCAGGGCGGGCGCAGGCGGCACGGGGAGGACAAGTGCCAGGAGCAGTTTGCTGATGGGAGTGGGCCATCCTTTCCCAGAAGAGCCAGTTTGGGGACAGCCAGCATGGGCAAGCAGCCAGACCCCCATGCACCTACAGCTGTCATCATGAGCAGCATCTGCTGGTGTCTTCCTCCATCACGGGGATTTCACCTACCAGCAGCTCTGTACAGCAACACAAACATGCTGCCAACCGTGCCATGCAGCATGGGGAAAGCGCTTGTGATATCGAGCCCGGGAAGGCGTCTGCATGTGCCTGAGGTGCTGCAGGACACAGGGTTAGGAGCGGGGAGGCACCTGCGGCAGCAGGGCCACAGAACCCCCCTTCATCAGCATCCAGACTCGCCCACGCAGCAGGGGTTTCCAGCACGCACCGAGAGCCCTGCCCGTGACTAACAGCTCTGTGCTCAGCAGCCTCAGCCACGCCAGCGATGCTCTTCTGTTCCCCAAAGATTTTTCCTCCTGTTCCTCCGCCACTGTCAAAGCTCTTGGCGTGGTTTAACCCCAGCCAGCAACTAAGCACCACGCAGCCGCTCGCTCACTCCCCCCCAGTGGGATGGGGGAGAGAATCAGAAGGGTAAAAGGGAGAAAACTCGTGGGTTGAGATAAGAACAGTTTAATAATTGAAGTAAAATAAATTAGAACAGTTAAATAGGCAAAGCAAAAACCGTGCACGCAAGCAAAGCAAAACAAGGAATCCATTCCCTCCTTCCCATGGGCAGGCAGGGGTTCAGCCATCCCCAGGAAAGCAGGGCTCCATCACGCGTAACGGTTACTTGGGAAGACAAACGCCATCACGCCCAATGTCCCCCTCCTTCCTTCTTCTTCCCCCAGCTTATATACTGAGCATGATGTCATATGGTATGGAATAGCCCTTGGGCCAGCCTGGGCCAGCCCTCCCCCCGGCTGTGCCCCCTCCCAGCTTCTTGTGCACCCGGCAGAGCAGGGGAAGCTGAAAAGTCCTTGACCAGCGTGAGCGCCACTTAGCACCTATTCAGAGACAGCTTAGCACTGCTTAGCAAGAACCAAAGCATCGGTGTATCATCGACATTGTTCTCATCCCAAACCCAAAACACAGCCCCACACCGGCTACCAAGACGAAAATTAACTCTATCCCAGCTGAAACCAGGGCAGCTCTTTAGCTAAGGACAGTCCCGGCTGAAGCTGCCTCTCCCGCAGGGAGGGAAGGAGGCGCTGGCCACGAAAGCCTTAAGCTCGTTAGCTGCCACCGGAACGCGTAATTAGGTTGATTTGTGCAGGAAGCACAGCAGGAGCAGCCCTTCTTCTTTAGGCACCACCGGCAGAGAAGGGAGGACTCCCGTCTCCCCTCCAGTGCAGGATTAAGGAAAAATATTGAGGAAGAAAGAGCATGTTGAATACCAACGATGCTGGGGAGATCTCTGGCAGGCTCCGGAGCCCTCTGCCACGTAGGATGGGACTGGAGAGAAGCACAAAGTAAACGGCCGGCTCTGGGCGGTCTCCAGGTCCGTGCTGGGAGCGTAGGATGGTGCGGTGGTGGGACTGGCCTGGGGCGGGCTGCCCTGCACCAGATCTTCTGCACAGACCATCCTGCATGATTCACCCAGGGCTTTTGATCCTAGCTCGTAGCTCCATCGGTACAGGAAAAAAATCCAGTTGCAAAAGTTGCAATGGTGTGCCACAACGAAGAGTCCTGCTCCCGGCACGGGCAGGCAGACGAGGGGGCTGCAGCATCGCTGCCCTCGCTGGGGGTCCCGCGGGGCCTTGACCCCCTCCCTGCCCCTCCAGCCCCCGGCTGCCCTGCGCCCGGCTGCCCACCGCGCTGCCCTGCCCACCGCGGCACCAGGCAGGCAGGACGCTGGCACGGGCTGTCCTGCAGCGCGGGCAGCAGTGCGGGACGGGGATGGGGCACTCGGCACCTGCTTGCCAACAGGCAACAAATATTCCCCGAGCCTCCCCACATGGGACCAGACCCCAAACCCCATCCTCTGCTTTTCCCAAGCCTCTCAGGGGGGACCAGACCCCAAACCCCATTTTTCTCTCCATGGAAGAACATATAATCAGGTAAGTTAAAACTGATTATCAGTAGCAAAACCAGAGAGTGGAAATCTGGCACTGATCTATGGCTTTACTCCTAACCCCCATACGTTTGTGGGGTTTGAGGCAGATGAGTCTTTCCTGCCCACACCTCCAGCAAAACGTTTCTCCTGCTCATCCGAAAAGCTCCTGCCGAAACTGTGGCTAGCGCAGCAGAGGCACCGTGCCATGGGAGCCCATCGTGCAAAAGCCACGTGTCTTCTCCCATGACATCGGCCTCGTCCCCATCGGATGCTCCTGGCACAGGCTGTTTTCCTCCCTGCGCCGGGGGAGAACAATGCGGGGCCCTCGGCTGCGCAGCGATGTTGTGGGCTCTTCTGGAAAGCTGTTAGCTGAAGGCTGCGAAGGGAACATGGCGAGGTAATTGGGGAAGATGAGACTAATCTCATTTTTTTGTTGTGAAAAGGGCGTGAAGAAGAGAAAAGGAGATGTACTGGTAAATTACCATCAGGGCTGCTATAGTAACACAGCTTTAAAGATTGCCTCGTCGGCCTCCTCGGGGCTATAGAAAGCTCTTCAGATTTTTCTGTAGTTTTCCACTTTCTCCTGCCGCAGGCTGGCCGGGGCTGCCGCGTGCCTTCTGACCGCGCCGTGACTGGCGGCCCTGCCTGCGCTCCCACCGCCGCCCTCGCCCCAGCCTCGCCTGCGGCTGGGCGCAGGCAGCGCTGCCTGCGCAGGGAACCGCTGCCTGCAGGAAAGGTGCGGTGGAAGGAAGCGGACTGAGCCTCAGGGATGTTTGTTAACCTGTCTCCCTTCCAGCCCCCCGGATAGTTTCAGGGAAGTACCTTTTCTCACTTATTTACTTCTCATTTCTCTCTCATTTATTACTTCTACTCGTTTCCTCGTAGGGCATCAGCTAAGGAGAGAGGGGCCTCAGACGAGCCAGCTGCTGAACCCCAGCCCCCCCGGTACAGCAGCCCGGTGACGGCGTACAGCCTAGTCCCAGGGACGGGCAGCCCGCGCATCCCCAGCCAGCGCGATGCCCTGCCCCGAGCCCCGACCGCTCCTGCCCACCCAGGCGTGCTTGCGTGCAGACGGACCCCTGCGAAGGGGCTGGGGCCGGCACGGAGACGCGCGAGAGATGGGGCAAAGGGGGAAGCTTCGCTTGCCACAGCTGCGCGGTTCCCTAAGAGTCACTTCCCATCCCAAAAGGGGACAGTGGCCTTCCTCTTTTTAAAGGAAAGCCCCAAACTTGGGAAAAGCAGTGCAATGGACTCAGTCTGAAGGGCTATCAGATGGCTCAGCTGAGACAACGGAAAGCATGGGAAAGAGCTTTTTTCCTCCAAAATCACATCAAGCTGCTTGAGCTTGCCTCTTAGACGCAGACCATTTATATTTCTATGCAGTTCTCCAGCCCTCATATTGCTGTAAAGCAGGCTGCTCTCCTCCGCGTACTCAAGAGCAAGCCTTGTTTTCAGCACAGCCAAGCTCCGGGTCAGATGCGATGCTTAAGTGTATTTGCTGGATAAACAGGATTTAACAGGATTTCTGACTCCAGGGTCTACGCATGAAACCCTGTCCTCTCCCAGCACTCCTGCATTTCATTCTTCTTCAACACCAGCTTAATATACGTGGAGGCGTCTGTATTTTATGTCTTTGTTTCTTTGAAATTCGCTGGGATGGAGAAATGCTAATATTTAATTTCAGCAGGAGGGAAAATGTGTTAACAACCAAACCCCACAAAGGAACCCAGGACAATTTAGTAAAAACAAAAGGCTGGTGTGAAGTCTGCCATGAAAAATTTGAAATCAGTAGGAGTGCTGGCCTGCAGCTTCAAGCGTTTAAGAGTTTTCAGTTATACACTGTAAACCCATAGAAATAATCAGTCTTATTCTTTATTAAAATAGCACCTAAGGTGTAATGTTATTTCAGATGAGACAGATGTTGTCCCTGTGCCGAAGAGCTTCGGGTCTTCTGGATGTGCTGCAATATATGAAAACAAACACGAGCGAAGTCACAAGTCTTAGAAAGAACACGTCTTAGAGCCCAAGGCTGGGGAGGAGCGGCTGGGGGAGCTGGGGGGGCTCAGCCTGGAGAAGAGGAGGCTGAGGGGAGCCCTCCTCGCTCTCTGCAACGGCCTGAAAGGAGGCTGGAGCCGGGGGGGTCGGTCTCTGCTCCCCAGGAACAAGCGATGGGACGAGAGGGAACGGCCTCAAGCTGCGCCAGGGCAGGGTTGGGTTGGGTATGGGGAAAAACTTCTTCCCCCAAAGGGCTGTCAGGGCCTGGCCCAGGCTGCCCAGGGCAGGGGCTGAGTCCCCATCCCTGGGGGGATTTAAAAGACAGGTAGACATGGTGCTTGAGGACATGGTTTAGCGGTGGGCTTGGCAGTGCTGGGTTAACGGTTGGACTCGATGATCTTAAGGGTCTTTTCCAACCTTAATGATTCTATGATTCTATAAGATTTGGCTCACAGCAAATGAGGCCCCATGGTTTCTCAGGAGCAGGAAAGCGCCAACCCTTGTTATCCCCCGGTCACACACACGCCTGCGGCTCCCGGCAGCTGCCGTCATTAGCACACTCTCTTCCCAGCATCCCAACGGAGCCATCGAGCCCGTCCCGCAAGCAGGCAGATGTGATTTGCCCCCAGTCACTCCACGCACCAAGAGACGCGGGGATTAGGAGATGCGCCCTGCGCGTCTGACTCCACCTCTTCACCGCATCTCCCCGGGCCGCGCTCCCACCCGCGGAGTCATCGGCTCCACGAGGCTCTTTGGAGCCAGGTCCAGCCCACTGTGGTGATGGGCTGGAGGCAGAATCAGTCCAGCCCTGTCAAATAGTATCTAAAAACCTTAGCTGTAAGGATTTGGTAAAAGTAACTACATACCTACGCAGTGGCTGTTATTCAGTTTGCTTCCATCGTGCCTTTGGCACAGGAGGAATTCACGCAGCCATTGGTGGGACCACTTATCGGAGTGGGCGTTGAGCCAGGCAGGGTCAATGTCGAACCCTCGTTAGCTGAGAGGCTCTCGTAAGCATCAGCAAAGAAGCAAAAGACTCGCAAAACTGTTCACTCTTCAAGAAAAATATGGAGGTGTTGTATAAAAGTGGGTGTGCTGGAACTAAATACTCACCTGCTGGCAGCTGTGCGCTGAGCACGGCCCAGACCCAGGCTCGGGAGAGAAAAAGGCTCTGCTGTGGTTTGAAGCCTGGGAAAGCAAGGAGCTGCGAAACCAGGAGGGCAGCTCCATTCACGCCTCTCCTGGGGCACTGGTGTTATGTGCCATAACACACCAGAGATGGATAAAAATACCGCTACTGCTGAATAAAAATACCGGCTAGTGTTTGTCAAAACCCCGATGGCTCAGGCTTGCTCGAGCACGGCAAGCGAAAGGCTTGCCAGGCCCGCTGCAGCGCCTTGCAGCCCACTGAAGGACCATTGGGTCTAGCTGATCTTCCCTCCCAGCAGTGTTGGATTAACATCGCAGCCTCATTTCATCCACCCAGACACCGTGTCAACACCAGGGTGCTTGAGCACCAGCATGTCTTCAGGGAGCAGATACCTTCCATGACACTGGAAGAGAAGAGAACAGGACAGGGCTGTTTGTCCCACTGGACGTGAAACCTAACTCTGGGGTCCTGCAGGGAGCTAACGTAAGAGTCTGCGGAAGGTTGCCTGGGGTCAGTCACACAAGCCTCCCGAGAGTCGATCCTCACGTCCCTGTCTGCGGAGATGCTTCCAAGAAGGACTCCACCGGCTGCACGCTGAAAATTTGCTCCAGCACAGGAACGCAAGTCCAGAGCCACCAGTGTCCTTGGTAAGGCCCAGGCGAGGACCTTGAGACCTGCTGTAAAACTTCTTGATTTATGGGAGCTGTGTCAGAGCCCAGAAGGCTCCCTGGCAGCTGCAGGGCACCGTACACGTTTCAGAAAGCTGATGAAGAAGGAACAAACCCTGGCTCTGACGTCGAGTTTGTTTACTCTTTCCTCCAGTTACATGTCTCAGATGGAGCACAGCCATCTTTGGGAGCGAGACCAGTGCCTGCAAAGCAGGCAAAGCTGTAACCAGCAACGTGTTGATGGGGAGGAGAGGATGGCAGTCCACGGCTCGGACCCTGCTCTGTAATTTTCTTCCGTTCTTCTGTAAGTAGAGGAAGGCTCCTGCCTTCTGCCAGTAACTGCAGGCATAAATCTCAGCTGTGACCAGACCTGAGCTCCCAGTAGGCACATGTTCCCTCAGACAGGATAACACCAGCACTCTGGGAGGCAGCCGGTGCCCTCGGATTTTTGTGCTGTAACTGAAGAAATTGCTCTTTGCAGTTGAGCCTGCCTGGCCTGGGTTCGAGAGGAAGCAGCTCTCCCAGGCCGCCGCTCCTCGGAGCACAGACCACGAGCGCTACAGACAGACCTCGGGAGCAGGACGTGCCTAGTCTTAGTAAAAAACCTATTTTTTTCCTTCATGTTTTAATGAAAGTATGCAATGCCCAGAAGGTTCTTCCGTTTCTATTATGAAACGTTTCGGAGTTTACCAGGATGTGGCTATTATTCATTGGTTTGCGGGCTTGTGAGCTGAAGGGTAAATTTTTATTACCATCTTCTCAGACGAAAGGACTCAGCCTTGGGGTTTCATGCATATTTACATTCAATGCTAGGCTTGCAGGGATGTTCCTCTTGATATTTCACTTGGTTTCTCTCTGAGAACAGGAGTCTTCCCACCCTCTTGCTTAAGCATTGTGCAATATTCAAGCAAAAACCAGATGAAAAACAGCCCTTGGCTGAGGGAGAGAGATCGGAGGACCTGACATGGAAGCTTTGCTCCCTAAGAAACCAGGCTGCTCTTCCCTAGCAGCTTGTGAAGGGTATGATTTCTCCATGATCCTGAGGAAGTAAAAGTAAGAAACTCTCCTGTGGGGGGCAAAAGATGGCTTTAAAACAGATGCTTTGCCTTCAGAACTGGGCATCTGGAACTGGTTCCCATTTTTGCTCTAGATCCCATGCGTGACTTATCCAAAGCCTTTGCTTCTCATCCTGAGATCCCCTGCTGAGACTCTGAGCTCTAGGGCATGGATTGCAGTGCCTTGTGCCAGAAGATGATGATTTAAAACACAGCCTTTGGGTGCTGTGATAAGGTATGGTGATGATTCATTGTAAATGGAAGCCGTCTCGGCTTGGTAGCTGGCCCGGCGTCTGTGCTGGCCTTTGAAGTGCATCATCTTCTGTCTCTCCCAACCTGCGCTCTCCTATGAGACAGGAGTGACACAAAGCAAGCTTTTGTGGCACAACCCTCACTTGCAATTTGTAAAGCTTTTCAGTTGGCTGGGAAAGGCTAAAAATAGCTCCCTAAAAGCTTTCCATTGCTCCTTTATCGCTTCCCTATTGTGCTCCTCAGATGGAATAAGGACAGCCCAGCCCTGAGTGTTTCTTCCCTGAGCGTGTCTCGCAGGATGTCCCGGACTTCAGAGAAGTTCGGTATCAGGAGACTTTGGATCCGTGGGCCCTTGCCTTTATCTGAAGTTTGTCTGATGGAGTCAGAGACAGCTTCCTCTGGGAGAGGGGAGGGACGGGGCCGCACGCACGCTGCATTTCAGGGTCTGCTTGCAGCAGCTCGGCCCCGTACTTCTTGTTCTGGAGGCTGCCTTCCTCTGTTAAACTCTAAGCTTACATCCAAAACCACTTAATCTCCAATTCTTTAGGCTGTGGAGTTTTACATCTGGAATGGAGCGTAGATAGATCCATCAGCGTCTGTCTCCAGGCTGCGCAGCTGATGTGCCGAACGGTGCCTGGCCAGGCGGAGCGGGTCCTGGTGCTGGGATGAGCGACCGACTCAAGTGCCCATCGGCTCACCTGAGCCGCTGCCGACCAAAGCGCAGAAGGAAGGAGAGGTGGGCGAGTCGTGAGTGACTCTGTGCTGCCATCTCAAACGGCACTTGAACCTTGCTGAGGAAAAGCCAAGCCCACCACCCATCACAGGAGCTGCAGTATTGCATTTATCTTCATCTCGACACCCTCAGCATCACTATTCTTTTCTTGTTTTTTTACTCTTCCTTGAGAAAAAGACGTCAAGTTGATATTTAATGCAGCCTCGAGAATGTTTATTGTACCATCACTATCATGTCCCTGAAAAGCTGGGCTGGAGGGTGCTGCCCCCGACCACCGAGAGCACACCCCCAGCAGCAGTGGCACGAGCTGCAGCCTTGTGCCAGATGTTTCTTAACAAAAACCGCTTTGTACTACGGTGGTGGTAAAGTCAGGCTTGTCAGGCAGCAGGGCACGCATACAGCTATCCCACCTAAAACCCAGAATCCATGGAGCTCTCCTGGGAGCGCCCGAGGTCCTGTCCGTGCCCAGGTCACAGATGTTCAGTTGGTGGTGCTCGTTTCCAGCTGAACGGCTGAGCTGAATGCTCCTACTGGGAGCCCCACGCTTGCCTGAGTTGGGGGCTGCTTCTGCCAGATCTTAAACCGAAACAGAGCGCGAATTTTGGCCTAAGGTTAGATGCGAGACTCCCTGAGGGGACCAAGGCAGTGTGGAGAGCTCCGCTAGCAGTGCTCTCCACCTTGAGTCCGGCTCGGGATGACCGTGCCTTCGCCGGCAGATGCCGTGCTGCCTGTGGGGCCGCCTTTCTGCTGATGAAACTGAGAACGGAGGAGGTTCAGCCGGCCTGCAGTCATGCGGAGTTCCCTTGGTACATTCCCAAGAGGAGGCTGTTAATCCCATTGACCTGGCTTGATTTCAATCAACATGCGAACACTCTGCCTACGCAGGTTGTTCCGATACCGTTATTTGGCTGCAGCAGGGGTTCCCATCCTTTTTTCATATTTTATATGCGTTTTGTAAATGGAGCGTGCCATAGACTCCTTCTGCCTTGGCAGTCACACAGGCTCTGTCCCCAGCTGTCTGCAGTGTCCATCCCTGGCAATGCCTTGCTTTGTTTCTACAATAACATAATTTTTCGTCTCTCTAGTACCTGCATTAAATGCTTTTTTCTTTTTTCATGAACAATATTCCCCCTACTTTATGCTCTTTGGCTTGAGCCGTGCATGAAACCAGCCCTCCCTGGTAAAGCCGTCTCTGACAGCCCCTGCCAGTCCCGGGACTGGGAGCACGCTCATCTTCTGCTCCTCTTGCACCAGCCCGTAGTTTGGCCGCATGTTTTCATAGCCACCGCGTTCTCCCTGCTTGGGAGAGAACCAATGCCCTGTTTGTACAGCTTTTCTCACATCTTACAGTACAAACATTCTTAGATGCGAATCCAGTATGTACTACGTTACACGGCTACTAGTCAGTTAGTCACGTGTAGTGTCTCTCTGCCCCTAAGATATGCTTCTGTGGAGGTAAGATGGATATAAAGAGCTTGCCTCTATTTTTCTGGCAGTAAAGTCTTTCCAAGTCCTGGGGTTTGCTAGCCCCATGACGCAGCTAACAGATGTACAGGCAAGGCTTTGAGTTATTCCAAGGGTTTGCAGGCGATAGGAATCCACCAGTATCTGCACAACCAGCCACGGCCCAGCGTGGTACCTGGCTTCTCAGGCCGCCACTTTGGGGCATGTCACAGGTTTTGAATATCCTGCTCTTTCCCTACCCTTGGAGCGCTGGATGGAGACACAGTGCCTTCCATCTTTACGTCAGCAAAACATCGCTGGGTGACTTTCAGCGAGGACAACTTGCCAACCATTAACCACGTGGTGGTGCACGCACAGGCGGTCACCCAAAGGATGCTGGTGGCCCCGTGCTTCAGCTGCATGACCAAAGGACTGAGATAGGTCTTTCTATATGTGCATGAGACGTAGGCAAGCATGTCCCTGCATGGTGTCCCTCCTCACCCATATGTCTTGCTCAGAGAGCTGGCAGGGCAGCGAGTGAGACACCATCCCACTCACCCACCCCCACTCTTCTCTTTCCCACGAGGTTGTCCAGGTTTGCCGCTGTCCCCCTGCGTGCTCGGTTCTGATGTCCCACGCTGACATTTTGCTCACACGAGGTGTGACATCCTGGGGAACACCGGCCAACAAGGAGGACTTGAGGTGAGGAGATCAAAATCAGATTTCAGGAAAGAGAAGCTTCCTCTGCTTGCGTCATTCCCGGGATCTGCTAGCGAGCTGCCGGACTCCCTGCCTCCTACGTGCCGTCGCGTGGCTGGGACTGCCACCGCGTCCCAGCCTCTCTGGTTAGGCTCTTCTTGCACTACAACCTCAATTCCAGAGCATTCTTAAGTAAAATTATTTACTGAGCATCCAGCAACAAACGCTGGAAGGTAAATCTGTTCCCTTCATCCCAGCACCATCTGTGGATTTGCCACTGTCCTTCCACCCAGGTCCTGCACTCTTCCAACACGCGACATGGCACTGTCCCTACCCCTGCCCTAATTCAATGGCATCGAATGATCCTTCCTATCAGATGTGAGCTCTGGAAATGTAATAGTTCGCTCTGGCAATTCAAACAGGTATCTTCTGGGACTGGTATGATCTGATTACAGCAAGCACTGAAGTGCAAGACAGCAGCACCATTAATGAGCCTGCCTGAGAACAGATGAGGCAGGAGGAAAGCAGTCTGCCTGCTGACTTCGGAAAATTAAGCTGCGCTGTGGCTATGGAGATGCAGGGTATTACAGGGAGCTTAGGACCAAAACACGACAGCTCTCATCATGCAAACGCACACAGGCAAACACCTCGTGCTCTTCTGCTGGGAAGAGTGGTAGGGATCTGAGGAGCTGTTGCTCATGCAAAGGGGATGAAAAGTGTTCTCCACAAATGCAGAAGCAGGCAACCTTCTTGACAGTGAATAAAAAATATTAATCAAAAGAATTGTAATTAAAGCAATTACCGTGTTCTCTGCATACACAGACCCTGCATGTTTCATAAAGTCTAATAAGAGTACAGTGCTGGGCCTTGACAGGTAGGAAATTGCTGGTTAATCACTAGGGAACGGATAACTTTCTCACCCAATCTTCAGCTAATGACTTTAACACGCTCTTTTGAACGCGATTTGTACCAGTTGTGATTATGGAGAGACTGTTCAGCGAAGTAAAGCTGGTTAATAAAGTTCCTGCTCCCTGTGTGTATCAGAACAAGTCTTTGAAGCACTTCACACGAGGTCTGGCTTCACCAAAGCGAAGTTGCTTGGGTGCTGTGTCGTGCACAAGCGAAGGCTCACGTGGCGTTGGTGCTTCGGTCCCCTCGCAGCCTGGAGGGAGCTGCCTGCGCTCCCCAGCACAGCCCAGAGCACTCAGGGAGGCCCCAGCTGCCTCACCCCACTCGGCCACCGGCAAACCCAACTTCCCAGGAATTTATTCTCTAGTTTCTCCACCTAGCGTGGACCCAAGACTGCCCTGAAAAGTCCTGTTCCATTTGCAATTACAGCTTAGGAGGCCTACTGCCACAGCCTCGTGGTGGTCCTGTAAGCGAAGTGCTCACTCCAGAGCATTTGAAGCCTTTCTTTCTCGACCTTAACTTTTTATTCTTCCACTGGCTCTTTTTTCCCACTTCAATTTCCTTCTTGGAAATGGCTTCAGGTTGGTATCTTGAAAGCCCACCAGGAAAGCTTTAACCCTTGGAGACCTTTGGCAGGACTCAAGAGCTCAGCAGCTGGACCCCAATTTAAAGTGTCGGGCTGGCAGCTGACCCCCCGGGCCCGGCAATGCCACCCGGAGAGAGGCGGCTCCGCACATCGCTCCGCACATCTGGCAGGCTTTGGGATCTCTTTTAGCAGTCGCTCCTTGCCAGACTGCGGTCAGGACAGCAGCTCCCCGAGGTTTCATCGCTACAAGCGACAGGAGAGTCAGGCTTTTTAGTACCCTTCTCTGAGATCACTTGGATTCCTGGCAACTTTGCTCTTATCTCAGTGTGGGGAAGTCCAAGCCAAGCTGGCTAACAGTCATCTTAGATGAAGGGCAGAAAATAAACCTATCAATCAGCTGCAAAGAGCATACAGCAGCATGAAGAAGCACATTAGAGGCAAAGTGGACCTGTCAGAGACTCAGCGTGAGGTGCCTCTTGGGGAGGAGAAGCTCCAATGCTTCAACGTTGCCTCTTTAGAGATAACTCAGTCTCATTTTCTGTGGGTGCTTCATAAAACAATTAAATGTCTTCAGAGTACAGTTATCTTTCCTCTCTGGGAATGTTTCCAGCTCACTGAGTTACAGCATCACCACAAAGAAAATGAAATTTTATAATTATTGAAGACAGCTATAAGAAGAGCGTAATGCTGTTTAACCATCGAGTTGCTGGTAGCATTGGGGCAACGCCACGGAAGGCAGGTTCAGAGGCTTTGGCCTGGCTCTTCACCCTCCTGGTGCCATCAGGGTCCGGGGTCCGGGAGGAAGCTTGGGCATTGCTTGGAAGCGCTCGGGACCACAGAGAGGTGCTGCCCCGGCGCTGCCGGCTGCAGGGCTCCCTGCCTTTACCTGCTCTCCCGGGCGCGGATCAGGAGGGGCTGGTGCGTGCCACAAACAGGGAGCGGGGTGATCTGTAGGACTCAGCAGAGCGGACACACGAGCATGCAGTGTCATAGCAGCAGGACTTTTACAGCAAGCACTTATTTAAACCCATTTTTTTATCCGCAATGAGTAATACTAAAAATTGAGTTTCAACTCATTCTCTCTCCCTTCCCACCCACTGTCCGTTCCCTTCCCACCCACTGTCTCCTCTTGCTCTTGCTGTCCTTCAGGCCACCCCTTCTCCACCCTGTCCCCCGTTGACCAGTCACTCCCTAGCTTCCGAAGTCCTCCATCAACCTTTCTGCTTCCGCAACTGTGTTTATTGCTCTTCTCTTCCTTCCTGTTGCAGACACGCTTCCCTTCCTCCCCCGGTGATGTCCTCGCTTCGAGTTTGCCGGTGTTGGGTTGCAGATGCCTTGGACAGGGCCTGGGCCTTGCAGCGGGCTTGGTGTATTCCTGGCCAGCTGTCAGTAACACGTTACGCCGGCGGAGCCTAAGGCAGCTCTTTGAACGCGTTCCCATGCTCGTCTCTTTGGCTCCGCTTCTCCAAGCTTCTTCTGTTACAGCCTCAGCCCACTTACAGAAATCACTTCTAATTTTGTAGTTCATAAAGCCAGAAATGTAATTGCAAGCATATCAGCGACTTCCTTTTCTCAAGCCAGGACTCCCTTGCAAATGTTTTATTTCCTGGGATGTTAAAAAAAAAACCTTGATTTACAGCAGAAACTGGAAAATGGGATCTCCAAGCCTGGCATATATGACTACCTGGCTTTCCTGGATAGGCCACAATTTTTCTGATTTTGATCAAAGCTTTATCACCACATTGCCACGCAGTGCCAAGCGAGCACACGCACGTGGCAGGAACCAGTCTGCCGTGCTCGTGCAGAGCCTGAAACAGCAGGGTCCTCACCCGCAGCGAGGGCTACTTACTCATATTGTAATGCCAACAACAGGAATTAAACATGGGTGTAATTTTGCATGAAGAGTCTTTTAATTTAACTTACACCAGAGTGAGAGGAAAGCTAGTTCAGCAGCTGAGACGTTAGCCTGTGGCTTGTACGCTGCAGATTTCATTTCCAACACCGAGGATGTCACTTGTGCCTGAACTCACCCCACTTTATGCATTTGGAGCCTAACAAGCGGGGCGCCTCTCTTGGAGAGCTCCGCAGGCTGAGACCAGCCGCACGGTGCCCGATTCATGCGCCAGAGACGCCTGCCCTTCGCTGCCGGCTCCACCAGGACCAGTGCCTGCCAGGACCTCGGTCAGGTAACTTAATTAAGGTCTGAAGTCAGGCTGGATGAATATTTGTTCTTCATCTTCATCACGGTCATCACAGAACAAGGTGAAAATTTTACTTTCCTACGCAGTGGGGATTTGGGAGGCGAAAACCAGCCTCTTGTCCAGCCTGTGCGGTACCTCCACAGACGGGACTTGGCACAGCTGGCTCTGCTAGTGGGAGAAAGTGAGGATCAGTCAGGCACGTTCTTCAGCGTGATGGGCCATATTGACAGAAAACGCACATAAAGCCTGCTTTCCTGAGCCCTGTACAAACAAGCAGGATGACAGTTTCCTTGCTTAGAAATCCACATCTACTTCCAGTGGAAGTACTTTATCCAGAAGAAGTCTCCTGTGGGGCCCAAGGCCATGCAACCCCAACACAGCCAGCGCCCATCTCCCCCACTGGGATCCCGGCTGCACAGCTCTGCCCCTTCCCCAGCACCAGCTTTGCGCAGTGAAAACTTTGCAAGGGTAGGTCCCAGGTGACCAGGGAGCTTCAGGGCTTTGGCTCAGACCTTCATACGGTTGCCTGTGCCTCCTGTGGTGGCCTCCACTGTTTCAGTTGTTGCAGAAAGGAGGTTTAATTGCTCTTTCCATTGAAGTCGAGCATCAAGTCCAGGTTGGACGGGGCCCTGAGCAACCTGGTCTAGTGGGTGGCGTCCCTGCCCATGGCAGGGGGGCTGCAGTTAGGTGATCTTTAAGGTCCCTTCCAGACCAAGCCATGATTCTATGACTCTATGATCTTTTGTGCCCTCATCAGATTTTGTCAGGTTTGTGAGTGATGTCAGCCATCAGCTGCATGCCAACACGCGCGGCTGAGCTGCTCGGGTACTGCACCAGCAGAACCATGAGCTACTTCTGTGACCAAGAACGGGCTGGAAAACCCAAAGCCGGCGTGGATGACTGAACATCATCAAGCAGATCTGCTAGCTGTGTTTTCCTTTGCAGATGAGTGCTCATCTGCTCCTGAAAGCTGTCAAAAGAACTGCTAAGAAGTCTTTCCCCCTCGGAGCTCTGCCAGCCCTCCCCGTCCCACCACGCTGGCGAGTGAAGAAGCCCGGCTCTCCGGGGAGCGTCGCTGGAAGCCGGAGCTCACACAAAGCGTACAAGTCACTACCGCAACCGGCATCTGCAGAGGGATTACTCACGTTTCAGAGAGAGAGGCTGGCGACTGCGCCAGGCAGGAACTTCTGCACGCTCTCTGCTTCTGGCCATGGTTTGCTCTGCTGTGGGGGTTCAGGCAGGACAAATCCAGAGCTCCCCCTGCGAGCAGGCAGGCACCGTGAGACGGGCGGTAAGCAACGTCATTACAGCACGCAGGCCAGCTCTTTAAATGCTAAAAAGCCTGAAAGGCATAAGAATATAGGGCTACTGGGGAGGTGCAGAAGCCAGAAGCGGACGGTGGCAGACAGACAAATCACCGCCCTGCACCCATCCCCTCACCTCGAGGAGGTCACCATCTGTACCGAAGGCTGGAGGAATGCTTCTTAGCCTGCCCAGGTGGGCGTAATTGCTTGTGTTTGGGATATGCCATGTGGGAAGCTCCCACACCGACCCTCTGCAGCCGAAGACTAAGAAATACCAATTGAATAAGGAACCGATTCTTTTTTTTCTGAACTAGCTTTCAGACACGGCTGCACCTGTACAGAGCTGGCTGAGCCTGCAGCTGACGCCGCTCGCTGCAGGAGGCGGACATTTTGCTCGTACTTACTCAGAGAGGCAATTTCTGGGAAGCAGACTGAAACAAAGGCAATTGGGACGGCGAGAGGAATGGAGTCACTTTTTATGTCGCAATTAACTGAAAGCAAAGAAAGTGACGGCGTCCTACAGCGGCACAGGCCTCCTCCTGCCTCGTGGACTCTCCGCCTGCCTCCAGATGTGCCTGCAAATTATTATATAAAAAACAAACCAAATTATTTGCCCCAAATTGAAAAAAAAAAAAAACAATGAGCAATCAAAAATAATTTCGTCATAAATTGCTGAATTTGGGGTTGCTTCACAACTGCTAAATTTCCATTGCAAAACAATTCATATGGGAGATTTTTGCCAGCCTAATTCTTACCCTTGCCCTTCTAATTAATAAGATGGTGGCCTTACAGCTTGATTCTGTTTTCTGGTTTAGTTACACTGTTTAGAAATGTGCTAATGATTCATTCTGCTCGCAATTAGATGCAGCAGTCAGACTCTTCCCTGCACTTCTGCAAAGTTTGCTGGGAAGAGGGGCAATGCAAGCAGAGCACGGAGAAACCAGTCATAGATCCACAAAGAAAATCGATGGCAGTTAGTTGGCAAAATACATTTGGGGATCTGGACCTGTATTTAATGCGTGTCATTATCTATTTGCAGGAGACAAAAGACATGAGGGAAAGCAGTTTCTCTCTGTCTGCGGAGAGCTCAAAAGGTATTTTTCAACATTTCATATTCCACTTCTTTTTTTTGTATTAAAAATCCAGGTCTCTAAAGATCTACCCTTTAAAATTGCCTCTAAAGTGTAATGGCAGACACCATGAAATCCTGGCACCAGAAAACTCAGGGAAATGAATTTCCATTGTGGCTGTGCATAAATTTGTTCCTTGCTGAAGCGGAGCCTGAAAAGTGACGGAGGTTTTTATGCCTTGTGTTTGCAGGGCTTTGAGGCTTACATTTCACAAGGGGTGCAGATGCACCGCTGTTAGCTCCTTGGAAGCTGCCGTGTTTACAAGGCTCAGACTGGCTGGGCTGTGTTTCAGCCAAGTCAAGTCACAGAAGATTGTGTTCCAGCCTTCTAATCACCGGCCAAACTATATTTTGACATACACTACCGCAGAGGAAACATTGCCTATTTGGGAAGGAAGGGTACAGCACCTCTTAATGTAGCAGGACTTGGTCCGAGGTCAAGCCAAGAAGTCAAGTCAGCAGGTCAGGGTCCAAACCAGAGAGGGAGACGTTCAAGCATGGCCATAGCTGCAATGTAGCTCGTGCGACGGCCCCGAGGGCAGGATCCTGAGCTTAAGGGCAGCTCGGGAGATCCCCACAAGGCTTCTCACTGCTCTGTCCCACACAGCGCGCTGATCCCAGGCCCGGGACGTGTATACCCACAGCAGAGCTGGCCTCGGGCACAGGCAGCCGAGCCCCGAGGAGGGGAAGCGGCTGTGCTGAAGGCCCTGCCAGCAAGGGCTGGGCTTGGAGAGCCACGCGCTGGGAGCCGATCCCCGTGCTATGCAAAGCCATGGGTGCCGGGCAGGGCAGGCACCACGGGGCAGCTCCGCGGTCCGAGCCAGGGTGCTGTGTGCTACAGGCAGGGCTCAGCTCCGGCCTGGGGGGCTGCAGGGGGACACCGAGGGGTCCAGGGGTCCCCAGGGCTGGGCGGCTGCTGAGCTGTGAATGCCACATTTCTAAATGTGTGGGCTTCGGTGTTTGTTAAATGGTTGCTCTATGATAAGGAAGCTTTTCTGTGACCACAGCTGGCCGGCGGTTGCAGTGCACACCTGGAAAGGGTGTTTCTGTCACCCGTTTGTTGCCTGTCCTCTGAGGAGCAGTGCCTGTTGGTAGCCGGCGGGCAGCGCCAGGAAGCCCACCAAGTGTATTTGCACTGGTGGGTCTAAGGCTGGCAGAGGTGGGTTTGCTCTGATAAGCCAAACGCTAGTCCTGTTGCCTGAGCAGGCCTGTACTGGAATGTAGGCAAGAAGAGAAAGCCTCCGCTGTGACATTAACCATGGGCAAGGTCTTACAAGGATTTTGTTTGTTGCAGGAAGAAGATTTGATTTTGCTGAGGTTAGAGAGGGCAACCGGTAATCCTGCACAATTTCTCTTTCGGAGCCCTTGTTTCAGGTTGACGGGCGGGAGGCGCACGCAGACGTCACAGCGCGGAGTCGCACGCCAGAGTCTGCAGGTACAGCGGCTGAGCAGTTCCTTCCTTTCTTCTGTTTTCAAGTTGCCGCTCAGTTTCTGCAGGAGATCGTAGATTACAGGAGAGGAAACACTGACAAAGTTGCCGAGTACTTCTACTATCCCACAGTTTAACTTGCATCCCTCACGTGCCGAATGCACGTTTCTCAAAGGCTTACTCCCTCCATAGAGCCTTGCGCGCTCTGGTGCTGCCGACGTGACGGTATTTGCCGGGTGTCTCTATCTGCATCTTCCCTCTGTACCTGGTAGGGACAGCACTGCCCGGGCAGAGGTCAGCGCTCCTCAGAGAGGACAGCAAATACCAGACATGGCGCATGCCTGCGCCGGTGCCTAAGCTCCGCTCCAGCCTCTGTCTTGCCAGGGACTGCTGCTCTCCTTGCCCGTGGCCACCCGCGGGCTCCCGGGCTCCAGCACCCACTATCTGGCTTGTGCAGAGCCCCGATGCCGTGATGCTCAGCCGTGCCGAACGCCTTCAGCTCCAGGCTGAGGGCTGTACCCACAGGGACTCTGCCGTCTCCCCCTCTCGTACCGCCTTTCTCTCCGCCAGCCTGCACGATGCCCCTGGCTTCACCAAGTCTGGAAAACCTCTGGTTTACGGCTTTCTCTGCTACAGCTCTAGCCCTCCAGAATCGCCGTCATTTATCTCTCTGCATCATCAACTCTCCACCCGTTTCAAATTTAATTGAAAGCACATTTTCTCCCTTGCCTGTGGTTCCTAAATTATACACCCAGCTCATTTCAAAATATCAATTCAGAAACTTGGCAAGGTGATTATTAATAACAGCTCTGTTCTTCTCCGGAGGAGAAATAATACCAGAAATATGTGAAATGTGTACACAGTTGTCATTCTCTCTCTCCTCTTTTGCCAAACACTCTGCTCTTTACAGGAAATAAAAACAACCCTACACCCAGTATTAAGTGGTGGAGACTGTGTAGTCAGCGAGCAGCCACAACGAACCAGGGCAGGATTCCTTCGCCCGTTCTGAAATCAGGGCGATCGCTGCCCTCTGCGATGCATTAGCGCCTGGCCATACGTAGATCAGCAGCACGTATAGCCCAGCTTGGCGAGCTGTATACACGGCGATCTGAAGCCCAGCTGGAGCCACACGGTTTCTTCATTCACTTGTGTGGAGCAGCAAAGTACATGATGGATATAAATATGCGTAGCTAGTCATGGCAAATTGTGCTTCGGCTATAATGAAGCTATTCATGGTGTTATCCCAAGAGTTGACATGGAAGATGGGCCAGCGCTTCCCAGGGACCCGCAGCTGCTGGGAAGCACTGCGCTGCGGGCTGGCCTGCAAGCCCTGGCCTGGCAATGGGTTAAGAACATGTTTTTTCCTTTCTTCTTTTTCTTTTTCAAACTGTACTTATAAAACGTGTAGTAGAGTACTGATGACTATTTGACGGCCTGTGGTGCCACAGGACGTGCAGTGAGGAAGCTCGGGGTCTCTCCCGAAGCAAACCCGCACGTACGGGTGCTGTGGCCAGGGGGGAGCGGGGCTCGGCGATCCAGGCATCCCCCCTCATCCCCTGTTCCCGTGCCATCCCAGCAGAAGCCAGGGCTGTCCTTCCCCCTGCGCACCAGGGAAAGAGGGCAGCTTTCCCAAGTCCTTCGGAGGACGAGGGGGGAACAGAGAGATGGGGTACCTCTAACTCCTGTGGCGGAGGGACAACAACGAGGGAGAGAGAAATCCTCCAGGGATGGATTCAGGCACGGAAGGGGATCTGTGTTTTTAGCCTTGCGAGATAACGAAGACTCAGCTAGCAATCACTTTGTTTTGAGAGGAGGGTAAACCATAAAAGAGGCTATAGAGGCATCCAGGAGCTTTTGACTGAAGATTTGCCCTCGCGGTGGTAAGGCCCAGACCTCTTCAGAGGCATTTAGGGACTGTAGGGAAAGACGTGCCCACACAAACAAGAGCCAGCTTGCTGCTCACCTTACCCAGTAATGCCAGTGCCTCCAGCTATCGTGCCCCAGTGCAACAGCCCCTTCCTCAGCCTCTAGGGTGCTGAGGGCCTGTGTAAAGGATCTTGAAAACATGGGTTGTTTTCAAATAAAAATATATAAATTGAATGTCTCGTATCAGCAAGAGCCTCCGGACGAGAAAGTCTGGTCCCGGTAAGGGCCTTTGGCTCTGCGCTTGTCTGGCAGATAAAGCACTGCTCTGCCTGCCTTGTGCAATCCTTTCTCCCAGTTACGGCTCACTGGCTCCGCTCCAGTACCTCCCTCCCATACAAGTGTGTTTTTCTAAGAACTGATACTCTTCAAGTGTTTAAAACACAAGAGTTTAAAGGGAATGGGCTATGTTTTGGAAGAGGTTGGCCAAGTTCCCTGTTTTCTGCCGGGCAGCCGATAAGTTTCCACTCGAATGGCGTGGGAGTGACAGATGCCCCGCTGAGAGCGCCTGGAGCAAAGCCCTGCAACCCCAGGGGACGGGAAAGGCAGAGGCTGACAGCGAGCCTGTCCCCAGGACCCCCGGCGGTCGGTCACCGCTCTGCCCCCTCTCCTGGGGCTGCCTGCGCTGGGTCTGACCGCCACAGGAGCTGGGCTGTCACTGGACCGTGGCTGAGCCAGGGCACTCATTTCACACACACCACCACACGACACGAACCTGCCAGGTCCTACGAGACACGAGCCTCGCTCCTCGTGCTGCCTTTGACGTGGGTCTCCTGCAGCGTCACCGTGCCTTTGCCACCCGAGCCCCCCACGCTGCTCACCGCTGCCGAGGGTCTGCACTGTGCAGAGCGTGGCCCCTGGCTTCTGCAGCACGGGCAGGAGCCAGCCTGGGTCATCCACCGCTTCCATCCACCCGTGCCATGGGCTTCACCCTCTCAACCCAACCGTTACCATAACTGCCAGGCCACCTCTAAACCCTGTCCCTAAGCACCACATCCACACGGCTTGAACACTTCCCGGGACTGTGATTGCACCCCTGCCCTGGGCAGCCTGGGCCAGGGCCTGACCACTGTCTCCATGAAGAAGTTTTCCCTAACACCCAACCCAGCCCTGCCCTGGCGCAGCTTGAGGCCGTTCCCTCTCGTCCCAGCGCTTGTTCCTGGGGAGCAGAGACCGACCCCCCCGGCTCCAGCCTCCTTTCAGGCCGTTGCAGAGAGCGATGAGGGCTCCCCTCAGCCTCCTCTTCTCCAGGCTGAGCCCCCCCAGCTCCCCCAGCCGCTCCTCCCCAGCCTTGTGCTCCAGCCCCTGCCCCAGCCTCGCTGCCCTGCTCTGGCCACGCTCCAGCCCCTCCATGGCCGCCTTGGGGTGCGGGGCCCAGCGCTGAGCACAGCACTCGAGGGGCGGCCTCACCAGTGCCCAGCGCAGGGGCACCATCACCTCCCTGCTCCTGCTGGCCACACCGTTCCTGATACAAGCCAGGGTGCCACTGGCCCTCTTGGCCACCTGGGCACCCTGCTGGCTCATGTCCAGCGGCTGTCGACCAGCACCCCCAGGCCCTTTCCCGCCGGGCAGCTCCCAGCCGCTCCTCCCCACGCCTGCAGCGGTGCCTGGGGTTGCTGTGCCCCCAGGGCAGGACCCGGCCCTGAGCCTTGCTGACCCTCACCCCGGGGCCTGGGCCCATCGCTCCAGCCTGGCCAGGGCCCTCTGCAGGGCCTCCTGCCCTCCAGCAGATCAACGCTCCCACCCAGCTTGGTGTCATCTGCAAACTGACTGAGGGTGCCCTCCATCCCCTCACCCAGATCATGTGTCCTCTCAGAATGAGGACCTCACACGAGCCAACACACCGGCACACATCCGCTAGCTGATTCAGCACGTCAGACGCTTGTTTCACCTTGTGCGCTGAGACTTCAGGGGCAGATGGTAGATAGCACCAGCAGAAACCACAGCCCCCATTTCAGGAAAATGGAGCCCATCACAGGCCTCTTTTGCCAAGTCATTTGTTGTTAAAAGCCACGTTCGCTCTTCCTCTGCCTTGGTGGGGACAGACCTGGATTTTGGAAAGCACGGCATTAACCTACTTCATGCAGAGAGCCTGATTCATGTTCATTTACTACGGTGGAGGAGTACTGCTCGTGGAAGGCGGTGAAATTGCACACAGCAGCACTAAGCATGACGAAGATTTGTAAAATGAAGAGCTTCGGCTTCTAAGGTATCAGTGCACTCCTTCTTGGGTTAGGACTTCTGCACTGAGATGTCCTCAGAATTGGGAAAAAACCCCAACAGCGGACGGTTTGATGCCCCATCATATGGGTTTGATGCCACCTCGTGGTAGTTTCATGTCCTGATTTGCGAGGGAAGGGTTTCACTCTTTTGGGATGTTCCCCAAGCGTCTTCCTTAGGAAAGAGAAACGGTTTGGAGAAAGGATGAAGATGTTACAGACATCCTGCTCTGCCCCTCATTGCTGATTTGCAGCACTGCCTCCAAACAGCGTTGTTAATAAATGTTAGTACGAACTCAAAACGCCGGGATTGCAAATTATACTCGGTAGCGTTATGTGGAAATGCCTACAGGACAGGGATGTGGCCATTAGAGAATATGCCGAGGTGTCCCGACATAAAACTTCAGCCACAGTTGCCTTGTCATCCAAGGACCTCGGACAAACACTTCCACCCCATTTGCAGCGAGCTTTGCGGATTTGGAGAAGCTCTTTCCTCCCTTGGAGAGCAACTTCCTTCTGCAGCCCAGTAGTTATTGCACTGTGCTAAGAGCGTAACAACGCGCTGCGTTCCACCACCCTTTTAAAGGTGGGACAGGAGAAGTTACAAAGCCTAGTACCACTATTTCAGCTGAGGATTGGATCTTTCAAGAGAAAATTGGCTCTCCTGCCCTCTCCGTAATTCCGCCTATTCGCCAGGAAATTTCATAGAGCATTTCAGCCTTTTATACAGTAAATGGCTTCTGTTGCTTTTGTTTGCCCTTTGAACTGTGGAAAAGATACCATTTTACAGCTGACTGAACACATTCTTCAGATGTTATAATATAAAACTATCATGTTTATTGATTGAATAATCATGGACTATGTAAAAATTGCAGCAAAATGACTCCCTGTTGCACGCTTTTTTCCTAGCCTCAGGCATCCTCGTGTTCGAAATGGCATCACATCAGGCCCTGCACAAGTGCTAGATCCTGAAGGCAGCGGAGCTGTGATGCTGCTGCGGCTGAGCTAATTACTCTGGGGTTTCAGCTTGGCTGATTAACTGCCATGTAGCCCTATAATATCACAGTCATTTTGGTTTCAATTCTGGAACCATCTTGGACAGCGCTAGTCTGGGGGGAAAGAACCTCTGCAAACCACGCAGCTCCGCTGCGCAACGTAGACATATGTCGTTTTACCGTAAATCTGAATGAAATGACTTTTGCAACGGCACATAACGCAGCCGTTAGCGTTTAGGTGCTTCTCTGCAACTTGTTCGCCAGACTGGACACGTTCTGAATGTCCAAATTCGGCCGGTTGTTAACCCATTCTCTAGCTGAAGGCATTCGACGGGATGCGACATGCGTATTTGTTGATATCACTTTCTGTTAAGTCCTATTTGACCGAAATTCTTCATCTTTGCTCTTTCCTTAAAATCTGCACGTTTGAATGTGATCACAATCCATGCACAAATTAGGGTGGAAAAACGGACTAGCTTTAAAAAGACTTTCACAAATGCCCATCTGAAAAGGCTTAAAAGGCTGAAGGTGCTGAGAAGCAGGACACCAGTGAGCGATATCTGTGTAGCAATCAATCCTCTTTCTCCCACAAATGGACTTGGAAAAGTGCAAGCTGATATTTGCTTGATTAAAAGGTATTTTCAGCAAATGTGCAGTTTTGCTGAAATGTTGCTGTTGACTGTGGACGTATTGCTTAGATGCCACGGTCTCAGGCCCTTGAATCTCTTCATAAGAGGGATCAACACCTTGACTGAAACTGGAGCTAGTGTAGCACATCGCTAGATGTGCTACATGTGCTAGATGCGAAGAATCACAGGTTTGGCAGCATCTGGAGTACGCGTTACACCTTTGTTGAGCTCTGTTTAAATCACAGCGATCGAGGCGAACAAAAGACCTTTGTTGTATTTGCCCTCACTTCCACAGCCAACAGATGTGGAGGGAGCAAAGAGGCGTTCTGATGTAGCAGAAACACATCCCTCTGCCTGCTCTTCAGTGGAGAAAGAGGCATGATAAAGAGCTGGCAACGGTGATTAAAACACGCACTAACCAGCCTTCTCCTCTGCAGGGACTGACTCTTAACTGCGTAACGCCTTCCCGAGGAGGCGCAGAAGTGCGAAGGACGGCGTATCCAGCCCGGTGTCCAGCTGCCCGCCGGAGAGGGCGCGGGCCCCACACCGGTCCTGTCTGCCGGCTCTGGGCAGGGCCTGCAGGCACCACAGGCTTTCGAAGCTCTCGCCAGATGGGCGCGTTTCGGCAGTGTGAATCCCACCGCGCACCGGTCAGCCTCTGACCCGGTCTGTCTGTCGGTGATTAAGCCATCTGGATGTTCTGCCATCTGAGTCCAGAGAGGACAAAACGGGCCAAAGTTTACTGCTTCTGAAAACCCCAACTCCCATCGCCCTGTGCCCACCGTGGTTTTGGTTACGACCCCTCCCTCAAATATAAACTTCGCCATGCCCTGCCTTCCTCTGCTGCTGCTGTGTCTGGAAAGAACGGGATCTACCCGAGGGGACTCCGCACCGCGGATCGCCTATGACTCGAGGAGCATCTCCTGCTGGCATTTTAGCTCTCCGTGGGGAGCTGATTATTCATGTTTTGTTTGCTGGTTCAACTTATTTTTAGTTGACAGAAACAGCTGTGAGGGGGAGAAGAAATAAGGAACAAAAGCCAGTAGCGTGGTTAACTTTTTACCTTAAAACACTTCTCAATTAAAAGAAGCTAAATATTCCCTGTGCTCCCGGTACCGCTTTTCCACGTCAGCAGCCGCTGGGCGCCCCAGGAACATTGCGCAGCGGACGGAGGAGGGGGTGGACCTGCACGGGAGAAAGCCTGTCCCCAGCGGCTCGTCCCCCGTGGTCACTGCGCAGGGCTGCAGGCCACCTAGCCCCCAAGCTCAGCCGCCCCAGCCATAACATGAGATCACTGGTGAGATGTCAAAGCTGTCCCAACCCCTTGCAAGGGTGTATGGGCAGAGACGCACCCACAAGTTCATGTTCTACCGATGAAAAACGCTTGTGAAATCGAGGGTTGTCCTTAAATAAAACTCATGCACACGCTACCAGGAAGAAACCTCAACTGCACTGGGAGCGACGATGTTTATTCAAGGTGCACAACGTTGGGAAAGTTTCCAGCCGCCACAAATCACGACACGGTCATTTTATGTCCCACAAAATGACAGCTCCTCTTCTTGCTGCTCTTTTCTGAAAGACTCACAAAAGCCTTCAGGTGAGCTAAAGCAATAACTGATTTTTCCCATCGCTTTGTTTGTCTGCCAGCCTTTTCAATGCACCTCTTTATCGCTTTCTGCTCTTTGCATTCTGAGGATCAGGGCTTTCCCTGAATCCTAGACTCAGGTTTGAACTTTGACTCCTAATGGTCTTCCTAATTCCCCCTCACCCTCACCCAAGGCCACAAAGGGGCAGGAGCAGGGCTCTGGGGAGGTAAAGGGCGATGCCGCAGTTCAGGACATCAGAAATGGGCTCTGTCTGTGCAGCTCCATTCCTTCCTCCAGCACACATTGAACCACAGAGCGCTCTGGGCTGGCAGGGCCCTTCCCAGCCCATCCCGTCCATCCCCCTGCCAGGGGCAGGGACAGCTTCACCCAGATCAGGGTGCTCAGAGCCCCGGCCAGCCTGGCCTTGAAGGTTGCCAGGGATGGGGCATCTCCCACCGCTCTGGGCAACCCCTGCCCGTGTCTCACCACCCTCAGCGTAAACAATTTCTTCCTTCTATCCAGTCTGCATCTCCCCTCTTTCACTTTCAAACCCTCCCCCCGTGTCCTGTCGCTACAGGCCCTGCTAAAAAGCCTGTCCCCCCCTTTCTTGTCGGCCCCCTTTAAGCACGGCAAGGCCGCAGTGAGGTCTCCCCGCAGCCCCCTCCTCCCCAGGCTGAACCCCCCCAGCTCTCAGCCTGCCCTCACAGCAGAGCTGGGCCACCCTCGGAGCATTTCGGTGGCCTCCCCTGGCCCCGCTCCCACAGCTCCATGTCCTTCCCGTGCTGAGGACCCCCGAGCTGGACGCGGGGCTCCAGGGGGGTCTCCCCAGAGGGGGCAGAGGGGCAGAATCCCCCCCCTCGCCCCGCTGCCCACGCTGCGGGGGATGCAGCCCAGGAGACGCTTGGCTTGCTGGGCTGCCAGAGCACATTGCCGGCCCGTGGCCAGCTTTCCATCCCCCAGCACCCCCAAGTCCTTCTCGGCAGGGCTGCTCTCCACCCCTCCATCCCCCAGCCTGTGCTGACACCGGGGGTTGCCCCCACCCAGGTGCAGGACCCTGCCCTTGCCCTTGTTGAACCCCATGAGGTTCACCCAGGCCCCCCTCTCCAGCCTGCCCAGGTCCTCCCTGCTGCTCTTGCTCCAGCACTGACACCCTTGGGCCTCGGCCACTCAGGGTGGGAATAAATTAGGTGGAAATAAGACGCAAGTGTTCCCTCAGCGGTTTGTCTGGTGTAGCTCCCTTGGCCCTGCAAGCCCTGGTGCCGGAGCAGGTGGCTGTGGGTGAGCAGTACCGCGGCGGCGGGGAAGGCTGCTGCCGGCTGGGACTTAGCGTGGAGGAGGGAATCTCGGCCCTCGGGGGAGCCCGGGCCACCGCTGTGCCCTGGCCACCTGCGGGCTGCCACCTCCGTGCCAGCCCCGGCTGCGGGAGCCGGCGGAACATGGCCGCGGCCGGAGGGAAGGGGCGCGCAGCCGGCGCCGGCTGCCATGGCAACGCCCCCGCGCGGGGCGGGGGGGGGGTGGGGGGCTCGCCCCGTACGCATGCGCCGCAGCCGCCGCGTCCGCGAGCTGCTCGAACCGCCAACTGCCCCAATTCGAATTCGCATCCTCGGTGCCCAATCACGGCCCGCGGGGCGGGGCGGGCACCGCCCCTCATCGGCGTCCCGGCCAATCAGAGAGCCTGCTGTGTTTAAAAAAAAAGTGCGCGCGGCCGGTAGGCGTTGCTCGGGGGAGCCGGGCCTATGGCGGGCGGGGGGCGGGGCGCAGGGGGCGTGTCCTGGGCGGAGCTCGCCGTCTGAGAGCCTCGCTGAGCGGCGAGGGGGCGTGTCCTCCGCGGGAAGCCCCGCCCCCGAAGGGAGCCCCGCCCCCCCGCCGGCCGGTGCGGCCCCGCCCCCTCCGGCGCCCCTCACTCGGAGCCGCTCTGGGCGCGGCGGCCGGCGCTGCCCGCTCGCTCCCCGGGGACGCGGCGCGATGAAGGCGGGCGGTGAGTGCGGGCCGGGCCTGCGGGCCCCGCGGGCGCCGCTTCGTCCCTTTTCCTCCCTGCCCCGCAGCTCCGAGGGGCTCGGCCGCCGCCTCTCCCCCCGCCCCGCCGCGGGCTCCCCCTGAGGGGGCTCTGAGGGCGCTGGGGGCGGGAGGGCCGCGCCCCGGGGTTGCGGGTCCCGGCCGGGCACCGCCGCGACTCCCGCCGGTGCCTGAGGGGCCGCCGGGGCCGGCAACGGCCGCGGGGGCCGGCGGCGGCGGGGCCCTGGCGGCTGCGCGCCGAAATTCAAACGGCGGCGGGGGGCGGTGCGGGCCGGGCGGGGGGCCCGGGGGGGCACGGCCAGGCCGGGCGGCGGCTGCCCGGGGCCTCCCGCTTCAGGGACGGCTCCGCCGGCGGCAACGGCCCGCGGGGCGCTGCCCGCCGGGGCGCGGGGCCCTGCCCGAGGCCGCTCCTTTCCCGCTCTGACGGTAGCTGTAGCTGGCGGACGTGTCCGAGCGCTCCTGCCCTGCTGCCTTCGAAGCCAGGTGTTAAGAAACGTGGACTGTATGCGGAGGAACATCTAAGACGTCTTCTGGGTGCAGATTGACATGGGGGGAACCCCATTCAAACGTAAAAAGGGTTTTTTACTGGGAGGGTGGCACAGGTCGCTGCCCGGAGCGGTTGCGGGGTCTCCGTCCCCGGGGACGCGGTCCTGCGCAGGCCGCTGTAGCCAGCCCCGCTTGGGCAGGGCGGTTGGGCTGGGTGGGCTCCAGGGGTCTCTCCCACCCTCAACCACTCCGATTGTGTGAAGCAGCAAATTGAAGATTTCCCTGTGCGGCTTCCTGTCTTTTGAAATCGAGTTTTCCTCTTCCCGGAGCTGCCCAAGTGCCCCGTGCTCCCCCGTCATTCAGACGATCAGACAGGTTTAATTGGCACGCCAGCATAGAGTCCGTTTCTTTTTCATGGCAATAATACTGCTGAAGTTTTCACCAGAGGGGGGATGAGGATGGGAAGGATAGCAGCATTCTGCCCTGCGCACATCAAAAAGTTTTTATTTTCATGGGAATAGGTAACAGGTAGGTACGTGCTACTGGTGAGACATTGGATGCTATTTTACATCAGGCTGCTGGTTCATTTCGCTAAACCTGAAGTGCTAAGGACGTTCATAGCATATATGAACAGAAAAACCGCTATGAGCACAGTGGTAGCCATGGCTCGTGGATCCCTGAGGAATCTGCAGGCTCCTCTTAAGGATCCTGCTGAAAATCCAGCTAACCTTCCCTTTGCAAACTGAAAAACCTGTATTAAGTAACTGAGCCTGATGCAGCAACTTTGCTTTGAACAAACTGTCTGTAAACTTTGCATTGGCTATCCGTTCTGTAAGTCTGGACGCATCCCGGTCCCGTGGGCTGACCTGCTCAGGGAGAGACGGGGCTGTAACTGGCCAGTCTGTATGGTTTTGCCATTCACTGCCTCTGCAGCTGGAAAGAGCTGTTGCTCTTATCTTCTCAAAGAGAAACGCAATGCGTTGCTTCTCCGGTCTCTCACTGAAGTTCCGTGTGAAGGACTGGACATTAGTGTGAGATCACGAGGCTTTCCATATGTCAGGTTATAACCGGGAGATGTTAAACACCTAAAGTAGAAGAGCAGGCAAAAGGGGAAAAAATATTAATGGAGAAAAATTTTTGCCTAATTAAAATTCTCTGTCCTCACCCTGACTTTTCAGCCACCTTCTGCTTTCATTGTAAAAGAAGAACTGGAGAGCTGCCTCTTTCTCTCAGCTTATGCCTTTGACCCTGTAATCTAGCGAGAGTACACAGCTCTGACTCGGTTCACTTCGTAGATAACATGGGGTGGTTTGGTATAGGTATTACACTACTCCTTTGACTCTACTGTTTTCATTTATGTCAAAAAATATTCAAACTAATAATGAGCTAGTGAAAATAAGGTAAGCAATCCTAGCATGTGCATACTGCACAGTATTGGGCTCTCTAGCGGAGTCTGTGTCTTTTATTAAACTCTTTTAGAAAAAAGCCGGTAAATACATTTCCCAAGTATAATCTCTTTGTATAAGATTTGAACTAGATTTGGAAAACACAACCAAGAAATTTTCTGTAATAAAGACAAAGGCCCTTACATGGCCCTTTAATTTATGGGACTCAAGCTTTCACTTCAGAATTTATTTTTTTGAGCCCTCATGTCTGCAAAGAAAATGTTCAGCCTTTTTCTCGCTCAGAAATGGGCCTCTCTTGCTTGCGTGGAGTGCTCCTGAGAGCTACGAGAGGCTGACGTGGGAAAGGAGCAGCGCTGGCATCTCCGCTGTTGCATGGCAGGGCTCTGAAAGGTGCAGCGTGAGCTGGGACCGGTTCGGGTCCTCCTACCCAAGCACCGCTCTGCGAGGGTGATCCTTTGCTCCCACTTGCAGGCTGGCGGTGGGGAATGTCCTTTTTTTACCTCCTGGCACCTTTCACGGATTTGAATTTCTGCCATTTGTTAGTCCGACTGCTGAGGGTGTTGGGGCTCCTGAGTGCAGGCGGGGGCCAGGCTCTTAGCAGCAGCCCAAACGCTGCGCTGTCCCCAGGGGATGGGAAGGGGCCTGGCCTTCTACTGTGGAGCAGGAGTCTCTACCAGCAAGCAGTACTCATGTGCTCTTTTTGATTTTGCCTTATGTGTTAGATCGTTTTCCTCTCTCATAGAATCACAGAATTGTTAAGGTTGGAAAAGACCCTTAAGATCATCGAGTCCAACCGTTAACCCAGCACTGCCAAGCCCACCACTAAACCATGTCCTCGAGTACCACGTCTGCCCTTCTTTTAAATCCCCCCAGGGATGGGGACTCAGCCCCTGCCCTGGGCAGCCTGGGCCAGGCCCTGACAGCCCTTTGGGGGAAGAAGTTTTTCCCCATACCCAACCCAAACCTGCCCTGGCGCAGCTTGAGGCCGTTCCCTCTCGTCCCATCGCTTGTTCCTGGGGAGAAGAGACCGACCCCCGCCTCGCTACAACCTCCTTTCAGGCCGTTGTAGAGAGTCTCGGTGAATGCAGCGACAGTAAACCTTGTCTTAACAAGGAACAGAAGATGTGGACCTGGCAGTCAGGTTAACGGTTGGACTCGATGATCTCCGAGGTCTTTTCCAACCTTAATGACTCTATGATTCCATGTAGCGGTGGCCTTGGCAGTGCTGGGTTAATGGTTGGACTTGGTGATCTTAAAGGTCTTTTCCAACCTAAACGATTCAGCGATTCTATGATGGCGATGCCTTAGTCTGTGAATGCTACAAGGTGCTGACACTTGAACAAAAGGCCTCCTGGTTCTTGGGGGTCTTCCATGAGCACCCATGGCAGCAACCGGCTGCTTGGAAAGATGGGCTTTTGTCTTGAGCTGGTTTGGTGGGTCTTAACTTCCTCACCTCTCTGGTCACATTCCAAGGACTGCTATCAGCTGAGAAGGGAAAGTAAATGGAGGTAAATGAAGTTGTAGTAGTGACAGTTTAGTTAAACACAGTCAAATGATAAAGTTAGGGCATGGAGGGGTTCTCCTCAGTGAAGAGGACTTGAGCATGAGCCATCTCTGCTGAGCTCTGAGCTTAGGTGACTAAACTGAACGAGTCACTCACTACTTTGTGGCTTAGTCTTACAGCGTTACAGGACACATGCTAAATGTCTCTATGATTAAGATGTTTTAAGAAGTGTCCTATGCTTCAGTAAATAGGTACTCAAGTAAAGACGTGTTCGTGCACGCGTACGCTCTGTGGCGCCTTTTTTCCTCATGCTGTTCCATCACTAACTGAGGTGTCCCATGTTTTTGTTTTCCAGTGATTCACTGTAGATGTTCCAGGTGTTTTTCCTTCCCTTCAAAGCGAAGGATAAGAAAACGGCCTCGAGTCCTGACGTTGTTAAGTCTGCCCGAAGATGTTCTTTTTCACGTTCTGAAAGGCCTTCCCGCCGAGGACATCCTCTCGGTCAGAGCTGTGAGTCTGCTACTGCTTCCCCTCTGCCATGCGCCGTGGCTTCTCTCTGCCATTAGGAGCCAGGACTGCACGTGGAAAAGGCTGGCTTCTCGTGTCAGAGTAAACCTGAAGAAAACCAAAGAATACATGCAGTAATTAATGAGATTTTTGCTCTCCCAGTAGCAGTTTTATTTCTCAGTACTCAAGCTTAAGAAGATTAGCAGTAGTATTTGAGTGCT
Organism: Platalea leucorodia; assembly: GCF_965183815.1. Taxonomy (NCBI): domain Eukaryota; kingdom Metazoa; phylum Chordata; class Aves; order Pelecaniformes; family Threskiornithidae; genus Platalea; species Platalea leucorodia. The sequence goes on from NC_138827.1 coordinate 1,399,494, forward strand.
CTCTGTACATTTTTGGTGGGAATTGTCCTGCTAGATCACCATGGCTGAACAAATGAGTTTGGTTTGGCATCTCTTGCCTTAATGATGATTAGGCAGGTAACAAGTTACGATTAACTTGCAATTAATTACTTACCTATCTAAAATTAGTTTGCAAAGAACTATTTTTCTGTTTGTCCCTTTATTTTAGTAATTGTTATTTTACCCTCCCCCCTTACAGGTGCACTCGCATCTTAAGTACCTTGTGGATAATCATGCTAGTGTTTGGGCGTGTGCAAGTTTCCAAGAAATATGGCCTTCTCCAAACAATCTGAAGATGTTTGAAAGGTAAGCTTTGAGAATCACGTTTGTCTGACACTGTAGCAGAGGCTGTTGGAAGGTGGATATGCAATTCGAATCTGTCCTCACTGTAACCGGGGGATCGGGCTTTCCCTTTTTGTGGAAGTCTTTGCTTAGGGTGATGAAGAAGTGTTGATTTCATGTCTAAGCTGCAGCTTCTAACTGCTGTCTCTAACTGGAGCAGGGCCCATTGCAGATACCAAAGTGATTTCTCTTTAAGGGCATTAATATTCCATATGGGAACATAGCACATAAACTAAAATCTGTCAGTGGTACTTCCATATGAATGTGCAAGTGAAATCAGAGGCTCGAGAGCATGACCGTATTTCTGAGTTGGTTTGGTCACTTCTTGTGCAAACCAGTGTATTGAAAAAATGGGTAAATTTCAGTATTAAAACGAGTGCAGTTTGAAAGGGTAATAATAAATCTGCTTAAAAAGTGTCTTTTTATCCATCTGATTTGAAGGGGATCTGTCAGTTTAAATGTCATGATAATTGTTTTGCTTCTGACTATTCCTTCTTTGATGCATGCGTTACGTTTTTTCTGAAGAAGACTATTATGTGCACATCGGTCTGGAAGGGAGGAGCACAAGGGCTTGATGCCTGTCCTGAAGGGTACAAGTACCAAAGCGTGGTATTGCATTCTGGCCTTGGGGATGTAGCATGGGAATGGGAAACAGTTCCTGTGAATTGCCAAATTACCCCGGACATTGGGATACGAAAGGGCTGCAGCAAGAAAAGCCGCAGCATAACTGATGTTTAGCTTCTGTAGTGAAAGCAGATATGCTCATGGTTGGTGATCACCAGATTCACGGTTGGTGATCACCAGATTCACAGCCTGGCCTCCACTGAAGTAACTGGTTTGAGGATGTGGGCCTGGAAGCGCCTCCCGATTTCAACCTCGAGTATCTTCTCTGTTTCCCCCTCAGGGCTGCTGAAAGGGGTAACTTTGAAGCTGCTGTGAAGCTGGGGATAGCGTACCTGTACAATGAAGGCTGTAAGTGTGGAAGCTCGTACTCGGGTCTTTGGGGAAGGTGGCACGACAGAAGGAAATACAGCTGAGCTAAAGGCTTACTTATAGGGACAGATCAGACTGACAGATGTACCAAAAGGTGCTGACAGTTGACGGGGGAGCCTCCTTGCAGAAGGTGCTGGCAAGGCAGGTGACTCGCATACCGATTTGTTTGTACGCTGACAGGAATCAACGCTGCTTTGAGCGTTGGTATGTGCAGAACGCCCCTCCCGCCCCAGCTTAGGGTGATCTGTTCCTAAAGACTGATTGTAGTAAGATTTTTCTTCTTTCGCCATCTCCGTGATTTTTAAGGCTCTAAAGGGAAGACACTGTTCAACCTTTTCCTGGTTGTATCCTGTCGCCTGCTTGGCCTGACTAAATGCCAAGCGTTGTGAATAAACTCAAAACCATTTCTGGCTTTTTTTTGTTGTTGTTCAGTGTCCATCTCCGACGAGGGTCGTGCAGAAGTGAATGGGTTAAAGGCATCTCATTTCTTCAGTCTGGCGGAGCGGTTGAATGCGTGCGCAGCCCCGTTTATCTGGCTTTTTATCCGTCCTCCCTGGTCCTTGAGTGGAAGCTGCTGTAAAGCTGTGGTCTATGAGAGTCTCAAAGCAGAGTGTCAGTTGGAGAAAGTAAGATTTCTTTCTGCCCTTGACTTTAGCATAGGCTAGTAGCTGCATCTAGTTATTTTGGAAAAAATACCTTTGCTTCCCCAAGGAGCTCCTGTGCTCTTGTTGCTTAAATGACTGAGGATCAATCATTTTAATGAATTTACTGCCAAGCTACACCTGGTATACCATGAGTGCCAGCAGCCTGTGCTGTCTCTTCTGAGAGATTCAGTACTGTCTCAAAGATAACAAAACATGGAGAAAAGCAAGGGGGAGGAATGACTGAAAGGCAAACAAAATTGTAGTCTGGAATTACTAGCAAAAATTGCTATTGTTCTGTGTTTATCTGTAACAACGCTTTATCTTAATGCTTTCTTCAGGCTCAAAAGGGATCTATTCTCCACTGCTTGGCTAAGGTCTTGAGTCTCTTTGAGGTGAGCAGTGTTTCTGATTTGATGTGTTTGGGTACTTTTTTGGTAATGCTAATGCTGTTTACCTTGATTTAAACATAAAATCAGCCAAATGCTCTTATTCCTCGAGTGGCCTAGGAATTTCTGTTCTCACGAGTTTAATGTACTGGTTGTTTAAAGGAACATTACCAACTTAGCTTGTTGAATATTACAGACAGTGAAATGAATTTTGGCTTGATCATGGGCTTGCGGTGTGTTCAGGTCTCAAAGGAAGCATTCCGGTCACAACGCATATCAAAAAACCCAAACCCTTCAGTGGCAAGCAAGCCAAAGAGCTTTTGTCTAGTGAGCGAGGCTGGGCAGCAAAAATACCGTCATGCCTTTTGTTCTTAGGATGAAGAAAAAAGAAAAGAATCCCTTGAAATGTTTGAAGAATCTTCAAAGCAGGGTTGTTTAAACAGCTCCTACCTCCTTTGGGAAAGTAACAGAAAGGCTGCTGTAAGTAGTATTTTTTTGTCTTAAAACAACTTTTTCACTGTAACTTCTGGACCTCTGTTATGTGCAATGAACATACGCAGAAAGAAACTGCTGTTCCTCGGAGCTTAACTTCTTCATAAACAAGGAGAGCGCTAAGAACTCTCTCAAACGAGCTTTGGTGTCTGCCTCGGTGTTTCAAGTAATTGAGTCTGCGAGCAGTTGTAGCCGAGGTGCAAGCAGAAGTTCCTTTATGCTACCCCTGCTAAAGGTATAGGCGCTGCTGGCCAGCGACCGTATGGCGCACGCGGGAGCGGGGAGGCTGCCTGCCTCGTCGTGAATAAATCTGCCAAGGCCCCCGCGCTGGAATCCCGAGTGACCTGTCTCGCTTCCTCTGAGACCTTGGGCAAGCACTGAAGAAAGTTTCTTAAAACCAACGTTGTCATCACGATGAGGAACAGACTGGTTGCTGAAATAATAGATGTACCCGCAGGCAGTGGTTTTCCTCTGGATATTAGTACTACAGTCCTTCTGTTCGTTGTGTAAAGGTCATGGTTTTTGAAATCTGTTTACATTCCTCTCTGTAGATGTCTGATCCTGGCAGATACCTCCAAAGTCTCAGGAAGCTACGGGACTATGCAGCGAAGGGCTGCTGGGAAGCACAGGTAAGACTTGACTTTTCCCAGGAAAACTGTTTTCATTCAGTCTTTGCTATGCTGTCATTGTAGGCTTAGACTCCTCTCTTCAGAAGCAGGGTCAAAATCGCCGAATAATATCTATATATGCGTGTGTGTATTTACTCTGCAGATGCCCCTCTTCTGGAAAATACTGCATGTCTGTGCTACAATCCGAGTAAGGATGCGTCTTTTGATGGACTTAAAAGCCTACCCCCAAATAATGCGGGTGTCCAGCATTTCAGCCACCCTAAGAGCTACCGCTTCTGTTACCTTTCGAGTAGTTTGTTGTGTTCGCTCTGTTTTCAGCAGGAAAATTACAGGACCATCCTGTGCCGCTTTAATTTGCGTTTGATAAAAAAAAGCCAAAAAAAAAACCCCAAACAAAACAACTTTCTTTCGTGTTCTCTCCACTACAGATAGCTTTAGCCAAAGCTTGTGGGACTGGAAACCAACTAGGATTAGAAGCAAAATCTTCCAGTGAAATGGTGTCTCAAATCTTTCAAGCTTCCCTTCCTATCAGCAAGCAAAGTATCTTCACTGTGCAGAAAGGAATGAATGAAACAATGAGGTAAAAGCTCGCATCTGGGAGTCAGGGCACACAGCAGAAACCAACGCCTATTTCCCTCTACATCTGTAGAGGGGAAACAAATCTAGAACGAGGTCTGTTGGAAGACGGCATCTTTTACTTTTCTGTGATGCGCTATGTACAATCGGAGAAACACGTGACCTTTTGCAAGGAGGAAGTATTGGAGCCCTGATTTCAAGCCCCGATGAAGAACTGGAATGAGGAGTGTAAGGTGTTGCATCTGTCAAGACTAACAAGCCCCTCAAGAACTAGAGGCGCTGTTTGACTTGTCAGAGGCATAGTTACTCTCCACTTATCTTAGGTGGCCTTTAGCCTCCAAACTGATATGCCCTACCCCTTTCCTTGTGCAAGTGCCTATTAATTACAGGTTAGCTTCTAATTCCACTTCACAGACAGCTTCAGAAGGCCGTTGACCCTTCAGAGGATACCAGACCTCTGGTTGCAAATCCTTGTCTCGGTGCAACGTGTCATTATTCTGAAAATCCTTGTGGTTGAATTTCTTGGTTGGAACTTTTGAGTGGAGAAGGGACTCGGGAACTAGGGGTGGGGAGGGCGCTCGGCACAGGCTGGATGGCGTCTAACTGCGCCGGTTGTCTCTCTTTCCTGTCTAGGTACATCCTGATCGACTGGCTGGTAGAAGTGGCTACCATGAAAGACTTTTCTAGCCTGTGCCTTCACATGACAGTGGGATGCGTGGATCGCTATTTGAAGCTGAGACCTGTACCTCGGGCTCGACTACAACTTTTGGGAATAGCCTGCATGGTCATTTGCACACGGTAGGGGCTCTGACTGGTGAACAGAGGTGGTTGTTGTGATCATTCCAATTAATTGCTGCAGCTCAAGCTGTTTTTCCCCTTGCTAATAGTAATACTAGAAAAAATCTTTGGCTTCCTTCTACATTGACTGCTGCTTGAGCTGTGTTCGCATACAAAAACTCACAATCCCTGCAAATGAGACACAAAATGTTATTTCTTGAACATGTTTTTGAATATGAAAAAAAACTCCATAGTGGTGGATTGGACTAAATGCAGCAGCAGCAATTAGTCTTTCATGGCACGTTAGCCTGAGCAACCCTGTAAGGAACAACTGCAGCAGGGCTGTTACCTGGTTCAGTCTGGGACGCTCAGATGAAGAGCATGGTGTGGTGGAGAATTATTCTTTTGTGTTAGTTCCCTTAATATCTTGCGTCTTAACCTAGGAGAGGTTTCATAAATGAGGAACTGGGAATGTTCTAGTAGGTGGTTCCAGCTTAAAGGCGAAATAACTGAAGAGCTGCTGTTCGTTCTTTCCTGGTCTGTACCTGTGAAAGTACCTTAGAAAGTTGTTTAACTCTTCGGTCATCTTGGGTGTGTTCGTCTGCCCCAAAGCCAGCAGTGCACAGGTGCAGAAATTCCCTTTCTTCTGGGGTTAACTGCTAATAATATTTAATATTGCAGTTTCATCAGCAAAGAGATCTTGACAATACGGGAAGCTGTGTGGCTAACAGACAACACGTACAAATACGAAGACCTGGTCAGAATGATGGGTGAGATCATTTCTGCCCTAGAAGGAAAGATACGGGTGAGTTTGGAAAGTGGATGGAATATTTCACCCCTGGGGCTGCTGCTGAAGTCAGGCTATCGTAGTTAGCACTTCTCCTTACCCGAGATGTTGCGGTTTTATGCGAGCGTTCGCCATCAGCTGTGGAGACCACACACATTTCTGAGCATGCAGATGCAAACCCCTCTGCCTTTCTGCAGAGATTAAAGCTTAAGAGGCCATTTATTCTTTCACTAGAGAATGTTTCAATGTCAGTGTAGCTGTTAAAAGAAACAAACAAACAAACAAAAAAAACCCCTAATGCAAAGAAAACAGCAAAGAAAAAGAAACAACTGCTCTAGATACGTGGTGCTTATCTTGTATTGCCAACCTCTGTTCTGCTTTACGCACTAGATACCGACCATTGTGGACTACAAAGAAGTATTGTCAAATGTAGTCTCACTGGAGAGAAGAACCCTTCACCTCTACAGCTTCATTTGTGAGCTGTCCCTCTTAAACACGAGCCTTTGTGTGTATTCCCCGGCTCGGCTGGCTGCTGCGGCGCTGCTGCTGGCCAAGATACTACACAGGCAAGGTGAGGAGCAGGCTCTTCCGCGGGCGGCAGCAGGGTGCGTCAGGGAGGGAGCTTTGGTTTGTGTGTTGCTTTGTCTTTAGGCAAGATGTCCCAGTCGCCTGGGGGGGAAGAGGGGGACAGGTATAAAACTTCATCAGGAAGGGCCGAGTTCAGTCTATTTTGCCGCTTAATAGCTGTGAGGAACAAGAGTATTGGCATCAGGCTGCGCAAGCTTTGTGTTTAAATGAGACTGAAGATTTCTGTACTTAAGTAGAACTGCACTTTGGCAGGTAAACCTGTCCTTGAAGCTAGCGGTAGACTTGAACGAACTGTCTGCAGGCATAAGCTTGTAGGGATCGTGGTCTTTATCCCAGAAAAAGAAAAAAATCTGTGATTACCGAACTACCAAGCTTCGTGGAATGGTAATACGTGTTCTCTTCTCCAGCACACCCCTGGACCAGCCAGCTCTCCGAGTGCACCGGTTTCTCTCTTGAAGACCTGTTGCCCTGCGTGCTAAGCCTCCACCAAAAGTGGTAATAGTTTTGGAACTCTTCTGGGCGGGCACACGAGTACTCGGATTCCAGCTCTTGCAGACATGCTGCACCCGCAGCCAGCCCTTCCCAGGGAAGGACGGGGCTTTGGGAAACTGCAGCAGGCAGTAAGGCCTGGGGGCCGGATCGGGGACAGCGATGCTGCTGCTCGCAACTGGTAGTGGCCCTGGGTTACAGACAATGTGATGCTCCTCAACAGCCCTACTTTCAGAAGACTGCAACTGGCTTATTGGTGAGCTCTGGGAGGAGTTCCAGCAAAAGTAGCTCATTTTTTAAAGAGTACCAGGCAAATATCTTGTTTACCTCGAGGAACAGAAAAAGGAATTCGATGCTCATATGCTTAGAAACCAAGTGTCCTGGGTAGCTGCTTAGCAGCTCTGCTGGCACACAGCCTTCCTTAGCACAGAGCTGAGACGGACAGAGGGAAAGTACTTCACCTGGCAGGTTTCATTAGCATAGTTTCATATAATCCATTCTAAGATCAGGGCTTTAATCTTTCTTTCCAGTTTCCATGACGATGTCCCAAAGGATTATAGGCAGGTGTCCTTAACCGCAGTGAAACAGCGATTTGAAGATGAGCGTTATGAAGAAATAGGCAAAGAAAAGGTGAGTTGGCTCTTTGTCTTCATGGCTGCTGGCTGGCGCCAAAGCTACTGTATGGCAGGATGTGGTAAACTTCACATAATGGGAAGCGGGTTCTAACTTTAGACTTTTGGAGGAGAGAATCTCTAAATAAAGTGGTAGTTTTAAACTTGATCTGCAGAGACTGTAACTGCTCTGTTTGAGTACCTGTGGGAAGAACTCGCTGGGATAGATGTCTCCTAGAAAATAAATAGCCTCCTCCTGGCTGTTTACTCCTTCTGAGAATCCTACGGTCTAATTCTTACTGGCTCTTTGGTTTTTTCAGATGATGAGTTACAGCCAGCTCTGTTCGTTGCTGGGTGTGAAACAGGAGGACCCGGAGCCCAGTCCCTTGCACACGAACGTGGTGGAAATTCAGACTTTCCTTAGCTCTCCCTCTGGAAAGAGACCTAAAAGGCTAGTATAACTCGTCACCGTAAATGTCCCTGACGATTAGCGTGAGCCTTGCCTCCCCTCTGGCATCCTGAGGCTTCATCCTTAACTATGATCAGTTTTTCTCTAATTACTTTGACATACCTATTAAAAGAGCCGGAAAAGAAGACGTGGCTTTTAATGCGTGACTTCTGGATTTTCTTGCTGCAGGAGGAGGGAGGACAGCATTCAGGACGACAGAGGCAGCTTTGTGACTACGCCCACAGCAGAGCTATCCACCCAGGAAGAAAGTCTGCTAGATAACTTCCTAGACTGGAGTTTAGATTCCTGCTCCGGTTATGAAGGTGATCAGGAAAGTGAAGGCGAGAGAGATGGAGATGGTGAGGGTTTTATTCTCCTTATAAAAAGCAGAGGAGAGAATTGAAACTGTCTTTTCATCTTTGCTTAAAACTGTTTCTCAGGCAACAGAAGCCTGAACTTTCAGCTGAAGACCAGTTGGAAAAACTCTCCCCTTTCCCAGGGGTTGTAACTGTTAAACTCTTTTAGAGGTATCTATCTGTTCTCTTTCTCTGTACTGCTTCAGAACATGACGAAGGGGTTTGTAGCTGCTTAGCGTTTCACAGTGAGACTGTTTTCAGATACCGCCGATAGCGGACCAGAAGTGATGAATGGCCCAGTGTCAGAAACACTGTATTATCTGTTTGTTTGCTGATGCTGGGACTGGCTGTTCGTTTTCTAAACATGCAACCAGTCTGAGGGGGGAAAGGTTACTGCTTTAACTGAGGGTGAACTTAGTGCTCTACCCTCCCCTCCATGTGTAAGTAGACATAAGGTTTATAGAATCACAGAATCGTTAAGGTTGGAAAAGACCCTTAAGATCATCGAGTCCAACCGTTAACCCAGCACTGCCAAGGCCACCACTAACCCATGTCCCTCAGCACCACATCTCCCCGGCTTTTAAATCCCCCCAGGGATGGGGACTCAGCCCCTGCCCTGGGCAGCCTGGGCCAGGCCCTGACAGCCCTTTGGGGGAAGAAGTTTTTCCCAATACCCAACCCAAACCTGCCCTGGCGCAGCTTGAGGCCGTTCCCTCTCGTCCCATCGCTTGTTCCTGGGGAGCAGAGACCGACCCCCCCGGCTCCAGCCTCCTTTCAGGCCGTTGCAGAGAGCGATGAGGGCTCCCCTCAGCCTCCTCTTCTCCAGGCTGAGCCCCCCCAGCTCCCCCAGCCGCTCCTCCCCAGCCTTGTGCTCCAGCCCCTGCCCCAGCCTCGCTGCCCTGCTCTGGCCACGCTCCAGCCCCTCCATGGCCGCCTTGGGGTGCGGGGCCCAGCGCTGAGCACAGCATTCGAGGGGCGGCCTCACCAGTGCCCAGCGCAGGGGCACCATCACCTCCCTGCTCCTGCTGGCCACACCGTTCCTGATACAAGCCAGGGTGCCACTGACCCGAATTATGCTCTTGCTTGGGGTTTCTTCTGCCCAATTCTCCACTGAATGCCTGCTTGGTGCTGCCCAAATCAAACCAAACCTTTTTCTTTTACCATTCCCCAGTGACCGGTCCCAGTGGGATCCTGGACGTGACAGTGGTCTATATGGATCCCGCGGAGCACTGCTGTCAGGACTCCAGTGACGAGGACAACCTGGCTGTGGAGTGGGCCGGGCAGGCGGCAGCACCGAGGGAGGCCGAGCTGCTGGATGACGCTCGCAGCCTTTCAGCATATCTCACCCCAAGAAATCCCAACCGGGAAGGGAGCTCGGGCTACTCTTCCGTCAACAGTGCCAGTCCTACGTCTTCTGCGGAAGGCAGCCTTGGAGCACCTCTCAAACCTACCTCAGCGCTGCCTCTTGGCAGTGCCATCAGCAAGGAGCCGCGCCTGCCTCGCGACCTGGAATCACGTTTGCAGTCGGTCTGTGCTAGGCCTAGGGAGGGCAAGTGTGACAGAAGGCAGGTCAAGCGGAAAAACGTGGCAGAACATAGCGAAGAAAGGGTGAACTTGGGCTTCTTAAGCCTCTGATTTCTTCATGCTCTTTACTTTTCTAGGGTTCCTGGAAACAGTATTGCTGTTGTAGTCATACAGGGATGATAGCGAATAATTGTCAATACCTCCAAAAAGAGCCCTTTCCCTCACCTTTGCCTATGCCTATCTTGTAATTCTGTAGCTCACTTCTGGGCCACTTCTTTCCTTGATAGCTGCCTTTTTAAATATTCCCTATTGTCTGATCCTCTGCAAATTAAGATTCTTTTCCACATGTGAAACTTTATAGCTCATTTTTGTCATACCTCACCAGTTGCTCCTTGGTGGTAGGAAAGAGCGCGTCGGGCCCCTTGCTTTGCTGTGAGGCCTGGCGCTATAAACGAAAGGAATTGACTTTGGTTCTCAAGTTACTGGATGTAACACTATGCTTGAATTCTTCCACTTGAAAGACCTTTTTGAGGTTGTGCTGCCTTTTCCTTCTGGCCAGGTACTGTCTCACTCAGCTGGTGCTTCCCTCTTCTATGTACATACCATTTGCTGCACTGATACAAGGTTTTATGGATACAATCAAGAGGTAAATGAAGGCTCACTGCAGGTCTGAGCTTCTTTTTTACCTACCTCTCAGATGGTTTTAAACCCCATGTGCCTCAGGCCCTAGCTGCCGTGTTTTCCTCGCCTGAAAAATCCTCCTTGCGTGCCTTAGCGCTTCCCTGCCCAGTACTACAGTGACGTGGTCTCCGTGCTCTGTTAGCCTCTGCTGCAGCTGCCGCCCCAGCCAGCGGCTCGACTTCACGTCTTGTCTCGCCCAGTCTTCCTTGCTATTTCCACGACCGTGTCCTCGAGTAAAGCACACATCACTTGAACACTAGAAGCCCCGATTTAAGCCTTGCTACCGGCTCCTGCTTTGCGAGGGCAGCATAGGCTTTTCTTCTCAAAAATGAAATCTGTGCTGCTTCAGTCTCAGTTTGAAGAAACCACCTCCACTGACCTCAGCCGAGCAAGCCTGGGTTAAAGCTCCTTCAGCCTGTGAACGTTAGGGAACCAGCCTTCTCTCCGCAAACAGGCGGCGAACATTGACATACCAAGGTACAAGACTTCCAGGAGATATCACTGAATGTAACACTGGAACTGGACTCCATGACTCTTCCTTTGTTTAGAAGGTACTGTGGCAGACGGCAACAGTTCAGACACACACAGTGTAGTGACTTTTTTTATAAAACTTTTTTAATATAGATGGCTCCCTGTCTTACTTCAGTGCCCTGGGGCTCGGGGAGCTGACGGGATGTTTGGGGGTGAAGTCAGAGTTTAGCTCTATGGTGAAGTGCCGAGGGGCTGCCTGGGGGCTACTCACGGGAGCAGCCGGGAGAACGTGGGGCTCCGACCACCACCGCAACTCTGCGGCAGCCCCAGAAAGAGCCTACCGCCAGGCCTCGAACGTGCCAAATAACCAGCTAACAGCAGCCCTGGGTGCCTGTCCACAAAGTTTATTACAAAACTACGTACTGCCACTGTAGCTACAAAAAAAAAAAAAAGTCCCTGATTTAGTTTTTCTGTGCCAAGCTTCACCCTCCTCCCGGTGGCTACATCGCAGCTCTCCACCTCCCGCTTACAATCACTTGCCATGCAGGAGTGTCTTCACGTTAACTTGCTGCAGCAGCAGCTCAACAATCAGCATTAGGTCACGTTAAAATTGGAAGAAAACACTTATAAAAACATCTCTCAGTTCTAAAACAGGCAGGTAAAAGTTAAATATCTGCAGGAAAGGCTGCACGCTGCAGAAAGCTTTGAACTCTTCCTGTGCAAGTTTTCTTGATCTGGAAGAAAAGGCACAAAAGAGGAACGTGAATCAGTTCAGTTCCTTCCCAGGAAGAGCAAGTTAGGTGATGAGGAGCTGGCTCCACCTTCCTGGGGCTTGCTGCTTAATCCAGTGGCCTTGGCTGCTGCAGCCCCAGACTAAAAGCAGATCTGCCTCTCTATCGAGCCTCAATCTTGGCGGTGCCTCATGGATAAAACAGCACCCGGGCCTAGAGAGCCCTGCTCACTGCCACAGGCCCAGGCAACAGAACCAGAACTGCAAGCTACGTTCTGTTAAAGGAAAAGCAAAAGATGCAGCCCAGAGCCTCAGTTCTTAAAAAAACATGAAAAAAAGGCCCAGATTGCATCAGTCTGCATTTTGCTAGCACCCCTACCCCCCTGCAGACTGTTCAGCCTTTGCTTTGTTAACCCTTGTTGGCTTCCTCCAAGGACAAGTATTCCCAGAAAGAACTGAGGAACCACGCTGTGAGACAGGCTAGGCCTGGCTTTGAGTAGCACTGGGCTGATCTCTTAACAGGGCACGCCGACGGGCCGGGACGCCCGCCGCGCGTCAGGAGGAGCCCCTCGGTCTCAGCAGGAGACGCCACAGACCCCTGCTCTGCCCTCGCCTCCTGGCCGCCGCCTGCAGCGAGCCGGTCGCCAGCGCCGCGCGGCTCCTGTGCTCCCAGCGGTACCGCTGCAGTCTGAACTACCGGCACTTACTTAGGGCACCATTTTGATGTCCATGCAGTCGTAAGCTGAAGCTTTCATCTTTTCCAGTGGCTTCTTGAAGAGCTGCCGCAGGGCCTCGTAGTCAGGCTTCTCCTCGTACTCAAGTGCCATTACTTGCTGCAGGTAGCTCTGCAGGGCATCTGCAAAGCAAGGATCAGGGTGTGGAGCAGCAGAGCAGCGCCGGCTGTCCTTACAAAGCTGCCGAGCGGCCGCCTCGGCCTGCTCTCCCCCAGCCCCTTCACCCACCTGCCCTGGCCAGCTGCAGGAAGGAACACAAAGCCAAAGGCTACCATGAAGCTCAAAGACGGGATGGGGAATTGACCTCTAGCCCCAAATACTGCATTTTTAAAGCCACCAGAACACTTGCCTCTTCGGCAAGGCTCATGAATACAGAAAACGGGTAGCAGCCCTCCTTGTTTTGCTGTAAAGAAAACAAGGGGCTTGTTCACAGGCGGAGCCTGTCAGCCAGCCCACTCAATGCTCGGTCAGCGTCGCCAGGGGAAGCCATCCTGGACTAGCACCCCAGCAGAGAAGGTTCCAGCTGCAGGTACAGCCCGCCCTCCTTCCCCAACCCCACTGCACAGAGAGCAAGCCCATACCTGGAATGCATTTCTGCCTGAAGCACAGCCGGAGAAGGCACGGCACGTCCCCTTTGTACCTGGAATAACCAGAGCAGAGTGCTGTCGGGTGAGAGGCCACGGAGCAGGCACCGGAACAGCCTGTCTTTGGCAACAGGGACAAAAAAAGAGCCTGGATTCAGATGGCCACGTTCTGAATGGAGCAGAAATCAGGGTTCACCAAACACCCCTTGGCCAGGCTCAGCCTTTACAGTGGGAGTTGCCCACATCCCCATAGTGTACTGTGACCAAGGGATTTCAGTCACAAAAACCTCCCTCACTGCTTTCTGCTGAGCATTTCCCCAAAGAGCAGGTGATTTCTCCTACTTTTCCTTCTTTTCCACCACAGTTTCTACTTTGTCCAGCTCATCAGACCAGGGCAAGAAGCCACAGAGCCATTTCAGAAGACAGTAGCCCAGAGATTCCAAGTCACTCCGGCGAGATGGTCCTGATGGGAAGGAAGAGAGATTCACGTGTGAAAAAACAAAGAGTTTGGGAGCCATCTCAGAAGAGGCCCAGGCCAGCGCCTCTGCTCCAAAGGCAAGTCAGGACCCCAGCACTCACTGCACAACCTGGGAAGTCTCTGCCTGAGGTGCCCCTTCTGTAAAACAGGCAGCCTCGTCAAGGGGCACAAGTCTAGAGAGCAGAAATAAAGAAATGCAAGAGCTTCATCAAGATGTGCTCTAGGACAGCAATGCTTCTGGGAGCCTGCTCACTCACACAGCTGAGGAATCGCCTCCCAGCCTCTGGAGGAAGATTTGCCCAGCCTGAACAACGGGAGAGAAGAGTCACATCCCAACCAGGAGAGGAACCGGCTAATTTAAACGCCTTTCCAGCCCTCATTGCTTCAAGGTCAGAGCAGAGCCTGCTGCAAATCTGTTTTGGGCAGGGATCCAGTCTGGCTTGAAACAGATCCCCGCTAAGCCAGCACGCGGCGGCCCTGTTTTCTATTCCTCGCACGCCTGCAGCAGCCAAGGCTCCAGATGGAGCAGGAGCATCCCTGCGCCTCCCGCTGCAGTTGCTGAGCGACCTGGCAAGTCCCAACACAGCAGCCCAGGGAGAGGCAAGAGGAAACAGCCCGAACGGGAACTTGGTTCCAGATGCACGTGGCTGCCTGGAAAGCAGCAGTAACAAACGCCAGCAGGGAGCCCCAGCTCCAGCGAGCACTGCCACAGTAACAGCTCTAGCTGAGCTCTGCTGCCTTGTGTCAGAGACTCACCCGCTCCCTTGTGGCTGTCCAGACTGATAAACTCTATCGTGCCCTCATGAGGGGTCCTGCTGCCTTCGCGCTGAGCCACGTGCTTCCCTCCCGGGCAGTAACGGAAGGCAAAGCAGTAGCCTGCTAGGGTCACCTGGAAGACATCACGAAGTACGCATCTGAGCGCACGTGCGGTGCGAATTCTGCCTACAGCGTAGCCTGCAATCCTGCACCACAGCACCTGCCTGAGCACCGCACCGACCGCACCGCTCCCCTGCCCCGCAGCAGGAACCCGGGCGTTGCTCTCTCCCGTTTCACAAGCCCCCCTTCGCTGCCGTTCCTCGCAGCGCTGCTCCCGCTCCCTACCTGAGTGAGGTCTGCTGGGTTCAGATAGATGTTCTCAGCCGTGATGTCCCCATGCACGTACTCGTTCTCATGAACGTACTCCAGGCAGTCTAGCTAGGAGTAAGCAGAATAGGCGAGCATATCAGAACCAGGCAGGCTCCTTCGGCACCCTGGCTATCGCTGAGCTGGACCCTCCCCAGCCCCCCGCAGCTGTGTGGAGGAGCACAAAAAGCACCATCTCCCACAGCCTCTGATCATCACGTGTCAGGTTTCCCCCCTTCTCCTTACCCCAAATTCCTTCAAGGTGACATATTGCTCAAAAGATGCTACTCAAGTTTACAACAGGCTCGAGAGATGCTACTTAGAGACCCCAGCCAACCCCCCGCATCAGCTTTAGCACACCGCTGAAAGATCTGGAAGAAAGTTTTACGTCTTTTCTGAAAAAGTCTCTTAGGAAGTACTGGTTCTCTACATACCAGCCGGACTACAATCTGAAAAGCTGCCTTCTCCCTCAGTAGGTATAAGCCATCGTTCAGGACAGACTGAAGAGTTCGCCCTAAGTCAGAGAACACCAAAAACCTACAAGAGACAAAGGCTTAGCACATAGCAGTACCTACCGGATTTGGAAACCCTGCAACAGACACTTGTCAAGCGACCCCCCTGGATTAGACACCCCCCCCCCCTTCAACTCCAAGCTGACCTGGGCAAACATTTCCTCAACTTTTGGTAACAGAAAAGGAGAGACAGGCTGATCGTGTGTTCATAGAATCGTTTAGATTGGAAAAGACCTTTTAGATCATCGAGTCCAACCGTTAACCCAGCACTGCCAAGCCCAAGTGCTGCAGATGTACAGTCTGAGTCTCCCCTTGATGTTAACATTAAAGGCAGGAATAAGGTGTCCCCTGGCCTGAGGGGCAGAAGCTGCAAAAGCAAAGACTTCACCAGCAACACGAGGCCTGAAGGAAACGGGATAATGAGAGCGGCAAACCATGTGCTAGGTTAGCATAAGGTTAGGAGCCGAGGGGACAACGAGCAAGGGACTAGCAGGCAGCAAGGAGAGAAGAGGGAGAGCCCAGGAAGATGGCAGTCGTGGGCGGGAGAGCGTGGCTGTGCCCTCCGCAGTCACCTCACCTGTAGCTATCTGCATGCAGTCCAAAGCCAACGCAATTGGGGATTCCCAGCAACGGCACAGAGTGCCGCTTCTTCCACTTCTCCACTAGAAGGGGAGAGGACAGAGTGTGGCAGATGCTGCTAAGGAGCTCCAGAAGGAAGGAGCTCAGCCAGGGACGCCCCTTCTCCGAAGGCCTGCTCTGCCCTGGGCAGCTGACAGCGGGAAGCCTCTCTCCTACTGATTCTGGCCCAGAAATGCCAGCCCGCTGCGCTGCGGTATTGGCATCTCAATGCACATGGCACTGCAGGGCAAGAATAAGATAGAAAGGACGCTGGGAATACCGGAGCAGGCTAAGGCATGTGGTGGCTCTAGGGCTAGGGAGAAGAAGAAGGGGGCAGAGGGAGAGGGATGGAGAAGCAGATCTTTAGGGGCCTCCCAGAAGTGCAAGTTTGACAGGAATTCCTCCATCGCCCCTGCTCAACCACCTGCCCACGTTTTCTGGCCAGCTTTGCTCATGCTCAGGTTTTTGGGTCAACGGAGTCAATACCAGACAGCAGCTGACAGGAACGCCCGTGGAAGGGGCAGAGAGGGAGCCAAGGCAGGTCAGGCCACAGGGCTGAGCAGCCACCAGCCAGATCAAAACAAAGCGTGGGCAGAGCAAGAAAGCTTCAAAACGCCGATACTGCAGTGTCCTAAGGTACACAGAGACTTCTGGGAGAGCAGGCTCTTGGCCAAGCTTCTCAGCACTCTGGCACCAAGCAAGCAGTGAATCCGTCGACTCTAGCCTGGCCTTCCGAGAGACCCACGTAACCGATGAGAGAGGGACGCGTTTTCCTAACAAGCAGCCTAGTCCTTGCCCTTCCAAGAAGCACCAACCTGTGCCTGCCTTCGCGGCTCGCTGGAAGAAGTTCTGTTCATTGTAGATCTTGCCATCTTTGACATCCTAAAGGGAAGAGGAAGGAGGAGCATTACTTCAGCCACACACGCCCTGCTAGAAAGGGAAACTTGGGCAAGACTGCTACAAGACCTTCACTACTCATTTTAAAGAAGGCAACAACCCCCCCGCCCCCCCCCCCCCAAAAAAAAAAATCAAATGCCAGATCAGCAACAGAGCTGAGAACAGAGCTCAGGTCTTTTGGTTCACTATTTAATGCCGTGCCTACCAACCGCATAAACTCTGAGCATCAGCCCAGAACAAGGGAGCGGCTGTCTCACGTTGGACGTTTCCAGCGCTACCACTTAGAACTGCCTGTGGGTTGAAAGCACCTGGACACCGCAGGCCGCTGGCAACCCCGAGCCAGCTCTGCTCCCAAAGCTATTCTTCTAAACAGAGCCAGAGGTGACCTTAGCCACAAGGCAGATGAGGTTATTTCTGCAAACAGGCAAGCCCCAACAAAGAACTGTAACATTTTATTTTAGCTGTCAGAAAGGGAGACAAGAAAGTCTGTATTTGTGACATTCAAAAGTCTGGGTAGCGCGCTGACACCTTACAGTCCCTCTTTTTAAATCAGCAAGCATTACTGCCCTTTTACTACCGCTGTTATTGAGTGACCTGAAATGCACCGAGTGTACAGTCAATATGTACGCGTTGCCTACGCACACCTACGTGTGTGTGTGTATATTCAGCATACTGCAAGCTAACTCAGGACAGATGCTGTTATGCGTGGGAGGAGGCAGCATATATATATGGCTGGTTTGATACCAAAGGCCCTACCCACAACTGGCCAAGGCAGCTGGAGGATCAGCAGGCTCCAGACACCACAAACGACCGTGTTCCAGAGGATATTTTATTCTGCACCTTGTCGGGTGCGCCAATCTGAGCCATCAAATCCGGGAGCCAAAATGCTCTCGTGTGCCCTATCACACTCGACAGCCCTCTGCAACCGCGAGGGCCGGGCTGCACCGTCAGCCTACCGAGCAAAGCGCCAGAAGGTGCCAAAGGTGCAAAACAGAGCAGCTGGGAGCGTTGCGTTTCCCACCTACTGGTTCTAGTTTTGTGGCGCTTAGCTGTCTTTTCTCATTAACACTGTGTTCCTTCTCCATCCTCTGAAATGGCTCTTCTCTGACAAAAGGGAGAGGGATTTTTCCAGCGCGGGCACCACCAGGTCTCCCACAGAGCCAGCAGTCAGCACTGGTCTCCCAACAGACAAGCAGCTCCCGAGAGCCACAGCAGACCAGAAAACGGTCTTCCTGCTCTGGTTTGTGAGCTACTGAAAACCAACCAACTGAATCTCCGCTGGAGAAGAGCTGTTACTGGAAATAGCGTGTTTCTGGAGAACCCAAGTTATTGGCAAGTGCCTAGAGAGCTGGCTCGGAACCCCAGCTATAATTACTGTTTGATTGAAAGGTGTGCACTGGCCTTACAGAGCCTCTCGGTGCTGGTTCATCACACCACCTCAGCACGGCCACCGCGTTCTAACCTCTCCGGTTTCCCCACGCTCCAGCAGGGCATGCGCACGCTTGCCATACAGGAAAAAAGCAGGTCTGGCATGAATGAATCCAGATCGCTACCTGACGCCACCAAGTTCAGTTTTGCAGATTACAGAGCTTGGTGGATCAGAGAGGCAACCCTTTGGGACGAAGGCTTTTCCTTTTTTTAATCCTTATATCTGTTTTCTTCACACCTTTAGTGGAAGAGCCAACTTCTACTGAAATCCAAGCACGACACTCTCAGGAAGTTATATCCATCTCCTAAGCCGGGAGGAGCCCCTGCAACCACCTCCTCTGAGCTCCTCGGACACTCTTAGCCACACAGGCCAAAGGGGCCGGGCCCTGGACACAGCACGCGATGCACTATTCCTTACCCAAACAGATCAAAACTCACAAGTTTGAGGGAGTATCTTTGCTTTTGAGGACAGGTTCCAGATGCTGACTGTGCTGTGGAAGGATGGAACAGATGTGGTTACAGGAGCACAGAAAAGAGGTACGTGCAGTGCCAGCGGCATCATTAGACGCAGCCTGTGCAGCTGGCTTTTACTTATCCTCTGCTTCTCTCGCTTGCTCTTTGCAAAACCGTCCTCTGCGACAGCGTCCTCCCAGATTACTACAAAATAATTCTTACCTTGCTCCAGAAGCACAGCACCCCTGACATGCTTTGAGTGCAGTTCTGCGTAAGTCACAGAAGCATCTAGGCATGGCTACAGCAGTGGGGTGCTTTGAAGGCGGTATGTAAAGAACAAATCATTAGTAGAATCTCAAAGGCACCCCCAAATGCATTTGCTGAGCATTCCCTCCAGCTCACTTCGTAGTTTGTCAAGCCTGTAAGAGATGCCAAAGTCCCTTCTGCTCTGCATGGACGTTCGAGTTATATGTGGCCTTCCCCCTCCAAAAAGATTTGCACCCCTTACTTGGCCTTGGGGTAGTTCCTCCTCCTGCTCTTAGACCGAGTGCTCTATCTGCTGCTCGCCATACAAAAGGTGTTTCTAAAAAAGCACCCTCCACTACAATAACAACATTTCTTTTCTCCTTTTCTAACATCACATCTTTTTAAAGACATAGGTGGATACCCAGACTTTGTTATACAACAGCATAAATAATTAAAAAGAAACTAAAGCCAAATATCAGGCAAAGCTTACTAATGGATAAAATTCCTCCTGAACAGTGTTTCCAAGTTAACAGTGGAGAGTAAGATGGAAACCTTCCCTTTGGAAGCGCACAGCTAGGCTGGAGAGAAAAGACCAGCAGTCACTGAACAGCTGAGAAGCAGCCCAGATGATTTAGCTGCTTTCTTTGGCCCCCCAGAACAGGCTGAGAATCCTGAGCTGACATCTGGTCAATACTGACACCGCCTACGGCACCGGTGCTGACAGCACTTAGGTTTTGAACCTAAAACCCAGAAAGAGAAAGTATGGCCCCAGCGATGTGCATTCCGTCAGACAGCAGAGCAGCCCAGCCTCCGCTCGATCTTACGCCAGTGCCAACGCCTGCGTTGGGATGCCCAGCGCTGGGAGGCCAAAGCCCCGGGCCAGCCGGTCACCGCCATCCCGGCGGACCCCTGCAGAGCGCCATCACCTCTGCACCGCGAAGTCACAGAATCAGAGACCACTCTGGGCTGGCAGGGCCCTTCCCAGCCCATCCCGTCCATCCCCCTGCCAGGGGCAGGGACAGCTTCACCCAGATCAGGGGGCTCAGAGCCCCGGCCAGCCTGGCCTTGAAGGTTGCCAGGGATGGGGCATCTCCCACCGCTCTGGGCAACCCCTGCCAGTGCCTCACCACCCTCAGCGCAAACAATTTCTTCCTTCTATCCAGTCTGCATCTCCCCTCCTTCACTTTCAAACCCTCCCCCCGGGTCCTGTCGCTACAGGCCCTGCTAAAAAGCCTGTCCCCCCCTTTCTTGTCGGCCCCCTTTAAGCACGGCAAGGCCGCAGTGAGGTCTCCCCGCAGCCCCCTCCTCCCCAGGCTGAACCCCCCCAGCTCTCAGCCTGCCCTCACAGCAGAGCTGGGCCACCCTCGGAGCATTTCGGTGGCCTCCCCTGGCCCCGCTCCCACAGCTCCGTGTCCTTAACGCCTGCTCACGGCGGGTTCTGGCCGTTTAGGGGTGCCCCGACAGCCGCCACCCAACGCCCGCAGCGGCCCCTGCGAGGCGCCCAGCCCAAGCCGGGGCCCGGGGGCTGCTCCCGCCCGCGGCCCCGTCCCGCTCCGCTCCCGGCACCGCCCGCCCCGGACCCCACAGCACCTTCGTACACCAGCCCGCAGCCGCCCTGCTCCAGGAGCCGCACCAGCCTCCACCGCCTGCCGCCCTGGTCCGTCAGGACCGCGTCTGCCGGCAGCGGCGCCGCCGGGCCGGGCCGCGCCTTGCGGGGCGAGCGGGAGCTGGGCCTCGCCGCGCCGAGGGCCCGGGCCGGGGGAGCCGGCGGGGAGGCCGCGGGGCTGCGGGGCTGCTGCCGCGGCGGGGCCGGCGCCGTCTGCTCCGTCTCCTCCTCCTCCTGCTGCTGCTGCTGCAGCGGCGGGGGCAGCCTCCCGCCGCAGGCCGGGCAGAAGCAGAAGGCGGGCTCCACGCCGCGCCCGCACTGCGGGCAGAACCGCCTCACCCTGCGGGCACAGCGGGGACAGCGGTCAGCGCCCGCCCGCGCCGGGCCGCCCCGCTCCCCCCCGCCGCCGCCGCCGCCGCCACCTCGGGGAGGCGCAGGCCGCCTCGGGCCCCGGCTGCTCCGGCCCCGCTCCCGCCGGCCCCCGCCGCCCGCGGCCCCGCCGCCCGCGGCCCGACATGGCCCCGCCGCCGGTCGCTCGCCCCGCGCATGCGCCCGCCCCGCCGCCCCATGGCGCATGAGCGCGGGCCGGGGCCGGGGCCGGGGCCGGGGCCGGGGCCGGGGCCGGGGCCGGGGCCGGGGCCTCCTCAGGGGCGCCCGCGGGCAGGAGCGGGAGGTGTCCCCGGCGCCTCCCGCGGGGGCCCGGCTCTCCCTTTGTCCGCCCGTTGCTGCAGACGCCGCGTTGGCAAGCTGCTTCATCAGCGGCCTTCGGACTGGCGAACAGGAGCGGATGGATGGCTGACTGCCCGGGGGCTCGCGTCCAGAGGGCAGTGGTCAATGGCTCAGTGTCCAGATGGAGACCAGTGACGAGCGGTGTCCCTCAGGGGTCCGCACCGGGGCCGGTGCTGCTCAGTGTCTTCATCAGTGACACAGACAGCGGGATCGAGCGCGCCCTCGGCGGGTTTGCAGATGGCACCAAGCTGAGGGGTGCAGCGGACACGCCTGAGGGACGGGATGGCATCCAGAGGGACCTGGGCCGGCTGGAGAGGGGGGCCTGGGTGAACCTCATGGGGTTCAACAAGGCCAAGGGCAGGGTCCTGCACCTGGGTGGGGGCAACCCCCGGTGTCAGCACAGGCTGGGGGATGGAGGGGTGGAGAGCAGCCCTGCCGAGAAGGACTTGGGGGTGCTGGGGGATGGAAAGCTGGCCACGGGCCGGCAATGTGCTCTGGCAGCCCAGAAAGCCAAGCGTCTCCTGGGCTGCATCCCCCGCCGCGTGGGCAGCGGGGCGAGGGGGGGGATTCTGCCCCTCTGCCCCCTCTGGGGAGACCCCCTGGAGCCCCGCGTCCAGCTCGGGGGTCCTCAGCACGGGAAGGACATGGAGCTGTGGGAGCGGGGCCAGGGGAGGCCACCGAAATGCTCCGAGGGTGGCCCAGCTCTGCTGTGAGGGCAGGCTGAGAGCTGGGGGGGTTCAGCCTGGGGAGGAGGGGGCTGCGGGGAGACCTCACTGCGGCCTTGCCGTGCTTAAAGGGGGCCGACAAGAAAGGGGGGGACAGGCTTTTTAGCAGGGCCTGTAGCGACAGGACAAGGGGGGAGGGTTTGAAAGTGAAAGAGGGGAGATGCAGACTGGATAGAAGGAAGAAATTGTTTACGCTGAGGGTGGTGAGGCACTGGCAGGGGTTGCCCAGAGCGGTGGGAGATGCCCCATCCCTGGCAACCTTCAAGGCCAGGCTGGCCGGGGCTCTGAGCACCCTGATCTGGGTGAAGCTGTCCCTGCCCCTGGCAGGGGGATGGACGGGATGGGCTGGGAAGGGCCCTGCCAGCCCAGAGCGCTCTGTGGTTCTGTGATTCCAAGTTAACGAGTGCTAATCAGCGTCATACAGGCAGGAGGGATAACTGTATATGTGTGCATATGCCATCCCTTATGTACGTTGTATGCCAGTAAACCTCAAGCAGGCACCAGTGCATTACCGTAAAAGAAACCTGGGTAGACTTAGACCTTTCCCTTCAGGAGGGATGAGACTGAGCTTTGCTGGGGGAAGGCGCCCGGCCCCGAGACCCGCAGCAGGGGAAGGAAGGGGCAGGCGAGGGGTGGGCAGCAGGGACCCCGAGTTTCTTGTCCCAGAGAGCACCCCGCGCGTAATGCCATCGCTTCTCAAAGCACATCCCCCCGAGCCACCCGAACCCCGCGGCCGTGGGGAGCGAGGGGGAACTGGAAGGCGACAGCTCCTGCGATGAAGAGCCAAGCGGCGGCAGCCGTCGTCCTGCCGCCGGCTGGTCGCCCCCTCCCAGTCCCTCCCAACCCCAGAACGTGATCCTCACGTTCCCTAGGTGCTAAAGCCCTCCACGGTGACTGCTGGCACCGCTGCGAATGCCTTGTTTCAGCAATGATTTATTAAGCCTTGCAGTTGCCGTTTTATTTTTTTTAAACTTTCAGTGTTAATTCATGATCATAGCTCTCTAATTTCGTTGGTGGTTGCCTGGGGAACACTGATCACGACCTGATTACATTCAATTTGGGCAGAGAATAATCCATTCAGTAAACAAAAAGACGTGGTGCTTTAAAAAGTCAAACCCCATAAAGACAAGAAAAACTCTGAGAAGAAACGGCGATGGGAAAAGGCGGACAGAAAATTGTGGAAAAAGATCATTCTTTAAGATCTATTTCCCAGAGCCACCAAGCTAGCACCACGGAAGAGAACCCCCCCACTCAGTGGTGTACCGAAAGTGATAATTAGCAATAAAAAGAAAGCCGTAATAAATGGATGAAAGGCAAACTAGACAGCAATTTTCTGCACTTCGTAACTGGTAATTTGCATCGGCAGGGTGAGCTGGGTGCCCGCAGCGACGCTGGAGGGGGTTGTGTCCGCAGGCATTGCGCCTTCTGCCTGCTCTCAGCTCAGCTTTGCTCCCGCTTTCCTGCCTCGGGCATTGAAAACCAGCGGGATTTTGGGCTGCAGAGGGGGACCGGCTCCCGGAGAGCCTGCGGGGAGCAGGACGGAGCAGACCCCGAGGTGGAGCTTTGCTGCTTTGCACCTTTAGGCTCTCCAGCCCTGGGAGTGAGCGTGGGAGCCCCTGGCCCGGAGCTGCCGAGCGCTGCCGGTGCCCCGCAGGGCCGTCAGGGCACGCAGGAGCGGGGCGAGGGGCTGCGGAGCGCCTGGGGCAGGGACCGGGCTCTGGGCCCTGGGGAAGGGCCACCGGGCTGGCGTGCCCCCCGCGGGGTGGGGAGGCCTGGGACCATTCAAAGGCTGAATCAGAGCAGGCAACCGGGACCTCGTCCTTGTCCTCTTCAGCCGGGGGGGCTGGGGGCACCCCGGGGCTGCCCCGGCCCCAGCACACCAACCTCTGCGCGCTCCCCCGTGCCCTGTTGGCTCCATTTGCCCGCTCGGTCTCCGCAGCGGAGGCAGCCTCCCACGACACGGTAATGCGCGGTTTGAGAAGCGCTTCCCATCGTTTCGAACCGGATCCAGCCCTCTGGTGCTCTTTGAAGCTCTGCTCTAGGAAATGAAAATTTTCCTTTCCTTTTTCCCCTCTTAGTGACCCCTTACCAGGTCCCTTCCCCGGGGCCCGGCCAGGCTGCGGTGCGCACTGAGTCTCCCCGCCGTGGGAGCTGCTCCGTCTCCCTGCTCGGCTGCTTCTCTGCCTCGCTGCCCTGTCCTGCGCGCGCTGCCCTGGCCGTGCCCGCAGGTCACAGCAATCCCAGCAGTTCCCTCCCAATGCCCTTGTCCCCGGGTTGCCCACGCAGGGCGTGCAGGCGAGGCGCCCGCAGGGACCCCGGCATCTTTCCCGAATGACAAAGCTCACTTAGAGCCCACCGCTGCGTACACATAGGGTTAATTTTACGTTGCCTGGAATTTAATTATATGGAATTGCATTTGATGTCCGTCTGCTCAGCCGCTTGACATCCTGCGATCCCTTTCCAGCTCTTCACAGTCAGCTTTAGATTTGACCATGAAAACACCGTACGGCGTCAGCAAGATCTGCTCTCCTCTACGCGTGTGTTGACCAGCGCAGCTCTGGCGCAGATCCTGCCCGTTTATTCCTGCCCTTGTCTCCTAACTTTTAAGCAGTTGGTTTACAAGCAAAACCTCACTGTTAATCCACCTTAGCGTCCTGAAGAGCTTTTGGACAGAGATTTTGTTGAACTTTTGCAAAAAATGTTGTTTATTTATCGTCTGATTCGCCATTATTTACATCTTCCATGTCATTCTAGCAAGACTTCCCTGCTCCAACCCGTGCCGGACGTTGCCTCGGCATTGCGTGTTTATTCACACGTGTTCTAATGCCATTTTTCCTTCCATCTTTCAGCAAATTTGCCTGGCACCAAAGCCAGGTTTAAGATCCCAGTGTTGCCTGGATCCCCGTGGAGCCTTCCTAAGCATCAGCCTGGCGTTTGCCGCCCCGCTCTCCGGGGAGGCCGGGGACCTGCGCCCGTGTCCCGGCGTGGGCCCTGCCCCGAGCGTGGCCAGCCCGGGCCCCGCCGCCCGCCGTGGGCGTCCGGCAGCCTTCCCGCTTCGGCTGGGTTTGCAAAAATGCGCTGGGGTTGATTTCCACGCGGTAAGCAAATCACGCTCAAAATATAGTTTCATCTGTGCGAATGCGGTTTTTAACTTGCTGGGGGATTTGCATGTTGCCGTTTTCCTGGTTTGAAAAAGAAAATGCCAGTTTTTGAAGAATTTTTATTTTATTCCATTTCGGTTTATTCATTTTAATTTCACTGTTTATTAGTATTTTGGCTAGCTTGCTTTGCTGTTAAACCGCCCTCCTGCAGGTTCACCGAGGTATTGCCTTAGGATCCCTTGCTCGGAGCCACAGCTCCACGCTGGCTGGACGGTTGCTCCCTGTTGTTTGCAAGTATTTTCTTCTGTAATTGATTTTCACTTCTTCCAACCAGTGTCTTTATCTCATGTAGTTCCTTCTGGCAAGAACAGGGAAGCGTGCAGAGGTTTTTCACCCTTGCCTACACCAGTTTATGGCTCGAGGGATGCTGTTTCTTGTGGTTTCCTAACTGGGGGCTCCAAATGCAGCCGTTTAGGGTGGCTTTGCTGTGACACTTCCCCGCTTCAGGTCTCCCCAGGCAGCGGTTTCGTGCTCTCACAGCCTCATGGCCTCACTTAGCACTTTGGGGGTGCTGTCCCCATCTTCTCGGGGGGGTTTATCACAGACTGACAGAGCGCTTTGGGCTGGCAGGGCCCTTCCCAGCCCATCCCGTCCATCCCCCTGCCAGGGGCAGGGACAGCTTCACCCAGATCAGGGTGCTCAGAGCCCCGGCCAGCCTGGCCTTGAAGGTTGCCAGGGATGGGGCATCTCCCACCGCTCTGGGCAACCCCTGCCAGTGCCTCACCACCCTCAGCGTAAACAATTTCTTCCTTCTATCCAGGCTGAATCTCCCCTCCTTCACTTTCAAACCCTCCCCCCGTGTCCTGTCGCTACAGGCCCTGCTAAAAAGCCTGTCCCCCCCTTTCTTGTCGGCCCCCTTTAAGCACGGCAAGGCCGCAGTGAGGTCTCCCCGCAGCCCCCTCCTCCCCAGGCTGAACCCCCCCAGCTCTCAGCCTGCCCTCACAGCAGAGCTGGGCCACCCTCGGAGCATTGCGGTGGCCTCCCCTGGCCCCGCTCCCACAGCTCCATGTCCTTCCCGTGCTGAGGACCCCCGAGCTGGACGCGGGGCTCCAGGGGGTCTCCCCAGAGGGGGCAGAGGGGCAGAATCCCCTCCCTCGCCCCGCTGCCCACGCTGTGGGGGATGCAGCCCAGGAGACGCTTGGCTTGCTGGGCTGCCAGAGCACATTGCCGGCCCGTGGCCAGCTTTCCATCCCCCAGCACCCCCAAGTCCTTCTCGGCAGGGCTGCTCTCCACTCCTCCATCCCCCAGCCTGTGCTGACACCGGGGGTTGCCCCCACCCAGGTGCAGGACCCTGCCCTTGCCCTTGTTGAACCCCATGAGGTTCACCCAGGCCCCCCTCTCCAGCCGGCCCAGGTCCCTCTGGATGCCATCCCGTCCCTCAGGCGTGTCCGCTGCACCCCTCAGCTTGTTATAGGCAAGCCCTAACGCCCTCCTCTGTTCGTCCTCCTTGTTTCGTGTCCGCTCCCTGCGGATTCCTGCGGATTCCTGATGCACGTAACCCATTTACTCCCGTGAGCTGATGCCTCCCCTCGCCCTGCTCGCACACCAGCCCTCCACCAGCTGCTTCTCAGCTCTGGCCCCGGGCTGTCCGCACCACCGCACCCTGGGGTTTCCCCACGCCTTATTCTCGTCTAAACCAGGCCGCTCTTCTCTCCCCGCCAGACCGCAGCCGTCGCAGAGCACCTGATCTTTTCCTGGCAGCCTGCTTTTGTAATGTCCCTTTTTTCTGGCTTTTCTCATTCCTTTCTTGAAGGAACAGGGTTATGAATTTACCTCCGGACGATTCCCCGCCCCACTGCCCACTCGTTTCACCCACTATCCTCAATTTAAACGCCTCCTCTGATGGTGTTCATCTTAAGGGCTAGCACCCCGGCTCTGTTTTCCTTTAGCCAGAGCTCGTCTTTCCTGGAGTTGCTCCCTCTATCCCAAAAGTTTCTGTCGTTTTTTTCTAAGCCAAGATCCAGCCTGCGTAGCCAGCTGCACTGCCTGCCCTGGATCCAGCTTCCCTAAAGCAGTGGTTTAGGTGAATTTTTAACTCTCCCTTGGTCCTGGAAGAGGGAAATGTCTAAACTTTTAGGACAAGACCCGTTTCCCTCTGGCCTTTGCATGCGGAGGATGGTCCGTGCTGCTGTGCCCGCCGGGAGCGTGCAGGCAGCTGGGGTGGCAGCAGAAAGATCCCTATCGTCTCCTCCCTTCAGGGATTTCCTTGGTGTTGGCTCAGTTTTGCCTCCCTTATCTCACCCCTCGCTTCCCGGCACGGCTGCCAGCGGCCCGAGCGCGTGACTTATCGGATTTACGTGCTGGCAGAGATCTACGAGCTCAACAGAGCGCCCGAAGCTGCCAGCTCTTCAATTGCTCTTAATGAAATGAGGCTATTCCTTTGCATTTACACACCTCTCTGGTCCTGAAGTGAAGTGATGCCGCTTGCACAGTGGTGCTACAGTCCTGGGAGAGGCCTTGGCAGCCTTTTGGCTCCGAACCGGCAGCTCCAGTCCAGCGGCGCTGAGAGGTGCTGGCTGTTGGCGCAGGAGGGGAGCGGCCGCGGGGAGAAGGGCCAGCGGCCCTCGGGCAGCAGCGGGCAGTGCAGGCAGAGCCTGCCCGCGCGGGTCCCGGCCGTGCTGCCTCCCCAGCTCCGTCCGCCACCTCCCCAGCCGCAGCGGGACGCTCGGCCAGGCATGGAGGAGGAGCGGTAGCAGATGTTTCCAGCCATGTCTCCCCCATGCCGGTGGTGCAGCCCGGTGTATCGAGGGCGCTGCGTTCTGTAACCCCCAGCGGGGACACAGGGACAGAGCAGGGACACCCTGGGGACACTTTGCAGGAGGCTGGTGCGGGCAGAGACTGCGCCGGCTCCCTGCAGAGCTCCGCCAGGGAAATCACCGTTTGAGGAGGGCAGGGGTTGGGAAGAGCAGCCCGGGATCCTGGAAAGCCTCCTCCCATGCCAACCTTCCTCCAACGCCAACCTTCCTCCCATGCCAACCTTCCCAGCCCACGGAAATCTTCCTGTGTCTGAGCACTGCACGGGGAGTCCGTGTACCCCGCACGTCTCCCCGGCGTGGAGGGCCGTGCCGAGCCCCTGGGCACCGGCCAAGAGCTGGGAGGCTGCAGCCTGGCAGCCAGGGCTGGGGGCTGGAAGCTGGCACGCCCGGGGGGGCAAGGGAAGAGGGAATCCACCCCCGGGGGCAAAGAGCCCGGGAGTCCTGGTCCTCGCCCCAGCAAGCACCCGCACCAGGCAGGGCAGCAAGGTCGCTTCGTTCCCCCGGGCGTGGGGGAGCAGCCGCTGCCCCCAGGCCCCCGCGGCGGCCTCGCAGGCTAACTCCAACCTCTTCACCGCCGCGCCGGCGCTGCAGGCGTGAGGGAGGACGAGCTGCAGCAACCCCCGGGATCTTGCCTGGGAAGCGACAAGGACACATCTTTCCCTGGAATAAGCAAGATGGGAACCCCTTGTCCCTTCTGCTTTTATGCAGCCAGCGATCCCAAGAAAAATGGTTGTTCCCAGCCTGGCTTCGCAGAGCAGATCCTTCTGCCCATGGCCAGCAAGGATTTGAGCATTTGTGTGTGCCCACACACACTCCCCTTCTGCAGCAGCAAACCCTTGATGCTGCGCGGCTGCTAGCGCCCGGGAGCGGGGCGGAGGTTGTGTGGCCGTGCGTGCTGCGGGCGCTGCAGATCGGCGGGAGCAGGGCTCTTCTGGCCGGTCTGGGGGAGCAGAAGGTGCTGGATCCGCTCCCCCGCTTCCCTGGGAACCATCACCCCGGCGCTCCCCTCCCGGGCGCTGGCGCTCGAGGGTAAAAAACGCCGCTCCCAGGATTGCACCATCCAGCGCTGCAGCAAAGTTAAGAGTGGGAAGAAACCAGGACAAGATGGGAAATGGTCTCAGCAGAAGTCGGTGTGTCTGTCCCTGGCCTGGCAGCTCACGGGAGGCGGTGTCCAGGGAAGCCCTCGCTGCGTGTCCCCGAGCCACCGGCTGCCCTGGAGGAGGGTGCCGCCGGGCACTACGGGGCGTCCGCCCTGCTCACGCTCCCTCCTGCCCTCGCAGGGAGCAGCAGGGCAGCAGGAGGCTCGGCTGGAGGGCAAGGAGCAGCACAGAGGTGGTGGCACAAAGACAGTGGCCAAACACCGGCCAAAGTCCTTGCCCGGATACTGCCCCGCGGCGGCAGGGCTGTGGGGACAGCAGAGGAACCAGAGGAGAAATTGTTTAGCGATGTTCCTCTTCCCAACATCTGCATTTTGCTGCTGGCTGCAGGTGAGGTGAGGAGCCGGCGTACCCTGTGCCGGGTCCAGGCCGTACGTTCGAGCTGGCCTGGCTGCACTGGGGACGCGCTGGCACATCCCCGCCACAGCACCTCTGCCAACCCGTCCTGCGTGTTGGATGCTGTTGTCTACCTGAACTTTAGTAAGGCCTTTGGCACTGTCTCCCGCAGCATTCTCCTGGAGAAGCTGGCTGCTCACGGCTTGGATAAGTGCTCTCTGCGCTGGGTTAAAAACTGGCTGGCGGCCGAGCCCAGAGAGGGGTGGTGAATGGAGTCACATCCAGCTGGCGGCCGGTCACCAGTGGTGTCCCCAGGGCTCAGTGTTGGGGCCGGTCCTGTTCAACATCTTCACTGATGATCTGGGTGAGGGGATGGAGGGCACCCTCAGTCAGTTTGCAGGTGACACCAAGCTGGGTGGAAGTGTCGATCTGCTGGAGGGCAGGAGGCTCTGCAGAGGGCCCTGGCCAGGCCGGGGCGATGGGCCCAGGCCCCGGGGTGAGGGTCAGCAAGGCTCAGGGCCGGGTCCTGCCCTGGGGGCACAGCAACCCCAGGCACCGCTGCAGGCGTGGGGAGGAGCGGCTGGGAGCTGCCCGGCGGGAAAGGGCCTGGGGGTGCTGGTCGACAGCCGCTGGACATGAGCCAGCAGGGTGCCCAGGTGGCCAAGAGGGCCAATGGCACCCTGGCTTGTGTCAGGCACGGTGTGGCCAGCAGGAGCAGGGAGGTGATGGTGCCCCTGTGCTGGGCACTGGTGAGGCCGCCCCTCGAATGCTGTGCTCAGCGCTGGGCCCCGCACCCCAAGGCGGCCATGGAGGGGCTGGAGCGTGGCCAGAGCAGGGCAGCGAGGCTGGGGCAGGGGCTGGAGCACAAGGCTGGGGAGGAGCGGCTGGGGGAGCTGGGGGGGCTCAGCCTGGAGAAGAGGAGGCTGAGGGGAGCCCTCCTCGCTCTCTGCAACGGCCTGAAAGGAGGCTGGAGCCGGGGGGGTCGGTCTCTGCTCCCCAGGAACAAGCGATGGGACGAGAGGGAACGGCCTCAAGCTGCGCCAGGGCAGGGTTGGGTTGGGTATTGGGGAAAACTCCTTCCCCCAAAGGGCTGCCAGGCCCTGGCCCAGGCTGCCCAGGGCAGGGGCTGAGTCCCCATCCCTGGGGGGATTTAAAAGCCGGGGAGATGTGGTGCTGAGGGACATGGGTTAGTGGTGGCCTTGGCAGTGCTGGGTTAACGGTTGGACTCACTGATCTTAAGGGTCTTTTCCAACCTTAACAATTCTGTGATTCTGTGGTTCTATGATTGTTTGGATGGTGATGGGGAGGCGTGGCCGCAATGGGCAGATAAGATGGTTTCCTGATGCCAGCCAGCACCTTTAAAACAGGTTGAACCCTGAAACCCGGTATGGGGTGGGCAGGGCTGGGGTTTCTGAACCAGGCAGATGACGGGCATCCCCGCTGCTGGTGGTGGGGCAGCCCCAGCGGCTGCCCCCGGGAATAGCCCCTAGGCAGGTGGGGGGAACACAGCCAACGGGGGAAGGTGGTGGAGAACAGCTTGATCCCGGGATCTCGGGGAGACACAAGCCACCAGCAGGTAGCAGCAATGGGGCTGGCCAGCTTGGCCGGCCAGCACAGGGGCTGATTCCTCCTTTCGGATGCCGATGAGACAGTGATGGGAGATCTGGTAGAGGGGCAGCCCCCAGGCAAGCGCTGCCTAGCTGCCTGGTACCCCGCTGCCCTTTTCTGGCAGCATCCCGGGGGTTTCTCCTGTGCTCAGTCCCCCACCACGACTCCTGCCCGCTCCCCGGCCCGGTGCGAGCTGAGTCACCGTGATGCCACTGCACCTCGTTGCAACATCTCCCGTCTTCTGTCCTAGGAGGCATGAGGAGCCTGTAAATACTTTCTTTGGCAAGACTTTTGTTTTGATCTAATCGCTCAGCTTCCTTCAAAGGCAGGCGCAGAGAGGAACTGCGTGAGGCAAGAGGGAAGGTCAAGGGGAGAACCAAGGCGGCTGTAATTGGGGAGGATCAAACCCCGGCTCGAGCAGGGGTGTGGACGGGCGGCTGACACGAGGCTCCAGCGTGTCACCGCGGGCACCGACTGTCCCAGATCCTCCCCAGGACCGCAGTCACCTATGACTGTGCGGCTGGCTGCAGGCGTCAGCCGAGGCAGGACCAGGGTCCCCACGCTGCGGCGAGCGCTGGGGCGCAGGCCCAGGGCGAGACCTCCATCACGCCGTTCCCGTTGCGGCCGCAGCAGGATGCTGTGCAAAATGGTGACAAGCAACGGGAGAAGGCAAACGGAGGGACGACGAGCCCTCAGCCGGACAACGCTCGGCGGGAAGGCGCGCGCCGTCCCCGCGCCCAGCCGTCCTGCGTTATTCATGCTTCAAAGCGGACGCGCGGCTCTGCGGAGGGATAGTGACTCGCTGAGCCGGGCTGGCTCCCTCCTGCCCCTGAGCCCTGTAAGGAGCTTTGCTGGGTGCCGCCAAGCAGACGAGAGCGAGCGGGGAAGCTCTGCTGTGGTCTGGTGGCTGCTCGGCTGTCCCGGCAGACGGGCTTCGGCTCCACTGGTGTCTGTTGAATGAGCTGGGGGAGCACGGGCACACGGCTCCCGGCTGGGGCTGTGCAGACGGGCACCGGGGCTGCGCATCTCCCAGTGCAGCCCAGCGGGAGGTGGGACCCGAGCACAGCCCAGCCAGCGGGGACGCTTCTTCTGCGGCCACCCCGTCCAGCGCAGCAGCACCCTCCGAGCAGAGCGCGGCCGGCGGGGAGAAACCCAGCAGGCGGCTGTTATGGGGCCAGGCCCGTGGCTGTAACCGCTCCGGGCGCCCCGGGAAGCCAAAGCTCAGCTTTTGCCAGCGACGGGAGCAAAGCCGCCGAGGCGGCGAGCGGGGCCTCCCCTCCCAGCGCGATGGCTCCCGGCAGCGCAGTCGCGGGATGTCACTCTCCGTTCGTACCGGGCTATCTTTAGAGCTGATATGGCTGCTTCCCTCTCCCTGGCTGAGACAGCCTCACCCTTGCCCCGTTTCTTAGTTTATTTTCTGCTCTCCCCGGGGCCAGCCGGGGCACGGCGGATGCCTACAAAACCCCACGCCGATCGAGGTGAAAAGATCATGGGAGAAAACCACCCCCGAAGCCGTCGCTGCAGCCTTCATCTAAACGGAGACCCCCCAAAAACTGCTCCTCTTTATCAGATGGCGAGAGGCAGCAGCTCGGGGCTGCCCGGCTCCCCTGCCTGCCACGGCCCGGAGGGGGTGAGGGTCACCCTGGTGCCCCAAATCCCCCCGGGCACGGCGCAGCACCGGGCAGGCGCCCGAGGGGGACCCCCTGCCCCCTGAGCCGTGGCTGTCACCGTCCCCGTCCCCGTCCCCTCTCCCCACCCTCCTCGGCAAACTTTCCCCCCTTCGGTGTTCCCGGCACCGGCAGCCAGGCTTGGTCCTCCAGCCCCTTCGCCTGCCAACTTGGCAGCGGGAGCGGGAGCGGGCAGGGCCGGCAGGGCCGGGCAGGGCTGGCAAAGGCCAGGCAGGGCTGCTGGCCACCGGCCCGCTGCTCTGCCGGCCCTTTCATCCTTATCTGGAAGGTGCCACTTGCAGACAGAGCGGCCCCGCTCCCACGGGCGCTGCGCGGCCGGGCCGGAGCTGGCGTGAGCTCCCACAAACCGGGGCAGGGCGCGGTGCGGAGCGCTGCCGTCCGGGATTGGGACGGACGGACAGACGGACGGACACGCCGGCACGCACCGTGCACCAGGAACCGGGCAGGGCTCGGCCCAAACGGCCCCTGCGGCCCAGCCGCGCACGGCCGCTCACGCCTGCAGCCCGACAGCACACACGAGCCCGTGCGTGTACACACACAGCCCCTTGCACGCCCACAGCCCCCTTGCACACGCACCTCCACAGCCCCCTTGCACACCCGCAGCCCCCTACACACACCCATTCACAGCCCCCTTGCACACGCACACCCACAGCCCCCTTGCACACCCGCAGCCCCCTACACACACCCATTCACAGCCCCCTTGCACACGCACCTCCACAGCCCCCTTGCACACCCGCAGCCCCCTACACACACCCATTCACAGCCCCCTTGCACACGCACCTCCACAGCCCCCTTGCACACCTGCAGCCCCCTACACACACCCATTCACAGCCCCCTTGCACACGCACACCCACAGCCCCCTTGCACACCCGCAGCCCCCTACACACACCCATTCACAGCCCCCTTGCACACGCACCTCCACAGCCCCCTTGCACACCTGCAGCCCCCTACACACACCCATTCACAGCCCCCTTGCACACGCACACCCACAGCCCCCTTGCACACCCGCAGCCCCCTACACACACCCATTCACAGCCCCCTTGCACACGCACCTCCACAGCCCCCTTGCACACCCGCAGCCCCCTACACACACCCATTCACAGCCCCCTTGCACACGCACACCCACAGCCCCCTTGCACACCCGCAGCCCCCTACACACACCCATTCACAGCCCCCTTGCACACGCACCTCCACAGCCCCCTTGCACACCCGCAGCCCCCTACACACACCCATTCACAGCCCCCTTGCACACGCACACCCACAGCCCCCTTGCACACCTGCAGCCCCCTACACACACCCATTCACAGCCCCCTTGCACACCCGCAGCCCCCTACACACAGCCATTCACAGCCCCCTTGCACACGCACCTCCACAGCCCCCTTGCACACCTGCAGCCCCCTACACACACCCATTCACAGCCCCCTTGCACACCCGCAGCCCCCTACACACACCCATTCACAGCCCCCTACACACACCCATCCACAGCCCCCTTGCACACCCACAGCCCCCTGCACACACTCATTCACTGCCCCCTTTCACACGCACCTCCACAGCCCCCTTGCACACCCACAGCCCCCTGCACACAC
This sequence comes from Platalea leucorodia, assembly GCF_965183815.1. NCBI lineage: Eukaryota > Metazoa > Chordata > Aves > Pelecaniformes > Threskiornithidae > Platalea > Platalea leucorodia. Next base: position 1,433,460 of record NC_138827.1, read on the forward strand.
TCATTCACAGCCCCCTTGCACACGCAGCCCCTTGCACATGCACATCCAGAACCCCCTTGCACACCTGCAGCCCCCTGCACACGCACATCCACAGCCCCCTTGCACGTGCACAGCCCCCTGCACACGCACATCCACAGCCCCCTTGCACACGCACCCCAGCCTTCCCCTGCAGAGAGCGGCCTCCCCCAGGCACTCCCGGGCACACTCGTGCAGCTCCACGCCGCAACACACGCTCACCTGAGCGGTGCTGAACACACATGCACACACACGCGTCCCCACACACCTGTGTGCGCGTGCAACGCCCAGCGCACACCTACGCGCACCCTCATGCATACACACAACGCCTGGTGCGCACACGGGTGTGCAATGCCCTGTGCACACGCACCAGTGCGCACACACACCCCTACGTGCAAGGCCCCAGGTGTTTGGGGCCCACAGAGCAACACGCACGCGCAGTAACGCACACACACGGAGTAATGCACACACAGAGTAACATATACACACCCGCGGGCACAGTCGTACACAGTCATACACACCCGTGTGCACACACAGTCGTACACAGTCATACACACCCGTGTGCACACACAGTCAGACACACACAGTCATACACACCCGTGTGCACACACAGACACACACAGTCATACAGGGTGATGCACACACAGAGGGTCACACACGCACAGTATGAAACACACGTGTGCACATACACACTCACACACACACTCATACACTCACATGCACACTCACATGCACACTCACATTCACATACACCCTCACGCACACTCCCACACACACATACACGCAGTCACACATACACTCACACATACACACCTACTCACAGTCACACTCACACACTCTCTCACACACAACCCCTCACACACGCACACACATATTCTCACTCACACCCCACACACACTCACACTCACACCCCCCAACACTCACACCCCCACACACTCACTCTCACACCCCCCCACACTCACTCACACACACACACACTCTCTCACTCACTCACACACACACACCCTCACTCACACCCCCGCCACACTCACACTCACATACACCCTCACTCACACACACCCTCACTCACAGTGACTGCCCCCACACACACGCTCACACTCACACACAGACACACACTCACTCACACACACCCCCACTCTCACTCACACTCACACACTCACCCCCCCACACTCTCACTCACACTCACACACCCCCCCCCACTCACACTCTCACTCACACTCACACACCCCCCACTCACACTCACACTCACACTCCCCGCACTCACACACTCACACTCACTCACACTCACACCCACACTCACACACTCACTCACACACACTCACACCCCCACTCACACCCCCCCACTCACACCCCCCCTCATACACACACCCCCCACTCACACCCAGACACACACACTCACGCTCACACACTCTCACACACGCTCACACTCACCCCCCCACTCACACTCACACCCCCCCCACACACTCTCACTCACACTCACACACGCACACCCCCTACTCACACACACTCACACTCACACCCAGACACACACTCTCACACACGCTCACACTCACACTCACTCACACTCACACTCACTCACACTCACACACTCACACACGCTCACGCTCACACACACTCACACTCACACTCACTCACACTCACACACTCACACACGCTCACGCTCACACACACGCACGCTCGCGCTCTCCCACACGCGCGATGACGCACGCTCCCTCTCCGCGCGCCCTGGCCCCGCCCTCCGGTGCGGCGCGTGCGCGGGGCGGGTCCCGGCGGCGGGGGCGGGCGGGGCCGCGGGACGGAGCCGCTGCCGCAGCCGGAGCCGGAGCCGCAGCCGCAGCCGCCGCCGCCCGGCCCGGTGAGCGCCCGGCCCGGTGAGTGCCGACTGCGGGCCGGGGGGCGGGCGGTACCGGGGGGCCGGGGGGCGCCGGCGCGGCGGGCTGGGGGCGCGGGGCAGCGGCCTCTCCGCCGCCGGTCGGCCCCGCCCGGGGCTGCGGCAGCCTCCGGGGCCCTTCGCCCGGCTCCGCCCGCTGCGGGCGCCTCCGCGCTCCGGCCCGGTCCCGGTGGGCGCCGCCTGCGCGGGGCCGGCGAGGTGCCGGGGCGAGCGCAGCCCTGGCCGTGCCCGGGCGCGGGGCGCGGGGGCCGGGGCGGGGGGGGGCCGGGGCCCCGCTCCCTCGCAGGCAGCGCCGCGCCCCTGCCCGGCCCCGCCGGCGGCCGCGGCTGGTGCGGCGGTGCCCGGGTCCCCCTCCCCGTCGCCCCGGGGCTGGGACACCGGCTCCTGGGGGCTGCCGGCGACCGAGCCAGCGCCCGCCGGCGGCCGGCTGCACCCCGGGGCTCCTGGCCCGGCAGGCGCCGCCGGTACCCGCGGCTTCTGACAGCACACGGAGCCGCGGCCTGGGTCTCCGGGCTTCGGGCGTGTGAAGCCGCCGCTTCGCAGCCTGCTGCTGCATCTGCTCGTGGCCCGCGGCGAGCAGGGCCCGAGCGCGGGTAGCCCCCGGGGGAAGGGAGCTCGCCCCGGCGTTGCTTGCCGCGGGCTCGCTGCGTGTCCCGGGAGGCGGGGGGTGGTTTGCAGGAGGGGTCACGAGGAGCTCCCCCGTTGGGCTCCAGGCCCTGTTCCTTTGCCAAATCGATGAGGCCACTGAATCCGCAGAGTTTGGCTCTTTCCGTGCAACTGCAAACTCTCCGGACAAACCAGTGACGGTGTTTTTGAAGCGAAGGGTACGACCAGCTCTGATGCAGCAGCTTCTTCCCGCGGCTGCCCGAGTGCTGGGGCTTGCTGTGGACACGGCTCGGTGGCCCAGGAGCCTGCCTGGCTCCCCGCGCCCACCGGCCCCCTCCTTGCCTCACGCCAGGGCAGCGGCCCGGCACAAAACCCGGTTCTGCAAACGCTGAACCAGCACTGTTTGTGTTTACTTCTATGTTTTGGGGCCTGAATTTCCCATCTGGGGAAAAACCAGGTCCGTAGGGGACCCGGGGGAGCCCTGGTTTTGCAGAGGGCCGCGAGGCTGCTGGGGCCCGCGTGCTCGGTGCCGGCGCGGGCTCAGCAGCCCCTTGCGCCCCGCTGGGCTTGCAGCCTCCTACAAAGTTTTATTGCTCTGTTTGCACAACCTCTCACGCTGCGGTAGGTGGATTTTTTTTATGGTCTGTCTGTGTCATGACTCTTGCATCTCTGTGAACAGCAAGAGGGGGAATTAAAAACGGCAGCGAGGGCTGCACGCCTCCAGACACCCATGGCTGGTCTGGCGGCCACCGGCCCCAGTTGCTTTGTGCAGGACCCGGCCTCGGGAGATGGGGCTTCCCAGACGCACCGGCATCAGAAATCGCTTACTCTTCCTGAAATGCTGATCAAAAAAAAAAATCCTTCCCCCCACCACAGGTGCTCGTGCTTTTAATTTCCAGCACGGGCGCTGTGGGGAGCAGAGAGGCGTTTCCCGCTCTGGCGGCAGCGTGCAAAGCACCCGGGTACCGACAGCCCTTGCCAGGGATGTGATGCCACCACCCCGGGCACTGCACGGCCCTTGGCCTGGCCACGGAGACGGAGGCGCCCAGCAGGGTCTGCAGCTCATCTTCTAGGGATGGCACGGTGCCTCTGCAAGTCGGTGGGGAGAAACGCCGATTTTATAAAAAAAAAAAAAAAAAGGCAATGTCTGCCATTTCCAGGCCTTGTTTCTATGGGAACGGGACATCAGAAGAGCAGAAATGCGGCGAGTGCTCTAAAATAACTGCCAGCTCCCGGGAGCACGTGGCCTTTGCTCGGCTCGCCCGGCCCTTTCCGCTGAGACGGCGGCGAGGTGGCATGGAAGTGGGTCAGGAGGTGGGATGCTGTGGCCTTGATCCCTGCCGATCCTCAGCCTGTCCTCATCTAAATCCACCGGCAGGAGAGCTCCGGTCCAGGCTGGCAGCTGGCACGGACACCGCGTTATCCGGCATGGCTCTGCGCTGCGCTCGGCAGCGTGGCAGGGGCTGGTGGTGCCGGCCAGGCGGCGAGGACCTGCCTGGCTTCCACCCGCCTGGGCTGCGGGCGGGCAGGCAGCAGGGTCTCCTTCCTCGCCGACCTGCCTGGGGATGGCCAGGGTGAATCCGCGCTCACGTCTTTAGGGGACTCTTCCTCCCGCCGCGGTCGGCGTGGAGAGCAGGGTATTTCCAGCGAGGGGGAGAGGAACTGGGTTTGTTCTCCCAGAAGCTGGTGGTGGTCGTCTCGCTCTTCCCCCAGGTCTTTGTCTGTGCCCCTTGCTGGGAAAGTCGGTCTTGTCTCGCAGCGCGTAGTGCTGAGGTCAGGCCGGAGAGCATCTCCGGAGGGGACCGCCCGACCAGGCAGGCGCGTCGCAGGGTGTCCTCCTGCAAGGTGCGCAGCCCCCCGCGGCCAAAGGTGGTCTGGGATGCAGGCAGGGGGGCCGACGGGACCCTGCCTCGACTGCCTGTGGTCATGGGCGTCTCGGGGCTGAGCCAGGCAGCACCTTCCAAAAAAGATTTTTCCCTTCTGCATTGAAAGAAATCATTTCTGTGGATGCCCAGAGCCTGGAAAGCCTTTTTCACTCTTAAATCTGGTAAGAGTAGCCCTGTTGTAACTGAGCTTCTTCCTTCTCTCATTCTCCAGCGAGCAAAAGGTCCAGTACGGGTTTTCTTGGGACCCTAAAAAGCTTGGAAAAAATTTTTTGGCAATGATGAAGTTTGCCGCCTTTGCGTAGTGTTTGCGTTACCCAAGAGCTGCTTGACATTTTCTCAGCGAGGCACCGGCCCCGATGGCAGCCGTAGGACCTGCGTGGGCGGTCGGGGGGGGTCCAGCTTGCGTTTGAGGGTGCGGCGGGGTGAGCAGCCAGGAGAGACGCGGGAGCAGGAGGTGGGATCTCTGCGAGGGCAGCAGCCTTCTCCAGCCTGACCTGTCGCATTTGTCCTCTTTAAAACAAGCAAAAAAGTTTGATTCCTTTGGTTTGCTCTGGATTCCCTTCAAGCGAGCGTGGGAGGAAGGTCTCTGCCCCTGCGGGGCTTGTTTGGAGGTGTGTTGGATCCTGCCGTGCGCGGTACGTGGGGTTGGGGGACCTGCTATAGGGGTCCGGTGGTGTTTCTGCCAGGGCACGTGTGGAGCGGAGGCCAGCTGGAGACACGGTGCTCTGGGGTGAACCTGAAGGTGTTTAAGCTCAAATCTGGCAGCAGCCACCTTTGCAAAGTCCCCTGTGCTGTTCCTTCCCCGCTTGCTGCTCGGGGGGTGTCTGGTGGGCTTTTCAGGGCTGCAGGAATGGACCCCTACTGCTTTTTTCCTGGGTCCCAGAGCAGGGTGCTCGAGCCCAGACGTCTCTTGCTGTTGCGGAAATCTGACTGCGGCGCATGGGGTGGCAAAAAGAAGGCGTGTGTTTTGCTCTGAGAACGCACCCGGGGTTTGGGTTGGGGATGGGGAGGTGCGTGCCGAGCCAGGAGGACGCGTCTGGAGGCCCAAGGAGGTGGCTGCGTAGGGCAGGCTAGGTAGATGGATGCTTCTTGTTTTGTCCGCAGACCTACGTGGTTTTTAGCTTGCTCTCGCTGCAGCTCGGTTGCTCCCAGCTGTCGGTGCTCTGCTCGCAATGTGCGTTTACCAGTCACCGGTCCGGGAGCAAAGGTTGGGCAGGTTGGGTCACCAGCCTCCCCTCTCCCCTCGCTGCGGCACCCTGAGCTCCCTGTTGAGGTTGGTGGGTGCTGGCTGGGTCCAAGGAACTGATGCTGTCCGGACCGGGGCTGGAGAACGTGCTGTTGAGCATCCCCCGGGGCGTTGCTGGTAGGTAATGTGTCCGTCCTTGTCTCTGCAGAGGCTTTCGGTGCTGCCAGGGTCCGGAGCGCAGGCTCTCGGACGTGACCCCGGCAGCTGCCCGCCCGTGGAGGGTGTGGTGGGGCTGGTGGGTGCTGCTGTCACCCGGGGCGGCCCCCTCGCTGCGGGAGGAGGGGGTTTGCGGTGCTGGGAGGCTGAGGGGCTGCTCGGCTGGAGGCTGCCCCGCGTCCGGCAGCGTGGGCAGGCGGCTCCGCGTGTGCCGGGGCTGCCCCTCCTCTGTGCCGCGCTGCGGGGTGACCCCCGCAAGCGTGTCCCTGGTGGGACAGCAGTGCTTCGTCAGGAAACACCACTGCAAATGGAGACGAAAGCAACTTGGAGGGGTGGCAGATGCTTCCTGAAAGAGGGGGAGGATGCGGGTGTATTGTCCTCAAGAGTATCGTCCCCAAGCGCCAACCTTCCCTTCCGCTTCCCTGCCCTTTTCTCGTCCTCGCCTCTCCAAAGAGAGTTTCTGCTGGGAACGCACCGTTAACATTGCAAAACCAGCCCTTCACATTGCAGGAGGCGGAGGCACAACGTGAAATCTTCACCAGTCCCAACATAATGGGCTGCAAGGACTTTGGTGGCCTTCCTCGGGACGCTGTTTGCAGTTCTGTAACCTGCTGCTCCGGGAAAGCTGATCCCTGCCTGCTGCTGGGTGAAGCACTGCTGGTGCTCACGGGTTGGGTTTCTAGACAGCGGCCTCCCTCTCCTGCAGCTCAGGTCATGCCGATGACCGGGAACAGGTCGCTCCAGAAACCACGAGCTCTGGCTCTTACGGGTGACCCTTGGAGAGGGAGCCTGACGGTTATTTTGCCCCGTTTGGGGCTGAGCTGGCTGTTGCCGCATCAGGCTGGAACCAGAGAGCTGCCCCTGGGTCGCTGGCAGGTGGGATGCAGGGTGCTGCCCTGCTGCCACCCATGTCCGCGAGCGCCCGGCGTTCACGGCTCTCTCCTCTCTTCCAGGGTCCTGCGGAGCGGCGGCGGTGGTGGCGGTGGTCCCCTTCTGATGGGAGGATGGTTGTTCTCAGGCAGTTTGGGCTGCTGCTCTGGAAGAATTACATCCTGCAGGTAGGCTGGCGCCGCGCGCTCGGGGGGCTGCCTCCGTCATCACTAAACGTGGGTACCTCGGAGCTTGCCTGGGGTCTTGATTCTCCAGCAAACCTTCCCCGTGGGCCCAAGGCATTTCCTGGGGGAGAACACATCTGTTTGGGCGTGCGGTGTCATCCTGCTTTTGTGCTGGGGAGAGACGGGCAGGGCCGCGTCCTCAGATGTCCCTGTCCCCTCGAGTGCACGCTGCGCCGTTGGGTTCCCCTTCCCGCCGGGCGGGACGACCCGGGCACCCTCCTGTGCCACGCTGGGTTTCTTGAGCTGCCCTGTTACACAGCCCCCTGTGGAGGTGGTGATTGCTGCATGATGCCTGTAAACCCACCGGGGCTCAGTTTTTTTTTTTTCCCCCTCCATTACTTTCTCCAGCCCTCAGAAGCAGCTTTTGGGGGTCTTAAAAAATGAAACTACCATTGTCCTGGCATCTGCTCCCAGCCCAGCTCGCTGCCTGGCAGCTGGCTGATGACGAGGGCTGTGGGGGCCTCGGGGCCTCCTGGCTCTGCTGCTCTCGCCTGCTGCCGCAGCGCCTTTCGGCAGCGTGCGGGTGCTCCTGGGCGGAAGCTGCGACTCCACGGGGACCCGGAGCCGGCCCTGGCAGAGGGCGGCGGAAGAGGAGGGAGCAGAGATTGCCGCAGCCTGGCTTTACGCTTTCAATAACCCCGCTGTAGATCAGCACGACGTTGCTTTAAAAATAAACAAAAGGCAGAGGGAAGGGCTGGCGGGGCTGCCTGCGCCAGGCCTTGCGGCAGGGCAGGGCGGGGAGCAGGCAGCAGGGCTCGGATGTGACCGAAGGGACCGGCAGCAGGTCTGGTTTGCAGTCAGGAGCGTGCTCCGTGGGTGCGCGGGATGGCCAGCCCTGTGCATCCCCCCGTGTACGCCCCAGACACGTGTAGGACGATCCCCCATCCCCTCTGCACCTTTTGTGCGCCCTGGGGCGGGGGCACCTCTTGTCGTGTTTCCTGAGGCCGCGAGCTGACTCGGATCTACCGTGCCAGAATACAACCTGCAGTCTTTGCTCCCCTCCTCCCAAAAAAACGTGCTCCCCGTGAAGGCGCAGAGCTCCCAAGCCGTCACCGCCCCGGCGTGAAGGTGGATGCTGGGACACGTGGCTTGCTCAAAGCTGGGGCAGCCCTGGCCAGGCGGAGGTGGTGATTATGGATGAGTATCCCCGTCACCTCTGGAGTACGGCACCTTAAATGACTTCTGCGGCAGCGAAAGCCTGTGCTGGTAAATGTGTATTAGCCTGTGAGTTCAGGGAGCCAGGCAACCGTTCTGGAGACAGCCCAGGAGACTGAGAGAGGGTTAATACGATAGTAAATCAGCGGGAGGCAGCTGGTCCGCCAGAGCTGCATTATAAAACCATCAGACATCTGCAACACTCGCTTTTATGAGCGTGGCCTTTGGAAAGGCTCCTTTTTCCCTGCCCCCTCAGAGCTGGAGCCTCCTGGCCGCGCTGCCGGGGCCGGCTGCAGCAGTGGCTCGTCCCCAGCTGTGGTCGGAGCAGGCAGCTCCTCCCAGGGGATGCCCAGAGAGGGGTTTTTGGCTTTGGCAGTGGGTGCTGAGAGCCGGGGCGATGCGGGGAGCGGCTGCGTGGCCGTACATCCGTGTGGCCCCTCCTGACAAACCGGCTGAGAGCCGATTCATCCCGGCTGCGGCAGGGCGGACTGTCCCTCTTCCCGGGAGGTCTGGGCTGGTCTGCGCTCGGGGCTCCATTTCTGCCCCACCGGAGACTCTGCCCACCCCAGCGTGCCCCACTTGCTGCTTTTTCTTTTTCCCTGTATTTAAAAAGTAAAACCTTTTTCCACTCTGCAGAGGGACGGGAGGCTTAAGTCCATGGCCCGCGCAGCTCAAGGCTTGGTGTCCGCAGAGCTGAAGGAGCTTTTGGGGTGGCCGGGGTGCTGCCTCCAGCACGTGGTCAGTGCAGGCAGGAGAGGAGCCCTGACGTGGGCTGAGCCGTACCCTGCCTGCAGCGTGCTCGCCCCGTACGGGCGCCCGGTGTCTGCAGGTGTGGTTTTTACAGCACCGCACCCCATCGCTGCGCCCCGCTGTGATCCCGGCCGTGGCACCGCTGTGCCGGCGGCCGTGGGGCTGGGCAGGAGATGGTTTAACAACACTGAGTGTGCAGGGATGTCAGGGAGGGGCTGCGCCATCGGATAAAACCCAACTGCTGAGACAGCAGAGTTGCAAGAATAAACCTCTCGGTGCTCCTCTTGTGCGTTGTGTTGTTCTTCTTTCCAGCCCGGTGGAGGGAAGGGTAGAAACCCCCCTAGTTTTGTAAAGCCTGTCTTAGCCAGATCCCTCGGAAGAGGTTAATGCCGCTGCTTCTGCTCGGGACGCGTGCTCCAAGCGAGCAGCCGCGAGTCGCTGTGCCCGGAGCTGCTCCCCGGGATGTCTCGTTAGCGGTCACTGCAGCGACTGAGGTCTGGCGTGCCGTGCTGCGCTCGCACCTGGGCTGGCCTCGGCTGAAGGCAGCTCCCTTTGCAGGAGGAAATAAGGTGGCTGGGTCCAGGTTTCACTTCTCCTACCGAGCCCTGCCTGGCTGCCGCCGCGGCGCAGGGCCGAGCCGTGCCCTCCTGCCCGTGGCGGGATGTGGCGTGCCCGGCCGAGCTCTGGCTGCTGCCATCCCCCATCCCTGCCCCAGCTGGGTGATGCAGCTTCAGTGGGAGCAGCGTGGTGCTCACTGCCTCCCTCCCTGCAAGCAAGCGTGACCTCCGCAGCGATTCTACAAGCATGAATCCATCACTCAGCAGCGTGTCCCCGCTCCTGCCGTAGACCAGATCAGGCGGTTGCGCTGCAGGGACGTGGGCGCGCATGGCCCTGGGCAGCACCGCTGCTCCCGCCGCCCCTCTGGTCAGCGATGCCCCCAGTTCCCCTGGGAAGAACAGAGTTTTAAATGCCAATTAACCTGGCTTGAGTGCTAATTAACCTGGGTCGGTGGCGGGTGTTAGTAGCTAGCGGGAAGTCTGCAGGAGAGGTAGCCCTGGGGGAAACCGCTGGAGGGCCGTGCTCTGGCTTGGCTGCCCGAGTGTATTTACTGGACTCGAGTTCGTTGCTCGGTTGCTTGAACCTCAGTTAAAAATAATAAATGAGCCACCCTGTTCAGCGCAGGCAGGCCTTGGGGTGAAGGCTGAGCTCGCGGGAATGTTCTCCGTGCTGCGCAAGGGCACCGATGCCCGTGGCCAGGGGCTCTGCCAGGGCCCGTCCCGGGCTGGGACGCAGGGCCCGCGTCCTGCTGCCTGCAGCCGCTGAGCTCCAGCAGAAAACACTTCACTGACTGCATTAGCTTTGCTCTGCTTTACCTCCCCGCCGCTTCCTCGTCCCAGCCGTTCGTTTAGTGACAGTATTTTTAGCTCCCAGCCCTGCGAGTGCTGGGCAAGGTTGGTGAAAGCTGTTCTCTGCTCGCCCGGCTGCGGCTGGTCCCACGGCACGAGCCCTCTTCGCAGGAGGTGCATCGCTGTGGTCGCCTGCGGGAGCGGTTTAGGCAAGCCCCGGGCGCTGCCTGCTCCTGGGCTGAGCCCCGTTGCACAGGGAAAGGGCGAACGGCCGGCTCAGCTCGTTCAAACCCGGCAGCGTGGCGGGGAGGGCTCTAAAGGAGGGCGGTTTGTGACCGAGCGGTGCTTAGGGAAGGGGACACCTTGGGTGGAAGGTCCCGAAGGATGCAGGAGCTGGGGCAGTGTCGTTCCTGGGCTCTGGAAAAACCCAGGTTGTGAAACCTTGCGAAATGCAGGAACGCTTCTGCTACGTGGCATTTGCATGCCCTGAACCTCGTTACTGCCTTTGATGTACCCTCAATGTTTACATATTTTTTTTTTCCTCTTTATCTTTCCTGCAGAAACGGCAGATCTTGGTGACAGTCATCGAAATCTGCCTGCCGCTGCTCTTTGCCGCCATCCTGATAGCGCTGCGGCACCGGGTGCACTCCATCAGCCACCCCAACGCCACCGTCTACCCGCCCCAGTCCGTGGATGACCTGCCGGGCTTCTTCTACCGCCGGCACCCCGGCAACCCCTGGGAGCTGGCTTACGTCCCCTCCAACAGCAGCGCCGTCAGGAGCATTGCCGAGGCGGTGGAGAGAGCTTTACCCATCAACATCAGAGGTGAGCAGGGGCCGGGGGCTGCCGCTTCCACCCCCGAAATCGGTACAGATTTTTACTCTGATAAATCATGGTGCTCTATTCCAGGGATGCGTCAGTTTTATCAGAACTTCAAGGCAAAGGTTTTATTTTTGTTTTGTTAAAACAACAGGATTGTGGTTTGATTTTTGATCGCATTTTATTGCAGTTTCCATCTAGAAAAATATTGCCCTAAAATAGGTAAAGAACGTGGCTGTCACTTCCCCAAGACAAAGTATTTTTGGAAATCTCATTGCACAGAAAATTTTAGCGCTTCATGTTCCAAACTGATGTTAGGATTCTCTCTGAAAGGAGAGCTGACTCCTGCTCTCGAGGAGGAGGAGGAATCATCTGCGGGCCCCGTGATGGGTACAGCAGCGTCCCGTATGAATCCCCTGTGTCTGACAGCAGCGGTGTTTCCCAGCTCTGGCTGGAGCTCATCCCTTGTGTCTTGGACCAAAAAGATGTTTTCGGTGATGGCTGGGCATCAGCCCGCGTTGAGTTGCCGTGCTCCCTGCCTGCATCTCCGTCTTTTCCCCCCTCCGCAGCTCAGGGCTTTGCCTCGGAGCGGGACTTTGAGGAGTACGTCAAGTCGGACAACCGCTCGGGCAGCGTGCTGGCCGCCGTCGTGTTCAAGCACCGCTTCCATCAGAGCACGGCCCCGCTGCCCCTCCAGGTGAGCGGAGCCGGGGGGGACGAGGACGCGGGGGCCGGTGTCCTCCCGCCCTCCGCGGCCCAGAGGCCGCTCCTTTCCGTCCCGCCCGCGACGCCCTTCCTGCGCTCCTTCCAGGTCGACTATGAGCTGCGCTTCAAGTACAGCCCGAGGAACGCCCCGCGGAGCGAGCAGACGGGTCTGAACCCCAACCTGGACCGGGACTGGCACACCAGCTACCTCTTCCCGCTCTTCCAGCTGCCCGGGCCCCGGGAGGCCAAGTTTGCCGATGGGGGGACGCCGGGTGAGGGCCGCCTCTCCTCTGCCGCGGGCTATTTCACAGCCAAAGAGATGGGTGTAATTCCCTGTACAGCAACACGGCTCGTTGCAGAGATTAGTTAAGGCTCTGAGCTTTTAAATAAGAGTTTAATTTTTAAAAATTAATTAAATTAATTTTTTAATTAACTTAATTTTATTTAAATACTTCAAATATTTATTATATTTATTATTTATAATATTTATTTACATTTTATCCCGTGACTTCTTGGGCACCGCTGGCCTCTGGGTACCGCTGCTGAGCGGGGTTGGATAAGAATAATTTTTATTTACATGAATTTTTTAAAATTTAGGGGTTTTTTTCCTTTTATATTTTGAATGGAAAATTTATTTCAGGGTCCAAACTGCTCAGTGTTTCTTGTGCTGCTTAAATACTTTGAAAGTAAACAGAGCAATTCTGTGGTTTGAGCGTAGGTTTTTAAGGAAAGCCAGACCGCGGACGGAGCAGGAGGCAGCGGGGACGTTGCTGGGGCTGGCTTAGGACCTGATTTTTCGGGAGCGTCCTCTGTGGCTGCAAAGGGGTATTCCCCTCGGTTGGGCTTCTCCTTCCATCGTTCAATGGCGATGTCAAGGAAACGATTGAGAGGCCGAGAAAGCGGGCGAACGGGTTCTGCTCACGCAGTGTAAATAACCCCGAGCCCGCGAGGACGATACCTGCTGGCTCCAGCGTCCCGCGGGACGGGGTGACCAGCAGCCCAGAGCAGTGCCCTCGCTACAGTGTTTGCTTAGTAAATTAGTTAATATAAAACACTGTTCATGGTCTCATAGTCTTACCTTTTCCTTCTCTGTCTAGGTCATTTTAAGCAGCTAACTTCAAAATGATCGTTTGGGGCTTTGTAAGCAGAATTTGAGTTTCCATTCAAGTCACGTGGTGGAAATTCCACATAAAAATTAAAAATCTTTCACTGCTTTCTAATGCACAAAAATTTAAGCCAGATGTGTGAGTAATGGGATATATTCTTCCCCACTCAAACCTCCGTAGTATCCCGTATTCTCTTGGTTTACAAAAAATAAGGGACCAAATACAAGCTCAGCGACACTGGTGGTGGTTAATGATGATGGGGAATCTCCCTCCTTACAAAAATAAAGCCGTGCCTGCAGAAAGGCGGCTGCAGTTTAAATTGAGTTTTCCTGCCAGCTGCTTTTGACTGGCGATTATGAGAGATTTAAGCTGCTGTGATTTAAATCCTTCCCGAGCCCCTCCATGTCTGCAGGAGTGTCTCGATAGCGATGTTCATTTTGCTTTTCCTACAAGCTCTTTTTTTGGTTTCCTGTTCTCCTTCCCAAGCAATCCCTCCCGCAGAGGCCGTCCCTCCAAAACCCAGACCCGTCTCTATTCCCCGTCTCGTTTTTGCCGTGCAGGCTATATCCGAGAAGGTTTCCTGGCGGTGCAGCATGCGGTGGACAGAGCCATCATGCAGTACCACGCCAACGCCAGCTCCGCCAGCCTGCTGGAGAACATCACGGTGGTGGTGCAGCGCTTCCCCTACCCGGCCTACGTCAACGACCTCTTCCTCCTCGCCATCCAGAACCAGCTGCCCCTGCTGCTCATGCTCAGCTTCACCTACACCTCGCTCAACATCGTCCGCGCCGTCGTGCACGAGAAGGAGAAGAAGCTGAAGGTAACGTGAGCGGTGGGACGTCTGGGTGCTCCCCTCCCTCTGCGGCGTTGCCCAATGGATGTTGCCTTAAATTAGGAACAAAACGCCCCTTGGGTTTGGAGCCAGCAAGCAGGAGGTGGGGATGGCAGCAGATTAGCAAGCCCTAGGCAGGAATGTCGCTAATCCTGCCGCCGGGACACGGCTTGGCTCTCCTTGCCGTGCGGCCAAGGCTGCTGGACCGAAGGGCTGGTGTTTCTCTTGGGCTGGAAGGTGGCTTGGAGAGAGGGCAACACTTGTGGACTCAACAGTTTTGTAGATTCAAGAGTTCAGCATGTGGGAAGCAAGATTTTTGTCTTTTGAATGTAGAAAGCCGTCTGTCTGAGTTGTGTTGTGGGGGTGGTTGGAGCTCGGCTGCTGTGGTGGTTGCGACAGCAGGGCTGAGTGTGCAGGGCTTGGCTTCTCCTGGGCATGGGGTTGCTCTGCCCTCTGCCCGGCTGCCGGGTGACCGTGGTGGCCCCGCCGGCATCTGCTGCTGTGGTTTTGGGTTCAGCTCGGCTCTTTGGGGAGATGTTCTCCTGTGGCGGTGGCAGCCCCTGCCCGGGGACACCACGCGATGCTGAAGGCTGCGCAGGACCACTTCAGTGGGACCTGGGGCTGCCACCTCCCTCACCAGTGCTGCAGGGCAAAGCCACCACCACCCTGACCAGGGCCTCCACCTTGCCCCTGGCCATGCCTGGGAAGCGTGGGTGCAGCCCTGGGTGACGGCATGACCTCCCCGCAGGAGTACATGCACATGATGGGCCTCAGCAACTGGTTGCACTGGAGCGCCTGGTTCCTCATGTTCTTCCTCTTCCTCCTGGTGTCTGTGTTTTTCGTCACCGTGCTCTTCTGTGTCAAGGTGAGTGTCTTTCCCCAGGCCACCGTTCTGCAGGCCAGAAGCTCTGTGCTGGCAAGGCACAGGGATGACAAGGCTCCTCTGCCACGGGCTGGACCGTCCTGGTGTCTCAGGACTCCTCCACATGTGTAACAGAGGCTGGAGTTGGCCTTGTCCAGAGCTGGGTGGGCAGAGCTGCCCCCCCGGCTGCCTTTCATGGCAGGGGTGACCTCCCCAGGAGGGGGCTGAGGGGTGGGAGCCCCACAGGCACCAGGGAGGCCCAGGCAGTCCCATGCAGAGCAGGACCACCCCCCTCCTGCAGCCCTGCATGCCCTTGGAGGGACTCAAGCTCTCCTCTCTGCTTGTGCCCAAACCATGAGAAGCAGGAGGTGGCTGCCTGGATGCTAAGCAAGGTGTCCCCTGCCTCTTAGACCCTACGACACAAGGTCAATCCATATTTCTTCCCTCTGGAGTGGTCCAGGAGGGCCTGGGCATTCTCACCCATCTCTCAGTTTGTCTTTAACCCATGGAGAACATCAGGTCTCCGCTGCCCGCACGTGCCTGCGGCCGTGGCCGGCTTCGCCAGCCCTGGGTGTAACCAGATTTTCTCGGTAGGTGAGCGAACAGGGAGCAGTGCTCACCAACAGCGACCCCACGCTGGTGTTCACCTTCCTCGCCATCTTCTCCATCTCCTCCATCTCCTTCAACTTCATGGTGAGCACCTTCTTCTCGAGAGGTGAGTCCCTCCCCGGCTGCCTCCTTGTGTTGCTGACCCGTGGGGCTTGAGGGTGTTATGGGCCTTGTGGTGGGCTGGGAGGCAGCTCTGGAGGTCATCGGTCTGTCCTGCTCAAAGCAGGACCAGCTCTGGAGTTACATGAGGTTGCACAGGGCTCTGTGTTGGATAATTTGCTTCGACATGCGGTGGGGGGGACTTTCTTCCCTTTTTTGGCTGCATTTTCCCCACGGTGCCTGGGAAGGGATGTGTGTACTGTCGCTTCCCAAACCAGACAAGCTCATGCGTTAGGGAATCATCTGTCTGTCTTGGCCCCAGGACGCTCTGGTCTGGGGTGGGCAGGGTGCTTCTGCAGCTGCCCGCCGTGGGGTTGGGGCCCGGCGCTGCTCCTGCCTTGCCCTGGGACTTGGGCAAGTCCTCATCCCGCCCCCTGTAACCAACCACCCTTGGTGCAAAAGGCTTGACTCTCCGTGGATGGAAAGCTGGTGAGAAATACATGGTGGCATCGCCGTATTAGTGACGTTTTCCCTCCTGCTTTTCTTTGTGCTGGCAGCAAACGTTGCAGCTGCCGCTGGCGGCTTCCTCTACTTTTTCTCCTACATCCCTTACTTCTTCATCTCGCCCCGCTACGACCTGATGTCCCACAGCCAGAAGCTGGCGTCCTGCCTCATCTCCAACGTGGCCATGGCCATGGGGGCACAGCTTATAGGCATGTTCGAAGGAAAAGGTGAGCAAGTGCCTCCCCTCCCTCGGGAGAGGAGCAGCCTTGTTTTGTGCTGGGTCGGGACTGGCTTGCGTGTGGTGTGAAGGGTGGAAAGAAGCCGGGGAGAAGCACTTGCCTGCTCTAACGAGAGCAGGAGGGCTAATTGCTGAGTGCTCCCGCAGGTCTTATCAACACCAGGGCTCTGCCCCTCCAAACCCATGCCCCTGGCAGCCTGGGTTGTGCAAAATGCCATCATCGCTTTAATTACCAAGCGAATTCTGCTCTAAGGGACGGAATCCATTGCATTTCCTCCTTCCCAATGTATATCTTTAATTTCTATGTTAATAAGAATTTGCTGTCGGTTCCAGCAGCAGCCACGCTATTATGAAGTGGTGGCACTAAAAAGGCGGCTGCGGTGACGGAGGGGCAGTGGCTGGAGAAGAGCCTGCTTCTTCCCGGGGCAGTTGCAGAGGACGCGATGGAAGAAGCGTGATGGGGTGGGGAGCCTGGAGATGTCAGTGCACCTTCTGCCGTCTCTTTTCCCTCCGTCTATAGAAGGGATTGTAGAGCCATGCATGTGCTCCCCGTTACCAAGCAGTGAATTAGGAGAGGGATGCTGGCAGCCTGGGAGCACTTTGTCCTTCTGGGGACGCAGAGGTAGGCAGTGCCCCGTGTGCGTTGCAGGGACTGGCATTCAGTGGAGGGACCTCATGAAGCCCATCAGCGTGGACGACAACTTTACCTTAGCCCAAGTGCTGGGGATGCTGCTCCTGGACTCGGTGCTCTACGGCGTGGTGGCCTGGTATGTGGAGGCTGTCTTCCCAGGGGAGTACGGCGTGCCTCAGCCATGGTACTTCTTCTTGACGGTGAGCACTGCTTACGCACCCCTTCCAGCGGGCTTGGCGGGCGTCTCGGGGATGGTTCCCGCTCCCGTGCTATGCAGCGGGCTAGGCTAACGTACAAGGGTGGCACCATCTGGCCTCCAAAATCAAAGGGACTGCAGCGTGTCCTCAGTAAAGGCCGATGCAGCTGTATTTTTTTACTGAATATGAAGGTCTTCCTGGCTTTAAATCTTTGTCCTGACACTTGTTGGCGTGCGGGGTGTTGGTAAGTGTCGCCGTGCCCCAAGGGAAGGCGCTGGAGAGAAGCCCCAGGTGCGAGCAACCAGATCCAGTCATTTGAAACTCCCCGAGCGCTGCCGTCCGGGCGGACCTGGGCGCTCTGCGTCCCGCTGCCAGCCTCGGCGTGCTGCTGCCAGGGGATGGGTGACGCCCGTCACCCCGCCAGCTGCGCCGCCCTCGCGCTGCCAAGTCAAATGCTTGGCATCGTCCTCAGCGGCTGTAGCTGCGGTGGTTACTGCGGCTCAGCTGGCTGCTGAGGGTTCGTTAAGCCACAGCGACACAATCGGTTTTGATCCTGGGGCCATATCCCTTCTTATTTGATCGGGAGGTTTTTCCTCCTCCCCTCTAAATTCCGTATCCCAGCACAGTTTCCCTCCATCCCGCTCCCTCTCGCAGCTAGACCAGGGTAGCAGAGACGCAGCTGTCTGCCGCAGGCCACAGCAGGGTGCTGATTTTGGGTCCAGGAGTTATTGAATTGCTATTTCCACAAGGATTTAAGGTCCAAAACACTTATTTTCATTCCTGGAGAGCCTGGTCAAAAACCAGGCTGTAATTGCAGCAGCCGGACCCCAGGCTTTTTGTATTTAGTGCGTGTCAAGGATTTTGGAGGGGGCGATCCTCCGTTGCGTGGGCTCTTCTGGGCAGGGTGCTTCTGCCTGAGCAATTTTGCTTCTCGTCGAAGTGCTGACCTTTTCCACGGGAATGAAGATGGGAAAAAGCTGCCTGTGTAATCACGGGCAACCCTGCTGTAAGGGGGAACCAGGGGAAGGCGGCAGGGCAGGAGGAGCAGTTTCGTCCGCTGGCTGCCCTGCCTGCTGGAGATGTGCTGGTTGGCAATTCCCAGTGGTCTTGCAGATCCGTGGGAGGCATCCGCGTGGGAGGAGGAGGGTGGACGAGGCTGGGGAGAAGAGATGGTCTCTGCCTGTGCCTGAGTTTTTCTCTCTTTGCCTTCTTCCATCAGCCGTCGTACTGGTGCGGGCGCCCCAGGACTGTCGTGGGAAAAGAGAAGGAGGAGGAGGAGGACCCCGAGAAAGCCCTGAAGAGCCAGTATATTGAGGAGGAACCTGCTGACCTCGTGTCGGGAATCAAAATAAAGCACCTTTGCAAGGTACCGACTGCTCGGCACAGCACAAACACATCATAATGTTGTTTTTGTGAAAACTGCTGCCTGCAGGCAGCTTCCTTATCATTTTCCATTGCCCAGGGCTGCATTGCTTGGCAGGTAAGGCCCTTCCCCAGAGCTGGCTGCATTTTGTTGCGGGCTGAAGTGTGAGGTACTTGCAGGTGCAGTAACATCTTTCTTTAACCTGAGTGAGGCCTGTTGTCTAATGCCAGCACCACGTGAGCACCACGGGCTTTGACTGCCGGGTGGAACGGAGCGGGCAGATCTGACAGCACTTGCCTGGAGCGCAGCATCAACTCGTTAACGTGATCTCCGCAGGTCTTCAAAGTGGGAAACAAGATGAAAGAGGCAGTCAAGGACTTAACGGTGAACATGTATGAAGGGCAGATCACCGTCCTGTTGGGACACAACGGTGCTGGGAAGACCACCACTCTGTCCATGCTCACGGGTAGGAGCCGCATCCTGCTGTGGGGCTGGCACGGGGCGGGGAAGGGCTGACGCTTCGACTTGCAAAGGGGGGCTGGACCCCATCTCTGCGGTTGGGGAGGGGTTTTTGCTCTTCCCTGGACCACCTGCGGTTCATTGAGCTGTTGGCCAGGGATGCTGGGGTACTGAGAGGCACGTCGCTGCCTGGGGAGATGGAGGGAGCTTGGGGGTCCCTGCTCAGCCTTCCACGAGGGTGGGATCAGCCGGTGGGGGAAATGACAGCCAGTCTTTGTGTTGGAGAGCCCTGAGAAGAGAAAGGACCTGCTGTAAGAGGGGTCTTTGCAGGCTTTGTTGTGATAAGGCAGGAGGGCACAGGCCAAGAACTGGTTGTCTTCATTCCTGAGCTGCTGAGCTCCAGGCAGCCTATTTTGGCACAGTGGGACATGGTGACCTTCGATGGTCCGTCCTTCCCTGTTCCCTGTCACTCCGAGCTGCTCCTGCCACCCCAGGGCGCTCACGGAACCTTCCCTGGAGGTCTGCCCTGGCCTTGCCTGAACCTCTGCCAGGCTGGCCTGCCCTGGCTCCAGCGAGAGACTGGCTTGCTCCGACTTCTGGCAGAAAGCTGCGGGGGGGGATGCTCGGCAGGACCCTGCCTTTCCGCCGGCTCTTTGCCGCCTGGGGTTATCCTCAGCCCTGAGCCGAGTCCGCTGTGTCTCTCTCCTCCCAGGTCTGCACTCTCCGACGAGCGGGCAGGCGTACATCAACGGCTACGAGATCTCCCAGGACATGGTCCTGATCCGCCGCAGCCTGGGCCTGTGTCCCCAGCACGACGTCCTCTTCGACAACATGACAGTGGAAGAGCACCTCCACTTCTACGCAGGGGTGAGGATGGCGCCTGGGGGGAGTGCTGCTGGGCCCCTGGGAGCCAGCCCCGGGGGAGGCACCCTGCAGCACCCTGCGGCTTCCTGAGGCTGGGAAAGTGTGGTGAGATCCCTCAAGTGGGTCCAGAGGAGGCCACAAGAATGATCCAAGGGTGGCCCAGCTCTGCTGTGAGGGCAGGCTGAGAGCTGGGGGGGTTCAGCCTGGGGAGGAGGGGGCTGCGGGGAGACCTCACTGCGGCCTTGCCGTGCTTAAAGGGGGCCAACAAGAAAGGGGGGGACAGGCTTTTTAGCAGGGCCTGTAGCGACAGGACAAGGGGGGAGGGTTTGAAAGTGAAGGAGGGGAGATGCAGACTGGATAGAAGGAAGAAATTGTTTACGCTGAGGGTGGTGAGGCACTGGCAGGGGTTGCCCAGAGCGGTGGGAGATGCCCCATCCCTGGCAACCTTCAAGGCCAGGCTGGCCGGGGCTCTGAGCACCCTGATCTGGGTGAAGCTGTCCCTGCCCCTGGCAGGGGGATGGACGGGATGGGCTGGGAAGGGCCCTGCCAGCCCAAAGCGCTCTGTGGTTCTGTGATAAGCAGAACAGCCCTTGCCTCCGCTTTCCACCTTATCTGCAGGCAGGAGCTCCCTGCTTGGCTGATGGAGGAGCGGAGGGTCATGAGCAGCGTGGCTCCGTGGAAACCCCCACACCAGCTGTGCCATCAGGGTTGGGCAGGAGTCCATCACTGTGCTTCCCCGCTTTCCTGCCCGGGTGTAGAGGAGGGATTGTGGTGGGATTTAGCAGCTGGTGGCTGAGAAGGGTCTTTGCCAGATTCACTTACCCCTGCAGGCAGGCTTAACCCTCCCTTCCCCCTGTCTGGCAGCTGAAGGGGTACCCACCCTCCAAGTGCCCCGAGGAGATCAACCACATCCTGAGGATCCTCAACCTGGAGGACAAGCGCCGCTCTCTGACCAAGGCGCTCTCCGGCGGCATGAAGCGCAAGCTCTCCATTGGCATCGCCCTCATTGGGGACTCCAAGGCAAGCATCTTCAGCGAGGCTCACCTCGAACCTTTCTGGGGCCAGCATAGGTCTTTCTGGTGGCTCTGAGGTTGTCCCTCACCCGTGGTGAGCCAGTGGGAGATGCAGGGACTGCGAGGAGGGGGTAGGACACCCCCACAAAGGGGGACAACTCTGAGGACCAGGCCCTGAGGCTGCAGTGCAGCTCTGCTGCCTGGTAGCTGCTCCCCCAAGCAAGACCGTCGCATGCACGTTGCGAGGTCAAGGCTCCTTCTGGGCCCTGGGGTTGCCCCCTCCTGCACTGCTGCGCCTCTCCCAGCCCTTTCTGACCAGCACCCATCTCCTGTGTGCAGGTGGTGATGCTGGACGAGCCGACGTCAGGGATGGACCCAGCCTCTCGCAGGGCCACGTGGGACCTGCTGCAGCAGCAGAGGAGCAACCGCACCATCCTGCTGACCACCCACTTCATGGATGAGGCTGACCTCCTGGGGGACCGCATAGCCATCATGGCCAAGGGCGAGCTGCAGTGCTGCGGCTCCTCACTCTTCCTCAAGCGTAAATATGGTAAGGGAGGAGCAGGCAGGCCATGCTCGATGTCTTCTCCTTGCCAGGGAGGAGCAGGAGGGGGATATAGGGCAGGGAAGGGGACCCATTGCTCCTGGGCTGATGGCCGCTTGCTCCCTGTTGTGCAGTTTTGCCTCTTCCGAGGCCCATCCCTACGCTTGCTTCTGCGTCGTGTCCATAGCCAGGCAAAGCCGTCAATGCTCTGCGGTGCCCTGGCATCCCTCTCTGCTCCAGCACCCCGGGGCCAGGCCGGGCTGCGATTTACCCTCCTCTCCCTTCTTGTGGCTCTGCCCAGGGGCAGGATATCACATGGTGATGGTGAAGGAGCCCTACTGTAACCTGGGGGAGATCTCCCGCCTCATCTGTCAGTACGTGCCCAACGCCACCATGGAGAGCAACGCCGGGGCAGAGCTGTCCTTCATCCTGCCCAAGGAGAGCACGCACAGGTAACGGCATCGTCCCCTGCTTCCCTCCCCAGGTGGGTCCCCTGTCTGCACACACTGGGACACATGCTGTCATCACGGGCTTGCTGGAAAGGGGAGCTACTCTCTGCGTCAGTGCTGGTCTTGGAAAATCGGATTCAGTTCCTCCTTTCACCGCTGTCCTCCCCTGCGTCTGCTGGCACATCGCTCTCGTGCCCCCGTGCCCGCTGCTTCACTGCCCGTGCAGCAACTGCATGGGACAGCGCTGGTTGCTGATAGCTGGTGACGGCTGCGGTGTGGAGGGTGGCACGCACGAGGCAGGCTGGCTTGGCTCCGAAATCAAATGCATGGATAGCTGAGGCTGCCTGTGGCAAGAAGGCAGAAGATGGAGCCTAAAAGCTGCCCTTGGGGAGAGAGGGGTGCTTAGTGCTGCCAGCAGCCCCGGAGCTGGCGGCAGGACTCAAACCGGCTGCAGGGCCGATGCCCAGAGGGGCTTGACCTCTGAGTGCCCCCTCTCACGAGCATCAGCATCTAATGCCTCGCTCCTCCGTTCAGGTTTGAGGCCCTGTTCACGGAGCTGGAGCAGAAGCGGGAGGAGCTGGGCATCGCCAGCTACGGCGCCTCGGTCACCACCATGGAGGAAGTCTTCCTGAGGTAGGCAGGAGGGAGGCTGGCCCCGGTGGGGTGGCATCTGGCGATGACCGGTGTCCCTGTGCTTCAGCGATGGTCGTGTCCTTACACAGCTGTCTGGGGCACGTGTTGCGTTTCGTCCCTTGGTTTTGGCTTCCCCAGCTCAGAACAGCTTGATCCTGTCTGCGTCTGTATTTCATCACCTGCTTTCCCTCCTGGGACAGGGTTGGGAAGCTGGTGGACTCCAGCATGGACATCCAGGCCATCCAGCTGCCTGCTCTCCAGTACCAGCACGAGAGACGCTCCAACGACTGGGCCATGGACGACTCCAGCAGCCTGAGCGGCATGACAGATATGACGGATGACAGCGGGGCGCTCATTACGGAGGACTGCTCCAGCATCAAGCTCAACACTGGGGTGAGTGCTGGGGGTGGTGGTGCAGCGGGAATGGGGAGAGGGCATGTGAAGGGGGTTTCTGGAGCGGGGTGACCAGGTGGAGCCTCCCTCATGGCTGGTCTCATTGCACGTGGTTTGGAAGATCAAATTGGAATTGGAATCTTTAGGGCAAATTATTTTTAGGGTTGTTGGGGTTGGTCACTGCCATCCTCTTCATGTTAATTTTGAGGTCCACAGAGATGCTCTTGAAGGTGTCCCAGGTGATCTAAAGTGGTTTTCATCTGCCGTTGCTGCATCACTTGGGATTTCCAGCAGGGAGATGAGAAAAACCATCTTCGGTCCCTGGCGAGGCTTGTGTTTCAGATCCCTGGCAGCCCTTCACGGCCCGCTGCCTATGCACCTGTGATAAATTTCCCCACGCTTCTCAAGGGCACGTCTCAAAGGCGGGAGGGGAGCAAGATGTTTATGGGCTTAAAAAGCAGAGAAGGTGCTTGCAGGGGCCGGGCTGGGAGCTCCCAGGCGTCTCAGCCCAGTCGCTTTGGCAGGCAGCCGTGTTGCAGTAATCCTATTTGTGAACCTCAAATGCTGAGAGGTGGAGGAAGGTAAAGGTCATGGCTGAAGCTGCTTTTAACACCTGAGATCCCAAAGTGACTGCATCCCGTTGGGAAGCCATGGAGTTCGATGGCTGACCTGCCGTGCTGGAGTCAAGCAGCTGCCCTGCTAATCCCTGTACAGGCTTGGCTGGAGAGCGGGCTCTGCTGCGGGCTCACGGGCTACACGCAGGACGGGGAGGTGGTTTTGGGGTCGTTGCCCCCATCAGCTGCGTGGGGTGATGTGGCCGGCGGGGCTGTCCGCAGCTGGTCGGGCTCGCGTTGACCTGACTTCTCCCCTCCCAGTTCTACCTGTGCTGCCAGCAGTTCTACGCCATGTTCATGAAGCGAGCCATGTACAGCTGGCGCAACTGGAAGATGGTGGCAGCGCAGTTCCTCGTGCCTCTGATCTTCACTGCCTTTGCCCTCATCGTGGCCAAGACCTTCCCGGGACCCAGGGACTCCTCCCTGCTGAGGCTGACGCTGGAGCCCTACGGCCAGACCATCGTGCCTTTCTGCATCTCGTCCGCCTCGGGTCTGTCGCAGAGGTTGGCGGAGCAGTACATGGAGCTGCTGGACGCCCAGCGTCAGTCACCGCTGGAGGTGCTGGGTGAGGGTTCACGGAGCACGCGTGGAGCAGGCGATGCCCGGTGGGGTGTGCAGGAGCCACGGGCTTCTCTCGCCAGGGCCCTTGGTGTGGGAGGCTCGGGTCCCAGCTGCGGCATATCTGACGTCTCTCCTGCATGGGAGAGTCCCACAGTTGGCAGGACCCCTCCTCACCCAAGCAGAGCTGTGTTCTCCATAACCCTGCGTTTGTGGCCATCATCAGGGCTAGGGTGGGCCACCGGGGCTGGGGCTGCTTGGGGTCTTTTCCAGTTGGCCCCAGTTAGCTCTCATGTGACGGAGCCTGCTCATAACAGCCGTGGTGTTCGGCAGGTGGCCTGGAGGAGTACCTCATCTCAAGAGCCTCCGAGGAAGGGGGAGCCTTCAACGAGCACTACATCGCAGCCGCCTCCTTCGAAGGAGCCGGGAACCGCACAGTGGTCACCGCGCTCTTCAACAACCAGGCGTATCACTCCCCCGCCACGGCCCTTATGCTGGCCGACAACGCTGTCTTCAGGGTACTGGCAGGCCCCAACGCCTCCATCACAGTCACCAACTACCCTCAGCCCCGCAACATCACCGAGAAGGCCAAAGACCAGCTCATGGAGTACGTCTGGTGGCACGGCGCTTGCTTTCCTGATGGGGCTTGTGACTGCCATGGGTGCAGATTGGCTTGGTTGTACTGGCATCAGTGGAGGAGCCAGGTTGGAGCTTCTCAGAGCCAAACGTAGCTGTGATTGTACTCAGGAGGTCAGGAGAGCAAAGCTGTGTAGGTGACATACCTGCCTGAGCCTGGCAGCCAAGTCACCCCGTGCACATGTCTCAGTGGCTGGGTATTCCCCTCTAGATACTGGTTGGGGTTGGTTTCCCCCCGGTGCTCAGAGCAGAGGGGTGTGTATGGCTGTACGCTTCATTAAATCCTGCATCCAGGGTCTCTGAACCTCACCTGTACCAGAGGGGACAGGCGTGGGACCTCGCAAAGGCAGGGTGGGGGTTTGTGGTGTGCTAGGTGGGCTGTGTGTGGGAGATGCCATCTTACTGAGGTGCGCTTTTATTGTGGGGTGTTTCTTCTGCGTGCTGGCTGGCTGGGTGAGTGTAGCCTCCACAAGAAGCACGGTGTGGGTGTGCTGTCCCCGCGTAGCCTCAGCGTTGGTTTGTCGAGCTGTCCCTGTCCTAACCTGCCCCGCCGCTTTCTCCGCAGAGGCCAGACCGGGTTCGCCATTGCCATCAACTTGCTGTACGGCATGGCCTCGCTCGCCAGCACCTTCGCTCTGCTGCTGGTCAGCGAGCGGGCCATCAAAGCCAAGCACGTCCAGTTTGTCAGCGGCGTCTACGTGGTCAACTTCTGGCTTTCCGCCCTGCTCTGGGACATCATCAACTTCCTCATCCCTTGTGCTCTGATGCTGGTGAGTCACCCCTGACACCCTCCTGTCCGCCCCTTGGCTGGGAGCTCTGGGTGCTGCTCCTCTGGGAGAGCTGGGCTCTGTGTGGGTGCAGGGGAAAGGATGAGGCCACTGGCATTGCCTCAGTTAATAGAAAGGACCAGCGAGAAAGCTGTCCCTCGGTCCTGCTGGGAGCTGGGCCATGGCCAACCAGCTGGGTCAGTTGACTGCAGCCTCTGGCACCTGAACACTTGGGTGTGGGCACCAGAAAATCTCAGACACATGGGAGCATGGAGAGGAATTCCCCAGATCTGCCCTTCTGCATCCCAGTCTGCAGAAAGAGGGCTTCCCCTGGGGACAGGCACGGGCTGCTGGTAGGAACCATCTGCGAGGGGTTATCCGGGTCAAGACAAACGTGCATTCTCATCACCTTGCTGTGCCCCAGGTGATATTCCAAGCCTTTGACGTGCAAGCCTTCACCCAAGACAGCCACCTCGTTGATGTGATGCTGATCTTCCTCCTTTATGGCTGGGCCATCATCCCCCTCATGTACCTCCTCAGCTTCTTCTTCTCGGTGGCAGCCACGGCCTACACCCGCCTCACCATCTTCAACATCCTCTCAGGCACGGCCACCTTCCTCGCGGTCACCATCATGAGCATCCCAGGTGGGTCGCTGCCCTCCGTGCCTGCCCAGCACTGCACTCTGCTCTCACCAAGAATATCCAGCCCCCAAGGGGACTCTTTCACCCCAGGGCTGTCCCCACACTAGCAAAAAAACCCTATGACAGTCCATTCTTCCCCATTAAACATGACAAGATCTGTTGGTTTTCCTTCTGAACTTGGAAGTATCAGGGTCTTTCTCTAAAACCAGCTAACTCCAATCTGTTGATCCTCCTGTGCTCCTCTTTCAGAGCTGGGCTTGGTGGACCTCTCCAAAACCCTGGATAAAGTCTTTCTCATCTTACCCAATTACTGCTTGGGCCAATGCATCAGTGACTTCTACCAGAACTATGAGTTCATTCAGTTTTGTACCTCCTCCGTTGAAGCCATCTTCATCTGCAAGGCGTTCAGTGAGTCTCTGTGTTGGTCCTCACCTGCCCATCCTGGCCATCCCACCGGAGCCGCACTGGGGGGTCTCTGGGGTGGGGGCTGGAGCTGGGCAGTACCATGGGGCCTCTAACCCAACCTGGGCAGTAGCTCCAGGTACCATTATAAAGCAAAAACTGGGCAGCGTTTGACACTCATAGGTGATCCAATTAAGAAATCTTTTTCTTACTAATGATTTGGAGGAAAACGTGGGCCAGGGAAAATTTCATAGACAAGTAAAGAAATCCCAGTCCCAAGAGTGACTTGATCTCTTCTGCGTGCCTCCACTGGGCTTCTTCTGCCAGATCCCCTCCAGACCTGAATCCTCTTGTGGGAAGCATTGGAAAGAGCTGTGGGCAGGGAGCCCAGTGTGGGCTGGGATGGAGATGAGTGTTGGAAAGAGCTGTGGGCAGGGAGCCAGTGTGGGCTGGGATGGAGACGAGCTTGGCAAAGCTTTGGGTTCACAGCTTTCTCTGGGGCTTACCTGCCCCTCCCCAGAGTCTGGATTGATCCAAGTCTTGATTTTGTTCCATCCCTGCTCAGATATCAGTTATCAGATGAACTACTTTTCCTGGGAGACACCTGGGATCGGACGATACCTGACCTCCTTGACCATCCAGGGTTTCTCCTTCCTCTTCCTCCTTTTCCTCATTGAGACAAACCTTCTCTGGAGACTGAGGACTTTGGTCTGTGGCATCTGCAGGCGGCGGAAATGGGTGAGCTGAAGCGTGTGGGAGGGAGAAGTAAGGTGCCCTCCAAACCAAGCCCAGGAGTCCCTACGAGCTGCAGACAGGCCCTCTTCACCTAAGCCATCTTCCCAAGGAGCATCCCCGGAGCAGGTTGCGTGGAGGGACCAATCCTGTTGAGCGTATGGGTTGGCAAAGGGAGTGAGGCATCACCAGGCGTGGCTGATGAAAGGGATGGATCCTGCCCGGGTTGGGGGCACTGGAGGAACCCATTTGTCCCACAGCAGCCCGGTGGCAAAGAGGGTTTTTTTTCTCCCCCATTTTTAGGTGGCACTGCTGAACAGGGTGTCTGTGATGCCAGAGGACCGGGACGTGGCAGATGAGAGGAAGAAGGTTTTGGAGTCGCCACCAGAACTGCTGTCATCTCTCAGCAGCCCTCTGGTCATCAAGGAGCTCACCAAGGTGAGGAGAGCGTGGCCTTTCCTGAGCATCCTGCTGCCAGCTAAGCCATGGTCCTCACGGGGCTGGTAAAGCCACCACGTGCCTTGCTGTGCCGTCGGGCGGTGACGGGCACGGCTTGTGTGTTGGTCTCCACCAGGTCTATGACAGCCGGGAGTCTCTGCTGGCGGTGGACAGGATCTCCTTAGCGGTCAGCAAAGGGGAATGCTTTGGCCTTCTTGGCTTCAACGGAGCAGGCAAAACCACCACCTTCAAGATGCTGACTGGTGATGAGAGCATCACATCGGGGGACGCCTTTGTGGATGGCCACAGCATTCTGGCCAACATCAAGAAGGTACCGAGGGCTGCAGGGGCGGAGGGCAGCGTTACAAACAGTCCTGCATCGCGCCGGGCCACCTTGCAAGTGCCTCTGAGGAGGACACGGTTGCGGTTCCCAGGGGTGGAGGTAATATCCCAGGGAGGCTGCATCCTTGTCTGGCCCAGCTCTCCGAGATCTGGCCCCGTGGAAGCGGTCCCCTCTCTGCTGAGATGACAGATGTGAAACAAATGGAAGCCAAACCTTGCGAGGGTGGCAAACCCTTCATCAAAGGGTTTAGCTCCGTAGTTGGAAATGTGCAAAACGTGCGTTAGTGATCACAGCCGGGTGATGGTCTCTCTGAAACAAGCGGGTCAAACCTTTCCAGACCCCGGCTAGAGGTCTCTTTGCTGGGAATTGCCCACTCCCTTTGGAAAAGCAAGAGATGAGCAGGGGTCAGGCTTGCAGTTCAATCCTTGGATACCTCTACCCCTGTCAACCCCAGACAACGTCGGGCAAGGAGAACACGGGGAGGGTCTGCCCTGAAAGCATGGCCCTGCTTGCTTCCTCCCCTGGGACTCTGCCTTCTGTCGGGCTCTTGGCCCCAGAGGAGACCGGGATATGGGGAAGGTACAGACCCTCCAGTGCTTTCCTTCTCCTGAGAGCCGGGCCCACCTGAAACGGCCCCTCACAATGAGGAACCAGCTTGGGAAACTGGTTCCTTGGGACCACGCGGTTGCCGTCCCGAGGCGCGCTGCGTGTGTCCATCCCGCCCGACCGGCCGCTCCAGCGACGGGAGAATTTCCCTCTCGTTTCACCTGCGGTTGCGGAGCTGCAGTTCAGTCCCCAGCGCTTTGAGCAAAAACCTTGCAGAGGTGCAAAGTGCAGAGCAAAGCCCCGTGGGTGCCAAGGCACCTTCTGGCTTGGACACCTCCTTGCAGAGACCTGCCTGTGAGCTAATCCCCGTTGGGTTCCTCTTGCCCCAAGGTCCAGCAGCGGATCGGCTACTGCCCGCAGTTTGATGCCCTCCTGGACCACATGACGGGCCGCGAGACCCTGAGCATGTACGCCCGGCTGCGGGGCATCCCCGAGCGCTACATCGGCAGCTGCGTGGAGAACATGCTGAGAGGGCTGCTCCTGGAGCCCCACGCCGACAAGCTCGTGAGGACCTACAGGTGAGAGGAGACGTGGAGACACCCCCTGCCCTCCGCCCCTCGTCCTGCGGGGCTCTCCCTGTGCTCACACCGGGTCTCTGTCCCCATTCCCGTCTCTTGCAGCGGTGGTAACAAGCGGAAGCTGAGCGCTGGCATTGCCCTCATCGGTGGTCCCCCCGTGATCTTCCTGGATGAACCCTCCACCGGCATGGACCCTGTGGCCCGACGTTTGCTCTGGGACGCGGTGACGCGGACGCGGGAGTGTGGCAAATCCATCATCTTCACCTCCCACAGGTGACACTCGTCCGGGCAGGGCTTGGCCTGAGAGATCAGGGAGCAGCCAGGAGGGTGGTGGGGTCCAGGGGATGGGACCCACCTCCAGAGCCTGGTGGGTGGGCACTCCCGCAGCCAGCAGCGGCTGGCTTTACCCAAATCCCCCTCCTCTGAAAGCTCAGAGAGGAGAAAATCCACCTCCAGCCCCTTCCCAGAAGCTTCTGCTGTTCTGTCTCGGTGCTCCTGCCCTGCTGAACAAGTCCTCTTCTGTCCTGCAGCATGGAGGAGTGCGAGGCCCTGTGCACGCGGCTGGCCATCATGGTGAACGGGCAGTTCAAGTGCCTGGGCAGCCCCCAGCACCTGAAAAGCAAGTTCGGCAGCGGCTACACCTTGCTGGCCAAAACGCGGAGTGAGGAGGAGGGGGAGCTGCAGGCCTTCAAGGCCTTCGTGGAGAAGACTTTCCCAGGTACCGGGAGCTGCTGGGGCGGTTGCCCTCCAGGGGACGGGGGGATGCTGCTCGTGCGCTTCAGCGAGCGTCCTAACTCGGAGCCTCTCCTTGCTCGTCTCTCCCAGGCAGCGTCCTGAAACACGAGCACCAGGGCATGGTACATTATCACTTGACCAACAAGAACCTCAGCTGGGCGCAGGTAAGGGGGTGCTGGAGCACGTCCCACCCCTCTGCGGGAGGAGGCTGGAGGGGCCGCCCTGTTCCTGCCCCTTCGCGTGCTCTCGATGCTTCGCTTTCACGCTCAGCTCATCTTCCTTTCCTTCCAGAGCCACGCTCTGTCCAAAAGCCGGGTGATTTATAACAAACAACCTCAGTAAAAAGTGGTTTTCTCCCTGACCCTCTCCCACCTCCTGGCCCAAACAGGTTGCCTGCATGTACGGTCAGCGCGCGAGCACCCGGGACACACCGGGACCGCTCCGTCCCCCCCTGACCTGGCTGCCCTTGCCCGCAGCCCTCCGGAGGGCAAGCGGGGTCCCTGGGGAGCAAGAGCCGATTGTGCCTTTGTTGGTGCCTCGCAGCGTCCCACGAAGGCTCGGGGGCGCGGGAAGGGGCGGGGGGTAGCTGCCTCCTTCCCACCCCGCAGCTCCCGGCTGCGAACGTGGCACTGGTGGACTCGGCGTCGACCCGCCAGCACCTCTCTGCTCCCTGCTGCCGTATATAGTGTGTGTTTGCTCTCTATATATGCTCCATATGGAGTATATAGAGAGTATAGGGAGCATATGGAGTATATAGTATACAGATACATAGAAAACTATAAATACTATATACAGCAGCAGGGAGCAGAGAGGTTCTGGCAGGTCAGCGCTGTGTCCACCAGTGCCATCCACATTCCCATATATATACTCCATATAGAGCATATATAGAGAGTATAGAGAGCATATAGTATACAGAGATATAAAAAACTATATACACTATATGCAGAGTATATAGTATACAGATACATATAAAAACCTATATATATACTTATATACTCTCGATAGAGTGTATAGCAGAGTATAGTGTATAGTATGGAGTATACTATGTATAGACTACATAGCGTACAGATTACGTAAAAACTATAGTATATAACTATATATAGAAACTATCTGTATACTATATACAGATAGTTAAGTATAGTGTATATAGTATACTGTATAGTTTTTTGTATATGAGATATATATTTTATATATATAATGTATTGTATAATGTATAAATACTAATATATTTCTATATATATTGTACTGAGCAGAAGCCTCGGGCTGGGATCCCAGCCCAGGGGTACATATAGGAGACCACACGTAGAGATCTGTGTATGTATCATAGATATTTTTAAATGGGGTCAGGTACCGAGTTACTGATTACTGATGGATTACTGCGAAGTAATCCACCCCCTGGCTGCCCGCCGCCTCCTGCTCGGGAAGGTTTCACTCCCCCGGGTCTCCCAGGAGGAAGAGGCGTCCTCTGCTTTCTCAGTCGCGGCCCGCGGGGCTCTCCCGCGGCCGAGGTGCCCTGCAGTAACCGCCGCGCTGTCCCTTGCAGGTCTTCGGGGCCTTGGAGAAAGCCAAAGAGAAGTATCGCTTGGAAGACTATTCGGTGAGCCAGATATCCCTGGAGCAAGTCTTCATGAGCTTCACTCGCTTCCAGCACTACACAGAGGACCGAGGGAAATGAGCAGAAGCCCCCACTGGTGCCCTTCCTCATGGACTGGCCCTGCTGCCTATACATAGTATATATAGAGACAGTAATTTATATATCGGCGTGTCTTAAACAATGTATAAATGTAAGAAACTTTTCACCGGGGAGGGGGGGAGAGGATGGCGTCGTACCTTCTGCCGTCGGGACCACAAAGGGTGCGTGTGCATCGCGTGCCGCCGCAGCGCCGGCGCGGGTCTGCGTGTGAGTGTGTGCGTGCATGTGACACTTCCACTCTCCAGCCTTCGTTCCCATCTATACAGCAAAAAAAAAAAAGCCCAAAAAGCAGGGGGGAGCCTGGGTGGGTGGAGATGGGTGTTGGGGACTGGGCTGGCAGAGGAGGAGCGGGATGCTGTCCCCAAACGGCACCGCGCTTCCCCCGCGCCCCTCTTCCCTCCCCGCGCCCATC
Organism: Platalea leucorodia; assembly: GCF_965183815.1. Lineage (NCBI taxonomy): Eukaryota > Metazoa > Chordata > Aves > Pelecaniformes > Threskiornithidae > Platalea > Platalea leucorodia. Next base: position 1,465,041 of record NC_138827.1, read on the forward strand.
AGGACGCTGCTTCGTGGTCTTTGCCCGCATGTCAACGTGTCTCGTTCGGTGGTTTGCTCGTGATTCAACAGGAGGCTGTCAAATAGCTTAGATCCAAATTGTTCGCTGGGTTCATGAGGACGCACTGTGGTTCCCCTTAGAAGCACTTTGTGAGGAGCTGGAGGGGCCAAGGCAAGCTGTCCGTCTGTCCCCTGCCTGGCGGAGGAGGCTCCGCCTGGCCCGAGGAGCTGGCGCCGGCCCGGGCTGTGCCGGGGAGCTGGCTGTGCGGCGCTGGGTGCTGGCGCTGGGCCGGAGGGAGGAGGTGGTGATGGAGAAATGCCCAGAGCTCAGCCCCTTGGCACAGCACGTGACGGGTACGGCTGCAGAGCCAGAGCTCGGGCCGAAGGCAGCGCCGGGTGAGAGGTGTCGCGGGGTGCCCAGGGACGCTGCTGGGCTCGGTGGGATGGCGAGAGGTGTCGCAGGGTCCCTGGGGACGCTGCTGTGCTCAGTGGGATGGCGAGAGGTGTCGCAGGGTGCCCGGGGACGCTGCTGGGCTCGCTATTGCCTCCACGGAAAGGTTTAACCAGCAGCATTGCCCTGCAGCGTGCTGTGCAGCCACAGGACCGGTTTTGAAGGCCAGCGATGCTCTCACTGTGTCCGTGTCCTGCTGTGCTCTCCCCTGACACCCTGCACAGCTCCGACCAGCACACGCCCGTCCCACGTCCCCCTCCTTGTCCCCACGCCCTCCGCACCGCGCCAGGCCGCTCCGGCGGCAGGCAGGGCACGACGGCACTGTCCTGCCCTTGCCCGGCCCTGGGGGCTGCTGCCGGGCACGGTGCGTGAGGCACCAGCACTGCCCAGCCCTGCCCGCGCCGAGTCGGAGGCAGCGCCTGGGATTTCTTTTTTGGCATTTCCCAGTGGTTGGGTTGCTTTTTTTGTTTGTTTGTTTGAAGTCCGTGTTGATTCTCGTCTGTCCTTAACTAGTCCCTGTGTCACCTGGGGCAGCCCCCTTCGGGCCAGCTGCTCCGCGATCAATGCAGAGCTATTTGCACTATAGTAATACACACAATTGCACATATAAAATGAATTAATATTTATGGCGAGGGTGCTGATTCCCTTCTAGTGATTGCATTGTCAGGGGTTGGGTTATATTTTTGGGTTGGGTTTTTGTTTTGTTCCTGTGACTGACTCATTCTTTCCTGTTCCTTTTTTTTCCCCTTTGCCTAATGTTGTTGTTCCAAAACGATGGTGCATCATGTTACTAAGAATTTCCCTGGATCTTAACGATGTGTGGTTCGATTAGTAAGCAGCCAGCAGGTGAACGGCAGTCCTGGAACCCCTCGGAGCTGCTGGCACGGAGGGTTTGCTCCCTGGGAGCATCCCTGCAGGCAGCAGAGCCGGCCGCTGCTGGGGCACCCCGCGGTGGGAGACCCCAGCACCAGCGACCAGGACGCTTTCTGGCGGGAGGGGACCCGGAGGCCCCCGGGAAGGGCTGGGACTCCCCGTAACTGGGTTTTTTTGGAAGGGGAGATGTGGCAGGATGCAGTAGAGGTCCCGGGGCTTTGCCTGGGCTGGGGAGCAGTGGGAAGGGGGGCTGTGGGAGTGCTGGATGCCACACTGCAGCCTGGGCTTATGCCAGGTACCGCGGTCTGCAGCACCCCGAGGATGGTGGCAGCAGGCAGGGCAGCTGGGCCCCCCCAGGACATGCCCTGTTGGGGTACCGGTGCAAGGGACCCCAACAACCCCCAACCCTGCAAGGCTCAGTCCTGGGGCCGGTGGCACGGAGGCAGCGTAACCCCTGCAGTGCCCGTGAACGCCACGGCAGAGCCGTGGTAGAGGAGTCAAGGGCAAGGCCGGCATCTCCTGGCACCAGCCACCACCGCCAGGGTCACCCAAATGGAGAACATCTTAGGGAAGCCGTGTTTCTTGGTCACGGTGCTGTACCACCCCGGGCAGGAGCTGCCGGCTGTGCATGGTGCTGCTCGACCCTCGTGGTTACAGCCGCAGGGCTGAGCCACACCAGCCCGGGGCAGGACCGGGACCAGGATTGCTCCCCGACGGGCGCTGCTGCCGCGGCCAGCCAGGTTTCACGCTGGCAGGGCCGTGGCCGCTGGCGGCAACGCTCTGGCATCCCAGGCTGCGGTGGCAACGCTCTGGCATCCCAGGCTGCGGTGGCTGTGTGCAGTAGGAGAAGCAGCATGGGTTCCAGGTGGCTGTGGGTCCCCTCTGGCTGCGGAGTGGTTGTTATTCCCATCATAGGAATAATAAACATTTTTTTTCTAGTGGCTGTTTCCTGGCCTCTTTTGGAGTCAGAGAGCAGCTCCAGCCCTGGTGGGCTTGGGCTGGAGGACAGGGATGCTCCTGCTCTCTGCCTGGGGGGAGGACAGGGATGGCCTCCAAAACCTGGCTGGGAAGGGCTCAGTGCAGCCTGGAAAAGCCCCTGTGCTGAGGGGTTTTTGCATGCCAGGTGCCTCTGGGGGCAAAGTGGGGGGGCCACATCCCTTCCACCCCAGGCAGCCACACCCACCCTCTCTTTGCCCCACACTGCACCCCACCAGCCATGGGCAAGGGGGAGACCTTGAGCTCGGGGCTCAAAATGGCACTTGTCAGAGCAATGGGGAGGGCACCCGTGGCCGGGGGGCTGCCCCAGCACCCTCATTCCTGCAGCCTTACCTACCTCTGTGCTGCAGCCTGGCTCTGACCGCCCATGCGTCTGTCCCCGTTCCCCCACCCCAGTCCCAACCCCACACCCAAGGCAGCACCAGCCCCTGGCTGAGCCCGGGGCGCTGAGGCAGCACCGGGGCAAGGCTGCAGCTCCAGGGAGATGCGCCGAGCCCTCTGCCTCCAGAGCAGCACAGCACCCGCTCAGCCAGGAGCATCCCCCTCCACAGGGGTGCCCTGCTCCACGATGCTGCACCCCAGCCGCTTCACCGCCTCCTGCAAACACCTCCTCCCCGGCCCGCAAGCGCCTCTCCACTGGCAGTCTCAGCGCTTTATTGTCTGGCGGTCCCTGCTACAGCACCCCGCTGTCCTCCCCGTGGCTACGGCTGCAGCGGGGGATCCGCTTCCTCGGCCCCAGCACGGCACCGCAGTGTCCCTGGGAGCTGGAGGCTGCAGGAGCTGCAGCGGTCCGAGAACTGGCACTTAAGGAATCCTGGCCGGGGCCGCACGCTGCTCCTCCACGCTGGGCGCAGGGAGGGGGCGCGCGGCCGGGCATGGCTGTGGTCCGGTCCCGCTGGCCTCGCTGGGCTGGCAGCGTGGGTCACTTCGCTTCGGTCATCTTTTAAAAACGTGGGTCTAAAACGCCACCGATTCTGGGTTCTGCCCAGATGCTCTCAGCACTGTTTCTCTTAAAAAAAACCAAACCCAAACCTTTCTTCCCTTTTATGAGCAGTTTTCAATTTTGGCCAGAAATTGCTGTGCCCACCACTCCTCCAGGTCGATGGGAACAAAGTCTGAAAGAGAGGGGAGGGAGAGAGGAGCACGTAGCAGCCGGAGCAGGGAGCAGCGCCCCGGGTGATCCCCCTGAACCACGCCATTTGCCACTGGAAAAAATGACACCCCAAAGTCTCCCCCACCCCTGTGCCCTGTCCCCAAAAGGCCAGGCTGGGTTTACAGGGACCTTCTCTTCTTGGGGACTTCTCGGCCCCCAGGCTGCGTGCACAGCCCCTGCTCCAGCTGCCATCAGAGGAGCACGGTGTCCCCGTCCCCACTGCGCTCCGGCTGGGTCCTCCTGGGCCACGGGAGAGGCAGGTCCCCGCGGCGGGACCCGGGGGCTCCCCTCCAGCACGACGCTGAACCCACCTTGGTGGCTGGAGAAGGCAAGAGTTCCAGGAGAGTCAGCACCCAGGCGTCCTGCTTGCTTGGGCTCCTCCGAGGGGGCACGGTGGGACATCCCCACCACCGTGCCGGGGGCCAGCTGCCCCCCAGCACCCCCAGCACCAGCCGGACAGACCCAACCCAGCCCCGGGATCCTCCTCCTCCCACCGCAGCCCTGCTCAGGTGCCCGGCTGAGCCCACGCCAGCTCATTGCACCCCGAGTGCCACGACCGCTTCCCACTTACTTTTCAGTCCGGGGTTGGGGTTTTTCTCTACGTACTGCACAGGGCCGCAGGCGCTCTCCCCGCTCCGGCTGCCGTCCAGCTGCTGCTCTACCTGCTGCCAGGCTGGGGCGGGGGGAACAGGCAGGGGATGGTTTGGGGAGGGGGATTTCCCAGCCCGGGGGGGCTGCGGGAGAGGAGCAGGAGCCGGCGCAAGGGAGGGCAGCTGCCCAGGCTGGGGACCCCTCCCCTGCCACCGAGGTCCCCAGCACCATGCAGCTGCCTGGGGAGGGACCCCGCTGTCCTCCAGCCCTCCGGGGATGCGACGGCGAGCGGGCGCTGTCCCCAGGGACCCTCTGCCCTCACCTTCGTAGACGAAGCGGACGTTCTCCTCGTGGGCCAGCGTGTAGCACTCCTCGGGGGCCGAGACCTGCTGCGGCAGCACCTGCGGCCTCTTGCCGTTCACTCTGTTGAAGACGAGTTTCTGGGCTGGGCTGTCGGGGAAGGCAGGGGACGGTGAGGGGGGCCGGCAGCTCTTCCCACCACGCCTTGGAGCGAGGACAGGGGGTGTTTGCGTGCCCCAGGTTGCCCCACGGCGTGCACGGTTGCCCACAGCCCCGGTTACAGCCAGCCGGCCCCGCTCAGCCCTGTCCCCAAGGGAGGGGACCAAAAGGGACCTTTTGGGAGAGGGGGCTCCTGCGCAGAGAGGGGTGCAAGCGAGGGGAGCTCCCCAGGGAAAAGCACGCCCTGCCCGTCTCCCACCCATCCTCCAGCCCCGGCACCAAGTGCAGGCCCCAAAATAAAAAAATCTGCCACCAAAATTGCTGAAATATCAGGAAAATGGAAGTGAAATCTAGTTAGGCACTGGGCAGAGGGCGCGCCATCATGCTGCTCTCTGCAGCCCAAGCATCTCAGTTTGCTGGAGCAGCCCCGGCCCCCAGAGCATCCCCGAGGTGCCCCAGGACTGGGACGAAACCCTCTGCCAACTGGGAGCAGGTCAGGCTTCCGCGGAGCTGGGATCCCCTCCCCAGAGCAGGGTGCTTAAACCAGCCCCGGCCTGGAAACCGCGAAACCGGGCAGATCAAAAGGAAAGGGCTGGGACGAGGCGTGTGGGCACGTTCAACGCAAAACTTCAGTATTTTGGCTTTTCTGCCCAGCTTTGGGGAGGGACACGTCTGCAACGGCCACATTTCTCACGGGACAAAGTCTAAGGGGCGCCGGGAGCGCGGACAGGTTACGGTTTGCAGGGCGGGCGAGACCAAGAACAGGCAGCTCCTGCCCGCACCTCTCCTGCCGGTTCTGCAGGCAGGGCCTGGGGCAGGTAACGCACCCCAAACGCGGGGCGGCCGGGGGGCACGGGGCGGGCATCCCTGCCCGCTGCAGGCAGGGCGGCGGGCAGCAGCGTGCCCACGCAGCCCGCCTGAAGGAGGGCGAGCGGCCACGCTGGTTAATTAGCGCAAGATCCCGGGAAGGACGGGAGGCTTTCCTCATCCGTGGGTGAGGCTGGGGGGACCGGGCAGAGCTGTGGGGGCCCCCAGCGCAGGGCTGCCTGCTCAGAGAGCCCCCCACTGCCCAGACCCCTGCACCGCCCACCCCAGACCCCCAGCCGCTTCTGCCAGAAGCTGTGAGCTTCACCCCAAAGCTGCCCCCCGCTGCAGGGCCCGGGACAGCCTCCGGACCCTCCCGTGGGCCACCCCCGGCCTCCGGGAATCCCAGCGGCAGCCCGGACTGTGCACCCCCCGCCAGCCCCGGGCACCGGGTGCGGGGCGCCGGTCCCCAGCGGGTTTGTGCAGCCGGTGCCCCCCGGGCCGGCGGGGGGTGCGCAAGGCCGGGTCCCGGCAGCGGGCACCCCCCCGCAGCGGGCAGCCCGCCGCTGCCTGCACTTTGCCCGCTCCGCCGGCCGCAGCCCCCGCTCCCCCGGGCTTTTCGGGAGCAGCCTTCGCCCCCGCGGCCCCGGGCCGGGGGGGGGGGGGCCCAGCTCCCGCGGGGGGACGGGGGCGGCGGGCAGCGGCAGCGCTGCCCCCCCCCCCCCCCCCGCCGGCACCGAGCGACCCCCCCGGCCCCGGCCCGGCCCCTCCCCGGCGGCGGGGCCCGGCCGCCCCGGTAACCTTTCCCCAAGGTCACGGCCGGCGCCGCCGCCGCGGGGCTCACCTGGCGGGGGGCCAGGCACCGGGCTGGAGCCGGCCCCGCAGCTCGCCCGGTTTGCTGCTCTCCACCGCCTGCTGCGTCGGACCTGCGGGCGGCGGCGGGGCGTCAGGGCGGCGCGGGGGGCGGCGGCGCGGGACGGGGCCCGCGGCCCTGCCCACGCCCCCCCCCGGCCCCCCGCTCCCCGGTACCTGTGCGGCGCTGCGTGGCCAGCTTGCTGGGGCCCCGCGTCAGCGTGTACATCCTGCGGCCCCGCACCGCCCCGGCCCGCAGCGGCCCCCGCGCGGCCCCGCACCGCGGCCGCCCTTTAACGGGCCCGGCCCGGCCGCGCCGCGCCACGCCCCCGCCCTTAAAGGGGCCGCGCGGGCGGGGGGGGCCGGGGGACACGGGGGGGGCGCAGGGGGGGACAGAGGGGACACGGGGGGGGCACACAGGCGGGACACATGGGACGTGGGGACACGCATGGGACGCACGGGGCACAGAGACGGACACACGGGGGAACACATGGGACGTGGGGACGCGCATGGGACGCACACGGGACACAGGGGACGCACGTGGGAGGTGTGGGGACACACAGGGGACACGCACGGGACACATAGGGAGAATACATGGGATGTGGGGACACGCATGGGACGCACATGGGGCACATAGGGGACACACGTGGGAGGTGTGGGGACACAGGTGACACATAGGGGGAACACAGGGGACATGGGGACACGCATGGGACACACGGGGCACAGAGAAGACACGCACCGGACACATGGGGGAACACATGGGACGTGGGGACACGCATGGGACGCACACGGGGCACATAGGGGACACACGTGGGAGGTGTGGGGACACACAGGGGACACGCACGGGACACATAGGGGGAATACATGGGATGTGGGGACATGCAAGGGACACACACGGGACACATAGAGGACACACGTGGGAGGTGTGGGGACACACAGGGGACACGCACGGGACACATAGGGGGAATACATGGGATGTGGGGACATGCAAGGGACACACACGGGACACATAGAGGACACACGTGGGAGGTGTGGGGACACATGGGACACATAGGGGGAACACATGGGATGTGGGGACACACACGTGGGACGTGGGGACATGTATAGGACACACAGGGGACACACACATGGGACACATAGGGGACACACGTGGGAGGTGTGGGGACACCCAGGGGACACACAGAGGACACATGGGGAACATAGGAGATGTGGGGACACGCATGGGACACACAGGGGACACACACGGGATACAGACACATGTGGGAGGTTTGGGGACATGCGGGGCACACATGGGACATGGGGACACACAGGGGACACGCACGGGACATATAGGGGGAACACATGGGATGTGGGGACACACACGTGGAACATGGGGACATGTATAGGACACACAGGGGACACACAGGATACATAGGGGACACACATGGGAGGTGTGGGGACACAGAGGGGACACGCGGGGCACACATGGGACGTGGGGGGGGCACATGTGGGACATGGGGCACACATGGGATGTGGGGACACAGAGAGGACACGCACGGGACATAGGGGGACCACACACACGGGATGTAGGGGACACATGGGACACTTGGGACACATCGGGGGAACACATGGGACGTGGGGACACACAGGAGACATAGGTGGACACACCGGGGACATGGGGACGCACGTGGGACATGCATGAGAGGGTACATATGGGACAGGTGGGGGACACGGGACACGTAGGGTGCACGCAAGGGACGCGGGGACACACGGGGGTCAAGTAGAGAGCACGGGAGACACGTCGACACAGACGGCACAGGTGCGCAGGGGCCACGGGAGTCACAGGGACCACGGAGGGGACGCGCACGGGGACATTCGGGAGACGGGGACACGCAGGAGTCGCTCCCGGGCCACGCAGGACCCAGGCAGGGGACAGCGAGGGGTGCAGAGGCAGGGGCTGGGGTGCCACCGCCCCGGGGCCAGCGCTGTGACCAGCCCGGCGCGCCCCGAGCCGCGCACCCGCGGCCGCCCGGGAGCCGTGGGCCACCCCGCCACGCGGGAAGCCGGGGCCGGTGGCCGCGGCCTGGCCACGGCGGTGACCTTTGGGGCGGGAAGGCGCGCCGAGGTCTCCCCACGCGGCGGGAGGTGCTGCCCCGGGACGTGACCCCAGCCGGACCCCCGCCACCCCGCAGCGTCACCCGTGGCTGGGTGGCACCCCAGGTTTTGGGGACAGGCCGCGGGACGAACCCGCCGGGGTCTGCGGGGACAGCAAAGCCACCCCGCGCCGGTGACCTTGGCCTTCCCGCCGCGTGGCCGCGGTGGCAAGGGGCCGGAGGGTGCCCGCCCCCCCCAAAGAGCACCCCGCAAAGCAGGGCCTGATCCTGCAGGGCGCCGGGCACCCGTGGGCACCCCGCCCCCCGCAGCCGCTGGCCCCCCGCGCCTCCCCAGCCCCAAGCAGCCCCCGTCACCGCGCTCAAACGGGACCCCGCTGCCGTCGCCCGCCCCGACACCCAGGGGCCGTGCCTCAGTTTCCCCACCCGCGGCCTGCCCGGGTTTGGGGGCGCAGCCCGCGCCTGCCGCGCTCGGAGGCCCCAGGTCCCGGGGCTGCGGCGGGATCCGCCCGTCGTCAGCGGGGGGGGGGCTTCGCTGCGAGCCCCCCGTGCCGGCTTCACGGCGCGGGGTAACCCCGCTCCCGCGCACCCCCGCTGCCCGGGGGCGCCCACGCCGGGCGCTAGCGCGGCCCTGTCCGGGGCGGGGGGGGGCGGGGGTCCCACGCGTGGCGGGGGGCGGCAGCGGCGGGGCCCCGCTCCGCCCGCGGTCCGGCGGAGGCCGAGGGCCGGCGGCGCGGGGAGGCGCCCAGCGGCGCCGCTGGTGTAGTGGTATCATGCAAGATTCCCATTCTTGCGACCCGGGTTCGATTCCCGGGCGGCGCACAACCGTTTTCCTCCCTTTTTTTTTTTTTACACCGCCCCCCCCGTGGGAGGCTCCACCCGCGACGCGTGGGGGCGGTCCCCGTGGGGGCTGCCGGGACTTGCAGTCCCCGCACCGCGGCCGCCGCCCCCTCCAGCCATGCAGGCGCCGGCGGCGGCGGAGCGCAACAAGGGCCCGATCCTGGCGGTGCTGCGGGAGTACGCGGGGCCCGGAGCCCACGCGGGACCCGGCGTCCTGCGGGTGCTGGAGGTGGGGGCGGGGGCGGGGCTGCACGCCGCGCACTTCGCCCGGGCGCTGCCGCAGACCCGCTGGCAGCCCTCCGACATCGACCCCCGGGCGCTGCGCAGGTGGGTGGGGAGCGCGGGTGGGGGCCCCCGGGGAGCACGGGTGGGGGTCCCTGGGGAGCACGGGTGGGGAGCCACGGGGAGCATGGATGGGGATCCCCGAGGATCACGGTTGGGGGTCCCTGAGGAGCACGGGTAGGGGTCCCCGAGGAGCACAGTTGGGGATACCCGGGGAGCACGGGTGGGGGTCCCTGGGGAGCACGGGTGGGGGTCCCCAGGGAGTATGGATGGGGATCCCCGAGGATCACGGGTGGGGGTCCCTGGGGAGCACACTTGGGGATCCCCGAGGAGCACGGGTGGGGATCCCCGGGGAGCACGGGTGGTGGTCCCTGAGGAGCACGGGTGGGGGTCCCCAGGGAGCGCAGTCCAGCCCCTTCCCCTCCCCACAGCCCCAGGGCCGGAGGCCTTGGGCTCCCCGGCTCGCTGCTGTGCTCTGTTCCCGGGCAGACCCAGTACCCGGCCGCCAGCGGCCCGGGCTCCCAGCTGGATGCGCTATTTTTTTCCACGAAAGGCTCAATATTCAACTCTCAGATGACCCAGGCTCCCCAAGTTGATGCTTTATTTCTCACCCAGCAAAGCCCAGCGTCCCGCTCCCGAACAGCCCAGCCTCCCCAGCTCAGGGCTTGATTTTTCCCAGAAGAGCCCCGATATCCAACTCGCCGCCAACCCACGCCGCCACGGAGCGATTCCTGCCTGCAAAGCGCCCGGCCACGCGTTGCTGCGTGCCAGTCGCCCTCCCATTACCCACGCACGGCCACAACGCTCCGCGGCGACGCCGGGCCCGATGCCCAGCTCACCGGGACCCGCGCGGTGGGTGGCTCGCACCCCGCTCCCAGCGCCGCGCCGCCCCGGCGAGCCGCGGCGAGCCGTGTTTATTTCCTCTGCGTCAGCGCACGCGGGGCCGACCGTGGCCAAATGCCCGTTCCAGGCATTGCAGCGCCGGACTGGAAGGGCTCGGTTTCCGTTCAGGAAACAAAAATAAACCCCAGCTCTGCAGCGCGGGGAGGAATTCCCCCAGGAAAAAAAGCAAAGCCAGTGGGGAGGTGCCGAAATTGGCACCTCTCCGGGGGGGCGCAGCCGGCGTCCTTCCCACCCGTCACCGCTCCGGCAGCGGCACCCGGCACACGCCGCCCTGGTTAAAAATAATCCCCAGGCTGGGCCGGGAGGCTGCGGCTCCCTGCTCCGGCGCTTCGGGAACCGAGACCTGGCTGTCAAATGTCCCGAAAAGGGTATAAATCACACCAAAATCACACGGTACCGGTGCAGCGGTACTGGCGCCGTGCGGGCAGCCCGGGCGCAGGGGTGCAGGCAGCGCTGCGGGCAGCCCAGGCGCGTGGGTGCAGGCAGCGTGCAGGCAGCCTAAGCACGTGGGTGCTGGCAGTGCTGCAGGCAGCACAGCGTGTGGGTGCGGGCAGCGTGCAGGCAGCCTGGGCATGTGGGTGCAGGCAGCGTGCATGCAGGCAGCTGGGAGGGCAGCGTGCTCCGGCTGCCCCGGTGAGAGGCAACGGTGGACTGGGATATTTTTAGGCACTGGGGTCTCTCGGTCCGTGTGCTGCCAGCAGTCTGGCTGCTGCCCATTTGCTGCTTGCCCCGGCAGCCCCCCCAGCAGCCCCGTCACCCTTTGGCCTGTTGCAAAGCTCAGCGATATCAGACCCCCCACCCTGTGCAGAGCCTCCCCGGCTGTGCTGCAAGCACAACCTTGTTATTAGCCATCAGAGACTCCAGCCGGGAGATGCTGCCGGCAGCCAGGGCAGGCAGGTTTTGGGTCCGCCTGCAGCGGGTGCTGGTGGGGGGTGCAGGCGATGCCCCGGCTGGGGTTGACGTGGGGTTTGGTGCCCGCAGCATCGCTGCCTACGCGGAGGCCATGCGGGTGCCCAACGTGCTGCCCCCCATCCTGCTGGACGTCTCGCAGGGCTGGGAGACGTGGGGGGGCACCCAACCCGCCACCCTCGACCTCCTCGTCAGCATCAACATGATGCACATTGCGGAGCTGCGGTGCACCGAGGTGAGCGGGGCAGGGCTGGAGCCACGCCGGCCCTCGCCGGGTCCCTGTCCCCTGGTCTGGGGGTCCCAGGGCCGAGGAGGGGGCTCCTGGGGGGTGTCCCCAGCCCCCTGACGCGGTTCCCCCCCCTCTTTCCCCAGGGCCTGTTCAAGGGTGCTGGGGTGCTGCTGAAGCCTGGAGGCGTGCTCTTCACCTACGGGGTGGGTGCTGCTCGGCCGACCACCCGTCTTGGCGCAGGAGCGTCCCGCCGGGTGTGGGGTGTCCCTGGGGATGCGGGGGGGCGGGTGGGAGGGCAGCTCCGGGCATGGCTTGGGGGGAATGGGAAAGCAGGGGCCTCGGCGCTGGGGGGGCTCAGCCCTTTGGGGCACGTGCTGAGCCCTGGATGGGGCTGCTTTGGCCGCTCGCCCCCAGGATGGGAGGGATCCTGTCCTCCCTCACCCCTTCCCGGGCAGGGTCCAGAGGCCTGGGGGGCGATGGGACCCAGGGAGGGTTACGGGACCCGTGGTCCCTCCTGGGGGCCGTGTCCCTTCTCACTTGGCTCCGTGCGTGGTGGGGACAGCAACCCATGGGCTGGGGCAGGGGCTCGGGGACACACAACGGCTCGTGCCTGCAGCTCCGGCTTCGTGTCCCGGCAGCCCTACGCCGTGGATGGCCGGATCAGCCCCCAGAGCAACGTGGACTTTGACCGCAGCCTGAGGCAGAGGTAGGAGGGGGAGCTGGGGGGCCCAGGGCTGCTGGTGGCCCGTCCTGCCCATGCTGCCTGTCCTGCCCATGCTGCCTGTCCTGCCCGTGCTGCCTGCAGCCCCAGGGAGCTCCCGCCCAGCGTGGTCCTTCAAGACAAGACCTAAAGTGGCAGCCGGGGGAGCCCTCCCCCGCCTGGGGACACCCCGGGAGATGGGGATGCTTGGGAGAGCGCGGGCGCAAGGTGTCCGTCTGTCTGACCCGCGCTCCCTCCCCGGCAGCAATCCCGCCTGGGGCCTTCGGGACACGGCACTGCTGCGGCAGCTGGCTGAGGCCAACGGGAGAGGATGGTAGGTGCTGGGGTCCTCGGGGGGACGGTCCCCGCACCAGGGGGGACCCCCTGACCCCCGGCTCTGTGCTTCCAGGTGGACATGCCGGCCAACAACAAGAGTCTCATCTTCCGCAAGCAGTAGCCGGCCCCGACGGCATCTCCCGGCATCTCCCAGTGCCTTCCCGGCACGGCCACCCCCCATTGACACCTCCTCGAGGGGTCACGCTGTCCCCGTGCTGGTGCCAGCCAGGGCTGGGGACGGCAGTGACGGGGTGGTGACCCACTCGCCCTGGCTGGAGCTGGGCTTGGCTGGGGGGGGCCCATCTCCCCCGGCCCCCTCGGGGCTCCCTTTGCGATGGGGTGCCCCAGCCTGGCCCAGAGAAGCCACCACAGCTGCCATGGGGGGCACGGGGGGGACAGCACCCCTGGCATGGCAGAGACTTCTTGGTTGGTGCTGGTTTCCCCAGAGGACGCCGTGCCAATGGCGGGGGGTCCCGTCCCCCTTTCCCCACCCCGGGAACCCCATCCCTGCCACCAATAAACTCTGGGGCTTTGCAGCTCCCTGATGCTTTCAGCGCTGATGCTGGGGGGGGGGGGGAGCATCCCCACTCCCCCCACAGCGCCAATGGGCGTCGGATCCTGCACTGGGGGTGCTGCGCTGGGCCCGGAGGCTTCGGTGCGGTGGGAAGGTTTTTATGGGTGGGGGGGTCCTGGCAGACCTCCCACCCCTCTGCAACCCAACCCAGTCCTTTATTGCTGCTGGGGGGCACCCGAGGGGGCACCCGGGGGAGCATGCGGCAGATAAATTACAGGGGGGTGGGAGCTGGGCCGGGGCTCAGCATGGGCCTGGAGGGAACTACGCAACGGTGCTAATCCGTAGATACAAGCGCTGGTGCGGGGGCCCCCCAGGCTGCGGCCCCCCGTGGTGGGTCTGTGGCCCCCCATGTCGGCACGTCCCGGCTCTCTCCTAGTCCTGGAAGCGGTTCAGGAGGTCGCAGGTTTTCTTCTCCATCAGCTCGTAGATCTTCTTCACCCGCTTGTCGTTGGCCGCCCGGACATAGCTGCTGGGGTCCAGCGTGGCCATGCCGTCGTGCACCTCGCCCATGATGATGAGCGGCCCGTCCTCCGCTGTCATGTTGGGGCAGGGGCAGCTCCAGTCCATGTCAGTCAAGGTCACCTCCAGGTACTTGATGTTGAAGAACTTGAGGCCCATCTTCTCGTCTTTGAGGACGTCCTCGAGGGCGAAGCGGGCGATCCCGGAGTCCTGGTCCTCCACGATCTCCATCAGCCGCCCCACGATGGCAAAGTCGCTGCGGCAGAGGCTCAGCACCATCTTGCTCTTCAGGCGGCAAGCCTTGCACTGCAGGCTCTTGGGGAAGGGGCAGACGTCCTCGCAGGTCTCCTTGCTCTCGAAGTTGTTGGTGTTGCCCTCGCAGCCGCCGTAGACGAAGGAGTGGCACTGCTTCAGCAGGTGGTTGTACGCCCAGCGGGGTTCCCAGTTCTGGCAGGGACCCTGCACCATGGGCAGCAGGCAGGTGGGGCGGGCGCTGCCCAAGCAGGCAGCCCGGCACTCCTCGTAGGTCTCAAAATGGTTCCTGTTGGCCCCGCAGCCCCCGTAGCGGAAGGTGAGGCAGGAGCCCTGCTTGGCGTCGAAGTGCCAGCGCACCTCCAGGGCCTCACACCGCCGCCGGTCCGGCTCCTTCAGGCACTCGGCGCTGGGGAAGGGCTGGGGGCTGCCGGCCCGCGGGGTCCCCCCCGGCTCCCGCCTGACCACCGACAGCGGGAAGTCGGCGCGGAGCAGCCCGGCAGCGTTCCTGGCCGTGCAGGTGTAGATGCCGGCGTCCTCGTGGCGGGCATTGTAGATGACCAGCTGGCCGATGTTGGTGACCACCACGTTGCCGTACATCTGGTCCGGCCGCATGATGAAGTTCTCCTCCCGCTCGCTCTGCTTCTCCCAGGTGATGTCCGGCCGCGGGCGCCCGCTGACGTCGCAGCGGAAGCTGACGGTGCCGCCGGCACGCACCGACTGGTGGAAGGGGTTGCTGTAGAGAGCGGGAGGCACCGGCACCTCGGGGCCGGCTCCCGGCGTGGGGCGCGCCGTCGTCTCCTGCGGCACGGGGCTGGTGTCGGGCCAGGTGAAGATGTGCTTGCAGGGGACGGTGGTGAGGCGGGTGCCGCGCAGGCACGCCTCGGCGTCCATGTAGCACTTGTTGTAGTAGGTGAGGCCGTCGGAGGCGCAGGTGAAGTTGGGCTCCTTCTCGCAGCGGTCCTTGCACTTGCAGACGGGCTGCCCGTCCCAGATGTCGCAGTCGGAGCCCTGCTGCGCGCACACGAAGCTCTCGCAGGAGGCCGCCGGCGCCAGCGCCAGCGCCGGCAGGCTGCCGTCGGCGAAGCGGGCGGCCACGCAGCTCCGCAGCCCGCACACGTTGGTGCAGCATTTCTCGAAGCCTTCGCAGTCCTGGCCGGGGTGGGGGTGGGGGGAGAGGAGATTGGGGGTTGGGACGTGGAGGTCACCGCCGTGCTGTGGCTGTGGGTGCTGCTCCCACCCCCCACAGGGCTTTCGGGTGGGCGGGTGCCCCCCGCGCAGCCCTGTGCACCCGGGGCATCGCTGGGCTCTGGGTAAGAGCCAGACCACCCCTGAACGGCTGCGCTGGCCCCAGCCCCCCCTCAGCCACCCCCAGCCCCCCCAGCAGGTTTAGGGGTGCACTGCAGTGACAACGGCCCCTCCTCCCCCAGCAGACAGCATCTCACCCCTCTCAGCTTTAGCTGGCTGAGGGGAGGCAGAACTCATTGCATGGATGCGTTGTGAAGGAGTCACCCCCCCAGCCTGGTCCAGGCAGCCCTAACCGGGGCGGAGGCGCTGTGCCCCTGCCTGCTGCGGTGGAGCCCAGAGCCGGGGCAGCCCGGTCCGTGGGTGGGCTCCGGACCGCAGGGAAAAGTTGGGGGGAGGCCGTCCACTGCCTGGTGGGGGTCCCTGTCCCACTGCACCCATTCCCCTCGTCCCAGCCCCTCAGCTGGGTGGGAGCATCCTGGGGGCGCACAGAGGGGGAGTCCTGGCCACGGGGCACGGCTCGGGGTGGTTCATGGGGGCTCCAAGCAGTTTCTTTGCCTGCTGGGGGCCAGGGAGCGGCCCCAGGGCACCCAGTGCGCCTGCCGACTGCAGGGGCGAAGTTGCAGCCAGGCTGAGCGCGCTGCACCGAAACAACTGAACCGGCTGCGCCACCGGGGAGGGGACCTGCGCCCCAAAGCATCTCCCTCGGGGGACCTGGGGCTGTCCCCCCATCCCCATCCCCATCCCCACGCCCCCCCAGCCCTGCAGCCCCCCGCTCACCTGGTCGGCCTGGCACTCCCGCTCGCAGGTGCTCTGGGCGTCCACCCAGAGGTTGGGGTTCAGCTGGTTGGGGCAGACCCCCAGGTGCCGCATCCTGCCCGGCTGCAGGCTCAGCCCAACCGCCGCCGCCGCCAGCAAAGGCAGGAGGAGCGCGACGCCCATGGGAGCACGCTGCCGCCCGCCCGCTCGCCCGCCCCGGCCTAGGCAGCCGAAATTCCCGCGAGGAGGCATCTGGCCACCCCACGCCACCGGCCCGGCTCGCTGGCGAGGGCTCGGGATAAATCCCATTCAGGATGGAGGGGATGAGGGAGAAGGCGGGCGGGCGGGGGGACAAAGAGGAGGAGGAGAGGACCAAACTTCAGCCCTTCAGCACGCCCAGCGCCTGCCGGACCACCGGCGATGCCGCCCGCCACCTCCATCCATCGCCGCCGCTCGGCTCTCGGGGCGCCGGGGACACGGTGGCAGCGGGGTCCCTCGGCGAGAGGGGCTCAGTCCATCCCGGCTCCCCGCCGGCGGGGCGAGTGGGGTGGAAGGGGAGGACGGGAAGGTTGTAATCTGAATCCCCTCCCTTCCCACTGATGTTTCTGGGTGTTTGGAATGGGAAAGGCGCTGACCTCAGCCTCTAACCCCGGCGAGCCCAGCGATCGGCTGGGCAAAGACAGGGGGAGATCAAAGGCAGAATGCGGAAAGTCTCCAAAGAGGGAGAGTGAAAGGAGGGGGGGGACACAAAAAAACCCGCCCGGCCCACGGAGCCGAATTCCTGCAGGATGAGAAAACAGCCAGAGCCTGTGGTCCACTCGGACAGGGCCGCCGGCAGGGAGAGACGCGGAGCCCAGGCTGCGGGGGCCCGGGCGGGCCTGGGAGCCCCTCACCCCGCACCTCGCCTCTTGGCACCCGCTGGCACCGCGGGCAGAGGCAGCCCCGCACCCAGGAGCGGGGTGCCGGCACCGGCACGCGTCCGCCCTGCTCATCCCTGCTCGCCAGCCGGCATCCCGCGAGTGCCGCGCTGCCGCGCACGGGACCCCGGCTCGCCCGGCAGCGTGGCAGGGTGGGTGCCCCCCAGCCCCCCCGGAGGGGCTCACCCAGCCCGGCAGCGGCTCCCAGCCCTCCCTCCTTGCTGATTTACGGCCAGGCTTTTTGAACCGGCTGTATTTTTCTGAGCTGGAAGGCAGCGCCTGGCCGTGCCAGACCCCGGCGGGAGTGCTCCGGCACGCTGTGCCTGCGCTGCAATCCCGCCGCTGCCTCCCCGAGCACGTCCCGCAGCCGGCCCTAAGCTGGCAGGAGCCGGCCCTGGCTCCCCGGCCAGATTTCCCTAATCCCCAGTGGAGACTGACCTGCAGCAGGAACATTTCATGGCATTTTGGGAGCATTAACTCTTCCGGCACCGGCGAGAGCCGCGACCCACCCGCCTCAGCGCCGAGGAGGGGTCTGCAGCTCCTGGGAAGCAGCAAACCCACCCGAAGGGGCTTTGCCCCGGGGGGCGGCCCAGAAGCCCCCAGCCTCCCTTCTGCAGGGCTGCAAACTGGGGGGGCAGTGGAGGGGGGAAAAAAAGGTGGGGAGCCTTTTCTGGACATTTTTAGGGGGGAACCAACCAACCCACACCCCAGAGGAGTTTTTGCATGGGATGGTTCGGTGCTCCCACCGCCTGCAGCTCCCGGGGGAAGCCCCGTTGCACCGAACCAGGCGTTTCGGGGCCCTCGACACCCGCCACGTTGGCGTGAGCGGGACGCAGCCGCCGTGCCCCGGCACGCTGACCTCCCGCCGGTGCCACCGACACAGCGCTGCAACCTGCAACCGCCGCCGCTTCCCCGCCCGAGCGGCCGCCGGGGCCGGCAGAAACGGCTGCGCTGCCAGCGGCTCCGTGCTGGGGCTCCCTGCAGGCCTGAAATCCCAAAGCACGGTCGGGCCTGACATCAGCTTGCCGTGCCCACGCACCCCGGGGCTGTGCCCAGGGACCCCACTCACCCCAGTTTCGTGGCCAAGCGGCCCCGGACATGGCGGGGAGGTTACGCTGCCCTGGGACACTCACTGATGAGGTGCTTTGCAAACAGGGAATTGCATCAGGACGGCCCAGCCCGGGAGCTGCCAGGGCCGTACCCTGCCTGCCCCGGCAGCCCGGAGCCCCCGGGCCCACGGAGCCGACGCAGACACCGAGCGGGCACCGCCAGCGCCCGGCTGCCTGCAGCGGCGTTACGCGCGGGATCCCCGGCCCCCAAAGCCGGCGCGCTCTGGCTGGGAGGCAGCGTGGGAGGCTGCCGCGGCGCCGTGCTCCCCGAGGACGCAGCCTGGGGACACAGAGCCACTTCGGGGTGCGCTCGGGGTGCCCCAGGGTCCTCCTGAGGATGCTGCTGCAGGAGGGAAGGGGAGGGGGAAGAGAAAACCTGGAGCCCAGATTTCGCCCATCCCCACGCTGGGGTCCACATGGTCACGGCACCAGTCTGAGGAGAGGCCGGCACTGGGGTTTGGGCCGGCTCCTGCCCCGCTGAGCCCTCTCCGGAGCCGGGGGAGCAGCCCCTGAGGGGCGGCCCGTGTTTCACACGGGAGCCTGAGATGCCTCATCCCTGGGTCACCACGATCAAAAGCGGCGAGGCCGGGACAAGCGCCTGCCAGGAACCTGCGCCTCGGCGGCACGAGGCCGGCCGGAGGGATGCCAGATGCCACGTGGCTGGAAGTGCAGCTCCCAAGGACTCGAGACGCTCACCCACGGCTGGGGACCCACGCCCAGCCTCTGCCAGTGCTGCTTCAGCAGAAGATGAAAGAAAAGGTGGCTCTCCCCACCCTGGACCAAGCCCAGGACAGGCTTTCATCATCTAAAGGCTGAGAGCAGCCAGAACTTCAGTCTCTCCCAAACTGTTCGCCTCCGCACATCCAATCACCCACTGCACCCCAAAACGGGGATTTTTTTGGGGGTGACTTGCGAAGATCCCAGACATGGATGCCAGTTTTACAGCTCCATCTCCTCCCTTCAAGACGAGGGAGCACAAGCAGCGGCTCAGCACCCCGTCCTGGGGGGAACCATGTGTCGTCCCCCCCCCAGACAACACCCTGTACCCAGGGAGGAGGGCTCCTGCCCCACCACCGCACCCATGGGTCGGTGCGTCCTCATTTTCAAGCATCTCGGGTGCAGTCAGATGGAGGTCACCGGTTCTTCACAGCCTGCGCGGTACAAGCCCGCAGGGGAGAGCGGGATCTGCCCGAGACACCCTCGAATCGGGAAGGTGGGTTCGGATAAACGCCCCCGACTAGGAAAGACCCGAACCAGCCCAGAGCAACCTGCTCCCTCCTCTTCCTCCAAGAAACAGGGACCCCGGAGCGCCGGCCAGCCTCTCCCCGACCTTCCGGCCGCGCGGCCTTTTCTTGCCCCGCTCTTCGCGAGCGAGGACACGGCAGGGACGGCAGCCCCCGCTGCCCCCGCGTTACGGGCTCCGGCTGCCCGCACCCACCTGAAACCACCCACAGCCTTTGCTTCTGGCGAGGGAACGGACACCTCCAGAACCCCCCTGAAAAGGAGGGGGAAAAAAAGACTCTCCGTGACTCTTCCCTGACCAGGCTTTCACCTCAGCTCCAGGGTCCTCCAGGCTGCAGACACTATCTCATTTCCCCCTGCCCCCTCCCAGCCCCGGCAATTACTACTTAAGCTGTTAAAACAAGCGTGGCCAGTCTGGTACGAAGTGGAAAATCTGATCCTAGGGAAGCGAGCAGGCAGGGGAAAAGGGAGGTCAAGGGGAGGTGGGATGGGAGCGAGAGAGAAAAGGATCAGGCAAGAAGTCTCCCTCCACCCCAGGAGAAACCCCCCTTCCCCGGGCTCCGGGCCCCAGCCAACGCCTCCGAACGCCAGCCCCAGCGACCCCCCGGTGGTGACACCGCACTGGTGACACCCCACTGGTGACACTGGTGCCCTGAGCTCCCTCCCTTTCCCCTTCCCAGGTCACATTTCTCCCAGGCTGACCGGCAGCTTGGGGCAGCCTGGGTAGGATGGGCGAATACTGCTGCGGCCCTCGGTCCTCTCCGCCCAGGATCTCCCCGACCCAAAGCGGCGATTCGAGGCTTCGACCAGCCCCGCCAAACCCGGCCCCGCGCACCGGGGACTGCGCGCAGCCCCGGGCCCGCCGCCGGGCAGCCTGCCTCCCTCCAGCCACCTCCCACGCTAAAGGCCTTGCAGGCTATTCTCTTGTCCTACAGCTCCGCTACCCAAAAATCAGCAATTCTGGGAGAATCAAGCCTTTAATAAGAGCAGTTTTAGCTTCTGCATTTGTAGAGAAGGGCAAAAAGAACCCCAGAGCCAGGACTTGTGACCCTAAGACCCCCAGGCACCGCAGTCCGAGGTTCCCGCGAGTCACGCTGAGGCGGAAGGGGCCACAGGCGCCTCCAGCGCCGCGGGGCCAAAGCCCCGGCTTCGGGCAAAACTCCCCCCTCTTCCCTTCAACCTCTTCCCAGCCCCCGGGGAAAACTGATACAACTTCTCCACCTTTCAACTGGTAGCTCAAAACGGAAAAAAAAAAAAAAAAAAAGACTTTAATTTATACAAAACAAAACCATATATAATCAGTTGAACAACATTGACTGTACAAAGGAATAAAAAAAAAAAATAGTCCAAAAAACCAACTCGGGAATGGTACAAGTGTTGGAGAGCAGCTACAGACTAGTGTTGACATCAGATGCAAAAATCTTTTCCTTTTAAATTAAAAAAAAATAAAAATAAAAGGTTTTCGCTGAGCAAACGCTCCAGGTGAATCGTCCATCCTCGCTCCGGACAGGGTCTGTTGAGACTTTTTACGGTGAGAAGAAAAAAAAAAAAAAAAAAAAAAAATCAACCGCAGGGGAAAAAGCGTGGGGAGCGTCACACGTGGCAAAGCCGAAGCAGGCGGAGGTACGGCACGTTTTGCTGGCCATGCAGCAGCTCTGTGATTTCAGGAAGGAAACCTGCGTCCCTCTTCGCCCCGCGCACCGGGAGCCGCCCGGCGAAGGGGCCCCGCGGCGCCCGGGTGAGGTTTTCCAGGAGAAGCGGCTTCGGCGGTGCCGGGGCGCATCACCTGTCGGCCGTATATCCCGGGCTGCTGAGCCAGCGATTGTCTTCTGCTGCGTGTTAAGTGATGGCAAACAGGTGCCAGCCACCCCAGACAGGTTCTCGAAATCCCCTGGCCTCTGCGCCACCACGCCGAGCCCGGCTGCGGCTTTGCTCTTGAGCCAACCCACCACTACAAAGGATTCTTCTCCCCCCTCCATCTGCCTGGGGTTTAATTCCCTCCTCGCTCATTTGAGCTGGGCAATAAAGCACGCTCGAGAGGAGCCAAGAGACCTGCCCCCGTACTGCGTTTTGTTCTACAGAGCGGGGAGGGGGAAGGCTCCTTCCCCTCCCCGGGCGGCTCAGAGGCAAGGGGAAGGAGACGTCCCCGCGGAGGGATGCGCCCCTGCCCACTGCCTGAACAAAGCGGGTCCGTCGGCCGCGCGGGAGCCGCTGCGGCTTCATTCTGCCCACGCAATGCCACAAGCTGCTCTGGGGGGGAGAAGAGCCAGCCCAGGCCTCGAGGAGTTGCTAACACCAGGAGGAAGACGGCAGCTCTGTGCCGGCTGGCTTCTCGCTGGGGAGACCGGCGAGCACAAGGAAAAGCAGTTCACTTTCTATCACGCTACTCACAATCCACACGTCCTGACCGCCTACGAGAATCTGTCGACACAGCTTAGTCCCACTGCCAAGCCCCGCTTAGCTTTTGCGGGAAGGGCTGGGCGTTAGTTCTAAGTTTCCAGGTGAATTTCCAGCACAGATCGGCCACGGGACGAAGCCAGGGGAGCGCACGCCCTTGCTTGACACAAGACCTTCTCCCACGGCACGTGCAGGTCTCAAGCTCTTGCCGCGGAGCACACGTGCCCCTCTCAAACCCAGGAGCAGTCCTACAGAGCAAAGCAGCTCGCTTTCCCGATTTCCTGGCGCTGCCACGAAAGCCGAGCGCATTCGCCGCGATGGGTCCTGGGGATCGCTGTTGTCCCACACAAACTTTTCACCTTCCCAGTCCCGGCTCCTTCACGCTCCAGTGGGAAAAGCTCCTTCTGTCCTTTCCCCACTTTCATCCAGGAGGAGCCGCAGCAACGCTAGCTCGGGCTGAACGTCTTTGGAAAAGCAAAGCAAGAAGCAGCCAGGATTCGGGGGCTGTCGCACGGGGTGGTGTCGTGTCAGGGTCCAGAGGGCTGTGTCGTGGATGGAGGGCTCTGGAAGTGACGGCCGAGGCTTCGCAGCAATAAGGGACAAATTCAGCCCTTTCCCTCTGCTTTAGGCGCGATGCTTCCAGCCTCTGCTCCTCGGTCTGACCTCAGAGCTGCCTCTTCGCCCTGCCTGCCGAAAACAAACCCCGAGACCCCGGCCTCTCCGCTCTGCCCCTCGATCCACTTACATCCCACCCTGCCTTCGGCACTCACAAGTTTTAGGGAATGATCGGAGTAAAGCAGCTTGGGGTACGTTACACACGAATCGGTCTTTCCTTCTGCATATGTAGTATCTAAAAAACACCCAGCACAAGCCCAGGTGGTGATTGAAAGTCTCTTAAAGCATTTCTATATTTTCATCGGAAAATCCTCCACTTCTCCCCTTTTGCTGACACTGGGAAAGTTAATCCAGTGCTTGTATTTACATGGCTGCATAAAATTTTCCCTGACTGCTTCTTAAAAAAAACCTTAAAAAACAAGTGAGATATATATAATATGTATAATATTTACATAAATAAATGAAGAAGGCAAGCAGACTGCTTCCTTCCCCTTTCCAATTGGCCAACTCTTGCCTCGCTTTCTTTGTTTTTGGCAACGGCAGGTTAACATCCCGGTGAAAACTGTCTTTAGTCCCCCGTCCCCGTTTCTTTTTTTTTCTACATCCAAGGATCACTATTGCACCAGCAATCTGTTCAGGAGTCTAAGAGTTAAAGTTGCAGCACAGACTCTCCTTGCCTACTCCCTTAAGCCTCTCAATCTTCCATTAAATCCATTTCTCCATTGAGACTGGATGAGCTTTTTTCCCTTCCCCCCTCCCCAACCCGGCAGCTGCTGAATTTTCCACCCCAGGCCGAAAGGCAAAGCCCAAAGCATTCTTGGAGGGTCACTTGGCAGAGTCCTCTCCCCGCCAGCGCGGCGAGATCCAGCCGGCACCACGCTTCCTATGCGAAGCCAAAACGTGAGCACATTCCCAACGCTTGTGCGTGCCATCAGAAAAGCAACCGCGGCCCATCCGAAAGGATCCAGTCGAAAAGGGTTAAGTGTGCAAACAGCTGTACATCGGTGGGTGGGTGTGGATATGTTAGAAGCTCACGGCGCGTCCATCCTGCTAAGAGATCTTGCAGTTGTTGCGTGAGCAGTTCTGTGGGGGGCTCTGGGGCGGACGAATTGATTTGGATCTCTTCAGGCTGTTACCTTTGCTGCTGCTCCCGCCCGCGCTGCTGGCCAAGGAATAGGACCGGCCGTGCATCATCACCGCGTTCATCCCGTTGGCCATTGAGAAGGATTTCAGGTGACTCTTGATGGTGACAGGCAATGGCAGCTTGTCAATGAGGTGGACCGGGGTGCAGGAAACGATGGCTCGGCAGCACAGGTCCTGTAAGCTGAACACTGGTGGGAGAAAAGACCAGACAGTCAAGGGCCAAGGGATTTCAAGGGCTGCCTTCTGCCTACAGCTATGCCTTACGCTGTGCAGTTCCTGCTCCTTTGGGGAGAGACGCTAGTAATGATTGCAGAGGAGCCTTGAACAGGAGCAGATTAGTTAGGACAAAAGCTTAGGAAAGTCCAGGTAAGCCCTCCTTAGAGGTTAGTGCTTTGCGAGACACCAGCTTTGGTGTCAACACGGTGCTTAGACATTGCCACCCCTCCTCTCTTGCACAGTGCCCGGGACTGGCAGTGCCTTGCTGACGATCCTGCCAGGCACTTGGCTTCTCAGGCCATCGTTTGGCAACCAGAAGGACGTGCCCAGGGAAGTAGGCAAGAGGGCCAGCAAGCCCTGGAGCAGGGTCTCGCTTGGGACCTGCTCGGGGAGCAGCAGCCACGGGGCCAGCTCTCTGCAGAGCGCCTGCAGCAACAGAGATCCCACCAAGCCAGAAGAAGGCTCTGCCCTTTCAGGCTTCCCAGCGCCCTCTTAGCTCAGCGTCCACCATGAGCCGGCTTTGGGAAGTCTGCTTGGAGGGGATTTCCCAGCAAGCGGCCACACGAGGGCACGCTCTCACCTCCAGCCTGCCGGGAAAGCCACGCTGCTGCTCCCCGGCAGGCAGCAGTCACAAGTCACAGAATCACAGAATCGTCAAGGTTGGCAAAGACCCTTAAGATCATCGAGTCCAACCGTTAACCCAGCACTGCCAAGGCCACCACTAAACCATGTCCCTCAGCACCACATCTCCCCGGCTTTTAAATCCCCCCAGGGATGGGGACTCAGCCCCTGCCCTGGGCAGCCTGGGCCAGGCCCTGACAGCCCTTTGGGGGAAGAAGTTTTTCCCAATACCCACCCCAACCCTGCCCTGGCGCAGCTTGAGGCCGTTCCCTCTCGTCCCATCGCTTGTTCCTGGGGAGCAGAGACCGACCCCCCCGGCTCCAGCCTCCTTTCAGGCCGTTGCAGAGAGCGAGGAGGGCTCCCCTCAGCCTCCTCTTCTCCAGGCTGAGCCCCCCCAGCTCCCCCAGCCGCTCCTCCCCAGCCTTGTGCTCCAGCCCCTGCCCCAGCCTCGCTGCCCTGCTCTGGCCACGCTCCAGCCCCTCCATGGCCGCCTTGGGGTGCGGGGCCCAGCGCTGAGCACAGCATTCGAGGGGCGGCCTCACCAGTGCCCAGCGCAGGGGCACCATCACCTCCCTGCTCCTGCTGGCCACACTGTTCCTGATACAAGCCAGGATGCCACTGGCCCTCTTGGCCACCTGGGCACACTGCTGGCTCATGTTCAGCGGCTGTCGACCAGCACCCCCAGGCCCTTTCCCGCCGGGCAGCTCCCAGCCGCTCCTCCCCACGCCTGCAGCGGTGCCTGGGGTTGTTGTGCCCCAAGTGCAGGACCCGGCACTGAGCCCTGTTGAAGCCTCTTGAATCTCATGCAGTTGGCCCTGGCCCCTCACCCAGATCATCAATAAAGATGTTGAACAGGACCGGCCCCAACACTGAGCCCTGGGGACACCACTGGTGACCGGCCACCAACTGGATTTGACTCCATTCACCACCCCTCTCTGGGCTCGGCCGCCAGCCAGTTTTTAACCCAGCGTAGAGTGCACCCATCCAAGCCGTGAGCAGCCAGCTTCTCCAGGAGAATGCTGCAGGAGGCAGGTTCAGAAGAAATCTAGCGACTGCAGCCCAGGTCCTGCTCTCCTGCTCGCCATCCCTCCACAAGCTGGAGACAGCAGCATGGCAGCCAGGTGAGGGGTGGGAGCCCTGGCAGGTAATTTGGTGACTGGGGCTGGCAAACAGGATTTTCCCTCCCTCATGAGCAGGAGCTGAGCGTCCATATGAAGGCAGGTCACCCCCAGAGTGCAAACCTGCTGCTACTCAGCTGGCACACTGCTACCTCCAGCCAGGAACGCGGGACTTAAGACTTATGTTGCTTCAAACACGAGAGGCTGAGGTGTACTGCAGACTCTGCTCACGGTTTGCCACACTGCAGCACACATACCTGGCTACATGGAATACCCCAGCCCGCTGCTCTGTGCCGACAGCAGGGCTGCAATTTAGTCCCTTTCAGCTCTGGGGGCTCATTCTGCCTCCACGTCTCTCCAAAAACAGGAGACACAGGCTCAGGCAAGGGTAAGGACAGAGGTGCGTACGCTGGGATTCATCCCACGCAGGCATCTGATTGAAGTGCTTTCAAGTTGTGAACTTAATTGCCCTCAGCCTCATCCAGAATAAGCGGAGAGGTGTAGGATGCCCCAGAGCAATTCAGATCCTAGACATGCTGAACTGCCTTCTGGAGCTGCCCAGCCCTCCCCGCTGCCTGCCGGGTTCCTCTGCTAGTACAGGCAGCTCGTGGTGGCTCAGCTTCAGCTTGTCTGACCCGAGGCATTTCTCTGTGTCAGGTGCTTTCAGAATCCACAGTTACTAATAAACAGGCCTCTCACCTAGGCAGGGAGTCCTATCCCTCCATTTCAGCCCAGACAGCTCTCGTGCCTTCCCCACATGGAGCACCTTCCATGCTACTGACCTCTGTTGGGTCTCCAGATCTTCTCCATGCCGTGCCGCATGAGGACGATACGGGACAACTCCGTGAAGGACTCTATGACGTTGAAGTTGCACAGGGGGCTGACCTCAAAAAATGTCATGCAGTTCTTCTCTGCGTAAGCCCGGGCCTGCTCTGTTGGCACCTGCCGCTTGAAGGCGAGGTGAAGCCTGTTTCCCACCAGGATCCGAGGGACACCTGGGGCATGCTTAAAAAAGGAAAGAAATGGAGAAATCACGGCTTGTCCTTCGTAAGGGCAGCCTACAACCCGTATTCTGCTTAGCTGCAATAGCAGCGAAGGGCAAAGAAATAGAAGCTGCTCTGTGACCAAGAGGGACTGCCAAAACCAGTACTACATGCTGAGGAAGACTAATTTATCCCCTCTACAGTCCATTTTAGAGGGAACCTTCTTAGAGGGAACCTTCCTGTCTTTCTTGGCCATTCCCAAGCCCTTTCCTGTTATTCCAGATTTATACAATCATGGAGGGCAGACGCTTATCGCCATACTTTGCTTATTAGCAGACTGCCATCGTTTCCTCTCCCTAGCAGAGCCATTCTTGTCCCTGTATCAGAGGTGGCACCTCAGGTGGCATCTCCACAGATTTTCGCTATAGACCACTACACGTGTTCTTCCATTCAACTCACCTCATCTATATCTCCTTTATCCATTGAGACAAAATTGAGACAACAGGTCTGTACTAACTCAGTCCTAGACCATTAGGGAAGTTCTAGGCTATTAGGGAACATCCTAGACTATTAGGGAATGTTCTTCCATTCAACTCACCTCATCTATCTCCTTTATCCATCGGTCTATCCCATCGAAGGACCAGCGATTAGTGATGTCGTACACCAAGAGAATTCCCTGGTGGAAGAAAATCAGGAGCGATCAGGAAGTTTCAGAGTAGGCAAACTGCAAGGGAGACACACCTGGAAGATCACCTCCGTACGCAGAAAGCAAAAGGCTAAGGGGCAAAACATTGCTCCAGCTTGCTTGCTAGGGCAAAAATTGAGACAACAGGTCTGTACTAATTCAGTACTAGACTATTAGGGAAGGTTTGACTCCTGTTTTTGCTTGAACATCCCCTAAATAATTTCCAAAGCAGCAGTCTCTACAACGGAGGAGGAGCTGCCTCGGTGACTGCACCTGGAGCAGCGAGGCTGCACAAACACACCTTGCTGCCTTCACAAACCTGCTACAAACGCACTGAGGCAGAAACAATCTTTTTCTTTTCCTCTTACGCAGAACAGCTGCATTCAGTGGTAGGACGGTAGCAGAACACGATGAAGTTAATACAGCACACCCATCTTCAGCATGTTTTCCCTCTCCAGAACCTGTCTCATTCTGCTGTCCCTCTGCTGGCAGGGAAGAAGTTGCGCGATGCCAATAAGCAACACGGCGTCTCTGGAGGACAGATCTCATGACCGGGACCCACGCTGGGCTTTGCTGAAGGCAGTTGGCGTTGCTAATTGTCACTGCCACACCGGCAGAGAACACACACAGCACAGCAATGCTGGCGAAGCCCAGAGGGTCAGATCAAAGGTCCTGCTGAAGGACCTTTCCCCCTGTCCTTTCTTCTGGAAAGAGAGGTACCTACGGCACCCTCAGGCCCACATCCATCTTCCCTAAGCGCCACCCACATCCGCGACTCGCTTCCCAGTCACCTCTCAAGCTGCAGCACAATGATGCTGGCAACCAGGCCAGGCACAACTCAAGCAGGGAAGATTGCGTCTGCAGCCGTGACGACACGGAGCGGCACCTCCGAGGGTCTCTACCCTCGCCCCAAGCCCAGCTAGCAGGACTCGGGACCACGACCAGACTGCTAGCCACCACTCAGGTCCATGGCAATTCTTAACAAGTGAGCTTTTCCTGAATCAAAGTATTTCTGAGGACAGACACAAGGAAAGTAGGCTACGCACGGCCCTGCAGGCACACGAGTCAACGCGTCAGGAGCTGCCTCTCCGTACCAGTTGGGCACATACAGCATTTAGAGAATCACAGAATCATAGAATCGTTAAGGTTGGAAAAGACCCTTAAGGTCATCGAGTCCAACCGTTAACCCAGCACTGCCAAGCCCATCTACACCATGTCCTCGAGCACCACATCTATCTGTTCTTTAAATCCCTCCAGGGATGGGGACTCAGCCCCTGCCCTGGGCAGCCTGGGCCAGGCCCTGACAGCCCTTTGGGGGAAGAAGTTTTTCCCAATACCCAACCCAACCCTGCCCTGGCGCAGCTTGAGGCCGTTCCCTCTCGTCCCAGCGCTTGTTCCTGGGGAGCAGAGACCGACCCCCCCGGCTCCAGCCTCCTTTCAGGCCGTTGCAGAGAGCGATGAGGGCTCCCCTCAGCCTCCTCTTCTCCAGGCTGAGCCCCCCCAGCTCCCCCAGCCGCTCCTCCCCAGCCTTGTGCTCCAGCCCCTGCCCCAGCCTCGCTGCCCTGCTCTGGCCACGCTCCAGCCCCTCCATGGCCGCCTTGGGGTGCGGGGCCCAGCGCTGAGCACAGCATTCGAGGGGCGGCCTCACCAGCGCCCAGCACAGGGGCACCATCCCCTCCCTGCTCCTGCTGGCCACACCGTTCCTGATACAAGCCAGGATGCCACTGGCCCTCTTGGCCACCTGGGCACCCTGCTGGCTCATGTCCAGCGGCTGTCGACCAGCACCCCCAGGCCCTTTCCCGCCGGGCAGCTCCCAGCCGCTCCTCCCCACGCCTGCAGCGGTGCCTGGGGTTGCTGTGCCCCCAGGGCAGGACCCGGCCCTGAGCCTTGCTGACCCTCACCCCGTGGCCTGGGCCCATCGCCCCAGCCTGGCCAGGGCCCTCTGCAGAGCCTTCCTATCCTTCAGCAGATCATCCTCCATCATCTTAAGCAGCAGCCCTTCTGCAACTCTCCCATTATTTTTCTGACTTCTTGTCACTCTTTTCTTTGCAACCAAGGGCATTTCAAGCGACAAGAGGCACTTTAAGGTTACTTCACAGAATTGCACCTGAAGATGCCTTGAAATGGGAACTACAGAGGACCAGACGCGATCTCGCGCTGCGAGAGGAGGCACCCCAGCTGGGAACGCAGCGCCGGACGGAAGGTAACCCAGCAGCAGTGAGACGAAGCTAAGGGCAAAACAAACCAGCCTGAGCTAGACACCAGAACAGCAGATCGTTTAGCAGCAAGCTCGGCAGAAGCAGACGTCTCTGAAGCAGGGGTATCCTCCAGGAACAGCCGCCCTTACAGCAAGTCCCCAGCGCAAGCAAAAGAGATCTTAAGTTGGCAAAGGAAAGTCTCATCTGGCAGCCCAGTCCTCCCTAGGAGATGCCTAGATACAGCACAGCGAAGGAAGGAGCTGACAAACTGCCTAGCATCTGTCCTGGTACAAGCCAGAGACTCCCAAGCACCCTCATGTACCAGTGGAGCGGCTCCTTTATTCCTTGAAATGGAAGATCCACTACACAGATGTGAAACACAAACGACCCGGTCCTCCTGAAACCCAGCTTTACGATATCTGCTGCTGCCAAAGCCCGTGATGAGCGGGGGGAAGCCTGTACAGTAAACCTCAAGTTTATGAAAAAAATAAACATCAGCATGAGATCTGGAGCACACGGGAATGATAAACGCCAGGGCATGAGAGCCACAAAGGCACTTGGATCCTCATAATAAAGTCACGTCTTGAGCCGGCACTCGAAGTGTTCCCCCCACTTGGAAAAGCAGCGTTTCCCCGAATGTGCTGGGTGTGCCTTGGCATCGTTTGCCTTTCTCTCACAGCGCTCTCAGAACAAGCAGCTCTCACAAAGCCTGCCCAATTTTATCGTTTTTAAAAGTCTTGGTCAGAACAATTCTGATTCTTGAGCTTTATCCCCAACCTCATTGCACAGCGCTTCCATCCCGGGTGGTCGCTCTCCGGGGGAAGCTTGCTTCTGCTGTCCTCCAACATCTACGCCTCTGCGTTTGTACCATCTGCAGAAAGGCTCAAACGTACAAAATAAAGTGCAGAGGGTACAAGAGGCAAGTCATGCAGGGTGGGCTGGTTTTCATGTTTGATAGCCCAACACGAAGAGCGAGCCCTTCACAGCTTGGGTTTGAGGTTGTCCCGAGGGACCCGACGATGAGCCTTCACCACTGCAGAAGCACGTGTGGGGTGGGGGAGCGGACGCATCGCCTGCTTCCTCCAAGGGAAGTCTTGGGCTTGTGTCTAGAGTCCGTAAGCTTTTGCAGAGTCATTTCTAGAACAGTCAAAAAACTTCATACTCAAAAAGAATTGGAGGTTGTTTTTGTCTTGGAGGAGGGAATCGGTTTCTCCTAGGTGTAGATAGGAAAAAATAAGAAGGAAGTAATAATTTTCCATAATTAAAAAATCCACAGAACCAGAAGATACTGCTTTTCAAGAACCAAATCAAGAAATACCAGGATACATCACATTTTAAGTGCATTAAAAAAAAAAAAAAAAAAAAGAAGAGACTCTGCGTGTTCTTTTCATTTCTGTTATATTTGTTTTGACTTCGAGCTTCCACGGCCGCGCGTGTGACTGAATGAGAGTCAGGGACCAACAAAGCAAAGAGTTTGATGACCCCCTTCCAAGACAAACTGCCAGCAAGTTAAATAAAGTCTACTTATTTTACTTCTGGATTGACAAGTTCCTTTAGCCAAGAGAAACAGACCCAAAACCTAGTTTGCGAAGACTGCTTCTGCCAGAAATATGCTCTAGGAGGAGAGAGTTTTTAAGTTTGCTGGCAGCTGCAGCCTGGGTCTTCTTTAAATAGGAATAAGGATAAAACATCGGCAAAAGCCCAGCTCCGGAGCAGGGTGGAAGGTCAAGACCGCGATATCTAAACGCAAGAGACAACACCCTGTCTGCCCGCTTACTCTCCAAGCCATAACACAGTTCCACGCGTGCACATTTCGAGTTTCGATTGTCCAGTAAAGCTTCCCAAAGGTCAGAAGACACCAAGGCCAAGTTGTCTAACGCCTTGCTTCGCTCCCCATCCTCCCCAGCATGGGGATTAAGACCAGCTTTACTGTGACTCCACAGAAGATGGGGGAAGCAGTCTTAAAAGCCTCTGGCCAGCTCATGGTGCCGCCAGACAACGTCATGCTTCTTTCAAGTAGCACTGGCGTGCTCCAGGCACCGCGTTTCCAGAGCACGCACCGCAAATACACTTTGTCATCAGCATTTTCTCCCCTAGAGAGAAGGGTACACAGACATGCACGCAGACAGGGAGCTGGCTCCATTTCTGTAGACAGTTCCAAGTAAGAGCTGTTAGGGTTTGTTGTTTTTTTTTTTTTTTTTTTTTTTTTTAAAAAGAAACCTCCTTTGGAATAATGTGCACAGAATTTTAATTTACTCAACTAGACAAACGAACAGTTTCCCATTTGCAGCCTAAATTGTTCTCTAAGTGCCTAGATGGTTGTCAGCACCGTAACATCTCCATACCTCCCAATTTTTAGTTTCACAAAGCACCTCTGTAAGCGTTACGCACCCCAGGTTCCCACAGCATGAAGTGAAAAGCTGCACCCTCAGGCTCTCAGACCGAGGGCATTCTGGAGCCCTCAGCGACCCTCCAACAGCCCTTCTTTTTCTCCTCAACCTGCCTACAGGCCTCCGCGTGAGGTGGAAGACGACCGGACTCGGCCCTAGACCTGTCTCGAGTCTTTTCACAGTTGATTTTCAAAGTTCATTTCCACTGTTGTTGTTCCACGCTACTGGGACTGGCACGAGCCTAAGCACACCAGCGACAGAAATTTCCACGAGTACGTCGTCTAGCGAACAAGGAACACAGCGAGATCATCTGTTACTGCATCCAGCAGCACATGTGGACACTTACTCTGCCAAAACCCAAACCTGTTTTCAGCAGGAGCTTACACAAAGACCTGTCCACATAACCAAGGGGAAAAAAATAAATATCATCCCTGTCTGCTTGCTGCAGGTTTAGACCAGGCTTATAGCAATAAGCTATAAGCAATATAATAATAAGCAATAAGCTCTTAAAGGTGAGAGAAGCAGCATGCTCACCCACCAGTGCAAAGCAGACTTCTCCAAAAAGGCTTCTCAGATGCTTGAGGAGCTGGATCTCCAGCCACTCGCACAAGCACGCAAGAACATGTCCGGGGGCTGCACGACTGCCGAAGACTTCAGCCCAGCGCAGGCAGATGACAGGGCAGCCAGGAAAGCGGCACTCGCTGCTATTCCCCACCGATGGAAAAAAGCTGATGCTGAAGAAGCCTGGAAGACCCCCCTAGACTGGATGTCTCTGGCCCGCAGGATGAAGTAAACCATAAACAAAGATCCAGTGCTGACAGCAGCCAGAACACTTTGTCTCTCCTGCCTGCTCTTTCGGAGCTACGTTTGGCCATGGCTTTCCAGCTGGCGCCTCAGACCTTGGCCCATGGGCAATTACACCCTGCTGCCAAACCGTTTCCCAACAGCATCACACATTGGGGGGGTTTATTTCTCACTGAGCTTTTGATAAACGTTTCGGCAGGCAGGGCAGGTTCCTCCAGCAGCTGGGCAGCCCCATCAAAATGACCTGAGGCAGGTAAGGTATTTGCAGCAACCAAGAAAGCCATAAGGTAGAGCAGAGCCTACATCTCAGCCTGCTGAGCTGCTAAAAAAGCCACCACCTTCCTGCATACTAAGAAGCCCTGAACAGGATCAACAGCAGCTACTCAAATCACCTGCCTAAGCAGAACTCAACAACATTCATTATTCTGTTAGGGCTGCAGCTTTGCTGCAAGATGGGAGCATTTCTGAATGCTTAGGGCTTCCTGTGGATGGCCTGAAACTATTCATGAAGGGCCTCCTGTATCACACGGTCTGGGAAATGCTGGCAAACCACATTTGCAGAAACAGTTTAAATCCCTGGCACACGAGGACATCAGGAATGATACCAGCACTGCTTCTTCCTTGCTAGATCAGAAAGCGCCACCACAACCCTCTTTCTGCCCTCTGTGCTGACTCTCGGAAGAGCTTGCATTTGCTCACAGCAGCCAGAAGAGCCACAGCCACATGCAACAGTTGAGATCAGCGTGCCAGCTCTGCTGTCGGTACGATTGAGACCTTAAAGCCAAGCAGAAAAAGTCAAAGAGCAGAAGTCCAAGAGCAAAACGAAAGATTTCTGAAGCACCTTTAAGCATCAGTAAATCCCTTTCACCATACACCACACTGCGACAGTTGATATAAAAATCCTTCTGCAACACGGCAGGCTCCAGACTCCCCGAGTTTGTTCTGCAGGTGGCAATGCTACTGGGTTTCCATCTTTCATGAAATCATAGAATCATTAATAGTGACCCTCCCCTGGCCCTGCAGTCACCGCGCCGTGGCCTGCACGCTCTCCCTGCCCCACCGGTGCCGAGGCCGGTGCTCTGCTATCCCAGACACGACCGCTCCTCTTTTGCCCTAGAGAGAGACCCGAAGCGATGCGGTCAGGACCCGCAGGCCCAACAGACCCTAAGAGAGAAGGGACGATGAAAGCAGCTGTGACAGGAGAAGGGAAACTCAAACCTCAGGGAAGCAAGAAGAGAAAAGGAGGGGGGTCCCAGGCACACCAGTACCTTCAGCCAAGGAGCTCCTTGCATCCCTAATGAGACCAGATCAGCTGGGCAGGGCAGGGGGGGACAGCGAGAGAGATCTGTGATCCTCGCAGCAAATCCTTACGCAAACGCGGCTGGTCCGCCTTGGCTGAAAGAAGGGACTGGTCCTCATCAAGGACAGTGAAGCTATTTTATTTTAGATGTTTTCAAGAGAAAGAAATTCCTGCCGAACATGAAAGCCACATGGCTACGTACCCCGGCAAATGGTGTGGAGTCTAAACTGGGGAAGGCACCGAGGTGCTCAAGAAGAGTCCTGTCACCGGGGAGGGACTAGCCTGCAGTCCAGCCTGAGCAAAGCACGAGGCTGCGCTGTGGGGGAAAGGAGAACTCCCGAGAAGGTCTGCTCCCTAGTTGGAGACTGTTTTTCCACTTTGCAGCCGCTCCAGGGTTTACTTCGGAAGATTCAATTCTTATCACTACACTTGAGAAACAATAAGATGTGTGTGGGAAAGTTGGTGTGCGTCCCTTACTCGAAGGCACTTTTCATACCAAGCACTCTTAAGCACTGGCCATTCAGATAGACTGTTCTGTCACCCCTGGAAGGGCCGCCAGGTTCACAGAACCACAGAGTGCTTTGGGCTGGCAGGGCCCTTCCCAGCCCATCCCGTCCATCCCCCTGCCAGGGGCAGGGACAGCTTCACCCAGATCAGGGTGCTCAGAGCCCCGGCCAGCCTGGCCTTGAAGGTTGCCAGGGATGGGGCATCTCCCACCGCTCTGGGCAACCCCTGCCAGTGCCTCACCACCCTCAGCGTAAACAATTTCTTCCTTCTATCCAGGCTGCATCTCCCCTCCTTCACTTTCAAACCCTCCCCCCGTGTCCTGTCGCTACAGGCCCTGCTAAAAAGCCTGTCCCCCCCTTTCTTGTCGGCCCCCTTTAAGCACGGCAAGGCCGCAGTGAGGTCTCCCCGCAGCCCCCTCCTCCCCAGGCTGAACCCCCCCAGCTCTCAGCCTGCCCTCACAGCAGAGCTGGGCCACCCTCGGAGCATTTCGGTGGCCTCCCCTGGCCCCGCTCCCACAGCTCCATGTCCTTCCCGTGCTGAGGACCCCCGAGCTGGACGCGGGGCTCCAGGGGGTCTCCCCAGAGGGGGCAGAGGGGCAGAATCCCCTCCCTCGCCCCGCTGCCCACGCTGCGGGGGATGCAGCCCAGGAGACGCTTGGCTTGCTGGGCTGCCAGAGCACATTGCCGGCCCGTGGCCAGCTTTCCATCCCCCAGCACCCCCAAGTCCTTCTCGGCAGGGCTGCTCTCCACCCCTCCATCCCCCAGCCTGTGCTGACACCGGGGGTTGCCCCCACCCAGGTGCAGGACCCTGCCCTTGCCCTTGTTGAACCCCACGAGGTTCACCCAGGCCCCCCTCTCCAGCCTGCCCAGGTCCCTCTGGATGCCATCCCGTCCCTCAGGCGTGTCCGCTGCACCCCTCAGCTTGGTGTCACCTGCAAACCTGCCGAGGGTGCGCTCGATCCCGCTGTCTGTGTCACTGATGAAGATACTGAGCAGCACCGGCCCCAGCAGGCTGGTGAAGCCAGCCTCCTGCTCTCACAGCCACCCTGTCAGACTCCTCTTTGGAAACTCAAGCTCCCCTTGTGCTCCTTACGGGACGCTCAGTTCAGAGTCTCACTCCTCTACTCAGCGAGAGCCTTCTGCTAATTTTCGGTGTGAAGGTGCTCGTGGCCAGTTTATACCCAGCCGTTCTTGTACAAATATCACACTGTACTTTAAACAGACCTTTCCCCACCCTGGCGTCTCTCTTCTCTGCTGTATTTATTTATTCTTCCTGAGCTTTTGGCTTGTTAGGTTAAGGAAAAAAAGCTTTCTCTCTTGCCTCCAGCTGGATTTGCATCAGGCTTCCTACAGTGGAAGTCTTGAAGTCTGACGATACCAAGACAGCAGAGAGGAAAGCAGACGGCTGAAGCAAAGAAGTCAGTACAGCATGCAGCATTAAATACATCTTGAAGAAATAACAGACCTTGGGAGCATTTTGTCTCTTTTCCCCTGAGATCGCACTGGGTTAAGTTGTCTTTATGCTAAGGCTATGCCAGAAGAAGTTAGCTTCTGCATACTGAAAATAACTGGAGGTGCTGAAGTCCATTCTTGCAGTCACGCAGGCATTTGTTATTCAAAACAAACAGTCCTCTCGCCTTGGTTAACCATTAAGAGTTTAAATTAAGATATTTTCCTCTTCCATTGAAAGACGTGGCGAGTTATTTAAGAGAGACAGTGTCTGTATTCCTGCTAATGCAGGAATATTGCTGTATCGCCGCATGGGAGCCAGTCACCTGATGCTGAAACCAATCTAAGTTTTACTCCAAACCACCTGGAGAAGACGGTACAAGGATCCTAGCTACCAGCCTTCAAGAGGCACCCACTTTTCACTGTGCCTTCAGAGGGCAGTGGAGATACTGCACTTGGGAACTACCCCTGCTCCTACCGGGCAGCTTGCTGTTTAGGGCCGTTTTGTTGGTTTTAAGGGTAAAGGTTGACTATTTTGGCATTCAGGACTGAGGCATCACAACAGTACTTTGGAAGAGGGATTTGTTGCACAAGCAGAATGCAGGCTTTGAGGTGGAGGCACAAGCCGCACCTTGCTGCGTAAGCGCGCGCCATACCCCAGCATTCAGCAATAAAGCATTCACGTGAAAGGTCCCTCTGCCTGGCTGATGAGGTTTATTGCGAACGTCCCTCAGGCTCCTTGGGAGGGGGAAGCAGATGAGATGGACGAGGCAAGCCTTGGAGATCTTCAGGTGACAGTTCCCAAAGCAATACTGATAAATACAGCAGAAGGGCAAGATGTTGCTTCCAAAGCAAAGAAGGCCAAGAACTTCATTTTGAGAAAGCAAGATAAAAGCAATCTTCAGTTTCAAACCTAAGGCCAGCCAGACACACGACACCTTACGGCATCCAGTGTCAAGCGTAGCGCCTGGGGAGAACAGGCTGCGGGACCCCGAAGGATGGGCTCTGCCAGCGCCTCGCAGCTCCGCTGCAGTTTCTAGGCAGATGCGTACCTGTCTCTCCATCCGATTCAAATATTCTCCTCGCTACTTGTTTCACCTGTCTGCCCCAGCTGGCTGTATGGCGGCAGCAGCTATGCGTTCTGGCACGTGGGTGCTGGCTCTGCTGGGTGCAGCCCTGTGGAGACACAGCCCTTGCTCCGAGGAGCTCACGGTCTACACGAAGGGGAGAAAGCCTTCTGTGCAGCAGTTTGGAAAAGCAGGTCACGCTGCAGACAGGGGTAAAAGATCTCGAATGATATTTCTGGGCACGTTAGTTGGGAAGGCTGCCGCTTTCTACTCCCAGTTTGATTTGGGCATCTGACACAGCGCATCTCAGAAAAAGGCTGACCACAGCCCAGTTATGTGGTCATCAGAAAACCACACTGACCGATTCTGTTTATTTATAACTGGTAAGGGAAGGGACACGGTCTCAAGCCCACAGGTTATATTCGGATTGGAGCTCTAGATTTTTCTGAAATGAGGGCAGAGGGCAGCTAAAAGATAAGCTCGCGCATGGGACTGAGCGTGCGAACGGGAGATCCCGTACTCATCCGCTGCAGAGGGCACGCTCCAAGGCTCCTTGCCTTGCACCTCTGCAAGCACCAGGAAATTGGCCTCTGCTTCGAAGGAGCTGCCTCAAAGCCATCCGCAACAGCGGAGATGTGCGCAAACAAGAATAAACGAGACGCCGGAGCAGATATCAACAGCACATCGCAGGCGAGGTGCTCTCATGTCTACAGCACAAGAGAATTTGCAGGAAGTCTTAGAGAAAGAGAGCATGATGGATTTTGCCAGTTAGCAAAGCAAAGGTCTACAGCTACAAGGAGCAAAAAGCCAAGAGCAATAGTGGCAAGAGCTTGAATAAAAGTGGCAAAGTTTCCCAAAGGCTGGGAAGCTGCCAGGATACTGGCACAGTCCGGAGGTTGATATATAGCTTCCGACACTTTGTGTCTAAGAGAGGAGGAATTTTCTCCAAAGTTTTCCAATTTGGAAACAAAAGGGAGAACACAGTAGTTCCTTTAACTCAGGAAAACTATCCTGGAGGGAGCCTGTCACGTTACTAAAAGGATGACACTAAAACTGTAAGAAAGCACTGTTAACTAACAGCAGTTTTTCAGAGGAGCACAAGATTTTTCTGCTGCTCAGAATCGAGATGCTATTCTGGAGCAGGGCCCAAAGGAGAAACTCGAAATGCAGCGCTCTGTCTCATGTCTGAGGGAACGTACTTCACGATCCAACTGAGCTGCTCTAGTTTCAAGTCTGCATCAAACACGCAAGTAGGAGCCACGCTATTTTTGGAACTGACTCGAAGGCAACACGGCCTGGAAGAACTCCACTGGGAAAGCCAGTGTCATATTTAAACAAATCTGACAAACCTCAGAAAGTGCGAGCTCCCGCATTAAAGCTGAGGCAGGTCTAGAGCTAGAATGGCCTTGTCCTCTATAACCCCCTCTTCTCAGCCCTTCTCTAGAAACTAATACCGAATATAGCCTGTGACAGACCTTTTCTGTAGCAGTCTGGGAAAGTCTGCCATTCGTTCCCCTCTCTCCCACCATTTCATAAAAACAGAATACCAGGAGCAAGACGACCTGCAATGCCTCTTGGCGTTTACATACATCCCATCCTTTTGATACGTGATGTGCTTCTCTTCAGAGCTCTTTACTACGGCATGAAAGGTTTTTACAGCCTGAAGGAAAAGGATGTGTGCCCCATCAAAGCCCTGAGAGCAGCACCTACCTGGGCTCCTCTAGAGTAGGATCTGAAAATGGTGCAAAATCTTCCTTGCCCTGACGTGTCCCTGCAACAAAGAAGAGTAAAGTTACAGCTGTGAAATTGGGGGAATCAAATCCCATACTGCACATCTCCTGTTGGACTTAAAAAAAAAAAAAAAAAAAAATCAGCGTTGATCTTGTCAGACCTTTAGAACAGGCGTGGTACCCAAACTGCTCCGCATGGTGTTTTTTGGGAAGAACCGGTGTGTGCATCACCACCTTTGGTTACAGTCAGACACGCTCCAGAGGAGAACAGCGGACCGATCGGAAAATGAACATAACGGCTCAAGAGAGGAGAAATCGTCTTGCACTATCAGTTTCACTTATTTTTCCGAACACGTTTTAACCAAAAATGAAAGGAAGTATCTTTATTCCCAGATCTCTGACAGACAGACAGACCTGGTTGATCATACCTTACAGGGAGCTCAGGAACAGGACCAGGGAACGGCATTTCTGGCCCACTGTGACAGCAAGGGGCTACTCAGTCGCTACCGTTTGTCCTCACTGCAACCCTTGACATGGTGTAAATAAGTCTGACGACATTACCAGCACCTCTCGGTGCCTGTGGGAACAGCTGGGACAGTAAGCCAGAGCCCAGCACGCTGATTTAACCAGCACATACTGAAATGCGTCAGGGTAATCAGAGACACGATAGGATGCTTGTCACATCTATTCACTGGGCCAGGATAAAAGACACATTAATGAGCGGTGAGAAGGCTGATGAATCCCTCAGCCCCAGGTTTGCACCAGCTAGATGAAAAAGGCAGTGACCTCCAGTTCAGGACAGTCGTTCTTTCAGCTCTAAAGCTTTCAAGGATCATATTATTGGTCACGGATGCCAATCTCACAGTCTGTGCTTAAATCTCCTTCTCCCCCGACAATCAAATATTGGGTTGTATGAGAAAAGTAATGGTAAAAGATTACATCAAGGCATCATAAACCAACGCTATCAGCTGTTCGGGTTCTGTGCTGGCTCTCCAGCTCAAGACTTACAGGATAAAAAGAGAGTTTCAAGAGGGAAGCAATAGGTAACTGCACACTTGGGGCTGAAATGTTAAAACAGCCATCTTACAAGAGAGACAAAAGAATATAAGCAGCACACAAATGTACAAGCTAGAAGAGATAAATTAGCTGCTTCTGTTCTTTTGTAAGAAAAATGAGGACATTCAGCTCCAGAGAGCAGGGGTGCAATTAAACCATGAAACCATACGCTGCTGGAGTCAGTCACTGAGGCTGAGAAAATGGCGTTGATCCCTATTTAACAATTGACACAGACTACTACCGTTCCTGCTACTTGATACAAGCGCTGGTAAAGCGGCTATTTAACTTCGTGTTTTAGGGCCTGTGTCATTCCCTACTAGATCCGGGTGAAACCCGGAATGGGGGCAGGCTACCCATCCTTCCCCTTTCATCTAGGGGATTGCTGCGGCAGCTTCTCAGCAGGTTAAACCTCAGGCAGAGCTCGGCCAGAAGGACTCCAGGTCTCCCTCCAGTGCTGACAGATAAGGCAGGGGTCACCCATCCCATGCAGCTTTCTCCCATCTCGGGTCGCTCCAGTGAGTCCTGCTCTCCCGGGGATTACCATACTCTGACACTGTCAGGTCTATTCACTGCTCTTCTTTTAATTTTCTACTCAAGTCACTGAAAAATATCCAGCTTCTGTAGGGACTAAGAGCTTCACCCATTTTTTTCCTCCTCCTTTCCTGTTCTCTTGGCTGTATTTCTCATCCTAGGATTTCAGGAAAATCCAGTATTACTTCCAGAATAATACTGTTCCCTCAGTGACTGAGAGCTGTATGGGAACACGGTCAGGTATGATGCAGAAAGACTGAAATCGGACCATTCTAGCAAAGAACAGCATGCTGCTCGATTAACAGAAAGGGGTCTGGTTTGCTAGAATAACTCACTGGTGAGAACAGCTAGCAAGCCTCCCCGCACGCCTGGGATGCTCCGAGCTCTCCGCAGCTCAGTACAGCATCCCCCTATCGCCCTGTCACCGGTCCTGCGCTCGCAGCCGAAGCGGCTCAGAAACACTCACCAGAGCTCCAGCTTGACCCTTCTGCCGTCCAACAAGATAGTAGTGGTCTTGTAGTCAATTCCTGAAAGAAAACCAATAAAAGGCTGAGCAAACACTGAGCAGGTCTTCAGAGACAGACAAGAAATCTGCTCTGCCCACCCAGATCCATCACTTCACATTTACAGAAAGCGATGTTTTCTCCCCCTTGCTGTATCGCGTGTTTGTGGAGGGCTACAGAGACTCGATAGAAACAGACCTCTGCTTCGAGGCAAAGCCCACTCTTGTGCAGCTCTCTCCCTCCTCCCTAAAAATATAGTTAACCCCTAGATTGCCTCTTGCTTCTCCATGGTTGGATAGAACCTGTTAGGACTCAAGCCGTAGCAGATTCAGCGGTCTGTAGCATTACCCCAAGTGACTTTGGGGGGGTGAGCCAGAGAGACGAACAATGTAGAAGCATCACCGCTAAGCCAGCCTGCAGACCCACCATCTCTCAACAACCACCACTGCCCGAAGCATTCAAAGGACATTTTGGGAGGCGGGCGATACTGCGAGCCTGTCCAGAGAATGCTGTTTCTTCTTCCGAGCAGCTCCCAGGTGCGCATCATACAGGGTCGGGTAAGGCAGAAAGCGTTCCCCCTTTACCAACAGCTGGGAGCAGCACGGGCAACTGCTTTTCATAGAGCCGTGGTACCAGAGCAGCAGAAGACCCTCAAAGCCACAACACCAGGCTGTGCTGACAAGCGACTCGCTCGCACGAGGGGTGCCCAGCATCTTCAGATACGCAAAGGGTTTGTTAAAAACTGGGAGCCCGTCTCTCACGTTCAGGCAGAGAAGTTTAAAAATGGGCAACTCCACTTGCAAGCAACACGTCCAAACGGAGCCGAACACGCTGCTCCCCGCGGCCCCGGGCACAGGAGGGAAGAGGCAGGGCTGCACCTCCCACCTCCTTCCCCAAAGCCTGGGCTCGGGAACCGCCACCGGGCACCAGGCGCCCAGGAAAAGCAGCTTCTCCGCAAGCTCCAGTTATTAACCTTCAAGTGTATTGAAGTTGATTAAACAAAGCACCACGCACCTTTACTGCACACCCACTAAAGCATAAACTAATTTACAATCGTCTTTAATAAAGCAGAGTCGCTACACTCTGATCTGATCAACTTTATTTCTCCCCTCTCCCCAACAGGTACCCATATCAAAACCCCGCCCTTGCGTTACGACCTGTATTTCCCTTTTCCTGCACGGAGCACGCTGCCCTGATAACCAGACAAGTTTGTCAATAAAGCAAATGGATTTGTCTGAGTCATCAGCAGGAGCTCCCTGTTAGTGAGAAACAAATTATATTTCAGCCTTCACAGGGTGCTATAAAAGGCAATAAAGATAATTATCTTAAATTCCAACTATTTCCACTGCTTTATCACAGAAAATAGACAGTTTACGTTTTACCCTCCTCCAGAGACAAGTGAATGATCTGTGTTTATTTTCAGGCGGATACAAATCTCCCTCGTCCCCAGGGATGGCGAGCAGCAGCAGGAGCAAGCCTGCTCCGCAACCGGGAGGGAGCATCCAGACATCTCCCCCGCCCCGTTCCTGAACCAGGACCAGCCCCTGGCACAGGCTGACGGGCCCTTAGGGAGGGGGCTAACGGGGCTCACTGCCCTCTTTCAGGCGCAAAATCCCCAGAGACTCTGCTCCACACAGACCTGCCCCATTTCACGTTAGGCACAAGAGCTCCTGCAGGCAGGGAGTCCTCAGCACCCTCCGTGCCAGCAGCCCAGGCGCGCGGACGGAGCAGCTGCCTGCAAGCACCAAGGAGGGGGAATGATGACGCCGTTTTCGAGGCACAGAAGTCACCGTGCTTCCAAAAATGCTGCCATTGGGCGACATAAATCGCTCGACTATCAGCTCTTAAAAGTGAGAGAGGTTCAGTTGGACTGGAAAGAGAAGAAAACTCGTTAGTGGAAACACCAAACACACCAACCCAGAAATGCCCTCGGTAGGCTCCCCGCTCAGGAACTGCCCAGCCTGCACCCCCAAGACAGGGAACGTGTTCCCCGTCACAGACATCCACGGCTCAGGCACCGGAGCAACGCTTTAAATACCCGTTCCCTCCATGCCCAGCTGAAACTGCACTAAATGAGAGTAATGCCGGCCTGTGGGCAGAACACCATGGCCGTGACCAAAGTGGGCAACCACCAGAAAACAGCACTGGAAAATTTCCTGAGCTCCTGCTGCAACTGCTCCTCACTCCAAAGATGCTCAGGGAAAATAAACAGGCAAAGTATCACAGAATCATAGAAAAAAAGACCCTTAAGATCATCCAGTCCAACCGTTAACCCAGCACTGCCAAGTCCATCTATACCATGTCCTCGAGCACCACATCTATCTGTTCTTTAAATCCCCCCAGGGATGGGGACTCAGCCCCTGCCCTGGGCAGCCTGGGCCAGGCCCTGACAGCCCTTTGGGGGAAGAAGTTTTCCCCAATACCCAACCCAACCCTGCCCTGGCGCAGCTTGAGGCCGTTCCCTCTCGTCCCAGCGCTTGTTCCTGGGGAGCAGAGACCGACCCCCCCGGCTCCAGCCTCCTTTCAGGCCGTTGCAGAGAGCGAGGAGGGCTCCCCTCAGCCTCCTCTTCTCCAGGCTGAGCCCCCCCAGCTCCCCCAGCCGCTCCTCCCCAGCCTTGTGCTCCAGCCCCTGCCCCAGCCTCGCTGCCCTGCTCTGGCCACGCTCCAGCCCCTCCATGGCCGCCTTGGGGTGCGGGGCCCAGCGCTGAGCACAGCATTCGAGGGGCGGCCTCACCAGTGCCCAGCGCAGGGGCACCATCACCTCCCTGCTCCTGCTGGCCACACTTGTAGCAGGATGCAGCTCACAAGCGCAGCTCTCCCGTAGCTGTGCAGGACGGCCATGGCTCGCTGGTGCCAGAACACTCGCATCAGTCACAGAGGCCCTTAAAATCACAGGACTCGCCACAGCAGCTAACACCAGCACCGGCCACCTCACAGCTGGTACCTCACCGTTTTACTCCCAGTAGCACACAGCAGTTTCCCAAGCAGTAGCCCAACACATACCCCTCCCATTTACAGCTGACAAGGAAGCCAAGCAGCCCAGCTGGCTTTCCTAGGCCCAGCCTACAGCTCAAGCTCAGCCTTGGCTTCCCCCTGGTCCCAGGGACCCGGGGACAGAGGGCCACAGCAGCCGCTAGATGCCACCATTGCACAGAGGCTGCTGGCAGCGTGACAGCACCAGGGCTGCTCCTCTGCCTTTCCCCTTCAGGCAGCTCAGACGCCAATAAGTTAAGGGAAGTTTTTAAAATTTAATTTCTGTAGTTGACAGGGTTTCCCCCACCTGAGCGCACCTCTGCTGGCAGCCAAGTACAGCTCATTTCGAGACTGACATTTATTCTCTACCAGAACGTGCTTTGATCCCCCGGAAGGGATGCGCCGCTACAAACCCCACGCGATGCTCCTGCGGCGCAGGCAGCAGCAGCAACCAGCCACCTCGCTGCCAGCAGCTGCCTCCGCAACCCTGCCCGGCCCTCGGGGCACGCAGCACTGGGGGAAAAGAAAATAGTCTTGTTTAAAGCTTATTTTATATCAACCCATCTCTTTCTTGACCAATATCTAGCATGATGCAACAGAATGAATGAGGCTTGGAAAACAAGTCTGGGCTGTTCTCGCTAATTTTGCATTCAGGCCGACTCCTCTGCTATTTTTCCAGTCCTGCTTTAGACTCCTACTTACGCTGACGCCATCTCAACCCCGCTTCTCAAGCAGCGAGCCGACCTGGCGCAGGGCGCTCTGCGAGGCGACCTGCTGTCACCCAGCCTGATGTCAGACGCTCAGTTCCCCTCCGCAGAGCTGGGTTTCACGCTCCCGGGCAAGACTCCAGGGAATTCCAAACCTTTATTTCTTTTGCCAGTTGGTATAAGGAAAACCTAAGACAGCAAGCCATTTTCCCATGGGAATAGGCAGGACGTGTCATAGGAAACTCTGACCTCTTCCAAATTACTCATGCAGAGCACAGCACACTTCGCATCAATATGACCTGAAAAAAAACCCACACCCCATCTCAGCTTAGTTAAAACTTAGACTTTCACCTGAAAGATTACACCTGATGTGACCAGGAAAAGTAAAACCCCTCCAAGAGAAACGACGATTTTCTTCCAGCACTTGATACTACGTTGTCAGTCCCCCCTTCCTCTTGGGAATTCCCAGCGCGGAGCACGGCAGCCCTCCGCCCTGCCGAGCTCCGAACGGCGCCTGCACGAGCAGCAGCACACCCCAAACGCAACGGAGGTGGCAGCAGGCAAGCAGACAGCTGCAACTGGAAGCTGCATCGGAAAAGGTAGAAAGACAAGGGAGATGCGCATTTCACGCTACGCATGGGCTCTCCCTTTAAACACATTCATATCTCAGGAAAATTGCTTTAAATAGCTCAAGTGCACAAGGCTCTATAAATATTTACTGCTGTAAGCACAGCAGCTTCTCGGCTCTGTGTAGGTCTTTGTTTTAGGGAAAAGGAGGCAATT
Source organism: Platalea leucorodia (assembly GCF_965183815.1). Lineage (NCBI taxonomy): Eukaryota > Metazoa > Chordata > Aves > Pelecaniformes > Threskiornithidae > Platalea > Platalea leucorodia. The sequence continues at coordinate 1,509,840 of NC_138827.1, forward strand.
TCACAGTTGCAGCCTCTCAGGATGACTGCCCTAACGCCTGGGCAGGGAACCAGAAGGGTCGCCTCCCCTTAAAAAGGCGGATTTGAGCAAAACCGGACAGCAGTAAGAGCAGCACGTGCCTTTTTCCTCCTTCAGCTTTCCAAGGCGATCCTCACTTCGTGCGGGGGCGAGCGTGATCCCAGCTCTCAGTGCGATGCCGGAGCCAATACTGCGTTTTAGGGTACTGGTCCAAATCAAGTGTCCTCCTCCAGAGATGCTCTAACGATCCAACCCCCAGCCCCCAGCCTCCCTGCCCCCATACAAACACCAGAGAGGCACAGCCGGGACTCGCCCTACGTTAAAGCAAGCCACCAGCAGGCTTCCCTGCGACCCTCCTCGAAGGCTAGGCTGCCGCCGGCTGGCACCAACATCTCCAGTTTGCATCTGCGGTGTCTTTGAGAGGAACATAATTTATTCACAAATCTGGGGCAGAAGACATTTCAGGTGAGGCTCAAAAATCTCTTCCCAAAGGAGATAAATAAATAAATAAGTAAAAAAAACCCAACGCACTCAAGCGAGGCTGATAGTTTTAAGACAAGCTTGCTTTCCTTCCAAGAGACACTGCTTATCACTGAAAGCCATTTACAGTTTGCGTGAATCAGACTGGCCAAAGATGCTTTTGCCACCTCACTTCTTAAATGGACTGTTTTCTGCTTGTGGGAGCTCGGAATCCACCACCTCACTTTCTGTTAGTGCACCCACAACAAAAACCAATGCACGTTATTTGAACTTCATTAAAAATACCATCGGTTCCCCCAGCTTACAGACACGCGCCGTATAACGCCACCTCAGCTTTCTTCTTTTTTTTTTTTTTTTTTTAAATAAAATTAAACTGGGTTCAGTTTATTTATAATTCAAAAGAAGTCAACCAACCCATTGGCAAAGTGATATATAAGGTCAAAACTTGAGGTGCACAACGATGATGAGCCAAGGCCAATCCTTCACTCAATGCATTATATAAATAAGAAAATAAGACAAATTGAGTGGACTTTTGTTACCTATCTGACTAATGCTGCTTTTTGGCAGATTGCTCTTTCATCTATAGATGTAATTAAGGCAGAGTGGCTCCGTTCTGCAACTCTCCTAATAACGATGGCAGTTGAGTCCTCAGAGGAAGACTGATGAGCGAGCCGGGCCTGATCCGTTGGCACCTCTAGAGAAACGCTCTGCTCTACTGGGAAATTTTAATGCTGCAAGCCACCAGAAACACTCATCGTGCGACCGCAGCGCCTCACCCAGCAAGCCCGGGGACGGACTTTCATTTGTGACTGTCCTTATCACAGAATCATAGAATCGTCAAGGTTGGAAAAGACCCTTAAGATCATCGAGTCCAACCGTTAACCCAGCACTGCCAAGTCCATCTATACCATGTCCTCGAGCACCACGTCTGTCTGTTCTTTAAATCCCTCCAGGGATGGAGACTCAACCACTTACCTTGGTACAGCCAAAGCCACCACGCCACAACGGTCTAACTGAAAATACTGGATTTTCCCCCAAAGCACCCCCAGATGCTTCTGTTCTCCTACAAGCCATCAGCTCTGCTGAGTCCAGAAAAAGGTCTAGGACTTCTTAAAAGGTCTCCTTAAAAACTTGCAGGTGTAATGGCACACTGACCAGCGACTGCTGGGAGGAGGGGAGAGCGTGGGGCTGGAATAAAAAATAGAGAATACACACCAAATATTTAACTTGCTGCGATATCACGGCGAACTCGAGTAACCAGCTATGAAGGGCTGGTCGTGCTGCATCGCGTTTAAGAGGATCCTCAGGAGAAAGTGAGGTAGGTCTCTGCGAGCAACTGGCAAATCAATAACTGAAAAATTTCAAGACCTGCCGTGATTATAAAACAGGCAAAGGCCATCAAGAATATCAAGCAAACCCTGTTTCTCCCGGGGCAGCACTGAGAATACCTCCCAATCAGCATGGCAGACTTTACAGACAAATTGCAATGAATTTGTAACCCAAGTGTCGTGGAAATCCTTACTTAATACACAAGGAAGGATCAGAAGCCGTAATCACCCAGCGTGCAGCTGGTCTTGCAGCAATGAAAACATTCATTTAAAAGTAGATAAACACCAAGAAATACTTTAGAGCGGGTCAATGGGATGTAAATAATTTTCTCCTTCCCTTTTGCAAAAGGAAAAAGTTAAGAAGGAGCCTCCAATAAAGCTGCTTCACAGCAAGGACTCCAAGAGCTGTGGCTAAGCAGAGACGGGTGAATTTAGTTTAAAACCTTTATCTCCCGTTCAGATAACGCTGCGGATGCCAGCAAGAACACCGTCACCGACTGTGAATTTTTGGGCAGATGTAAGCTACACACACCAGCCCCATCCCCTCCCTGGCAGTCCCTTACCGGCCGGACAACCGCTGACGGGCAGCGGGGCCAGGCCCCCCGGGACGGCCCTGGGCAGGGTGTCCCCTCCTCCGAGCCCCTCTTGCAGGGCTGGCAGAGCCTGGCTGGGTATCGCTCGGGCTCCCCAGCCGGCTGCGGTCCCTCGGCACACCTCTGGGGATACGCAGGCGGGTTTTTTATCACGTAAGCTAGTAGCTGTCTTAGTTGTGGGCAGAAAACGCAAGCTGCTGAAAGGTTCCTCCCTCTCCCTCCAAAGGGTTTGTGCAAACCTTCCAGCTGGATTAAACGAGGAAAAACCAACCAAGCCATTAATCTGTGCAGAAACCAGTGCAGTGACTGTACAACAGACTTGGTAACTGGAGCGGTTCTGTGCACCAGTAAGTTCAGCCTAAGCCATTAGTGCAGAAATTAATTTATCCTAAACGCCAGCAATAACTGAGCAGTGTCCAAAGACGACTGTTTATTCTACCAAGTCCCTGGGCATCGCAGATGTTAACTAGACCTTTCTAAACCATGACTCTCACAGCTCGGTTTTAAATGGAAAGCCTTGTCCCTGCGCGCGCAGGCACCGTGCGAGGCTGCCCGGCTCCTTCGGAAAGCCGGAGAGACCGCGGCGCGCCATGCACGTGGGGAGAGCAGCCAGCAAATTGACCACGGCCAACATTGTCGTAGGGACAAGTTAATGATGAAAAGCAATAATCATTTCCAACAGGGCAGCAGCACCGTGCCGCACCTGACATCTGGGACAGTATGCCACTCCGGTTCCCCCAAAACAAATTAGCGGGAATGCCTCCGTCCCTGCTGAGCGCAGAGAAACGGCAAAAGCAGCGACATCCAGCCAGTCCCGTCCTCCCCAACAAGCCAAAGAGAACAAATGAGGGAAGAGAAGTGCTGGGAGGTCACAAAATTGATGCCAAAAGATGAGTGTAGTAAATCCAGGTCTGTGCTGGGTCACGACAGCGGCCCAGCTCCAGAATAAGAGCATCATTCCCACTTCCAGGCCTCGGCACGCAAAAAAACCCACCCCACAACCAAGGCAAAACCCCACAGGCCACCCCCACCCCCACAACCAAACCGCACTCACTCACGGGGCTGACAGCAGGAATTTGGACAGCAAGGATGCCAGGCCTCTGTCTGGCACAGCAGCTCACAACACCGCCTGAGCAGAGACCCTCCCGCTAGGGTATTTCAGGGTGAAACAACCCCCCACCTGCGGGGTGTTGTCCGCAAGCCGCGTTCCCGGCAGCATCCCTCTCCAGCGCCCGGCGCTGGGGGTGTACCGGGAGCTAGGTCAGGCCAAGAGGGACAGAGCTACTCCCGAAGTTTCACAGCACGTTCCTGCGACGCAGGCAGCGCCGTACAAACTCACCAGCTTCTCCAGAGACTCTTTGCTCATCCCAGAGTGGGCACTGGCCTCCTGGGACTCATTTTCCTGCAAGCAACTGTATTCCACAAGACGACAGCAGTTATTACCCCCCCACACACACAGAGCCCCCGTCACCACGTTCACACATTCCCTCTCATTGCATCCCACATCCTGCACCTTTTCGTTTAAGAAGGATTTATCGCGAGATGTTCAACCAACTGTCAACCTACGGCCACCGAGTCCAGCAGCCAGGTTGCTCCAAGAAGCAGAATACGAAGCTACGATGCACGATGAGTGTAGCTCAAGATGCTGCATCTTGGGGGTTTTCAGGTTCTGGGGGGTTTTTCATGCCTATGAGTAAAAGGGCAGCCGGGACTGAAGACTCATATCAGAATTGTTTGCTTGTGGGCAAAAGTCGATACAGAAAGACTTGTCGTTTCATTTCTTGTCAAACGAGGCAGATGGGTATGGAAACAACAGCAGGCCAGGAGCTGCCAGCTGCTGAATGCACGTTCAAAGCAAACGGGTTTTGCACTGCAGTGTGCAACAACTGAACGTGTTAGTGCAACACCAAAATCCGCAGCTGCTGGGGCCAGCACCCGAGTAACGCGTGCACCGAAGACGCAGGCATCGAGATCCTCCGACTCGAGTAATTTAAAAAGCAGGCAGTAGCACCTGTACGTATACAATACTACTGGGGCATTACCTTCCGCTGCAGCTCCTACTATTAACTTAGAGTAGCTATCTTCTCTATCATCTGTGATACTAAATCGTTCAGAAAAAATGTGGTATGAGCACATAAACACTAGCTGACGAAAAAAGTGAATTCAAGCTATTCAAATAACAACTGCTGAAGTCATCCGACCTTAAAAAGTGTGTACAACAGCACATTAACAGCAGCAATTTAGCTAGTCAGCTCAGAGCTGTAAGCCACAGAAAAAATCCCTTCCAAACAACACATGAGCTCACCAGTTTGAGTCACGCATTCAATTACCTGCTCTTTAGATAGACAAACAACAAATTATCTCCATCAACAACAGGGGTCAACAAAACATAGGCTTTGAAACAAAGGTGGATTCACCCCAGGTCCGTGTCTTTTGGTGTCAGCCTTCACCTTGGCAGCATTACGTCTTTGCTTTAAGCAGGGCGATAAAAGTTCCCGAACAGCATCACTGCGAAACACCCCCAGCTCGCGCCTGCAGAGCTGGAGCTGAGCCTCAGAAAGCATTTGCTTCTACCATTGCGCTCCTGTCCCGCGTCGTAGCTGAGCAGCCGCCTTGGGAACAGGATCAAGAGGTCCCGGGTCTTACCGGGCACGTAGGAGACCAGTGCCGCTCCCGCGCGGTGCTGGCGGGGGACGGGGTAGACGTAAGCCATCTGCTCGAGCCTTCACCACCTCCTGCTCACAGCAGCAAGTACAGAATCCACTCCTGCCGCACAACTCGGTGGGAGGTAACGAGGAGCTCCCCACTATTTAACTGTGCAGCAGATGAGTTTGAGCTGTTTTGAGCCGAGGAGCCCGGCCCACGCGCCCGGCCAGCAGCCACATCCCCGAGCGGAGCCCAGCGCATCACGCGAGCTCCTGCCGGCTCAAGGGAGCTGCTGCGGCACGGGGCAGCTCTGCGCGGCACAGCCAGCCAGCTGCCGAGCGCCTCGTGCAGAGACACATCCAGGAACAGAGAGAGAACAAACACCTTTCAATTACTGAAGTTACCCAAATCTGGGCATTTCCTTCCAAAACACATACTCCGTTTTCCATTTATATCCACCTCATTCCAACTCAGAGCGCTTTCGATTTAGGCTGGAAGCCTTTCACAAAAAGGCTGCTCAGGTCCGAGTTTGTTCCCAGGCATCTTAGAATCGTAGAATCACAGAATCGTTAAGGTTGGAAAAGACCCTTAAGATCATCGAGTCCAACCGTTAACCCAGCACTGCCAAGCCCACCACTAACCCATGTCCCTCAGCACCACATCTCCCCGGCTTTTAAATCCCCCCAGGGATGGGGACTCAGCCCCTGCCCTGGGCAGCCTGGGCCAGGCCCTGACAGCCCTTTGGGGGAAGAAGTTTTCCCCAATACCCAACCCAACCCTGCCCTGGCGCAGCTTGAGGCCGTTCCCTCTCGTCCCATCGCTTGTTCCTGGGGAGCAGAGACCGACCCCCCCGGCTCCAGCCTCCTTTCAGGCCGTTGCAGAGAGCGAGGAGGGCTCCCCTCAGCCTCCTCTTCTCCAGGCTGAGCCCCCCCAGCTCCCCCAGCCGCTCCTCCCCAGCCTTGTGCTCCAGCCCCTGCCCCAGCCTCGCTGCCCTGCTCTGGCCACGCTCCAGCCCCTCCATGGCCGCCTTGGGGTGCGGGGCCCAGCGCTGAGCACAGCAGTCGAGGGGCGGCCTCACCAGTGCCCAGCACAGGGGCACCATCACCTCCCTGCTCCTGCTGGCCACACCGTTCCTGACACAAGCCAGGGTGCCATTGGCCCTCTTGGCCACCTGAGCACACTGCTGGCATCTTCATCTACAGCTGAGGGCTCGTAGGTGGGCATCTCGGACAAGTAATTGCTCGTTTGGTTTTGTAACCAGCCAAAAGCAAACCACTTATTCGGAGACCTCTAGGAAGCCCAGATTTGCAGAAGACTTCACTCCTCCGCTGCCCGCTCCGCAGCCCAGCAGCGCTTCAGCAGCTACGAGGTCCTCGCACAGAGGAACTCTGTTCCGGGCGCGTTTAAGGATGACGACTCCATCTGAAAACGGCATTTGGAGCCAGAAGCAAATCTGTTCCTAAAGCTCAAACAATTTCAGCGGACACCCGGGAAGCCACAGAAACAGTCGAAAGTCAGTCCCGAATTGGGGATGTTAAGTGGATTTGTGCTTTAGAAGAAAATCAAGAGTGATTTTATGCACAGAAGTGACAACAAACAAAAGAGTTTCTTCATGCTTTGCAGTTCAGATCTCCATATAAACTATACAGCTGCACTCAGAAACAAAGACAGCTTATGAAGAAAATCAGAGGGCACCATAACAATCTTCATTGTTGCTGAATTACCATACAAACACCAAGATATGCTTAGAGAAAAAAAACCAAAACGCAACACACAAAAACATCCGAGTATTTGTCCAAATACTTTCAATATCAGGATACTGAGGCAGTTCACCTTCCACATTGACACCTCTCAACACCGTGCACGTTAATACACGGGAAATGCTGCTCTACAGCACCAGAGCCCGGCGGCATCGCCCCCGGGCTGCCGTGCACGCCACCGCGCACGGGGTGCCGAGCTCACACGTACGGCTGCACGCCTGCTCGGGGATCCTGCCCGGGGATCCGGACGCACGCAGCAGCCGTTTCCAATCGGCAGGCCGCGCGTCCGCGGTCCCTCCTGCCATCCACACCCCGCTGCTCAACGCCAGTTGGCATCTCCAGGTTTTGCCATTTACAGGGTCACATTGCGACACCGCAACAGAGGCGGCCAGCAATGACGCAGCCGGCTCCAGACCGACGCTGTACACCCGAACGCCCAGAAAGAAGGCTACAGCGTTTCAGCTGGGCGTAGATGGGTTAAGCACCACATGCCTGCCGAGCACACGTACTTACAGAACTCCTGGAGCAGCTACGGAGAGACCACTCACCATGAATTTCACCGGCTCCTGAATTTGGTCTTGCAGCAGTGACCGCGAGCCCCATGCCAGAAAGGGACTCCTCCATGCTGGAGGCATCAGGACAGTTGCTAACACTGGTTTTACGTTTTGGTGTGCGGTTTCCAGCGCTAACAACAAATCTCCAGGGACCTGACCTACAACACAGCGCTGCGTGCGCTCAACAGTCCCTCCCTGCCCTGAAAGGATCGGCCGGTCCTGCTGGCAGAGCACGCACCCCTCTACACGCCCGCACGAAGCGTGCCGCGTCGCAGCGGCGGCTCTCAACAGCCCGAAATCGTGTTTTCAAACCCTCCGCTCTCAGCCCAAATTGGAGCCTCCCAGGTCCTCTCCTCCTCCTGACCCACGGCTGTTGCAGGACGGAGATCTCCCCCCGGCTGCAGCTCTGAAGCACGACTTTTGCTGCGACCAGGAGAAAGCCAACATTTTGCGTTTTTAAAAACAGAAAAATGCATTGACTTTGAACCTTGTAATACAGATGACACCTACAAGAACACAAGCGTGTCTCAACCTAAGGAGGCATTTCACGGTAAACACACGTTTGCCAGCACGGCGAGCAGCACAGATAAGGCTCAGGTTCGGTAAGATCAACCCCACAGAGTTTCATCCCCTCGTGCCGTAGGACAGACCCACGCACTGTGTCTTGTAGGGATTTTACCATCAAGTTATTTAAGCAGATTCTCAGCCTAAGGAAAAGAACAGCTCTCGGGACAACAAGAGATAGTTTCAGATTAAGTAAACAGGATAGGCAGAATCGTTGGGTGGGGTTTTTGGGTTTTTTTGAGGGTTTTTGTTTGTTTGGTTTTTGTTTGCTTTCATCCAGATAGGTCTCCTGTCCACTCGGCCTCCAGAACCACAGGCAACACGGACTACAGCCTGTCGCTGCTAAAACCGGTACAGAAGCAAACAGAAGCCAGGGGAATTTCTGTGTACGTGACGGGGGTATGTGCGGAGAGCGATCATTTGCAAAGACAGGAAAGTGGTACAATAAAACCCCCAAATGGGCCAGAGAACTCAGAAGCTGGGCTGGAAAATAAGTTAAAATGGCATCTCTAAAAAGAAATAATAATAATAATAATAATAATAATAATAATAATAATAATTAAAAAAAAAAAAATCTGCATTTTCTTTAAAAGGAGATTATTCCAGAGACGCACAGCACCTTCTATTAAACTGCCAGTTCAATACAGCCTTTCAGTGTCCCCTTCTGCCTGTCTCCTCCTTCGCCACTGATGATTTAAACAGCAAATATTGTGTTTCAACAGCACGAGGATTTTCGTCCCAATTCAATGCCTGATATTGAAACGGCTGCAGCACGGCACAGCGGATACAGGAGGACATTAATCACTTCAGGGGTTATATTTATAGGAGAACAGGTGTCAAAGTTTTAAAATGATATAATGGTGTCTGGTTTCCCAATGGGGCGATGGAAATGAGACAAAGAGGAGGTAGAAAAGAGGAAGAAAATCTAAAAAGCTATGGCTATGTAAAAAAGCTCTCAGCAAACAGAAGCCCTATAGGAACAGCCTCCGAGCCGATGTTGCAGCCTTGCTATTACTACAACTTCTGCAGAAACAAACAGACCTCTTCGACGGAGGGCCCTAGCCCTGAGCCACGATCCTCTACACCCCGGGGAAATCTCCCTTGCAGGTGAGTCCCAACTCACAGCAAAGCCTTTAGGAAAACGGAGCCGAAGATTTTCATAGCAGAGCTTGCTTCCTTCCTCCTCCTCTGCCTGCAATCAAACAGAAACCGGTATGACATAATGCTTCTGTATCGCTGCTTGTTCCGTGCGGAGCCTGGGCTGCCAGAGGAAGGCGAGGGGTAAAGGGAAAGAAAACGAGATAAAAAGCAAGGTTATAAAACCTCAGCTCCAAAACCTAAGCTTGCAGCGTAGCTATTTGCGAGTGCAAGGGAAAGATGCTCTGCTCTTCCGAGAGAGGGAGGCCACCGGAGGAAAACATGCCAGGGAACAGCTGGAAACAAAAGCTGAAGGAGACGGGGCGGAGGAGGAGGAGACATTTTCCATGGGCTTTCCTATGCGGCTTATATACCGAAACAACCAAACAAAACCCACCCCCACCAAGAGAAGGGGGCAATGCCATCGCGGGATCCAGACAGAGCAAAACCTACTCGCTTTTTAAAAATAAAAAAATACAGAGAAACTTTTAATCCCAGTTATAAAAAACATTCCACCCATTTCAGATTTATACTGCTCAGCTCATATCACCTTTGTGCACTTAGGGCTCAGGAACGTATTAACAGCCGTGTAAAAACAAAGCCTTTATACAGGCGATCAGAGGAGGCGAGAACTGCCCGGTGCCATCGGAACTCGGCAGAATAACTCCCCGGCTTTACAAAAAACACAACAAAACCACAACCTTCCTGAAACAACCCTCCTACGGTGCTGTGCATCCTTAATCCTGACTTGAGAGGGAGCCGAAGACACCAAAACCTGCGAGGCGCACAGTTTGGGGGTTGGGTTTTGTTTGGATGGGGGTTTTTTTGTTTGTTTGCTTTGTTTTGGGTTTTGTTTGGTTTTAAGGTTAAGCCACAGCTAGTCAGTCCCACATCAAGCAGAGACAGAGGTTCAACACTCTACGTTTGGAAATATTTTTCACACAAAGGATAAGTAATAAACAATGGAGAAACAAGAGATGCTGGAGCTGTCCCTCAGCCAAAGCCTGCTCTGATGAGATCAGTTCTGCGTCCCTGATGACAGGGAAGCGAACATCCCTGAAGGACACTGATGCAAGTGCTGGCAGACACGGGGAGCCGCTGCAACCACCACTCTGCAAGCCATCGGAAGACATTTCCAGCAGCACGACCGGTGCCGTCCAGCTGAAGCATTCCCCACAGATCAATTCCGCAGCCACTGCAGGGACGCGATGGCAAGGCTGCACTTAGAACATTTTGCCTCGATTCCCCTCGCATCAGAGCGCTAAAACCTCAAAATAAGGCATTATTCCAATTCATACAGTCATGCCAGAAAATAAACAGCAGTTTCCACTGGCGTGCAGCAGCTGAAACAGCAGGCCGGCCCAGCCGGACAGCTCGTGTCTACCACCGACAGGGACAACGCTGCTCCGGCAGACAGCAGGAACGCAGCCGGCAGCACGTGGCCAGGCGAGGAGGAGGAGGAGGCAGCAGCAAAGCAGCACCGGGATCAATGTTCCCCTCCGCGCTGACGCCAAGGAGAGCCCTGACACACTGCAGCAACGCCGGGATGAGCACTCAGCTGCAATCTCAAGGCTGTGCTCAATGTATCTAGCTCTCGCGTCTATGCCCAGAAGGTGCCACCGCATCGGTGCTGCTCCCCCCGAGGTTTTGCCGAACACAGGTACACCCAGCAACTGTTTCTTGTACGCTCAAGAAGGGAAGGTTAGATGCTGTCAGGTATTTACAGAGGTCCTGTCCTTACAGAAGCTGCAGAAGTTTAAAGCAGAACTGCTTGGCCTCACGCTTCGTTAAGGCTTGGGAGAAGCGAAGCAGCGATGGCAAACTCTGCAGCAGGGCGGCAGGGCCTCCAGCCAAGCACAGCAGCAAACACAGAGGCTGCGGATGAGAAGCAAGAGACCACCTCCCCGACCAGTCTTGGAAACTCGACAGGCAAGGAGCAGAAGCATCGAGAAGCATCCCCTCGCACGCCCTCCTCGGCAGCGAGGGAGACGAGACAAGGCGTCCCCTTTCCTCCATCCCCACGTACACTGGTTGTGGCACAGACGATCTCCCGGTTGGCAAGTGACTAACCTGAAGACTGCTATGAAGCCAAGCAGAGCAGTTTTACAGGTGATGTTTCTGGATACACGCTGGTGACTGAGGACATACCGAGAGAGTAATTGCTGTAGAGAAAGACTTGAAAGGGACAGCTTAGGGACCTCCGAATTTAGACAGCTGCAGAAAAACAACCAGAGGGAAAAAGACGTCCAAAGACGTGGGTCACTCAAACAACCAACCAGCAGTGTGAGGTCCCCGGGCAAACAGCCCCGGCTGGGAGGGCCCTGAGCACCTCCTAGGGCTGAGCAGGGGCTCCAGCCGCTCTTCCTTAACACTGCCTCTCCCTGCCTGCCCGGCCAGGGAACGGGCGCGAAGCTACGCTGCCCTAGACCCTGCTCCTTGCACAGACACCGAGCTGTGGCGGGCTCGCCGCTGAATTCCTTGCGCTTCTGCTACGGGGGAAGAGCTCTTGGGAAAGATCCAGTTTTCATCTGAACCATAAAGCCTGTCGGTAGCTATTGCAATTGAGCACTTAAGGTGCCTTTTTTGTAACGTTTCCTTGGGTCTTTGGATAGCCGCGGGGTAACGGAGCACCTAAGGATGGTGCTCCAATAAAGGCACCAAGCCCCAGGTAAGGGACAAGGCACCGGGGCTCGCCGCAGGAGGGGCGGTCACCGCGCCATCCCTGCGGTACGGCGAGGCTTTCAGTTAGCTTTCACGTGCTCTCTGAAAGGAGATCAGAGCGCGGACATAAGGCTTCCTTCTCATCACTTTCTTAACTCAAGCTGAGGACAGGGAAAAAAATAAAAATAAAAATCCATCCCCCTTCCAATCAAAGCCATCTGCTCACAAACACACTCCACTCTTTCCCTAACACACATTTCTCCCTTCCTATGGGAACAGCAGCAGGTGAGGGGGAAGGCTCTGCCGCAGAAAAAGCCCTCCATCACGTGAGGATGGAGCACGTCGCATTCACGTCTGCGTGGTGAGACCACGGCCCCGTTTCTGGCGCACGCGGGGCACCGTCTCATACGGCAGCGATGGCCCTCGCGTCTGCCGAGCGCTCCCGTGCAGGGAGCCCTCCCCGACTCACCCGGTGTCGATGCCGCCCGAGCAGGGCTGGCTTCTCACGCAAGCCAACAAACCAGCTAGGCAAGATCACTTCAGCACAAGCACATGAATAACTAGATATTCCAGGGTGGATGTATGACACAGTAGTGACAAAGCCATGGGTCCTTCAGGTGAGGAATAGCCTTGTCTGGCCTTTGCAGGACACACGCCGCCCCTGCGTTCACACGCAGCTCCACCGCATCTCGTTGTCCAAAACCACCCTGCGACCAGAGACGTTTCTGTCCTGCTTCGGTACTTGGGGAAGGATAAGGGCAGCCCTCGAGTGGGTAACTTAAGCACCAAAGTGAAAAGTGATCCGTGTAGCTGACTCATATCTGTAAAGCACACGGTTTTGCTTCGAGTCAGCCGTAACACCGCGGCTCGCAGCGCAGGGGCCAGAGCAGCCCTCCCCCGTTCCTCGGGAGAAGGAGTGAGGGCCGAGAGGAGAGGGCAGTCGGGGGAAAGGCAGGATTTCTGGTTCCCGGGTGAGGTCCCCCGGCTGTCAAGAGCAGCGGTGGGGCTCCGAGAATGGCACCCTGCCTCCACAACTGCAGACTTGGGGAGTGGGGTGGGTGAAAGCTGGGAAGGAAGACAACACTGGAAGCCCAGAAGAAAGAACCATAATGTTCTCCCAAAAGCCCACATTTTCACCAAAATACTAGTAAGATGGCTTAATTCAGGGCCTTTTGTGGCTGGCCACGAAAAAGTACAAGTCCCCCTCGGTTACAAACCCTCCTGGGGATGGGAGGTGACAATATCCAGCCACACAACATGAACAACGCTGCCGGGGGCAGATCCTGCTCTGCGCAGGGAGTGCTTGCCCTGATGCTCCCGGAGACGGATACGCTCGGTAGCTTCAGCATGAACCTACTAACACACACAGAGGTGACAACTGGACCTCAAATCCCTCCTCAGAACGCTGTTTTTAAGTCACCAGAAGTTCTGTATCCAGTGCCCTTGCAGCTCGGGCACAGCAATGGTCAGGGGCATCACTCACGCCTCTTACTGCAAAGGCTATCAGCATCCAGAGAGTAACAACCACCTCTACTTACACGGACCAGATTAATTTCTAACAGCAATTTAAAAAAAGGACATTGCTAAGGTCTTGCTCTACACGATAGGAACTCCAGTGTTTAATTTAAGACGTGCCTGATTTAGTATGAGGCGCAAAGCTATAGGACTAAGTTGAGAAGCGATGCTTTGGCTCAGGGCTCCTGAAGGATGGACAGAAGCGACGACGATGCTTTAAGAAAGACGCAGCTCGTACGGCGCACAAGGCTTTCAGAAACCCGACGCACGCAAGCAGAGGATGCCCGCTGCGTACTGCTCTCAAAAGCAGCGCTGACAGAAGAAGGGCTATCTCTTGGCTGCCTGCTCTTCCGACACCCAGCCGCTCACCGAGGAGAGAGGCACCCCTCAAACCCTCTTCAGGAGGCCAGGTGGACGGCAGCTGAGCAGCAGCAAAAACACAGCGCTTCATTTACACAGCGTCACTTTTAAAGGTGTGCCTTCCCAGAGCTGAAAGGACAATCCATTTCACACCGCATTTTGAAAAACCTGGGTCAAAACATTGGCCAACACAGTAAAAGCAGCAGACCCCAACGAGACAGAGAGGGCACAACGGCTTCACCCCTCCCCACCAGAGGTCAGGGATCTGAGCGCGATGTGAGATGTCCCAAGCACGAGATCAACCTAAAGCACACTCCATTTCACACCCGTAATGGCAAGTTCTGGTTTCTGGACAGATCAAACAAGTAGGTGATACGATACTTGTTTCAAATCGGGATGTGGGGTCTGGGAGGGGACGAGGAGGAGGATGACGCACTTAAAAGTAAAAGATTTACAAAAAGAGCCTCTGCGTAACATCCCACCGTTGCAGTTTTGGGACAGCATTAGGCACGTGTCAAAGAGGAGGCCAGGCACTAGCTGTCCACAAAATCTAAGTGCCTTCACGTCAGGGGACGGTCTCCGTCAGGGCAGAGCGAACGCACGCCGGCGGAGAAGCGTGCCCTGTCCGTACGCACGTCCCACCCGCGCCGGGGCGGAGGGAGCTGGATTGCCAAGGCTGTCAGGAATACCGGCAGTAACAAATGGACTCGGCTCTCAAAGCCACTCCATCTGATCATCCAAAAGGCGCGTAGCTTCGCAGAAGCAACAGAAGCAGAGACTATCAGAGCATATATTAATGCGAAAAAACAGTATGTGACCTAATTCTCTAATTAGGAACGGGTTCCACTGCCCATGGAAGATGAAGGAAGGTTCTGACAATATTAGTTCACCGAGACTTCTTTTCCTAGAGAAAAGATGGTGGTATTTTGTTGTTACGAAATAGCGGGTACAGAGACAAAGCTTTTATAGCGACAGCCGAAGTCACCGTTCCCTGGCTTTTATGTATGTACCAAAGCACCCACCGCACACTCACTGTGCAATCTATTACTCCTGCATCGCCTGCTTCAGAACAGCGGTCAAATCCATTTCTATCAGAAGACAACTCCAACTTTAACACTTCACCTAAAACAACTACCCCATTACACTCTCCATCCCTTTCTGCTCCGTAAACGCTAACCCCAAGGAGCAGCTCCACGCTCCCAGGTGAGGCAGGTTCTTCAGAGACACAAACTCTCTTCAGGGAAGCTTAAAAGCACCAAGCATCTCCTCGCAGGCAAACCGCACCAGCTCAGACACCCAAGGAGATGAATGATACCACAACCTTCTAGTTCCAGAATTTGCTGCTCTCATTTCACAAGCATCCCGGCTTCTGAGTCACCACCTCCCCGTAAATCTCTGCGGAGCAGGTGCGTGCTTGCATCAGCTCCTAGGAAGCTGGTAGTAGCTCCAAGGAGCGAGAACGCAGTCAGGAGCTGAGCCACGCCGCTCCTTTACGCTCTAAATTCAGCCAGCCTCAACACAGAGCATCAAGAAGCACCCGATGCCCTCAGACTCCTGCTTGCAGGCAAAACTGAGCACCACCTGCTCCAGCCCTGGGGCTGGCTGCGGCGATGATGCAGGGTCTGCACTGGATTGCTTCTGTCGAGCCCTTGGGGACCTTATTTTGCACGGAGGCTGGGGGGGAGGGTGACAGATTGAAAACCACCCCAGGACCTGCACCCTGCCAGGCCGTGTTAGGCTTTAACTGCAGCGAGGGGACGCAGGAAATAGCACAGCACCACTCCTTGCCTCTTAATTACGGTCTTGTGACACCGTAGTTAATGGTCTGTCATGGGCTCCATTAGAAACCTCGATGTTTGCAGGAGGCGGACCAACCAAGCTGCGCTCCCGGTAGCCAGCTACCAAGCGAGAGCAGCCCTGGCCTGGAAATCAGGCTCCTGTTCTTTTGTTACAGACCCGCTTCCTCCGGGTACAGCTCGGTCCTTGCCTTAACCCCTGCGGCGGCCATGGGGACCCAGCTCGGCTCCTGGAGCGGGGTGCCAGCGTCCAGCGTCCAGCTGCGCCGCGGGATGCGCGCATCCAGGGGTTGCGTCAGACGCCGACCCCTCTGCCGTCTCCCTGGCCCAATTCTCCTGCGGATCTTTAGGATTTGAAGGAACGGCCGTGGCCTTGCCGCTGCCAGCGGCGTGACCCTTGATAAACCGCGCTCCGCTTCCAGTTAATTAAAAACCCCAAAGGAGAAGAAGCCAAACGACCGCTCCCCCCGCCAGGGGCAGGGACCCCCGGCCCGGGGCCCCGCCGCCCGCCCCAGCCCCGCCGGCTCCCGCCCCCGGCCGCTCACCGTTGCTGTAGGCGTAGGGGGACTCGGAGGCCCCGTCCTGCAGGCTCTCCAGGATCTCCCCCTTCCCCACGTCGCTGTCCCCCACCAGCAGGAACTTGAGGAGGTAATCGTAGCTCTTCACCGGGCTGCCCTGGGTTCCCATCCTCCCTCTCATCGGCCAGGAGGCCCAGGCCGCATCCTCCGCCGCCCGCCGGCCTGAGAGCGGCGGGGCTCCGGCCCCGCTCCGGGGACCCCGCCGGGCCTCTCCCCTCCGCCGCAGCTCACAGCCGGCCCGCCGCCTCGCCTCGCATCTTCCGCCGGGGGACGCGCTGGGGACCTGCGGCGGGAGGAGGAGGAGGAGGAGGAGGAGGAAGAAAACGGCCCGGCCCCGCCGGCTCCTCAGCGCCCCCCGCCGCTGACAAAGCCCCCGCGCCCGCCCGCACAATGCGCCGCCGCCCCGCCGGGCCCCGCCGCTTCCCCGCGCCGCGCCGGGCCGGGCCGCGCTCACCCACCTCAGGGCCGGGGCGCCCGGGGCCGGGCCGCGCCGCGCCGCCGCCACCACGGCCGCAGCCTCCGCCTGGCGCCGCCGCGCAGCGCCCGCTCGGGCCGAGGGAGAGGCGGCGGCAGGGCCCGCCCCCCGCCCGGGCGCCGCCGCTCCCATAGGCTCGGCGACGCGTCCGTCAAAGCGGGCCCCGCCCCGGCGCGCCCCTCCGGGCGGCGCGGCTGCAGACTACATGTCCCGGCGTGCCTTGCGGGGGGCGGCCGCGGCCGCGCGGGGCGCGCCGGAGCGGGGCATGATGGGAAAGCGAGTCGGGGGGGCGTGGCGGGGCCCGGCCGGCGTGGGGCGTATGGGGGGCACCCGGGGTGGGGGCATCCAGGATTGGGGGGCACCCAGGTGTGAGGGGGGCACCCAGGACTGGGGGGCATCCTGCGGGGTGGGCACCCAGCACTGGGGGGCACCCAGGATTGGGGGGCATCCAGGTGTGAGGGGGGCACTCAGGACTGGGGGGCACCCAGGACTGGGGGTCATCCTGGGGGGGGGGGGGCATCCAGGACTGGGGGGCACCCAGGATTGGGGGGCATCCAGGATTGGGGAGCATCTAGGTGTGAGGTGGGCATCCAGGTGTGGGGGGCACCCAGGATTGGGGGGCATCCAGGTGCGTGGGCATCCAGGACTGGGGGGCACCTGGGATTGAGGGGCACCTAGGTGTGAGGTGGCCATCCAGGCGTGGGGGGCACCCAGGACTGGGGGGCACCCAAGAACCAGGGGCCATCCGGGTGCGGGGCGGGAGGCGGGGGCCATGGGGTGGGCCTGGGGAGCGCCGTCGGGGCAGCCAGCACCCATCGGGGGCTGGGGCCGGAGGGGTGGGTGACGCCCAGCGTGTCCCCAGGGGACGGTGACGGCCGCGGGCGCCAGGCCGAGCCGTTACCCACCGGGGGCCGTGGCACCGGTAACGGCCCCCGCTGCCCCAGCTGCACCGCGCCGGGGCCCAGCAGCCTCCCCCGAGACCCTCGGCATCGGCCTGGCGGTGGCCTCTGGGATGGGAGCCCACGGGTGCCCTCGCCGCCGGCATCGCTGACAAACCCCTGTGCCGAACGAAGCATCCTGGCTGATCTTCGCAGAGCCGGGCAGCCCGCTAAGTTCCCAGCCTGGCTGCCTCCAGTCAGTCCCGTTTATAAGGACACGTCCCCCCGCGGCCCCAGGAGCGAGGGCCCCCAGCCCAGCGAGCGCAGGGCATGGCCACCAGCACGCAGGGATGCTGCCGCTCCCCCGGCTCCTCTGGGAGCTTCCAGCGGCTGCGAGTGCCGGAGCGCTCCGGAAAGGAGTGAGGAGCGTGGCAGAGCCTCTGCGTTAAGCCAAATTAAGATTCAGGGTCAGCCCTGTGGATGTGCTGGAGGAGCGGGAGCGGGACTGGGGTCGGGGTGTTCGGCCGGGACCATCGGGCTGCGGGTTCCCGGCTCCGCTGCAGGTTACGGGGTGCCAGGGGCCCCTTCCCACCCGCCCGCCCGCGCCTGCACATGGGTGCCCTGCTCCCTCCTCCCTGCCCACGGGACGGGGCAAAACCCCCCGACCCCAACTGACCCAGGCACTGCCGCCCGGGCTGCTGGCACCCATGGAGGGAGGGGAGAGGGGATGAAGGGAGAGGAGAGAGGGCATGGAGGTGGAGAGAGGATGGATGGAGAGGGGAGAGGGAATGGAGGGAGGAGCGAGAGGGGAGGGAGGGAGGGAGGGAGGGAGGAGGGATGGATGCAGGAGGGAGAGGGAATGGAGGGAGGAAGGAGAGGGGAGGGAATGGAGGAAGGAGAGGGGATGAAGGGAGGGAGGGAGGGGATGGAGGGAGGAGGGATGGATGCAGGAGGGAGAGGGAATGGAGGGAGGAAGGAGAGGGGATGGATGGAGAGGGGATGAGGGGAGAGGGGATGGAGGGAGGGAGAGAGGGGATGGAGGTAGGAGGGATAGGGGATGGATGGAGGGGAAGGAGGGAGAAGGGATGGATGGAGGAGGAGAGGGGACGGCTGCGGATGGAGGGTGGGAGGGCTGGGGCAGCAAGTGGGGGGCGGTTTGGCCACAGCTTCTGGGCGCAGATTTGGCAATCAGGTGAAGAAGAGGAAGCTGGACGGGGCAGAAGGCTGTCCCAGCCACGGGGCGAGGGCCCCAGCAGCCGGCTGGACCAGGAGCGCTGGCACTGAGAACCGGCACGGCTGCAGGCACCCGGCGTTGTCCAAGAGGGATGGAGACGGGAAACCCTGTGTCCCATCAGCCCAAAGCAGGAGGGACTGCAAGGGGCTGTGCAGCTCAGCACCCCGCTGCGGCAGGGCCGGGCTCCTCCCCAGCACACGATGGAGGCAGTGACCCCCCAGCCTCAGCTTTTCCCCTGGACCTCGCTGCCGAGCCGCCCTGGAGGTGCGCAGGGTGAAAGCAGTGACGGGGGGACGGGATGGGACCCACCACCCGGCCCCATCACGCTCCAGCCGTTGCTTTGTTCCGCTTTCAGGCTGCAGCCCCCAGCCCCGGGCGCAGCGGTCCCACCGCCCTCTGTCCCGCCTTTTCTCTGCTCCTCTCCCAGTTTTGAATCCCTTCCCATCACCTCGTGCCGGGAGGACACTGGCACCCATCGCACCCTTCCCTGCTCCCTGTTACGAAGATGCCCCCCGTGTAGCCCAGGGTCCCT
This sequence comes from Platalea leucorodia, assembly GCF_965183815.1. Taxonomy (NCBI): domain Eukaryota; kingdom Metazoa; phylum Chordata; class Aves; order Pelecaniformes; family Threskiornithidae; genus Platalea; species Platalea leucorodia. The sequence continues at coordinate 1,528,949 of NC_138827.1, forward strand.
CTGCTCCTCCTGCCTTGCCCCCTCGATCCCCTGCCTCTTCCCAGCCCTTGTGTCCCCCGTTTCTATGAGCCCGGGAGCCTGATCCCCCAGGAGACCCCCAGCCTTTGTGCAACCGGTGCTGCGGCTTCTCAGCGCAGGATCGGGGCCCTTGCCTTGCCCGGTGGCATGGAAGCCCGCGGTGCTTGGCTCAGCAGGGCTAGCGGCAGCCCTCCCTGGGCTCCCAGCTCCCCCACTCCGCTTTCCTCCAGCCTCCGCTCCTCCTCCTCCTGCTCTGCTCCCTGGCCCGCGCTCCTCAAGTTGCAGCAGCAGCAAGCCTTCTTGCTTTTATAAAATATTAATTGCTGCCCAAATCTGTCTCTTACTGCATGGCTGATTCACCTTCCTCTCTCGGGGATTGCCCTGCATCAAGCAACAGGCCAGGACTGCTGCGGCCACGGGCGTGCGGATAACCCCCGTCACCAACTCCTCTGCCAAAGATCCTCCAAAAGCGGGGCCGGCAAAGGGGAATCTGTAAAACGAGCTGAAGTGGGGTGCGCTGAGCCCAGGCAAACGGCAGCTGGCAAAGCCGAAGCGGCTCCAGCACGCTGGCCGGGCGGCCGAGGGGACTGCCCACCCTTGGAGGTGACGGGCTGGCAAGGCGCAGTGCTGGGGACCGGGCAGCGCCGCACGCGTCAGCCCTCGGTCGGCTGAGACACAAGCTCTGGGCACCAAGGTGCCTTGTCGGAGCACCCCACGGGCGGCGGGACCCCAGCGCCCCGCGGCTCTGGGGACGAGGGACCCTCCCATGCTCCGGCGAGCTGTGTGCAGCGTCTCTCCCCCTTGGGTGCTGTGCCGCGTGCGGGCGATGCCCCGACCCTGCCCAGCTGGGGGAAGGCGGAGGGATGAGCCCTTCCCTCCGTGCTCAGAGGGTGAGGGGAGATGGCAGAGCGGCGGGGTGAGGGGCTGCCCCCGCGTCGGTGGTCCCAGCCTGGCTCCCTCTCCTCTCCCTTGGCCCGAGGGTTTGAGCTCGTTTGCTGCCTTGGAGCCATGCGGCGTAAACTCCTTTGGGGGGGCTTTGGATGAGGGGTCTGTGTCCCCCTGGGATGAGGGTACGCTCAGCGCTGCTCAGTTTGGCTTGTCTGCATGGCAGGGGCCAAACGCAGCCCCTCCGTCCCCCACCCTGCCTCCCCAACAGCCCCGCTCACCCAGCCCCTGCGAAGGCAGAATGGAACAGCAGATGTCCCGCCGGCTGTGTCCGGCGCTGCTGCCACCCCCAGCCGCTGCCGCCGGCATTCCCCGGGGAGCGGAGGGTAAAGCCTGCGGAGAAACGCCTGCCCCAGGACAGGGCCCGGGGCGGCGGAGCAGGGGAAGTGGAGAGGGGGGATCTGCGTGTGCCCGGATTCCCCGGGAGGAGAGAAAAGCCATTCCTCTCATTTCTGGCCACCGCTCCATTGGACCCAAAGCGGCAGGGAGCGGGCGGGAGGAGGAGCATGGGCAGGAATCTACTCGATTTTGTTTCTCTTTTCTTAGCCCCTGGTTCTCAGTCCTGCCGCTCCTCCAGGGCCAACCCCAGAGCCCTGGTTTGTGGCTCATACGAGTGATTTCGCACCTCCTTGGTGGGATGGCGGAAACCAAACTCGAGCCCAGACCGATGGGAACCATCAGGAGAGAGGAGCAGGCGGAGGAGGCGCTGGGGTTGGCTAAGGGGCTGCCGGCAGCACGCTGCAGGACGCAGCAGCCTCGGCACGAGGCAGACATAGAGCGTCGACCCCGGCAGAGGCTCGCTGCGGCGCGGGGATGCTGTCGTGGCTCACGAGCATCCAGCCTGCTGCCCTTGACCGTCAGCCAGCCTGGAGCAACGCTGCTTCACCGCTGGGCTCCCGCAGCGCAGCACGGGGCAGCCGCGAGGGAGCCCGGGTGCCAGCCCGAGCGCCCGGGGACGCCGCTCCTTCCCCATCCGCCGGCTGCCGCGGAACAGCCCGCCGGGGCTCTGCCGGTGACAGCGCTCCGGTCGCGGTCGCACACCGGCTCTGCACGGCCTCCGACAACCACCCGCGAGCAGTGGTGCCCTGGGCCGGCTTGGATGACGGCACGCTGCGGAAGGCAGGCGGGCCGGGTGCTGGGCAAGAGGCAGCCGGGTGCAAACTGCTGAGGAAGAAGAGGAGGAAGAAAAAGGAGAAGGAGGAAAAGGAAGAAAAGGGAAAAGGGAAAAGGAAAAGGAGAAGAATTCAAGGGTGTGACTGCTCTGATGTGAGGAGTGGCCCCAAGGCACCCATCATTCCCAGGCAGGGCTTGTGCTCCTGCTCGGACGGCGCTGTGCAAGTGCGGCAGAGGCTGGTCCCCTCCGCCCTGCCCCTCAGGCCAGCAGCAACGCATCGCAGGGGCAGGCTCGCGGGAAACCAAGGAGCCCGCGGGGAAAACCAGGGCTGGAGGGGCATCGCCTCGAGCGTCTCCCAGGCCTGAGGCAGGACCCGCCAGACCAGCGCTCCTGCTCGCGAGGGCTTCGCGATTTGGCGTTGGCGGAAGACTCTCAGCCGGACGAGTGGCGAAATACCTTCCGTGTGCGGAGAGTGGAGACCAAGCACCCGCCCGGCCGGGCCTCAGGACCGGGCCGAGCCGCCTGCCCCCAGCAGCCTCCCCGCCCAGGCCCCGCGGCGGCGGCGGCGGGCGCTGCTGCAGGCAGCCACACGCAGCCGCTCAGCGGCAGGTTAACCAAGAGGGAAGAGCTCAATTTTTCTCCCGACATCTTCATTTATTTGTAATCAAAATCCACTTAAGTTCTGATTAAAATGTTTAATTAACCAAAAAATCCAAACCTGCCAGCAGAACAAAGATCTCCATCCCTAACTCTGAACCAGAAGCAACGGGCACGCGCAGAGCCTCTGCGGCCCCAACGGTGCGCGGCCCTGCCGACGCCAGCCCCGCCGGCACCGCCGGCGCGCTGCCGGGCGCCTCCCTCTGCAGAAACGGCGCGGCGACGAGCACGAAGCAAGGCCGTTTGCTGAGCCTGGCAAGCCAGACTGCTGCGTTTTAAATCAGGGTGGCGCTGGGAAGGAAGCCACCTTCAAATGGTGTTAATGGTGACATTTTAGGACAAACAGCGCATTGCTACTACGCAAGTAGAGAAGAGGAGGCTGAGGGGAGCTCTCCTCGCTCTCTGCAACGGCCTGAAAGGAGGCTGGAGCCGGGGGGGGTCGGTCTCTGCTCCCCAGGAACAAGCGATGGGACGAGAGGGAACGGCCTCAAGCTGCGCCAGGGCAGGGTTGGGTTGGGTATTGGGAAAAACTTCTTCCCCCAAAGGGCTGTCAGGGCCTGGCCCAGGCTGCCCAGGGCAGGGGCTGAGTCCCCATCCCTGGGGGGATTTAAAGAACAGATAGATGTGGTGCTCGAGGACATGGTATAATGATGGACTTGTCAGTGCTGGGTTAACGGTTGGACTCGGTGATCTTAAGGGTCTTTTCCAACCTTAACGATTCTATGATTCTGTGATTCTAAGTGCTTGGCTCCTGCGTAACGCTTGGTAGTTTATGTGAACGCAAAGAGAAAATGTACCGGTGCTTTTTAATCAGCACATCAAATTTCCTCATCATCTCTTCTGTGTGCAAACACACTCATGCACACACACCGCTAATTAAACTGCAAATGTTTCAGCACTCTTTTATAATACTTTATTTAAAAACTGAAAACGTTATCAGTAGGAGGATTGACTACAAGAGTGGTAAAGTTCTCATGAATTTCCCCAACGCCAGATGCTTAAATAACAGCACGAGGGGGGGCCACACGTGCAGAGCGGGGCCCGGCTCCGGGGCTTCCCGGGCAAGCAGCCACCCGGCGCTTCCACCTGCGCCGGCGGCTCGGCACCGCCTGGAACCGCAGGGCTGACATGCCGGCGCCTGCAGCATTCGTCACCGCACGCACCCTCCTCACGTTCAGACAATAAATGGGGAATTTGGGCATTCTGGGTTTGAGGTCCAGGCCCAGACGTGGATAAGAACTGGAGGCGAGGCTGCCAGGCGAGGGTCGAAGGGGACGGACTCTTGCAAGCAGAGGTTCTTGCAAGAGAACATTCTCGCCCATTCTTTCCCAATGCAAAACGGTGAGCCAGATGCAAAGGTGATGGGCGCGCTCTTCCCATCCGGGAAGGCAGATCAGCTGCCCACATAAGGTTTGGGTTGCTCTGAGCATGTTTATCCCGCACAGTGGAATGCAACCAGAAAGCTCCTGGACTAGCTGGTAGCTCACGTCATGCGGATGGACCAGCCGAGATCCAGACACGTCCCATCCGCACCCACAGCGCGCTGCCACCCATCACCCAGCGGAGTCCCCGAGCACCGCACGACGGCGGCTCCCCGATCCAAGCAGACTCGCCGCTGCCAGCTTAGGGGTTCCTGCTCCACCTTTCCATTCTACGCTTAACGCAGGCGGTGAGTTTGGCTGGAGAGCAAGCACTCGCTCTGCTACCAGGTCCAGAAAAGCTGGCAAAGAGCAGGTCAGGCAACTGACTGCACGAGCAGGCAACCCTCTCCAGCCACCGAGGGCTTAGATACCCCCAAAAGCAAAGGGACTGCTGAACAGTCCCTGAATACGACTGCTCAGGAACAGAGGAAACATGGGACTGCAAATCTTGAAATTCGCTGAAGAGATTTGAGTTATGGGGTCTCCTAGCTCAGCACGTGATGACGAGAGGAAAAGAGGCAATGGGCATGAACTGAAACACATCAAATTCTGTCTGAAGATCAGGAAACACTTTCCTACTGTGAGGGTGACCGAGCACTGGCACAGGTTGTCCAGGGAGGTGGTGGAGTCTCCATCCTTGGAGAGAATCAAAAGCCAACTGGCCATGGTCCTGCGCAACCGGCTTTGGGTGGCCCTGCTTGAGCAGGGGGTTGGACCAGATGATCTTGAGAGTCCCCTCCCAACCTCCACCCCTTTGTGATTCTGTGATGGAGCAGTCAGCAGGTCTAAGCACAAAGCAAATCACCAAGGGCTTGAGTTAAGCAACAAGATGGCGTTGTGGCAGCAGGATCAGGCAGCACAGGGCAGAAGGAAAGCAACTCATCATCTGCATGATGACAAAGCGGGAGATTTTCCTGCCTTACGCTCCCAAGAGTGCAAGTCAACATACGGGTTATACAAACGTGCAATGCTCTTTCTGCGGGCCTGACGGTATATTCGCACGTGCCAGCAGAACAAGGCACAGTCCGGCTGCAGGATCAGGGAAAGCTCCCAAAACCACAACCAGAGCCTTCAGTGCAGCGTAATTACTGAGATCTCCTTCCAGCATCGTCACGCGCTATTCTGGTTAGGAAAGGAAAGCATTTCTCAAAGGCAGAATTGCTGTCCAGGATGGAGTTTTGCATGCAGCGTGTTTTCCTTCACAAACCCCAGGCCTGTGTAAAGAGGCGTATCGAGTGTCGTGCCAGCGCTGGGAACCATGAAGCGGAAGAAATAACAATAAGGAAATGCAGCATTAAAAAAAGTCTGCAAGATTAGAGTCTTTGAATGATGGTTGGCAAAGACTGCTTGCTGCCTGCTGTAAGGGGTGCGTGGTAGGAATCAGAGAAGATCTGAAATCTTTAACTACTTCTGATCCAAGGACTGACAGGGATAATATGGATCGGAGGATAAGTCAGAGCCACAACCTTAGCAGCAGCCTCTTCCCTGAGGAAATGTCAGCGCTAGGCCAGTCTGTGCTGCTGGGGAAGATGATGCTGATCCCAGCTTCTAATTAGAGAGATGACATAAGGTCAGATGTTCCTGAGCAGGATGTCTGCGAAGTTGATGTACTGTCTCTGCGCAGAATCGGAAAAGGGTGGGGGAAGCCTATTTCACAGCAGCGGCTGGAAAGGAAGAGGAGAGACGTGGCAAATATCCAGCAGAAGAAACTCAGAGGCTCAGATACCATCACGGGCAAGGAGAACAGCGAGTGTGAGAAACAGTAAGAGCTCAGGCACCAGTTCTGCCTGACGCGGGAGAACTGCACCCACAAGGGGCTGCCATTCCCCAGCCGGGCTGCTCAAGGTCCTCCGTGCCGCAGAAGACGCAGGGTTTGAGGAGGAGCTTTTTCTCAGTTGGATATTTCACCGTCCCCGGAGTCAGTATTGGCCTTTAGCAAACAGACCCAACACTGGACCGTCTCATGTGTTTGGCAGGTTCCCAATAGGAAGGTCACGCTTGCTGGTTTTCATGGCTCTGTGCTGTCTCTGGGGCTTTCAGGTCACTTGATCCCAAAGGACAGCCACGATCAGGACCATCGCGAGCTGTTTGGCCTCACAGGAAGATTTTAAAAGCCGGGATATTAGGAACATTATTTTCACAAGACCAAAAATAATAAAGTTTCTTACAGCAGCTGGCAAACCAAACTGTGCAGGCGTGGGAGGAGGCGGGGGAGCACCATTTAGTAGCTCCAGTGGAAACATGGGAGGGAGGTAAAGTGTAAATCTGCTCTGCTGAGTGCCCGGTAAGGACGGGTGCCCGTGACTCTGACTTAAGTGAGAAACATTATTCAGACCCTTCATCCACTAAATGGATCACAACCTGGAGTTATTCACACCTGGAGTGGAGAGAAATACTTGGGCATCCATATTCCAAGAGAATACATGGGTTTTAAGCACATGAGTACGCGAGTTTTAAGCACTGATGATTAAAGAAGACGACGAATCTCTCCAGTTTCTGCAGGCAGCGCTGTCCCACCCAGAGCCTGCGGTGCAAACGGGGGTGGAGGGCTTTTGCCACGCTGGCTTTCTTCAGTGACATGCCCTTCTTCCCCGGACCAAGGTAACAGGACAACCTCTCTGGGCAGCAGGGCCCATGTAATTCCGCCTCCCTTCATGATGTCCTTAAGAGAAGTGTAAGACCTCGGCAGCTCCGATGTTTGCCAGCTAAGGAATGCCTGGACCAAGCACCGGCCCTACAGAGCTTCGTTTTCTCCTGACTAAGCTACGACTGAAGAGGCAGCGGCTGCACCACAAGAGGCTTTTAGCAGCTACAGACAACCCAAATATAGATCTATATTTGGTCAGGGGTGTCCTAAAGCAGCCTACACGGCTGGGGCCACAACGCTTTCTCTTCTGTGACAGCTCCAAGTACATGGATGAGACACGGGTTGGGGTAGGAAACTCTTACCCTGCCAGCGGAGGTGCTGGCTGAAGGCTACTAAAGCCCAGGGCACCGTGCCGTGGCTCCTTGCCTCCACCTGCTCCCACTGGAATACGCAGGCAGCCCTCCAGAGAAGGGCTGAGCAGCGCAGCCACAGCACATCCTCCTCTTCCTCCTCCGTCCTTGGTTCCTTGAACGGAGAGAGGACGAGGGGGCAGGACCGAGCACACCTCCCACCTGCCAGTTCACGCAGTCCCTTTGGGCGTGCAAAGCGGCAGCAGGGGACAGTGACACTGCATCGCTGTTTCAGGCGGGGTAAGAGGAGCCAGCAGACCTGGAGAAAGCGTACTTTTGGGTAACGATTGTATGTAAATGTCTACACAACACCAAAGTACCCGGTGGGAGATGGCACTCGTGCAGGGAGGCACTCTCCCCAGGACGGGGAATAGAAGACTCACATCGCACTGCGCACACGGGCAGACCGGGACACTGAGAAGCCGAGCACTGCGGCACGCTGGAGGTAGTATCCAAAACAGGAAAACTCTCCTAAGAGAAACGTGTCTACAGTTTCAGGGAAAGAAGTGGCTTTAAATGCCTCGTATCTGAGAGAACTTTAAAAGCTCCTTGATTACCAGAAAGTGCAAAAGCCGAGGCACCACATGACGAGGCTCTCGCCTGGGCCCTGAGAAACAGGGGGACGCACTGACCCTGTACAGGCGCGCTGGACACGCTGCCCTGAGCTGGTCGAGCTGCGTAACAAGCCGGGCCACTGCAGTCCTCCGGCAGACACACCGGCCGGAGCCGGACTCAGCAAAGCTGCCTTTGCCTACACTGCGGCTACGCGAAGAAGCCCCGAGCCTTGGCAGAGCTCAGAGCTCTCAGCTACCATGGCTCGCTGCCACGTAAACCTGAGCAGGCTGGGGTCGGAGGCTGTGCGCTCTGTGCTTCAGTGCTGCTGTCGGCAAAACACAGCTCTCCCCAAAACACCATTCGCTTTTGAACAAACGTAGATGAGACCACACAGGCACAAAGGTACAGCAGTCCGTGTTTCCGGGCCGCCAGCCCCGCTGCTTCTATGCTTAACACCTCCTCTGGTGCTGCAGCAGGCGCGAATCCAAGCCCACCCAAAAGGAAAAGAATAAATATCCTGCGGACCCGCATGACCTCACTGGACAGTTTTCAGCGTATGACTCTACAAGCTGATCCTTCACCTTGGTTTTGATCAGCTGGTTTGGAGGCTGAAGCATAAAAGGTCCAAAATACCCTTTGGCAGAATGCACCTCAGCATTGTGGCTCCCAACCACCCGAAGGGCTCTTCTAATACGGCGGGATACATGGATCATCAAACCGGTCGGGAGGTACCCCCTCGATGACACTGAATGCTGCGTCCATGAGGCACTGATGGGTTTAACCTTTTGCTTCAAAAATAATCATTAGCACGTTACACACTCACAGTGTAGGGGAAGAGGAAAGTGGAAAAATAATGTTTAAAAATACTTGCCTTTAAAAATTCAGCCCCTCCCATTACCAAAATCTAATTAAAGGGATCCAGCAGTTGCCGGCTCTGAGATGCCTTTGGTCCAAAAGCATTAGGATTCAATCTGTTTTTCTGACCAAGTCTTTCAAGCTCTTTTGCTGTCTTTAGTCCTGCTTCTCTCCTTTGTGTTTCCAAGGGTAGATGAGCTCTCCGAGGAACAGCTTCTTGCAGAGCGATGTCCAGGAATCCTTGGGGTAGCAGCTGTAGGTTGGCAGCCTGTACGTCTGTACCACCCTGCCGTATGACAGAGGGTTGATCTACGAGAAGAAAGAGGGACAGCAGCAAGGAAAATGTGTTGTAGTAAGAAACGCAGGCAGCTGAGGAGGGCAAGGGCAACTTCTGCATGGCACTGGCCTCTCTTAAAACATCAATACCTCGACTCACAAAGTGTCAAACCCCCTCTCTGGCTAGCTAAAGCTGTTAAGCCTTCTACAACATCCCAAAACATTGACAAATCGAGCTGGGCAAGGAGTATGATTAGAATCATTCTGAAGCAGAGAAGCAGACGCAAACACCAGCAGGATTTGAGCGTGATGCTCGTTACCGAGGGTGCGGACCGTCGCCTTGTTGCGTCAGGGGGTTGCAGAGGCTGGAGAGAGAGGGCCTCCCGCCGCAGCCAGCAATCCTCCGTCGCGGGTGTACTGCAGCCCTTAGGAACTCCTCTGTAATGTGCCGGTTAAGCCCTCTCTTTCACCGGCCTGCTGCTTTAATGCGCTAAGCCCTCAGCCCACAGCTACGCTTTAAGCTAAACCTGATATCACCTGGTACCCACGCGGTGGAACCGAGTCCTAGCAGAACAGGATGCACACCACACAACGCCAGCAGGGCTGCTCGTTACCCTTTTAAATTAAGTCTCCTTGGCCGAGTTCATCTTTTTCTATTTGATTTCAATCACCACCCCAAGAATGACCTCGTCTGAAGTCTCTGCCTACGAAAGCTTGTGGCCTCTGATTATGGTCACAAAGTTGCTGTATTGGAAGATGGTATCTTTTGGAAGATGGGGGAGGCAGACAGACATGTTACATGGACAAGGGGCGGCAGAAGCATGTTAGACCTTGGAAAATCATGGAGCTGTGGGAGCGGGGCCAGGGGAGGCCACCGAAATGCTCCGAGGGTGGCCCAGCTCTGCTGTGAGGGCAGGCTGAGAGCTGGGGGGGTTCAGCCTGGGGAGGAGGGGGCTGCGGGGAGACCTCACTGCGGCCTTGCCGTGCTTAAAGGGGGCCGACAAGAAAGGGGGGGACAGGCTTTTTAGCAGGGCCTGTAGCGACAGGACACGGGGGGAGGGTTTGAAAGTGAAGGAGGGGAGATGCAGACTGGATAGAAGGAAGAAATTGTTTACGCTGAGGGTGGTGAGGCACTGGCAGGGGTTGCCCAGAGCGGTGGGAGATGCCCCATCCCTGGCAACCTTCAAGGCCAGGCTGGCCGGGGCTCTGAGCCCCCTGATCTGGGTGAAGCTGTCCCTGCCCCTGGCAGGGGGATGGACGGGATGGGCTGGGAAGGGCCCTGCCAGCCCAGAGCGCTCTGTGGTTCTGTGAAAATCTCAGTCCAGTGAAGCATTTCAGGGTAGAGAGACAGGTGAAGTCCAGAGGATTGATTCAGTCTGGCCAAGGTCTGATGCATGAATAAGATGCACAGCAACAGATTGTCTCTAAAAGAGTAAACAGATTACACAGAAATGGTGGATCTCATGGAAAAGCGAACATGAGAGGTGCCGAGGTGAGAAGACTTACAGAGCTAGAGGAAGCTCGGACACTGGGGAAAAATGGAAGGACGTCCTCCTCGAGAGGAAGGGTCCGGCTATGCTGGAACCAACCGAGCAGCTGCGTGAAAGGAGGCTATAATTCACAGCAGAAAATCCAGCCACAAAAAGGAAAGAGAGACAGCAAAAACCATGCAGACAGTCACTACTTTGTCAACAGCTGAATATTTCTTTTGTCCACTGACGGGCAACCAGTTTTCTGGGAGCTTGCCTGTACCACCACTTTGCTTCAGCTGTCTGGTGCTCATGGAGAGGGGGAGGACGAACCCAGTGCCTACAGAGATGGAGCTCTGGGAAAGGGTGATCAAGCAAAGGGTTCGTTAGAATTAATCCTGGAGACCTTTGTCAAATTAGTTTCAAAACACATCGTTGCTGCAGCAGAAGGAGAAAATGCCTGCCGGCAGAAGCATCCCTATGAAGTTTAGGAAAAAGGCCAGCGCGGCAGCTCGCACAGGCGGAGGGAAGCCAAAGAACAGCCGGACCCAGCGCTGGCCGGCTGCGGGACACCGGCTCATCAGCAGATATTAAATGGGTCCCAACCAGATTCACAGAAAGCTAGTTCTGAACGCGATCAAAATGAGCATCTGTCCCAGGGACGCGAGCCCATGCCACCCGAGGCATGTCTAACCCAGACTCACGCAGCTCGTGTTGCAAACACACTCTACAGCCTAGAGGGCAAGGATCGACGGCAGCGTTTACGGGACGTTCTGCAGGGCTATAACCAACCTCATCGCGTTGCGGCCACGGACAGCTAAAAAAAAAGAAAAAATAGGGAAAAAAAAAAAGACCAAAGAAACCTGCCCCCAAAACAAACAACAGTAAAACTTGAGTAACTATTTCTGCCTATTTCCTCAGCTGTCGGCAAACCAGTATGTTTTAAGTGAAAACATGCTGGGGGAGGCTAGGAACTGCTGCTATACAGGGGAGATACACAGTGTCTGTGCCTTTGACTATTAGCTACGTGGGCTGGCAGGTTTGGACACAACATTTCTCGCTGAAAACCACGCCTAGGCAGAGCGGTGATACCGAGCGGTAACACTTGCCCACTGCGAAATAACACGAGGCGGTTTTACGCCCAGCTCCATGCAGGCATCTGCCTCCCCTGTTATAAATGGAAACGAGCAAGCAAAACAAAAGCAACCGGTTATTGGGGAAGCGGCAAAAGGAGTTCCTTTTATGCCATTTCTGTAGTCCAAAGCTATAATATATCCTGATATAACATACATCCTTTGTGGCATAATGGAGCTGTTCCCTTCTCCCTTCCTCTTTGGCTTAACCCTTTTCAAAGCGATTGCCGCCAAAGATGGCACTGCTAGCAGAAGGTACGCAGAGGAGCCAAACCCATCGTGTCTTCTCACCGGGCTATCAGTTCAGCTCAGCCACGCTGCCAGAAATATTTCTTCTTGTACACCAAAATAAGTGATTTTAAGCACTAATGAAAATACCGAACTACGTAAGACTTCCTGGAGAAAATGAAGTAGCATTTGGGATGGAAGTATCATCCCCCGCCCTCCGCCTGCCTGTGCCTGGACTTTGCATTCCAGTGACACTATCTTCCAAACAAAAAGTAATCACTCGGCTGAACCACAAGCCGAATGGGAATGCTCAAAACCAGCATTATTGATTTCTAATCCATTACCAGCGCCCCAAAGGACAGCTGAGAACGTTATCGGTCACCTATAGCTTAAAGTGGTTTGGGCCCGGTTACATGGATACAGCCCGACTTCCACCACGCGCGGCTCCCGAGGGCCGTTACCGTACGGGGAGGGGGCAAAGCCACGGTGAAATTTCTAGAAAGGAACATCATCACGTACCATAAATAAGAATTTTAGCACGTCGCTTAAAAAAAGGCTTTTTAGATTGTCCTCTCAAAAGACCTATCAGAAAGTGGTACATTCAGCAGGATTTCTGACATAAGCCCATTTTTCATTTCCACCAGCACAAAGAGAGCAAAAAAGTGCCTTTACTGACTCCCTGCTCATTATTATTTGAACAGAAGGCCAAGAGAGACATCCACTAAAGCACTTCTACCTCTTGATCTGATGACTTGTGCTATATTCTAGACAGCAGAAGGATCTTTCTGCAGTGGTCCAAGGAAAAGTCATCATATTCATATGACTCACAGCCTCTGCTCTCTACGTCAGGATCTTTTTCCTCCGGAGAAGCTATCCACCTCATCTCACAAACACGCTCATGCCAAATTCTCTGCTCAGCAGCGCCTGGGCCTCGTCTTTGGTGTTTGGTTTCCTTTTTATGGAGTCTTTTGGCCTTGGAGAATGACAGATTTTGGTTCTTACACCCTACCCTACCGAAACGGAGGAACTGGGAAGATGTTTTGCCCTGGAAGACATCTGTTGAAGGGATTCCCTTCTGAACCGCTGCTCGCTGGTGTGCTGGTTCCGTGCTAATCCGATCACTGCTGAAACAGGGCTGGGGCTGGACTGGTGATGGAAAAAGCAAAAGAACTGGGAAGCTGCAGTTAATTCCTTCCCACACACTCCCCCAGCATCCCAGTGTGTGTTATAAATTCTATACGCTACTTGCAGACTCTCCTCCTAGGACGCCAAGAGCAAGCAAGGCGCCGCTGCGAGACGGCAGCACTCCCGCAAGTCAGGAAATGGAAATTTCACCATCACTCCTGAAAGCGTAATGAGAACTCCACTGCTCCCATCATATCATTTCTTTTCAGAAAAAGATTTCCTTTAGTATCTCTGATGGCAGAGCACAGAAAGGCGAGGTTACAAAAGCACAGCTAACCTTTTTCTATGCACCTTGCCAGAGCAACTCGGGGGAATAACAGGAGGCCCTTGCCTCTCTTGTCTCGCCCGGGCGCTCATCCTGCCAGCACCATGGAGCAGCGGAGGCTTTTCAGCACATCTGGAGGGGGAGACCTTATACAAGCCCTCAGCTGTCTCTCAGTCTGGATGGTTTAGCTGCCACCTTTTGCTTCTCTCAGTGTTCAGCGAGTACTAAGGTGAAGCTGCACAGAGCCGGGAGGCGAGGTGATAATGACACCAAGTCTTAATTCCAGAAGTCACAGAGCTCCGTGTGTCTCCCACCTTTCACATTTCATTTCACACCCTACCAGACACTGCATTTTCTCTAAACGGAGGACTCAAGCAGGGTATTAGAAAGAAGAGAAAGCAGCGGCCAGTCATTGCAACATGAAACGTACTTCCCTTGTTTCAGCATTTCACAGCTGAAATTTTTTAAGTGGGGCCTTTCAGCAGGAGCAGTCTCCGCACTGCTACAGAAGAGAGAAGGACCTGGGGGTCGGTCTGAGGCGAAGCCTGCGGCAGAAAGTGTCACAGTGGGCACAAGTGACTCACCTGCATAAGGAGTCGAAGAGGTTTTCCATCCTGCTGCTCAAGGACTCTGAACTTCACACCAGCTGAAAAGAAACAAAACAAGGAAACCAAGTCCACGCGGGAGAAAAGCCCATGCTGTTTGCTGTTCAGCTCTGTTGGCCGAGCACCCATTTCCTAGAAACGGAGCCTTCAACCCTTCTTGATCTGTGAACCCTTACGCGTTTTCAACAGGAAGCACAGACTCTCTACAGCGGTTCGAAGCGCAACGACAAATGATGCGTTTCTCTTGGCTCCATTAAAAGCAGCCCTCTGACTTCCAGCTTGAAGACGCAGTCCTACAGAAAGCACAGAGCCTAGCAATCAGACGGCCATACCTGATGGTGGCAAAGGGACTGGAAAAACCGTTCTCTTTTCCCACACTTCCATCAGAATGGGAACTCCATGTTAACAGCAGGCAGAGAACTCACCTTTAACGTGTGCTCATGTGGCTACCGCACATCTGCAAATCTCTCCCTCTTTCAGACTACGGGAGGGAAGTGGCCGGCCTGGAGGCACTGAAGGCATTTCGAAGCAATCACCACCTATTAATCCCAGCATTCGTATGTCTTTAACACACTACTAACCCCATCAAACCCGCCACTTTCACATTTCTTCTTGGACTTGCTACGTTCCCAATACTTTAAAGACAAAAAGGAAAGATTTTGGATTCCAATGGTGACATACTGCACATGAACGCTCAATGCAATGTTTCAAACAAATCTAACAGCTAGGACTAGAGAGGCATTTTCCTCTGAAAGATCTTGAATCACTTCAGAGAAATAAACCCAATCCATCTTCTGCAAACCTCTACCAGCCAAGTGTGCCCCTGTTACTCCTTTCTACGGGTGAGAGGATGAGGCAAGAGTAATGAAGTGATCTGCCACAGATCAAACAGTGACTCCGGAGTGCAAACCGAAATAAAACTCTTCATCTGTGTAAGCCCCACCACTAAATGACTCTTACACATTTAAAAAACCAAAACATTTTCTCTTTGAAATAATTTGAATTAATTAAAATTACACAGTTTACTCCTGGGAGAGAATGCTCTTGTCTAGCAGACAGCTCTGGTTTAAAGTGTCTCCCCAAATCATAAAGCCTTTTCTGGATAAGACAGGAAGGATTTAACTGTGTTTTGCTGGGTTATATTGGAACACGGGCTTCCCCAAAGGCTTCAGAAAGACGTTTGAGTACCCTGGGTCTCAGTAAGCAAATGTGCTGGATGACAAAAAGTGTTCAAGGTGATTTATTGAGTTTTGGCTACGAGGAAGTGTCCAAGCCATTCCAGGAACCGCTTTTCAGGCAGGCAATTTGTCAGAGAGAGACAGAAACAAGCGTGCACTCAAGTTTCAGATACGTGGTCGAGCGCTCCGGAGCCTTATCCTAGGAACAGTCCATTAGCCCAGAAAATGCTGTTTCTGTAGGTCACGGCCACACACTTCCCTTCTACAGCTGCAAGCCAACAATCTCTTAATGAGATTATTTAATTGTTCAGGAGTCTTAAACTTCTAAGAAAATACGTGCACAGAAAGGCTGCAAACTTATTTTAGAATAACCTATAGATTACTACAACGCTCAGGAGCCTGAGGAATTCACTTCACCGAAGAAGCAGGAGGGCTTGGTTTACTGCCGGTCACCCCAGCAGACAAGAACCCCAAACTATTCCGCGATTGCCAGCCAACTCCAGAGCTCAGGGTTCTGCTTCTTCCGTGCACCAGCATCACCGATGGCACAAGAGAGGTCGGGACATGAAGCCATTTGCTTTGTTCCACATGAAAGTGCACTAACGCAAGCTCACTGCTTGTTTGTATTCCAGTAATCATGGAGACATCACCACGACAGGTCCTACAGAACCGTGACAAAACTTGCCCCAAAGTCTGTGATGTGAATATTGAAGTATTGGGCAAGAGAGAAAGAGAAGTATGGAGAAGATGAACTGACCTGTGCACAACCAAACAGCACCTTGGCAACCTGGGTGTGGGCAGAGTCCGAGAGCCCTGAACCTCACTGCTACGCTTTACTTCACGGTCTGAATCAACTTCACAGTGTCCCCATCCCAACCAAGGTGGCAACCCTTGAGCTCGCACTGGGCGGACAGAACTCTTGCAGAGAGGACACCAGCTTTGACATATTTGCAAAAGGCTTTGTAAAGTCTGAAGTATTTCACTTCTGATGTCTGGAAAGAAAATATGGATTTCATTTCTGGTGTGCGGATGGATCGTTCATCTATCCCGGCCCAGGCTTCATCGATGTAATACTTGGTCAATTCAGAAACTGAGTCAAAGAACTTGGAGGCCAGATGCCACGACTGCACTGAATTGAACTTAACTGCTGCGCTAAACCCTTGCTGACATGAAAAGCTATCCATTCATCTTGGTAGAGCCATCTTTATGGTGCCTGCAAAATCAGCTGCCATAACATACGCCAGAGGATGTCTTATCCAAGTTCTGAGCCTGAAAAGGGAGGCAAAACCTAAGCAGTGAGGAGATCAAGTGATGTGTACTCTCTCTAGTCCTTTGAATTTGATTCAGCTGCTCCATCTGTTACCACTCCAATGGCATATTGTTGTGCTGGGGCAGGAACACAGGCTGCAGAAATTCTCAGAGATGCCTCTTCGTCTTGCAGGCAGCATGGCATTGCCGTGTTCTCTTTCTTAACGTGTTTAAGAGCGGCAAACAAATAGCCAACAAAGAAAGTCAGTCAGGTAACAAACTCAACTGAGAAGACAACCCTCTGCCTGGGTGGAGGCTTATTACCCTGCAGAAGGCAGCCGGCTGAACAAAACTGAGGAGAAGTAACCTAAGGCTGATGGGAATATATGGCCTCATCTCTCAGTGGCAACAAGATTTCCCTCTACCCTATGGCCTGCTGTTTACTGGGTCAGCTTTCTTCAGCAGCATCTCCTCTTCTCCAAAGACAGCCCTGAAGGGTTAAGAAGTTTCTGCCAGGAAATTCATAGGAACCTGCTGAAGGCACACATGGAAAAGCAACCGAGCTGGTAACACAGCTCAGCTTCACCTTCCCAAAATCGAGCCTGGCACTGCTCCAACAGACAAAGCTGTTATCGGTTGCCTCAAGCTTCCTTTGCGTTTGATGACTAGCCTTGGTTTACTGATGATCAAGCTCTTTCTTATATTTAAAATTCCTGCTGCATGCTCTTTAAATGGATGGGAGATAATATTTACATCTGCTTGGTTTTAACTAGATTACCATAGCTGCTGACAGTTAAACCCATCTCAGAATGACCCTTTACTCTGATGCCAGCCATAGCTGATGGTTACCAAAAGTGGAAAAACAAGGACTAGTTTCACATTGGTGACAGATTAGTCTGAAAAAGGGAACGATTATCCGACATCTGCCCAGAGCTCTGAAGTTAATCCACACACCTCAGACCAGGACCTCAGTCAGTCAAGTCAGCACGGAACTGAAGCGGCTCCACTGACCCACAGCCAGTGCAGATCCAGCCCTTTGAAACAGCGGATGCTCCAAGTACTTTTGTAATTTTTGTAATTTGGCTTGTTTCAGAGCCCAAACCCCCAAGGTTAACAGCTTGTTGAGCTCTCAGAAGCTTTACCTGACCTGGTACACTAGAACTGGAATCAAAAGATGAATTCATTTATACGGTGCTTGTTTGGATGTCACTTTTAGTTGCCACAGGCGTTGTAAAGGTGCTCCTGATTCTGCTTCAGCATTATATTTCTTTCCATTGACATCCTCATCCTGCAGTAATTGGCTAACAGTATGGACGACTGCATGACTTGAGCCTTAGGTTCTTTCCTGCCCCCGCTGCATCTTTCTATTCAGAAGCTACCCATCGCATCCAAATTAAATGCATAATGCAAAATCCTTGAACTGCTGCATGTGCAGTGCTGAAGGACTTACCTGCGAGTCTGTAGGATCTGCAGAGCCGAAGGATGATTGAGTAAAGAGGCAGAGAGTCAACCAGGTCAACTAGCAAGTGTATCAGGCCTTGCACGATCACCACCAGCAAACGGAGCTACAGAGAAACAGTTTAATAAGAAAATCTTGGTGAAGCGGCAGATGCAACCTTTGCAAATTCATGAGCTGATCTGCAATCTGACATTGTTGTGTGCGAAGCTAAAGCCTCCCAAAGTGGGTCTGATGTCTACAAGTGCTGGGCATCCAGACCCTGCGTGAGGTTCCTTGACAATCTTAGCTTAAGGGTGTAACTGAAAGGAAGCCCCTGCAGCTGCAGAGGCTGTGACCTGCAAGGACACGAGAGCTATTCCACTTGCAGCGGTCATCGTCTAAAAGGGAGAATTCAGGCTTCCATTTCTAGGAAACTCCATCACTGTGTATCAGTGAATGTAAATTTTTCCTCTCTCCAACAGTGAAGCAGCTTATTTCTGCCTGAAGAAACTGCACGTAGAGCATCTAAGCAAGAGCAACGCAGTCAGAAATGAGCTGCCTGCTCCGTGTTTTCTGTCCCCTGATTAAAGCACCTCCTTTTGTCAGACTGCGTTTATTTTTGCTGCCAAGCTCAACTGGAAAGAGAGGGCTCAAAAAAGATGTTGAAACCATGTGATGGCCACTGTCTGTGGAAAATTTCGCTCCAGGCAGGCCTCGGAGAGGACTGGTCATACTGGGGGGAAAAAAGAAAAATAAAGAAGTCCAACCCTCTGAGCAAAGCCTGGCTGAAAGCATTAACACGGCGAGTTAACTTCCTGAAAAAAAAGTTCTAGATCAAACCAGAGGGGCCGTCACCCCAGCCGTGGGATGGAAAGATAAAAAATGACTTCCAAGTGAGAGGGGAACAGCTTGTCCCGCTGACTGGGATTTGCTGGGAATTCCCTTTGGAGAAACACAAGCACGTATCCTGAATTCCACTTGCTTGGCCTACATGGGCTGTGTGAGAACCCTTCCTAGGACACTTAGGCAAGACTTACATTTTCTTTGTGGATGACTGTACATGACTAGGAAACCTTTTTTCGGTATCTCAGAGGACAGAATACGACTAGCTCCAAGGGTTAAATCTTACCAGGGTAAACACCAAATAA
Source organism: Platalea leucorodia (assembly GCF_965183815.1). Lineage (NCBI taxonomy): Eukaryota > Metazoa > Chordata > Aves > Pelecaniformes > Threskiornithidae > Platalea > Platalea leucorodia. The sequence continues at coordinate 1,547,684 of NC_138827.1, forward strand.
TACAGTGCAGTCGTAGGCAGGAGGAACAGCAGGATTGTAAATAGCAAAGTGCCAATAAATAACTAGGGGAAAAAAGAAACACAATCAATCATTAGCAGAACAATGGCAAAACAAACTAAAATAAAAATAAAAGAATAGGAAACGGAGACAATGGAAGTTTGCAAGACTCCTTAACATGTCTTTTTACTCCCTGTGTGAATAATGCTGTTACCTTGAATATTTTCAGTACTTCTCTCCCTGGGCCTTTGCAGAAAGCTCCCTGTAACAGGACTGTGTTCGGAAAGATAAATAAGCTGGATCCTGACAGCATTTTTTCCCTTGTAGACAATAGTCAAGATTTCCTATTTCAGGCCGGCTTCCTTATGAAATGACTTACATGACCATGCCACCCCCTGTCCCCGCAAGTTTTAAAGCCATTGGCCAGTGTTTACCAGGAAAAGGTGGAAGGGTACAAAGAAGTAGGAATTTGGTAGGGAGCTTTGCAGCGAATTGAGAAGTATGTCTGGTCCTCCTTGTTTTAGCAGAACAAGCAGCTGGGGAAAAGCTGACAAATTTGGTGGATAAGCATTCGCAGCAGCAGCAGTCAGCTGGTCAGGCCAGCCGCAGAACCTCTGCCTCTTGCTCGCCTGGAAACTGGGAGAGAGAAAGAAGCTGGAGTTGCTGGGGTGGGGGAAGCAATATCCAGAGGATGAAGGAGAAAAATCCATAGGAAAGCAGGTGTCATTAGCTCCACTGCCCACAGAAAATGTTATTTTTATTCTGGGCCAGCCCAGCTGGCGTAGGTCTAACTAATTCCAGCTGGGAGAAATGCAGATTTATGACAAATAGGGATCTGACTCTTCAACTTTCGGTCACCAATTCCAGAACAGAGAGGCCACAGGAACACAGGGCACTGCCATCTCTGCAAAAAGAGATCACGGCCGTGGTATATTATGAGAGAAAACAACCCAGACAGTGCTCTTGCAGAGGTGGAGCGACATCCCAGCTTTATGCACCTAACCAGAAACAGATCATAACCCGACCCATTCCCTTCACAGCAGTTGTTTTTCCCCTCCTCTGCCACTCCACTGCAGTTGCTTAACATCTCCAAAAGTCTCTTAAGGTCTGCTTTGAATGTCTGTTCCCACCCAGGCCAACGACATAATTCCCACCGGCCTCCGGAGCAGCAGGATGAAGCCTGAAGTGCCAAACCCATTCTCCTCAAAGTACACAGGGACCGAGCCCTGACGCAAACCCGCCCTCCTGGCACGGAGCCTCTCACTCTTCCATCACCAAAGAAACAGAAAAATGGCTCCTCCAGTGTGGTGTAAGAAGCTCAAGGTTATCTGCTGCAACGGAGAGAGCGGCACTGGCCCTACAAGTTACCAAATATTATTGTATTATTTTAGTGACGTTTGCAGCTGCCGGCGTGGAGCAGTTCCAGCTCTGCTGAACTTTTGCATGGCATTTCGGAAATTAAAAAGAGGCTACAGCGTTTGACAAAAAACTGCCTCTGCTGCTTGAGTGAGAACGTGTGGGCCAGGCTCCAGCGCACCGTGAATGAAACAGGGTCTTTTAATAGAAACGCTGGCACGTCTGTTACTGTGGCAACACTGCTGGGCACCACTTTTTAAATTCCCTCCCTCCCCCATACCCACTCCCATGCTCCAGGAGCTGCGAGCATCTGCAGCACCCACCAAAGTTCACCGGGGTGCCTTGTGGGTGCTCAGTGCTTGCCAGAATTAGGCCCCCTGAACATGCAGAAAAGTGGAGGGGTGCTGCAGAGCAGCAGAGTCCAAGCGTTTGTTTGAAGAGCCACGGATGCGGTGTGCCGGGGCAGGCCCTTGTTCTGGGCAGCACAAAGCCTCCCGTGCCCTATCCTTCTGTCTCGATATCAGTCGAAGGAGGATGGGACCGTATTGCCCGTGGGCAGCGTCCTGCAGCGAGCCCCGGGCGCTGCAGCACTACCTGGTCCAAGTCATAGGAGCAGGAATCCACCCGCTGCCGGAGGACGTTCCACTTCTTCCCACGGAACAAGCGCCAGAGAGATGACAGGCCGTAAATCTTCAGGCAGTAGAGCCTGAGCAAAGAGAAAACGCTGTGCATCAGAGCTGCGAGTTCCCGAGCTTCAACACAAAACAGCTGTCACCATTACACCCCTGCGCCCGCTCACTTACCGACGCCGCAGAACTCAGGGCGGCAAAAGAAATGAGCCCGAGAATGACGCAGATAAAATACTAATTGCTCAGTCAACCGTATTTGGGCTGGCCCGTGGCACGGGCAAAGCAGGCTACTGCAGACGGCTCCGGACCACGGGAGGGCAATGGCCACGCCACACCCCAGGGCTGTGGCAAGGCTCTCGATTTCTGCTCCCGTTGATGACAAGGCTGGCATATGGGAAGTGGCAAGTGATGCTGGAGGGTGGCCCCTATGAGCAGCAGCCATCGCCAGCCCCATGCCACCACCTTTTCTGCAGCAAAAGAAGCAGTGAGCTTTTTCCCCCGAGCTCACCCCTGTCTCTCCAGTGTACATCTGCCCTGTGCCCCTTGCTTCACGCCCCTTCCACGGCAGGAGCGGCCAAGGTCTTACCCCTCACACTTGAGTCAACACAATTCAGTTTTGCCTCCGTAGCACCGAGAGGCAAGGGAGAGGACTGGAGCCCCTGCACCTTCTTTAGTAAACCATAGCTTCAAACACCCGTAAGAGTGGGAAGAGATCAACTAAATGGCTGATGGCAGCCCTGCCCCATCCTTTCCTTAGGCTTTCGGAACTTGGGGCTACGACACTGGGAGCTACCTCCCTCCCAGCAAAATGGCAACGGTGAGAGAAGCTTGGGGTGATAAGGGGTGGGAAACAGACACCGCTACGGAATAACACAGAGGAAAAAAGAGCCCCTGGGATGGAGAAGAGGCGCACAGAGCCCTGGGCAGCAGTGTCCGACATACAGGGATGTAAAGAAGGGGGACACAGCCCATCTGTGGGGCAGAACAGAGCCTGAGAAAGCCTGAGCTACAAAAGCCAGACTGGTTAACCAGCCTAGTTAAGGTGTGGAGGCTGCTTGGATTTCAAGGCAGTGTTGTGAAAACAGAGGCAAGGAATCTTATCCAAGAGAAGAATCTGGTTTGAGGAACACCAACTTCTTCAAGGAATTGGCAGGGTGCCCCCAGATTGGCAGGCACAGCTCGGTGCACTAATCCCCAGGCAGGAGAGCGCCCAGGACAACTCCTCCAGGTTGCTGGTACACACCTGCCCCGTGGCTCTGCGCACCCTGAGATGGCAGCAAGCGGGCGTTCCTGCTGCAGCCCTGCCCCACCTTCCCTGGCTGCCTGCACACACACGCCCGCTCTCGTTTCACCCTGCGGTTCGTTGCAGAAGGGGATCTCAGGCTTCACCAGCACCTGAACCACCGAATTCCTCTGCCAGCTGCAGGAATGCGAGGTGTTGTGGTGGCTGTGTTGGTGTTACCTGGACAAGCTTGAGAAATGGGCCTGGGTGAACCTCATGAGGTTCAACAAGGCCAAGGGCAGGGTCCTGCACCTGGGTGGGGGCAACCCCCGGTGTCAGCACAGGCTGGGGGATGGAGGGGTGGAGAGCAGCCCTGCCGAGAAGGACTTGGGGGTGCTGGGGGATGGAAAGCTGGCCACGGGCCGGCAATGTGCTCTGGCAGCCCAGCAAGCCAAGCGTCTCCTGGGCTGCATCCCCCGCAGCGTGGGCAGCGGGGCGAGGGAGGGGATTCTGCCCCTCTGCCCCCTCTGGGGAGACCCCCTGGAGCCCCGCGTCCAGCTCGGGGGTCCTCAGCACGGGAAGGACATGGAGCTGTGGGAGCGGGGCCAGGGGAGGCCACCGAAATGCTCCGAGGGTGGCCCAGCTCTGCTGTGAGGGCAGGCTGAGAGCTGGGGGGGTTCAGCCTGGGGAGGAGGGGGCTGCGGGGAGACCTCACTGCGGCCTTGCCGTGCTTAAAGGGGGCCGACAAGAAAGGGGGGGACAGGCTTTTTAGCAGGGCCTGTAGCGACAGGACACGGGGGGAGGGTTTGAAAGTGGAAGAGGGGAGATTCAGCCTGGATAGAAGGAAGAAATTGTTTACGCTGAGGGTGGTGAGGCACTGGCAGGGGTTGCCCAGAGCGGTGGGAGATGCCCCATCCCTGGCAACCTTCAAGGCCAGGCTGGCCGGGGCTCTGAGCACCCTGATCTGGGTGAAGCTGTCCCTGCCCCTGGCAGGGGGATGGACGGGATGGGCTGGGAAGGGCCCTGCCAGCCCAAAGCGCTCTGTGGTTCTGTGATTCCATGTGGGTGACTGCTGTCCCCTTCTGACCCTCCACGGAGGGCACCTGGCACAGCAGGGGCAGTTTGGTGCCAGCGGCAAGATAAGATATAGCTGCTCTACACTTCTAACAAACAGCCGAGGCGGGCGGACTGGCTCCCTGCAGCTCACAAGGGAAAAGCAATCAGCTGAGAAAACGCTTTTCCTGTTTCCACTCTCTGCACAATTAGGAGGAGCAAGGCCACTCCTCACAGCCCCAAACACAAATTCCAGTAATTAGAGGTGTTGGGAAGAGACTCCCAACATTACTGATTTCAGGCGTAAGCCCTATGCTCACAACAGAACTGATTCATAAGCCATCTCTCAATATTTCTAACCATCCCCTAAACTAGCCATAACTGAAGTTCTACTATTTCTTCTGTTGTTTGCAGTGTAAAGCCCTCTGCTCACAGCCTGGGGAGGAACAATGACCATCCTGTACTTTATAAGCCAAAAGTTTCTTATTACCTTGTCTCTCATCTGCTTGGCAAGAGCAGCTACTCTCCAGTGGCCTGTGTGATGCCTTGCTGCAGCACGTGTCAATGGAGGCAGGAACAGAGCACGCTGGGGGCACCACTTGCACAGGAACCCCGACGTGCCCCGGCCATGCCCCGAAGCCCTCTGCGCTCCCACACGCTCCCCGGAGCCTCTGCCTGGCTCTCAGGACGTGGGGCCCTCCAGTAGGTCCAGCCAATGACACCAGGATGGTGCCACAGCCATGCTGCAACCCCAAACCTGCCAGCTGTGCTCCACGACGCAGACGAGAACCTCTGAAGCAGGGCAGAGGCAGGGACTTTGGGGCTTCTCCAGAAGTACAAGGGTTCCCCTTTCCTCCTCCTCTCCTCTAGTTCCCCTCAAAACTATGGGGTAGGGTGCAACTGAAAAGAGTGCTATAAGGTCGAAACAAAGACATAGGGGGAACTGCTTTCTTGTCTTCTGCCTGTCATGTAGTTTTATTTTTCAAGGTCACTACCACAATAAATAAACATTTAAATACAGGAGAACTGAAAGATAGGTTGCTTGTACTGCTGTGGCCCTCACTTCTACATGCATAAAAGAATGCAATACATTAACTGCTGGCTAAATTGTGAATTCAAGAGAACTATGCCAGGACTGAATGCTCCGCAAATTAAACACGTGCCCTGAGTGTTCGGTGGCCCTTCTCTCCAAACATACCCAAGATATAACCAAGAGAGATCAACTCACCTGGCTCCGTAGACGTAGAAGCAGTAGATGTGGAAAGTCAGAAGCGCGATGATGTCAGAGAGGATGCAGAGAGCCACGGTCAGGCCCAGACAAGCCGAGAGACCGACGTACCAGAGGATCATCTCGATGAATGGGGACATCAGGTGAATGTAGCCTAGTGGGCATTGCAGAGTGTCAGTATGTGACCGAGACATCCCGAGAGTCAAATTTTGCGAGCTGACACTCACAAAAGACTGATTATCTGTGCCCTAGAACATTGCTCCAGAAATCATAGCCACAAAAACATGGAAGTAAAACTGGAAAACTCCTTCAGATGCCATCTTCTGTTTAGGAGGGCCAACAAAAGCTCTCTTTCCCCCTAGGTTTCTGTCCAGGCGTGGCAGCTCGGTGAGGAACGGGAGGACATGCTCAGCTTACACAGAGCGGTCACCTTGCCCCGCAGGTGATTTGCTTTTCTAGATTCATGTCCAGGTTCCTAATTACATTTTTAACTTCACACATCAACCTTTACTGCAACCATTCCCCTTTTCTTGCTGTCCCCACAAAAGCCATCCCATATGGCTTTCGTAAAATAAAATGGCATGGAGACACACAGTCTCTTTCATCACTGAAGGGGAGCAAAGTCACGGAAACGAGACCATACTTGATTGGTGAGCAGAGTAAATCAGTATAAAACTGGGGAGTTTGTTTCCATCATGACTATACTCCTTCATCAAGCCACTTATCAAGGATAACAGAGGTGTGTTGAAATAACAAAACTGCACTAAGCTGAAGTCAGTGACAAGGCAGAGTTTGCATTTCCATCTCGACAGCCCGCTTCCCATCCCTATCCTATCAGCTGCCTCTTCCAGGGCAAAGACTACGAAGGCCTACGTAAGACCTACAGCCTTCCCTTGGACCCTCACCACTAATGGCACCAAGTAAGCTCCGTCATGATTTGCACTTCTTGCGAAGCATCAATGCAAGCACTTTATTTAATATGCATGACTTCCTTGTGTGGGAATCCAACGTTGGCCTGAGTTCCCACAGAAGGAAGACTCACAGACGAGTCTGTACTTGCAGTAGTGCATTTTGATTCATTATTCACCTCTAGGCAAACATTAAACACTCGGGAGGGAAGAGATGAAAAGGGAGGCTGAAAAGTTAAACAATTGCACTTACTAATCCAAAGATGGATGTGGTAAAGGAAGAAGCGTCCCAAAACCTGATCCAAAGCTCGGTTCATTTTCAGCCCAGCTGGCGCTCCCATCAGCCACTGGAGCAGGTCCTGGAGCTCTTCAGCTACGTGCTACAAACACATGGAAGCAAAGCACCTGAGATAAAAGACTGCCGCCACACTGAAAGGCCCAGTGCACCGTACACGCTGCTCCCCCGAAGTACCCTACCCCACCCTTCAAACCAACGGGAAGAAACCATCCAAACTACTACTTTACAGACAACTAGTTAGGTCCGAAACGCACCTTGACGGGCAGATGACTCTTTACTGAACCCAAACACAAGAGCAGAGAGGGAGCTGAACCGCTTAAATGCGGAACAGTGCTGGGAACACAAACCTGCTCGTGGCCATCCCGGGTGGACTGGCACAGTATGATTTCCTGGGGTAATAAGAGTTCTTGAAAGAGATGGCAAACGCTGGTGCACAAATCAGCTTCTTTGGACAGTCAACTGAAGAGTCAGAACTGAGCAAGCAATCTAACTATGGGGAAGGCTGTCAGGATTTTAAAAGGGGCAAGATGGCAGTGCACTCCTGGGCAAAAAAAGTGCATTTTTACAAACAAATAACCTGTATGTGTTTACACCAGGGTAAAAAACACAATTCTATAAATGTATTTCATACATAAACAAACTTTCTTGACACTCTGTGGTGTACTAGGCGAGATTAACCACGCTGTATAGCACTGCTCTTGCCTGCCCCTATCGTGTGTGTCTGCGGGCTTCGTGGAGAGATACCCATTGCACCCCAGTAAAAAGAAGCTCTCTGAATCATGGAGAAAAAAGCCTAATGGAGCTCGTCCCCAAATCACTGAGGGCTTTGACTCACAACGTCTGCTGATTTAATCCCAGGCTGATGTTATTTACTGATGTTCTCTCTCCACCCCGCTACGCTGCCAGAGGTCCCCCTTGCAGGCGGCAGGGCAGAAGACAGGGTGGCTCTGCTCCGCAGCAGCTTGCGCCTGACCTACTCACCTAAGCCCAAATCAGCGGTGGGGTCCCTTTACCAGGCTGTGAATTGAGGTGGTCGAGAGTGATGGCCTCCAGCAAAGAGGTGGGGAACGTCCCTGGGCGAAGTGACCTCTCACGCTGTCCCGCACGAACAGAGACTGGGAGTAAAAACCTTCTCCCTCTGAAAACCCCACTTACAGTCAAGTCCATGCACGTGAATTGCACTGCAGATTGGGCACGGGCAGAAGAATCAAGACGTGCTACCTGAAGCTGATGCGCTGTAGCCTACTTTCCCCATCATTCATACGGATAATTTCCCTAAGGGGAAATGATTTCCAAGGAATGATTCCATTTTATTCAGTAAGCAACAGGATCCTTGCAAAACGAGTTTGTAAACATTTACTTTTTGTAAACATTTACTTTCAGTGTAGTGGCAAAATTAAGAGCTCCATCTTCAACTTATCCAAAAGGCATGCCTTGTTATTTCATTCATTTTCCCTCTGTCCCTTAAAATATCTCACTGCGAGTCAGAACTGATTTGAACCCATGGATCTTACCTCTGTGGCTGAGAAGTGGTAGCTACTTTATAAATAGACTGTTTTTAATATTTAAAGTGTTGGATTGGTAACTTAGAAAAAGCATTTGGGGATTTTAATGAAATATTTAAATGCTTGAAAGCAGTGCTTCAGCAAGGCTGTTTTTCAGCACTGAATGCTTCTGGAGGCTGCCGGTCCCAGGGGTGCTCCTCAATTCTGACGGGCACGTAGCTCTGGAAGGTGCCCTAGCTTGCTGTTATTGAGTTTCAAAACACAGTCCTAAGGCATAACCTTGCAGGTTGTGTTCCAGCCAGAGATTTTAGGACTGATCAATAGCAAGCAGAATCAGAAAAGGTGACTGGGAGGCCAATTCTCCTGTTGCAGTCATGAATACCGAACGTGACCAGTACTAATAAAAAAGATGCAGTGAATTGGAAGTGTTTCATAAAGGGGTGTAGGGCCATTACCAAACTGGAGACTAAAGATAACATGGTTTAGGTGAGATCACTGTGGAAATATTTTCTTTACTGTCATGCCCTTCTTTCTAGTCGAACAGCGATGTGAGGGACGGAGAAGGCCGCAGGGTGCGCTGCGGTGGGCGCCAGGGAGCACCGTGCAAGCTTCCCGAGCAGAGCACCCAGCGCCAGTCGTGGCAAGCAGAGCCAAAGCACTCCCTACCAAGCACACTTGCCCTGTGGCTGTTGCAGGCATTTGGGGCTCTAAGTTATACTATTTTACAAATTAACATCTAAATATTTTCCAGAAAGTGTCCTCTCTGCTTGCTTAGTTTATGGATTAGCAGAACGTGACTGAATAGGAACTTACATCCAATTATCTCTAAGCCCCAGTAACATCTTTGGAGGCACGATCTATGATAAACATTTAACTGTTTCAAAGAGATTACAGCTTAAGAAAAAGAGACATCAGCAAGGATGAGAGAGGGGAAGGAGAAAAAAAAGAAGATGGTTTATAAGCAGTTCTTTTTAAAACAGACAACCGTAGCCCTTTGAATTGGGTATTTTTGAAAGAAGGCCGCCTTGTGGAAGGCAAAACCGAGGACAACCATTGGGAAGCCTGGTGGGAAGGAGAGGGAAGAGGAGGGTAGGAGCTGCGAGGGCACCTACAGGGAGAAGATTGTTCACATTTTCCATTCTTGGATTTGAAAGCCTGTTCCAAAAATCAGTCCTTCGTACTGCACACAGCTACTCGCCAGTTACTCCCTAGGTGTCTCTGAATCACATCTGCCTCATTTACTGACAAAAGCAACTCGTTATTACAGTCAGCACAGCGCAGCCCATCAAGCTGTGAAAGTGGGAGCTGCAGTCAACGATGCCTCGTGCATCATCGACAACTGCTAGCTAAGTGCTGATCTGAGAACCGTTCTGTCAGGGGATGACGAAGGATGGCTAGGGAACATGGCTTGATCCTCACGTCAGCAGGCTGAGCTGGTGACCCTGGCAGCTGCTGAGAGCTAAAATAACCTACCTGCACCCGCCTCCTTCCAGAGAGAGCTTGGCTAGGGAAAAAATGAGCACTGCATCCAGCCCCCACACAGCCATGACTGTCAATATTAACATCAATCAATCAAACCAATAAGGTTATACATTGTATAAGGTTAGTTTGTCAATATTAAAATCAATCAAATCAATAAGGTTAAAATAAGGTCATGTATATAACCTTGTAATATATAATAATCTGATTATAATAGATATAATGTTCTATTTACTAACAGAGATGTAAGGTCGATGCCACCATCAGTCTGCGGGACATATCAAAAGCAGAATAGCAAGGAGCATTCGGGAAGGAAAAGCAACTCATTCTGCACATGGGAAAGTTTGCGTTACTGAACTTGGCAACGCATAAGCACTTGAGAGAGCCCAAGTGATGGGAATAATGCGTACCAGATGGACACTCAGCAGCAAAGAGGAAACCTACTGCTGAATGGCTACGGGGAGATTTTGCTGTCATACTGGAAAAGAAGTGGTGCTGGCTCACACACCAAATGCTGAAGTCATTGGTATATTTTGGGATCGCTCAGATCTGCATTTTTTAAGGCCTGCACATAATGCGTATAAATGAATGCCCACCAAAGGCAGTAAAAGGACTCCAAATGATTTTATGTCCACAATCTAATACGCTTGAAAGAAAGCAAGGCTGGAAAGTGAGAAGAGTTGTAAGTGGCCTGAATTGATAAGCTTGGAGATACCGCAGAGAAGAAAGGCACCAACCGACAAAGCCGCCCACACAAGGGCGAGTTAACAGTTCCAGGAAAGTAAGTAAACAGCTCTTCATGATAGCAAGGTAATGAAGTCCGCACACGTAGGAGACACGGTGAAAATAACTGGCACTATGATGCATAAGTTGAGTGACAGGTGAGCTAAATTACTGAAAGGGGAACAAACGAGCGACTCTCACAAGCAAGGCGATGCAGGACAGGTGCCGGGATCGGATACACCTTCAGCGCAGAGCGCGTCCATCTGCCGAAGACACCGGGCAGATGGAACCCCTCCTGGAGCCACCTGTGCAAACAGGAACGCGGCCAAAAGCCACTTCCTCGCAGACTTGTTAAGAAATCAGATTTCTGGAGCTGGACACTTACAGTAATGCCACAGGGAGAGCTCTAGAGAACTTAAACTTATCCAGCTAAAATATTTGTAAGGGAAAAGACTTAGGAATATGACTTAGAAAAATATTTTTAGTGTACAGCTCAAATACAAGAGCAAGTGTATTGCAAGAATTGTGGCCCTTTCTACCCCACCGCTGCTGCTGAATAGTGTCTGCAGCAATCCTTAGAAGTCTGACTACGAAAGATTAAAAAAATAGCCATAATAACGATCCACAGCTACGCTGGACACGCCATACACACTTTCTGAAAGCACAGCATGTACAAGAATGATCGGAGACCGATGGCTTGTAACAATTAAAAGGTTAGACATGGACCAAGCAGATCATCATCAAGGGAAACACGAGCTCTTCCTAAGAAAGACAGGATAAGTAGGAAAAATAAATTGCTGCTGGAATTCTCTAATCAGAATATAATTCCTCCCAACCAAGAAGCTGGAGAAAGAGCAAAGAGAGGACGTTCTCCAGCTGCTAGAAAGAAACCAATGGAAAGATCCACCTTCTCTCCCAGAAGTGAAAGGAAAGCGGGCAGAGAAAGGATTAGGCTGTGCAGCTGCACGACAGTGCTGGACGCTGGCTGCACGTGTATTCCCAAGACACAGAAGCCCTTAAAACAGAGCTAACTTCAGATCAGTGGTCTGGTCTCCAGCCTCTAAAGTACATTGTGTGTTCCTTACTGCCACTAAACAGATATATTGGAGTACTGCACCTAAAATGAACCACCAGAAAAGCAGGATAGTATGAGTCATACTTGTTCTTCATGAATTTCTGCTGATGTCGAGGGATCTTAGCGGGCAAGCGGAGTTATGCTTGAGAAAATCACAGGACACAGCAAGTTTTCCTAGTTTACCATCTGTACACCAGAGCTCTTAAGACAGGATTTCAGGTGTTTGCATCCTGACTAGCTAACGCCCTTGGATTTCCCCGTGAAATTCCTCTTCACAAGCACAGCTGCACTGCTTATCAAGTTTGACTTTTCAGCAGTTTATCAGATTCAACCCAAGTTACAGCTTTTTTTTTTTCCCCAAACGCCCCATATAGCAACAACTTGAGGACACCTCCTGTCGACTCCAGAATAAAAGTATTCTGGCTCGATAACCACTCCACCTGCAGCTGCAGAGCTCCGTCCCAGCCATAATTGTTACTTTAGGAGTTGGAGCAGCCCTCCGGTAAACATCTAATTAGCATTCACTGCACACGCAAAGCAGAGCTGTGTTCCTTTTGAGCAGCCCCAGCAGGCTTGATTGGAAGATTTCACTGTTCTTGAGGAGACCTGATTTGCATGACTTCAGAGAGGACTCTGAAGTCCTCGTGCGTAAGGCATTGCCTCCTCCCAGCTACCCCAGGCATCCAGGGCTGGTCAGCGCCCACAGCGGGTGAGAGAGAAACGCCTTTGGCCAGACTTACATCAGCCATGGGGATGAGGGTGTCAGCAAGGTGGCCAATTCGGTTCTTTCTGTACAGCCAGGACATCAGCAGTATCCCCAGAGCCACATCAATCAGCAGAGAGACAAAGATGTTGGCTTTCCTGCATGCAGGATAAAGAGAAACAGCATTAGAGCAAAAGGAAGGATGGTGTTTAATGTTTCAATGACAACTGCCGGCTTCACTTACATACCATCTTTAATGTCCCAGGGACACCAGGACAATTTACTGAAGAGACACGGTGTAGAGACCTTTTGACTTTCACTGGTGTGCTTTACTTCTGTGGCCAAACACGGAGCCACTCGGCGCTGCCACACCACAAAACCTTTCTTAGTAAGGGGGGCGAAGAGCGGGATTGAAGCTACAAAGAGGAACGTTAGACGGAATGTGCCTATGTATACGCAGGGGGGATTTACCAGTACTAAGGGCACCAGCACTTGGAGTACCCGCGTTGAGATCAGAGGGCTTTCCAAGAGGAATACTTGCCCCGAACCACTAGTCAATGCAATAAATAGTGTTTCTGGGTACATAAACGCACCCAGAAGGGCTGCGGACCCGCCCCCTCACTGCTAGAGTTTCTGAATGGAATTCCATGACCTGAGTTATTCGGGATATCAGATTAAAAAAATCACAGTCACTTCTGGCCTTCAAATCTGCTAATCTATTTTAAGTGTTCCCGGGGAGTCTATTACCGCAGGATCAGAGAACCACACAGAACAAGACTCGCTGCGTAAGGGCCGTAGGGCATTCAATATCTGTCTCAGATCTCTGCCTCCCCTGTTGCACTCACCGTGCTGCATGTTTGCTTTCTCTGTTACACTGACTTTGTTACCGCTGTTGGAGTCTCTGGTCTCCAGTTACCACAAGAAAGATTCCCCAAAAGGGTGGGGGAAAGAGGGGAGCATTTAAACCTTTCTGCTCTTACGGGAAGTGCCGCTGAATCCTGATTGCAGTTTTTGGTTAACAGCAGCATATGTGAAAGCAATGAGCTTGTGGGAGTACGCGGGTGCAGTACCAGCTTTCTGTGGGCAATATCCTGGTTGCCTTTCCCAGGCTAGGCAAAAAGGCATCTCTCTGGCAAAAAGCATAATTAATATAAACAGAGTAAAGATCTGCAAACGAGCAGGGAGTAGAGCAAGGAAGGCGACATGACATGGCGCAGCGAGGACCCCGTAGTGCTGTGCGGGCCCAGGACCCCAGCTTCGGGTTCCCCAGAGGAGACAGGGCTAGAGCAAAGGCGTGCGTGACTTTACGCGTACTCCGTACCTCATTAGTTGGGTCTGGGTTTCAGCCTTCTTGTTGCTGCTGAGGACCTGGAGGTGCTGCAGGCGATGTCCCAGCTGCTCACAAGTTGAGAGTTTGCTCCATAAGAACGACAAAGGCCAAAACTTCAGCACCCTGCAGAAACACCACGGGAACGTCCGCTTTTGCTGCCGCCGTATAGCAGGCTGTACAGCGCACAAACTCCGTGCTAAACATTCACTGTAAAGTTAAGGTTGTACAACCAGAGACGGTGTCAACGTATTATCGTTAAAGAATATCAGATGTTAACTACTCTCCTAAAGGTTAACAGAATTAAAGCAGCCTTTCCAGATCAAGACATCTAAAGCAGACAACCCAACCCCTCATTTCCATTCTGTAAAACCAAGCGTCTCGCTCTTCCAAGGACACCGCAATCCTGATGTTCGGGACACCTCCCTGGGATTGCACGCTGCTCTAAGTCTCCGGGAGGCTGGAGTCAAGGCAGTGGCGTGCACAGCGCAACAACACAACACAACACGGTGCAACGGCTTCACAAACCCCGGTACGACTAACCACAGGTCTCCATCGAGTGCGAGCTTGGTATAACCAACAGCTGTGCTCTCCCTGCAGTTTCTGTCCCTTGTTCCCTCTTTTCTTTTTCTTCCACTTGATCCTTTTCTTCTTTTTTTCTTTATTCCTTCCAAATTCCTTTCTCAAGGTCTTCCTTTCTATCTTCTCTCCACTGCCTTGCCAAGGGTGACCAGCATTATGTAGATAACACAACATTTAGCATTTAATTAGGTTTCAAAGTTAACAGCCACATTAGGCTTGTAGGGGAGGAAATACTCACATGGTTCTTTTATGACTCAGAAGAAAAGTACTAAATGATGCTCAATTAAATTATTTTTGGGAGTTACTTTTATTACCACACACCCTGTAAAGAAAGGAACGATGGTGATTTGTGCGGTCTAAAACGACACCACTGGATGCAGGCCGGTCAAAGAGGGCACAGCAGCGGTACAGCAACACAAAGCACCGTGTTTGCTGGGGGGAATAAACTCTGCTGTGGCCGTGACCTGCGTCACTTCTCCCCCGTACACGATGGCTGTTTCACTACTGTCACAGTGTTTCACTGCTTCTTATTAAGGGTCCGGGAATCTATGTTCGCTTGCAGTCGCTTTCTTCACGTACTCTCAATGCTTTGGCGTTTTCCTTCAGTTTATGGTCATTCCAAACACTAAAATTATCCCTGGTATCCTGCTTTGCTTTTGAAACTGTACAGCTGTTTGGATCATTAGTGAGCGTGGCCTGGAGACGTCCCTGCAACGCGTGCATGCCTTCCCCAGGTTTCATCGGGAGGACTTCAGCCCGTCGGCCGGCAGCAGCGTGCCTTTGGGACTGGCCAGGATAAAACGCAGGATGGGCAGACCGGGGCTCCGGCCGCTATTTATCCATTTTACACAAATCGCAAAGGTATGGCTCGTTCAAAATCCTGCTCGCTTCACTGTGGCTGCTGTCCCCTTCCTCCCCCCATCCTCCTGAGCCCTTCCAACCATCCTTCGTGCAAGGTTTGTCAGCTTAAAAACCAGAGTGCTGAAGTCCCCCCTTCCTCCTCCCCATTCAAATCTCACACCCATTGCTTTTGAGACACACGCAGTGTACTGTGAATCATTCTTCTTAATTTGAGGCCTCCGAGTTACTCAGCTCTTCGTTACAGCCTCCCACCTTAGAGACAAATGAGCGCACTGCTCCTCAGCTGGCTTGTCAGGAGGTGGCATCCAAAGCGGCGGAGGAAAGGCCGTCGTGCAGGGGAGGGAGACGCGGGCGGCGACGGCACTGGCCGCTGATCTCAAAGACCTCGCAGATTCACCGAGGCACAAGTGCAGATGAGTTTTCTCTTCCAATTATATCCTGGCCCAGTGGTTACAAATTCCGGTGTGGCAAACCTTTGCTAGAGCAGAGAACTGCACTTGAAATGCAAAAGAAGGGGGGAGGAGAAACGCTCTAGCTGTGTGCTTATGTACAACTGAAGGTGAAAAACTCCTGGTCAAACCAACAGCTGCCAGACCGTCTCAGTTCAAGCAGAAAGCAACGGCTCTGGGGCCCCGTGCTACACACGCACCGGGCTGGCAGTCTCCCATCCCCTCCCAGCAACGCGTGTCTCCTACCATCCACTGCTGCTCCGCAGCTCCCCAGGCCGGAGGCGTCGAGCTTGGGGGTCACCCACCGACCAGAGGCCCCTGGTCAAAGGAAAGGAAGGCTCCTGCTCTCCTCTGCCTGAGGAATGTCCTGAACAAGCCGGAATGATCCCCAAAGCAGCCTCACCCCCAGGAGCACCCCCCAACACGTGCACCCACCGCAGCCTGCACCGGGTAAACGCGTCTCCTGGACTGAAGAGGACGGGCCCAAGAGGCGCGTCAGAGGTCTGTCTGTCCGTGCTCCCGCCGACTCTTCTCCTTCCACTTAACACCAACCTCTACTCCACTCAGACACTTTCTTTGCAAACTAAATACATACGCATACTTATTTAAATAAAAATACAAACACGCTGCAAAAAGCTCAATATAACAGTTGCAAGATGTGCTACGGAAACTCCCATCTCCAGGAGTGCTGAGGAAGAAAGCCAAAAATATTTCTTGCGTGGTCTTCTGCCCCTGTGCGTACCGACTATGCCTTGCCATAAATGCTCCCACTTGTTTACCACACAGTATATAGAATGATTTTCAGAAGTGCAATGGAAAACCAACCAAATTAAAAAAAACAAAACAGAACAAAACAAAAAAACAGCGACGTGTCACTGCATTATTTAAGCAGCAGGAGATCTTTGGGGCATTTCCAAATATAAGGAATTTTGGCAAAAAATTAACATAGCCTACATGAGTAAATCTTGGTTTTCCAATTCCATTTTTATTCCAAGAGCGAGAGCGGATTTTTCAGATATCAGATGAAAAGCAATCTTTCCGAATCTGGATCACATGCAAATATTAAAGCTCCGTTATCCAGAACCCACGGCTGTCTTTTTGCTCCTTGCTAGAAACGGACTGTTTTTAAAAGGAGCACACCGAGTTTATCGCCTCAATACTAAATCATCCTGATGTGCCCAACAGCACACCAGAGACCTTCGGCAGTACTGGGAATCCTGCACACAAGTCCCGCTGAAGAGAGAAGTGCAATGGCCACCGCGTAGCACAAGGTGGTGCTGAAGAAATGCCTTAATTTTTGCTGTACTTGAGAGCGCTCGGTAGGCTTGGATGGACGTTGGCACGCACTTGCTGAGATTTCTAACGCTGCCGCCCTGCTTCCCCCGCGCAAATACCCAACAGCGGCACATCCAAAACAGCCCCAAGCCTCCGCAGCCTGAAAGGACATCACTCCGCTCTTTCTTTAGCTTTTCAAAGCTGACTATCCCTTAACATCACAAAAACCTGGGAAAGAAAGAAGTCCTGTGACCAGAAGGAGCAAAAACCTGGTAGATGTTATTTTACGGGACGTCCTGCCCCAGCACAGGGAGGAGGGGACTGGCAGGACACCTGCACATGACATCTTGAACCCTCCCTGCCTTGCGTATGTTGGCACGAAGGAGGCTGTACTACACATCACGTGCTGAAGGGAACCAAATTGCATTAAACGATTCAGAAGGTCAAGCAGGAGGTTTGTTATAAAGCGAGGTACTGCTCTCTGTTCTCCAAGAGTGATGTTTTAAACCACCCGTAAGATCAGTAAATATAATGCTGATAGCATGGGTGAATAAAACAAAGCAGAAAGAAACCTGTATCCACCTCCCAAGGTTAAGAACAAGTTCAACCTAGGTTTACGCACAGCAAGCCTCGCATTCTGCCTGCTGGTCCGTGCAGCTGGCTGCTAGCCTGGCTCAAAACACCCGGACTGGGCTCAGGAAAAGCTGAAATCAGAATAGCTCCTGATAAGCTGGGTAGCAGCTATCTGTGCCCAACCTGCCAGACCGAGCTCCAGCTCCCAAGTCGTGCTTAGACTGTGGCCTTCTGGAGACCTGCAAAGCTTGGGCTTAACCTGACTCAAGGCCTGGTCTGAGTCCTAGCAGCAATCAAGGTGGGCAAGTCTGGCCTCGAGACCAAGTGCCTATGCAGAAAAGGATCATCCTGTTTGCTGGTAGTCACACAGTCCCCGGACAGCCAGAAAAGGGACCTTCAGAGCTGACTCCCAATCTTCTACCCAGCCACAAAGTTCTGACTTAGTTACCATTAACAACCATTAACTTAGTCACCATTAACTTAGTCACCATTAACAACCATTAGTGCACAGTCAGTGTCTACCGAGCAGTCCCAGGAACCAGTGGTCCCTGATTATATCAGGTTTGGGTTTGACCCTAAATCTCTTCCAATAGAGTTGTCCAAAAGCAGACAGTTTTCCCTTTGTGCACCAAAATGCGTAACTCAACTGTTCAGAAAATCTTTGCATACGAAGAGTTTCACTGTAATTTTTTTTATGACAGTATCATACAACTGGAAACCTGTGAAAAGACTCCGTTCCCCAAACCCTTAGGCTGTACTTGAGAAGATTTATCCATGAATACAGTAGTAGCTGTTATCCAAATTTCATCAATCAACGTGTCCCCTTGCAGCTTGGAACCTGAACTCCGCTCCCCTCTCCGGCACAACCTCTCGAGGCAGGCTGACCAGATGTGTCACTACGCTTTATATGCAGAAGCTTCTCCCCTTCAAACCTGCTCAGAATTCCTCTTCCGCGCAAGCGCTTGCCGCGCATTATGTTTGAAGCATCCTATTCAGTCGCGTGGTTGTGATAACGGGATTTCCCCAAGGATTCATGTAGACCAGCATTCCCTGTAACCTGCCATACGGTGCCAAGGTTGCAGCACCACCGTCTGTTAGAGACACGATGGATTTAGACACACTGCTGATATTTCACAGCCGTGGAGGGATTCATAGCAAATGGGGAGTAGGGAGTCCCAGCTACCGAGCCACTAAGGAGAGCCTCACGTCACTCTCTCAGCCATGGAATAGCTGGAAACCCAATGTTTCAGCTGTGATGAAATTGAACAGCTGCCTGAACACGAGCCAGCAGTGTGCCCAGGTGGCCAAGAGGGCCAGTGGCACCCTGGCTTGTATCAGGAACGGTGTGGCCAGCAGGAGCAGGGAGGTGATGGTGCCCCTGCGCTGGGCACTGGTGAGGCCGCCCCTCGAATGCTGTGCTCAGCGCTGGGCCCCGCACCCCAAGGCGGCCATGGAGGGGCTGGAGCGTGGCCAGAGCAGGGCAGCGAGGCTGGGGCAGGGGCTGGAGCACAAGGCTGGGGAGGAGCGGCTGGGGGAGCTGGGGGGGCTCAGCCTGGAGAAGAGGAGGCTGAGGGGAGCCCTCATCGCTCTCTGCAACGGCCTGAAAGGAGGCTGGAGCCGGGGGGGTCGGTCTCTGCTCCCCAGGAACAAGCGATGGGACGAGAGGGAACGGCCTCAAGCTGCGCCAGGGCAGGGTTGGGTTGGGTATTGGGGAAAACTTCTTCCCCCAAAGGGCTGTCAGGGCCTGGCCCAGGCTGCCCAGGGCAGGGGCTGAGTCCCCATCCCTGGGGGGATTTAAAAGCCGGGGAGATGTGGTGCTGAGGGACATGGTTTAGTGGTGGGCTTGGCAGTGCTGGGTTAACGGTTGGACTCGATGATCTTAAGGGTCTTTTCCAACCTTAACGATTCTGTGATTCTGTGATTCTATGATTCTATGAAGTGGGGCTGAGCTACCCCTGCTGCAAATGGGGAGGAGATCAGGGCCGCCCCACAAAACCTCCCAGCTCCTTGAAGAGCTCTACCATATCTGAGGGATCCTTTAGCCTTGAGTTTTCAATGGAGCTCCCCAAACTTTAACAGCAGCTCTGCGGCAGCCTGTTTGCAACAGAATGATTTTGTATTGACTGTATTTCTCACCAGGGTTGAGCAGGAACCCTGCAAATGCCTAAAGAAGAATTACATTTCTATGCAAAAGGTAAGCTGGCCGATGTCGCACCGCTTACCTGCACCTGCAGATCCCAGAGATAAGCGAAAGCAGGAATGTCAGCAGCATGCACGCAGGCACAGAGGCCTGCTTCATCAGCTCCACGATGATACTAGCTTCAACTCCATCCGACTGCCAGTGGGTCAACTTGATGGGCCCTTCATCGTACCTGTCCGTCATGAACAGTATCTTACTCTTCGCCACCGTGTCAAAGATGGCAGAGAGCTTTGAAGCATCGTCTGTGTGGTCAGTGGAGGTAGCTGTGTCCAAAGGGGGATGTAGGTGGGAAAGCATGACTTTGCGCTGGTCATAGTACACCAAGATGATTTCTTCCTCCTTAGGGTTGTTAGAGTGTTTCTGAAGGGTAGAACAGCTCCAGAATTTGCTGCCTCCCTCTTTGCTTATCTGAATCCATGGCTCATGGGAGAATATTGTCCCAAGGTCTTCCAAGAACTCACTCAGACTCTCTTCTTTCTCCTGTTTGCTATTGCTCCATGAGCCGAGCACAGAAACGCTGACTTTAGTCACCCGCTGGACTTCACTGAGATACTGCTTCACCTGGGCAGGAATAAAAGGGAAATGGACCACGGCAAGGATAACAGCAGAGTTCTGCTCCGAGATCCAGCGGCCGATCAAAATGCCACTTTCTGCCGAGGAGCAGCATGATGGAAAGAAGACCTTAAGTACCATGGCAGCAATCCTGGAAGAACGGTACACCTGCCAATAAACACAGAAATAAAACTTCATAACGGTGACTAAATGCAAGGAAAATCTGAGCTGACCAAAGTCACCGGGGAGGACCAGTCAAGTTCTAAAACACTAAGTCCAACCACTCGCATAACGACATTAGTGACAGCCAACAGACAGACACACATCAGAGAAGTATTTAGGAGGTTCCTGATAATCTGCAGGCTTTGAAGTGAGGGGTGGCGAGCCTGGAGCTTCCCAGCAAAGCCCTTCTCCGAGTCCTGGAGCAGTCGTTCACGACGGCACACTGACAGGCACAGCCCGTCGGACCAGCCAAGATCAGGAATCCAGCCAGCCTCGGATCCTGGGTCTGACACTGGATGCGCTTGAGCACTTCCTAGAGAAGGGGCGATGTCGTAGTGCACCATGAGGCCTCTGGGGAACATTGCCTCCTACTACCGACAATCAAATATCGGTTTATGCTATAAAGCCAGATAATCTCAGAGCCTCCTTTATCATCGAGGAACCCAGAGCTGTGCTCTGCAACAAATTCACTGAACAACCTTGGTCAGGTCACTCACCTCCCCCGTCTCACTCCCCTCATCTGGAAACAGAGACGATAATTTTGTCAAAAGGGACTACAGTGATTAAGTGATTGAAGTTTATGTAGTAGTTTTAATTCATTAGATACAAGACCCTAAAAAAGGAGAAGCATCTCTCCTTTTTCAGTGTTCTTGATCTACAATATATTTCTTCATGTCATTAAGAAAACATCTCAATGGCGTTGTAAGACTTTTACAAAAAGGAGCTTTGGGGCAGTTGACAATGTCTCTTTAAATAAGGTGGAGGTTTCTAACAGAAATATAATTGCAGTAAGGAGGGCGCTGGCGCAGAACAGTCGGCACCCGGCGCCCGTTGTCCTTTCCCGTCCTTCAGTGCTGTGTTAGAGATGTGAAAACTCCGCAGGCCCCCGAGGCTGGCTCCTCTGCGAGGGACCCAGTCAATCGGAAAGAGGAACACGGAGCGTATTTATAACACAGAGAGAGGATGCACAACGTGGAGGGCCCTGGTGGGTTTGATCTTCTCTCTTTTTAATACAGGACGATTGATCTGGTAAATCTCAGCACCTGGCAATTTGCTACGGCATGGAGGCGGCGATGGGGAAGCAGCAAGGGCGAGCGATTAGCCCGCTCCCAGCCCCACAGCCCTGCCAAGCACCGCAGCAGGAAACGTCTGCTCACGGATGAGTTGTCAGCCCCTTGAGGCAGCAAGGCGAAGTTTTTCGGTGCACGGCTCGCTCCTCCGATGGGAAAAGCACCACAGTTGCTGCGTTTGCAAGGAGTAATGGTTTTTTTCCTGGGACTGAACTTTCCCTTTTACTGCAAAACTGCAAAGCACACCCCAAGACTTCCCCTCAAACAGGCGTAAGTGCTCGGGAGGGATTTTGTTCGTAGCGTGCTGCTGGGAGCAGGCAGCGTTCCCCGGCGCTGAGGGCGGTGAGCACCGTCCCTCGCTGCCCCCCAGACCCTCCAGCCCACGGCGAGATGTGGAGGCCACAGGGGGACTTCCCTCTCTCCCTCCTCGCCCAGAAGGATAACCTCGGAGAAGTGGAGTCTGTGAGGAAGCAGGATCTCAGAAGAAGCTCAGATAACATGTGTTTCTCTAAAGGGCTGCAAGGCTGCAGCAGGAGGGAAGGGAAGCGGACAGGCGGACCAGAGGAAGGCCAGGGAAAGGGCCGACGCGACACCCTGGGACTGTAGGGGTGTAGGACAGCAGGCGTGGGAACGACCAAAGACTTGCCGTACAGCTGAAAAACGTCACCTTTCACCAAAGTTTAACGACTATTAGACCCAAACGGACTGAGAAACAAGACATCCGAGCTTATTTTCTATTTCTATTGAAATAGCTAGGACTTGGGTATTTTTTGGTGTTTTTTTTCTGGAAGACCCCGAAGACACCAAAGGACACATCTCCTGTCTGAAAGGGTTGGTCCTGACAGGCATAGGAAACTTCGGTGAAAATCAGCTAACGGAGACAATTAATTAGACCGGTCCTTAAAAAAGTTGAAATAAAACCTGTCCCCTACATTTCACTTTTCTTTCTTCTAGAAAGACTGCGGTTTGTCCACGGACACCGGCCAAAACAGTCTTCCCTTCACCGCCTCTCCTCCCTCCTTGCCTAACTCAGGTTGTTAAATTATCATTATTACTATTATCAGGCGAGATGAGATTTGCTTCACAATTTAGCTTGAGGTTTGAAAAAGGATTTTCAGTCTTTTTCCCCAAGACCCACAGACATATTCCCAGGAAAAAAGGAAATAAATGATATAAATACAGGGGCTCTGAAAGGCAAAATAACAGATTGAACATGTCGGGAATGTACATACAGGCATATGCTCAGAAATGATTTAAAAGAATATAAATGTAGCTAGCATGATCACATTCGAGCTATACTGCAGTACCAAAACCTTACAAGTGAAATTTACCGGTAACTGAATACCCTAAAAACTGAAATTGAGCTCGTTATTTTAAAGAACCCAGAGAAAAATGAAGAAAATAAGCACTTGAATGGGGCTTTTCAGTATTTCTATTTTAATTACCAAAGCTACCACTGGTAATATTGGACAGATAACTTTTTAAAGTTTATTCTTTTATTCTTCTTTTTCCTCAAGAGATGTCACAGTTGTTTGAGAGTATCGCTGCAAGAGACTTCCAGTGCCTCTGCACGGCTGTCCTTAAAGGTTTGTCCATCCATTCGACATTTCAGAGAAGAACTATCAACTGACTCTTAATTCAAACATTTATTTTCCACTGAGATATTTTTTAAAGATAGCCCCAGTCATCTGGGAAAACTTCTCAAGGAGGAGAAACACTTCTCATCCTTATCTTCTCTAGTTTGTGAATTTTTCCGCTTACACCTTCCCCAACCTTTTAAATTAACTTAGTTTTATGCAGATAACTGCTTTGGTTATGGCTCGGGTTAAATAATACCTAAGCACATTGCCTGCCCTTTGGCTGCTGCAGATATGGCAGAGAAGGCTCTGATGATACAATTTTCAGGCTGTACAAAATATCTCGATAGTTGAAAACTATCAAGTATTCATATGTTAATGTGGCATACGGTAGTAACCAGGGAGCAGGCCGGGGAGCTCAGGCGGCAGAGCTGGTATTCCCAAACCCATGACTGGATTTATTAATTAACCCTACTTTATTAATTTCCATAGACTGTCTGAAATCTAAAGTTGACATTTTAAATGTCATCACAGGCAACTGCTGTTAATTTTAACAGATATATCCTACCAATATGCTTAGTCTGAGCTCATGAAGTGCCGAAAGCCTTCCAGCTCTGCCCATTTTTGCTGGAAAGCCCCAGCTTTTCCCTGAGCTGCTGCACAGCATCAACGCAACGATCTTGGGCGCAGCAAAGCCAACACTGGACGCAGCCTAAAACGCATCAACGCAACCAACAAATGAAGAAAGGACCCCAGGACTGATTCATTTCAGAATTTTAGATGGAAAAGCAAAGGCGAACAGCGGGATGTGGCCCCGGCCTCGCCAGGCTGCCCCGTCACCGCAGCCGTGCCGAGGGCTGCCGGCCCCTCGGCAAACCCAGGCTTGAGCATCTCCAGGTCTTTCCATGGGGTTTAGGGCCACCGGGCCAGGAGATGCAGAAAGCACTGCCAAGCTGGTCCCGGAGGAGCAGGAGCAGGGCTCTCTCCCTGCAAAGCCCACCAACTTCTTGCTCATACAGGTTCTTTCATAGAATCACAGAACCACAGAGCGCTTTGGGCTGGCAGGGCCCTTCCCAGGCCATCCCGTCCATCCCCCTGCCAGGGGCAGGGACAGCTTCACCCAGATCAGGGGGCTCAGAGCCCCGGCCAGCCTGGCCTTGAAGGTTGCCAGGGATGGGGCATCTCCCACCGCTCTGGGCAACCCCTGCCAGTGCCTCACCACCCTCAGCGTAAACCATTTCTTCCTTCTATCCAGGCTGCATCTCCCCTCCTTCACTTTCAAACCCTCCCCCCGTGTCCTGTCGCTGCAGGCCCTGCTAAAAAGCCTGTCCCCCCCTTTCTTGTCGGCCCCCTTTAAGCACGGCAAGGCCGCAGTGAGGTCTCCCCGCAGCCCCCTCCTCCCCAGGCTGAACCCCCCCAGCTCTCAGCCTGCCCTCACAGCAGAGCTGGGCCAGCCTCGGAGCATTTCTGTAGTGCTTTTGCGGTTTGTAAATGCGATCGTAGGGCAGGGGTGGGCTGGGGCAGCAGCAATGAGATGCCCCCTCCCCGACACCCCTCCTTCGAGCCTGGGGCAGGTTTAGTCACCACCCCCTGGCCCTCGGGCTGCCCCCACACCGCCCCCGGGACCCTGGGGACCCCCCAGCCCCGGCGATCCCGGGTAACAGCTAACACCCTCGGCCAGGCCTCGGCGGGGAGGGAGCCCCGGGGCCGGGCCGCCGAGGGCAGGCGAGGCCGGGGAGACCCCCGCGGCCGGGCAGGCCCTGCCCGCCCCGCTCCGCCCCGCCGCCCCCCGCCGCCGCCCCGGCCCTGCCCGCCGCCGCCTACCGCCCGCTCCGCCACGCCGGCCGCTTCCGGGGACCGGTTGCTCGGAGACGCCGCTGCCGCCGGGCTGTGCACCGCGGCGGGCCCGGCCGGCGCCGGGAAGCGGCCTCCCGCGTTCCGCCCGCGCTGCGGGGCTGCCCGCTGCCGCTGCCCCTCGCCCGCCCTCCTCGCCCGGCGCTGCCGCGGCGGAGGCCGGCCTCGGCTTACCCGGCAGCGCTGCTCACGGGGGCTCGCCCCAGCGCCTGCCCGCGGCGCCCAGAGCGGGGCGGCAGGGCTGCCGGCTGCGCTGGCCGATAAGGAACGCCAGCTCGCCCAGCCCGCAGACGTGCCCGGCAAGGGCCAGGCACTCGCCTTTCCTCGTGGGACTCCCTTGTCCCCCATCCCCAGAGGCCAAGGACTCGCCTTTCCTCGTGGGACCCCATTGTCCCCCATCCCCAGAGGCCAAGGACTCGCCTTTCCTCATGGGACCCCGTTGTCCGCCATTCCCAAAGGCCAAGGACTCGCTTTTCCTCATGGGACTCCTTTATCCCCCATCTCCAAAGGCCAGGGACTCCCCTTTCCTCATGGGGCCCCATTTTCCCCCATCCCCAAAGGCCAGGCACTCGCCTTTCCTTTTTTTTTTAGATTAGATATTAGCTTTTCCTTTTTTTTTAGATTAGATATTAGGAAAACTTCTTCCCAGAGAGAGTGGTCAGGCCCTGGCCCAGGCTGCCCAGGGCAGGGGTGCACTCACAGTCCCTGGAAGTGTTCAACCCGTGTGGATGTGGCGCTTAGGGACAGGGTTTAGAGGTGGCCTGGCAGTTAGGGTAGCGGCTGGGCTCGGTGACCTCAGAGGCCCTTTCCAACCTTAACGGTTCTGTGATTCTATGACGCCATTGTCCCCCATCCCCAAAGTTCAGGGAGTCGCCTTCCTCACGGAACTCCCTTGTCCCACATTCCCAAAGGCCAGGGACTCGCCTTTCCTCATGGGACCCTCTTGTCCCCCATCCCCAAAGCTTAGGCACTCACCTTCCTCACGGAACCCCCTTGTCCCCCATCCTCAAGGGCCGGGCACTTGCCTTTCCTTGTGGGACCCCGTTGTCCCCCATCCCCAAAGGCCAGGCACTTGCCTTTCCTCATGGGACCCCGCTGTCCCCCATCCCCAAAGGCCCGGGACTCGCCTTTCCTCACGGGACCCCGTCGACCCCCATCCCCGCTGCCTCAGCAGACCCCAACCAGGGACCCACGGGTGGGGACACCGATGCCCAGGAGCTTCCCTCCTGTGACCCAGCAGTGGGTCGGGGCCCCGAGGGTGCCAGCGGGCTTGGGAGGACGCTGGGCAACTTGACGGGGTCGGAGCAGGACCCGCAGGGGTGGGCTAGAGAAAAGGTTTTGTTTTGTTTTTTTGTTGGGTGCCCCAGAATTGGAAATAAAGCAGGGGAAGATCGGTTTTCTGGGAGCTCACGCGAAGGGAGGGGATGGGACTGGCTTATCCCTGTTCCTGCAAAGCACGCAGCCTCCTGCGGCTGCCTCGCTCTGCAGGGAGAGGGGCTCCGGGAGGCCACCATCGTCTTTAGCGCTCGTTCCAGGGCCAGGAAGGAGAGAGGGTCCTCTCCGGGGTTCGGTTGGGGTGAGAAGTGGTGATGGCAGCCAGGTCTCAGACATCGGCAGAGGCTGAGGAGTCATGCAGCACCGTGCCCATGCTGAGGGGAGAGGAAAACACCCTTCCCTGTGCCACCACACCCTGCCCGCCTTCCCCTGGCCTCCGCTGATAAAGGCGGTGGCTGTGGCTCCCCGAGCCCTCCGCTCCACGGGGAGAACAGGACGGCAGGGCGGGCTCAGCCCCAGGACGTGGGCTGGTGTCAGCACCATGCCCATATGCAATTTACTCCATGCAGCAGTTGTTGCTTCCCTGTAGAGGTCAGGAATGCAGCACAGAATGAGTTACCTTCATTTTACCGTTCTGAAGTCTGCTGCAAACCCAGCATGCCAGGTAGCCCATGGCTGCCAGCTCCAGCCTGGCCTAACCCCCCCGGTCATGTTCTGGCATCAGGGAGGTGGAACCATGGCCACATAAAAACAGTGTGCGGGGAAAAGAAATAATTATATTATCTTTGCAAAAACACACAAGGGTTCGAGGGCGTGGTGATAAGTTTGCCAAGGCACCAGTGTGTGGCCAGTTCCGAGTAGCTCGGTCGTCCTTTAGCTACTCTGGCAGGTCCAAGAAACTCAGAGCTGGCCTAGTCCTTGCTTGTGCCATCTGGAGAAGCTGGAGGGCAATAAGGCAGTCAAGTGTGGGGAGAATGCCCGGCTATGGGAGCGGTGGGGCTCATGGCCCACCAGCAGACCCAAAGCTCAGTGGGGTTGCAGTGGAAGCAGCCCCACTCCCCTCCTGAGTGTTAGGCTGGGGTCACCCCATGGTGCCCCAGGGTTGCTGGGGCTGTAAGGGGGTCTCACATGGTATTTAAAGACTTTGACACAGTTCTCCCCTACATCTGCCACAAAGAGGTGCCCGAAGGAGGAGCAAGCCACGCCGCTGGGCCTCCGCAGCCTTGCGGACACCAGGCAGACGGGAGCCCCGTGCTCTGGGAACAAATGGACCGTGCGGCGCTGCTCGTCCGCCACCAGGATGCTGCCATCCACGTCAACGCAGACCCCCGCTGGGTTGCCAAACTGGTGTCCGTATTTGCTGCTGAGGGAGCAGAGGAGCTTACGGCTGCTAGCAAAGACCTTGACGTCTCCGCACTCCTCGCTTACCACAAAGCCTCCGTTGGGCGCTGGACTGACGTAGCGAGGTCCCTGCAGGTTGGGGACTGAGTGGATGTTGAGTGTCTTGAAGGCATGGTCCAGAGCAAAGCTGTGGACTTGGCCTTGTGCATAGTCTGCTACCAAGATCTTGCCCATGGAGTCCACTCCAATACCCCTGGGGGAACCAACCTTTCTGATCTTTATCCATTCCCCCTTGGAGAGGCTGGTGTGAGGGTTGAAGACCCAGATAGCTCCATTCATCATGTCGGCTACGGCCACCATTCCCGTCCGAGTCACAGTCACATCTTCTGGCAAGAAAGTGCCGCTTTCCTTCCCTGTTTGCTGGCAGGGCAGGGACCGCAGCGTTTGGCCTGTGCTGCTGAGGACGTGGACCCAGGGAGCACTCTCAGCCGTCACGTAGATGGAGCCATCCAGGGAGCAATGAATTCCACTTACTCCCCCATAGCGGCTGCCGGTGGGATTGGGGATCTGCTGGACCAGGTTGTCCTGGCAGTAGTGGAGGAGGTTCTTAATGTTGTCCAGATCTCCGCACAGGCTTTTGGCTTTGTCCGCCAGCTGGTGGACTTGGTGCTGCGTCACCATGCCCATGCCGCGCTGGCTGCTCAGCAGCGGGCTGGCTGTCTGGAGCGTGGCGATTGACTTCAGCTGGAGGCTGTAGATGGTTTTCAGAAGCTTCTCCTTTTGCTGGCTGGTCTCCAGAGCGTAGTCCATGACAAATCTCTTGTCCCTGTTTGGGGGAAGCAGTAGGACTGTTACTGTCCCTGCCTGCTGCCATCTCTGGGGACGTGCTGAGCTTAGGTGCTTGCTGCCTACCCAGGGTCGAGGCGTTGGTGCTAGTCTGGATTCACTCCGATGCGACAGAGACCAGATCATAGCCCTGCCAGCTAACTACGTGCTCAGAATGTAAAGACAAACAGGGACCATGGCACAGAAATGAAGGAGCTGGCAAGCTGGATCTGCAGCTGGAGGAACCAGCCAAAAACGTCCATCGGCTTCAACCACAGCTTGGCTGGTGCCAGATCTGGCCTAGGGATTTATGTGTGAAGGAGAGCCCTGTGTGGGAGCGCGCTGGATGGAACGTCCACTCTGCTTCCTGAGATTGGCGGCTTCTCTCAGGCCTTTAACACTTCTTAACCCTATTTTCTGTAAGCCCAATCTCTCCAGACCGTGCTCAGCCCACACTAACGCTTGAGACACGGAGGATGACTATTCCTGCACGCCCCCCGGCTCAGATATCACACTTGGCCAGCGCGTGCCCTTGCTAAGGGAAGCCCCCTCCCCACCCCAATAATTAGTCCCAAAACGGCCAACAACTTGTCAGGAAGAAGGGAGGTACTGCTCTGGAGGACACATTCAACCTACACAAACAACATTTTCAGCCACGAGAGCCACCCGAGAACCACAATTTCTCTTTTGCCCACTCTCCTTCTGTCCTAAAACCATAAGGAATGAGTGCTGCAAACGGCAGAGATGACAGCCCGGCTCTGCTGTGTGCTCTCCAGGGGCTGGCTGGAGCACGGCTCGTAGCACACAGCCAGGAGCCAGCAAGAGAAATGTGGCCTCATTAAAGTTCCTGAATAGCCAGAAGTTAACTCTGCTTTAAATGTGATTATAATTATTATTATAATGGACACACTTGGCTGTTCCGAGTTGTTTGCAAGCCACTGCTCCGCCTCGATCGCCCCGTGTCCCATGATTGCCTGCTATCATGTGCTCTATGCTGCCTGCAAAAGGAATGCTTCCCCAAACCACAGCTGAAATACCACAACTGTCAAAAAATCATCGCCTGAATACTCGCAGAACTATCAAACACAAATACGTGATGGAGGAGATCAGTGTGAATATGGAGAGAATCCAATTTCTGCTGGTTTGGGGGCTTGGGAACAGCTTTGCCACCTTCTTCCCCAAAGTGGTTGGGCTTTGTGTCTCCGGCAGCAGAGACCAGCTTGGGGGGGAGCAAGCCCTCCGCCACCCCCCGTGACTGCTCATCAGGGTCCTCCTTCAGAGCCGGGCAGAGCTCAAAATCCAAAAAACTGGATTTTACAGATGGGGAAACTGAGTCACCAACGAGGGAGCCACCATCCCAGCCACCACACACCCAGCACCGGGAGTGTCCACCTCGCTTCCCGGGCGCTGGGCATCCAAAGCTGCCATCAGACCCTTGATGGTGTGTCCTGAGCCAAGCCTGAGCTGCGCAATCACAGGTCTAAGCCCAGGAAGAGGGCCCTGATGCTGTCCCCAGCACAGCTCAGGCCAACCAACGCCTACGTGACCCCAAGCCCAGCTCAACAGATCTTGTACCTCTGTCCGGGCGTCCTGGGGGCTGCTCGTCCTTCCCCGGCAGCACTGCCCTCCCACCGGCTCCGTCCTGCTTCCTCGCCAGGCTCAGGGCAGCGGGGCCGAGGGATATTGTGTTGTTAGTGACGGGCAATTGCCCTTGAGTCTGGATAAACACAAAAGCTCCTTGTGCTGACAACCAGAAGCAGCGAGACAAGGGCTGATACGCACGGTTTTTATTCCCTGCTGGTCTCATGCCCAGAGAGAAGGTGCCTTTCCTCCAGGATCAGGCTATGTCCCATCCACCCACTCCCACCAAAGGGAGGAAACACCCAAGGTGCCCAGCTGCAGGCACCATTTGAGGCTTTTATGTAGAGGCAAAGGCACCGATATGCTGCACCTGACCCTTAGCGTGAGACGCAGCTGTGGGGTGGGACAGGGCTGCTCTCACACCTTGAATCAGGGCTCCTGCCTTGTCTCACTGCTTCCTCGCTGGCTCCCGGTGTGCTTCCAGCCTGGGCGTTGTGCGGTTGCGTGCCTCAGTCTCCCCAATGATGATGACGGTGGTGATTTTTACCATGTCAGGCTTTGAGGTTCAGCGATGGAAGAGGCGGATCAGCCGGGGCTCCTGGCCACAGCCCCGCTCTCCAGCTCCACGCCGCTCAACCCTGGCTGCCCGCAGCTGGGCAAGGTGGTGTTTGGAGTTGACGGTGGCGTTTATCGCTTCAGCTCAAGCAAAGAGGGCCAGGAGCAACAGCAGAGTCAGCCAGGAGCAGCCTGCGAGGCGCCGGTCAGAGCCTGCCCTCCCTCCCTGGCAGCGCCTGCTGACGGTGCTCAGCCCATCCTCGCCAGCAGCGAGCTCAAAGCATCTGCCTTAAACCTGGCCAAGGCTTGACCAAGTTTGTGTCTGTTTATTACTCGGATGGGCCAAAGGTAAACCAAGTTTGGCTCAGGCTGCCCCCACCTTTCGGGAGGCTTGGAGGAGCCGTGTGTGCCTGGCCCTTCGGACGAAGGACGCGGGTTGGGGTCCGGCTGGCTGCAGGAGCTGCGGGGCAGGGATCTGCCTCCGAAGCCCTGGGGCTGGGTGCTCCTCTCTCAGTGCGTTGAGGGCCCTTCTGCTCCTGTATCGGTGTATCCCCAAAGCTCACAGTGTCTGGGAGGCTGCTTCAGACTATTACCAGCCAAAATTACAAAAATAACTTGACGTGACAAGCAGCAAGGCCGCTCCATTGAGCCCCGGCAGGACGGTAGGCAGCTTCAAAAACCATCTCCCAGGGCAACAGGGTCTGACCTTTTGTTTCGCTGTTGTGTGCTCCATCACCAGGATAAACAAACACAGCCTGGCCCTGGGGCTCCCGTTCACCTTTCCAGGACCGTGGCTCTGTCACAACCTGTTTGAAAGCCACCCCCGGACCCCAGGAGACGCCTGTGTCACGGCAGGGCCCTGGCACAGCCCGTGCCCACGCCGACACCGGGAGCTGCAGGGTTCAAGGACGGGGGGCATGGTCTGGCTGCTGGCGCTGGAGATGGACCAGGGGGAAGAGAGTTTGGGTCCGGTTCAGGCTTTCCTGGAGCACGTTACTTGCAGGAGTTAGTGGTGAACTTCTCCCCTTGGGGCTTTTGCTCCCGTGGCCCAGGGACAGCAGCTCTTGCTTGAGTGTCCACAAGAGACGCGCCAGCCCTGGGTCTCTGCCGGTCCCCATGCCTGGGGAGATGGGCACGGCACCTGCCTGGCACTATGCATGTGTGCAGGGAGCCAGCGGCAGATCCCGTGGGACGAGCCGATGTCATTGCTACCTAGTCACAGACTTGTGGAATAAAACCCAAACCCATCCGTTGGGAATATTTCCTTGCCTAGATCACACCTGCATGGCTGGGGAGAGGGTCAAGGGGACACGGATGGCCATGGCGTCCATGGAGGGTTCACTGTGGTGTAACGAAACCCCGCTGTAGCTCAGATCCGTGCCGGACCCCGCAGCACTCCAGCCCTGCGGGTCCCAGCAGGCCCCAGCCTGCTCCCGACCACCATCGGCACGGGGAGATTTTGGCCGAGGGCTGTGGTTGTTTGCTGAGAGCAGGAGCGGGCGGTTGTGGGGATGAAGTGGGGCGGCCGGCGGGTGTCCGGCTGGCTGGGCTGGACACGGCCTTGTCGTTTCTTTGCGCAGACGGCAGGCGGCTCCGTCTGTCCGAACAACCCGGGGGATGATTGGCACTAATTATCAGAAAGATGCAATTTACTGTGTGTGTGCGCGTGTGTGTGCAACGGAAAGTGGTGTCCCAGGACTGCGCGAGAGCTTTCAGTGGGAAGCCGG
Source organism: Platalea leucorodia (assembly GCF_965183815.1). NCBI lineage: Eukaryota > Metazoa > Chordata > Aves > Pelecaniformes > Threskiornithidae > Platalea > Platalea leucorodia. The sequence continues at coordinate 1,579,706 of NC_138827.1, forward strand.
AGCATCTGCCTGCCCAGCCACATGCAGAAAACGGGATCTCCAGCCCGAGCAGAGCCCTCGTCCCCACTGTGCTCGCCCCTGTCCCCCAAGGGCCCGCGGTGCCCAGCGAAGGACACACGGGGGCTCGGGGGGACGCTGGGGGACAGCACTCTCGGAGCCCCATCCCCCACGCAGGCTGGGGCTGGGGCTTCCTAAGCCCAGTTCCATGGAGGAAAGAGCAGGAATTCGACTCCTCTTCAGGGACCACAGAAACCCCTCCAGGAAGGAAAGCTGTAACTGCTCTGGTCCCAAAACTGCCCTGGCACTGTCCTCCAGCTGGCGTGGGCACCCCGGAGTCCCCGCTGCTGGTCAGCTAACCCATGGAGAAGATTCTCCAGGGTCTGATAAGGGCTGAGCTGGCGCCTCGGCTTCTCCCGTGCTGTGTTCCGCCTCCGCAGCCTCCCGCTCTCACAAGGCTCACAAGAGGATTAGGAAGTTAATCCTCTTTGAGACATCAAGCTCCCTGTTGAGCCTGACTGAGAGGGCCAAAAGCTGTGGAGCGCAGCAGGGCACCGACACAAAGCCTCTTTGCCACGGGGAGCAGCCCCGTGGGGGAGCCCCGGCTGGCCCTGGTGGCAGCGTCCCCATTGCCACCCTCTTCCCCACCCGCCCCAGGCACCGGTCTGTCCCCGGGGCGGTGGGAGCTGGCCAGTGATCCCACCAGGCTGGCTCCCTCCATCCCACCCTGGCCCGGCTCCTGCAGCCTCTCCACACCGGCTCCAGGAGACTGGGGGGGGAGGAAAGCGGAGCGTCCTCATGTCCCGGCAGGGGACGATGTCCCGAGGCCGTATGGGAAGCGGAAGAGGGACAGACGCTTCCTGCAGACACAGCCCCATTCTCGTCCCCGGGGCTCCTGGGGGTCCAGGGGCGCTGCTGAACCCAGGGACACGGGGATTACTGGAGCAAAGCTGCATGCCAAAAGCATCCTCTTATGGACAGTACTGGGCTATTTGGGCTTGCAGGAAGGGTGGCTCCGGCTCCCAGCGAGGAAGCGTGCAGGCTGGTGGGCACCAGCTACAGACACTCAAGGAAGCAACTGCACTTTCCGCTCCCCCTTCCCACCCAAAACACAAATTGTCTACATTGTCGGGTACCCCACACCTAAAATTATGGAGGAAATAACAGTGGCTGTGGGGGTTTGACCCCCTGCAACCCCAGATCGGGAAAATGATGTAGGTGTTTTGGCTTTGTAGCAGTCACTGCCTGGGCTGGGCACTGTACCTGCCCACACAGGTGCTCCCAGGTCTTCAATCAGCTTCTGCCTTGCAGGAACATTTCCTCCTTCCCCCTCAACCCTTTGACCCTCAGCATCTTCCCCCGCACCCCAAGGGTGCAGTGCAGGGAGCACCCAGCCCCGATGCCTCGGCACTGCTCAGCATCTCCTGCATCACCTCGGTCCCAGCAAGCGCGGACCCCTGTGCGTGCACCCTCCAGGCAGGGGAGCGGGCAGGCAAGGCAGGAGCTGATCAAACATCCTCCTCAGCTGGGATCTCACCCCACCGTAGCCCACAGTGCCCGAGGGAAACCCTCTCCCTGCTCAGCTTGGCTGCCTTTGGGGAGCATCAGCCCCGGTAAGAGTCGGAGCACTGTTCTCGCCCACCTCAGCTCTTTTAAGTACTTAAACCCTCAGTGCTTCCCTCCGTGGGCCTTTGATCCAACTCCAAAGCCAGAATGGTTCTGCCCTGGGCAAATACCCAGGGAAACGATCCGATCCGTTTGGAGGCATCCAGGAGCAGGGAGAGGAAACCTCCAATTACAATAACAGATGGGCAGGGGGAAAACGCAGCAGGGAAATTTTGTAGCTTTTTGTACTCTTTTTTCCTCACTTCGAGCTGAGGAGATGGGATAGCTGCTCCTCCGCGCTTGCCCGCGCTGGCTGCATGCCATGGAGGGATGGAGGATACAACTGCTACGCCAGCAGCTCCGGAGCCGCAGTCCCCCGGCACTGCCCTGCAGTTTGGCACCCATTGCTGCCTGCCGGGGGTGGAAGGGTTTGCGGCAGAGTTGAACCACTGCAGCAGTGTCCCGGCAGAGCCAGGGGACCGTCACCAGGGCACAGCTGGAGGCAGTGATGCCAGCACGGTGGCTGGGATGGTGGGAGCGGTGAGGAGCAGTAGGGCTGCTGTCACAAACAGCTGGGAGCAGCAGACCCAAGATGAGCCGCAGGCAGTGCATGGGGTGATGCCTTCTGGGCTGCCTGAGCTCTGCTCCTCTTCCTCCCCCAGAGACGATCCCGGGAGGATGAGGAGGACTCGTGGTTCCTCTGCAAGAGCTGCGGTTTGGGTGAGAGCAGGCGGCGGCGCGGGCTGGGCTCTCCATCCGTGCGGCTGTGCTGCTCTTGCAGATCAGCCCCCTGCCAGGTCTCAGCACATCTGTGCCGCTTCCCTGGCGTGCCACCCGCCCTGGGGATGACAGTTCTGCCTCGAGGGGAGACAGCAGCCTCCCCTGCTTGCTCCTAGCGTGCGGACGCTTCCTAGCAAAGGGAGGGACAAGGCTGAGAAGAGGACTGAGGAAGAGACAAAGAGAATGGTGTTCCTCCTGCCCCTGCTGGTATCTTCTAGGATGCTTTGCTTGGTGACAGCTCCACAGCTCCTTACTTAAGGTCATGGGGAAACTGCCCCTGGTGTGCGGTCATTCGGCAGAAGGAAAACGTTGTGTGCCTTTCCCCAGGCGGGAAGTGCAAGGTGGGCTGGGACAGGCTCTGTGGGACGATGGGGACCCTTTGGGGGCAATTCCTGATTTGTCTTCCCAGCTCCAGAGTCCTCCCAGCCTGGTACCTCCACCTGCCCTCGGCTCGCGGTTAAAGAGCGGGCGCTGCACTCAGCCCTGCCGCCGCTGCAAAGCCGGTTCATTACCTCCCTCCTGCCCGAGATGGAGCAATTCTGCTCCAGGTTGTCTTTGCAGCTTCACATGTCTGCTCAGAAATCTCCTGGCCGACCTTGGCCCTTCTTAGTCCACGTTTGGTAACTTTCCACTGCTCCGAGCTCTGGCCTGCCCGTGTTGGGGTAAGAGAAAACTGGTTGTGCTGGGCAGGAACCACTTCTCCTCCCCAGCTGGTTCCACCTGGTAGCCCACTGTTACGAGTGAGCGCCCAGCTCCCCGGCCCTGCCGCAGGTGGGTCGCGGGATGCCTCGACACGGCCGGCCGGGCAAGACACAGCAGGCAGGGCACCTCGGTGCTTGCCTTCCCCCTGTCATTTCAGCCACGGCCTCCGGATTCGCGTGGTCCCGGATCACTGGGATGTCCCCCACCCAGCTGCCGATTGGTGTGTGCACAGGGTTAACTCACCCAGGCATCAAACGTCCCCATTTCTTGGTGCCACAGCAAGCACCCTGCCAGCGCGTGGCAGCACCCTCTTTCCCTGAACACGGGGTTGTGTCTACGCCATCTTTTACTTGTGGGCAAACCCAAGGGTGTTTGCTGCTTCATCCCTTGGACCGTGGTTTCTCCCGCCAGGCTGGGGTGCGGCGGGAGGAGGCGATGCCCACCTCAGCCCCTGCTGTCCTCCGTGCAGCCCGGGGTCTCTGCCTCTGGAGTGACTGTCCTCTTCCAGCACAGGATCCATGCCCCAAATTTGCCACTGGCCCTTTGCCACCAAGCCAGGGGAATCGAGGGACATGGCGTTTTCATGGGTCTGTGGGATGCTCCCACCTCGTGCTTGGGGCTGCCCTGCTCACGAGAAGCAGCCTGGCTTGACGTCCTGCCACCCTTCCCCACAGACCGCGGCCCCGTCTCCGTGTCCGGGGTGCCTGGGTTGCCCCTGCGCTGTCTCCCCTTGCTCTTGACGCCCGCAGTGCATCGAGGCGGAGCTCGCAGCCATGCCAACAGGGCTGGAAAACTGGTTGGGGATGCAGCAAACCCACCCTCGCTGTCCTCCGCTCTCAGCTTCGCTGGGGCCACGTCCTTGTGCCGATGGGATGGGGAGAGCAACAACCTCCTGTTTTACAAGGAACCTTGAAATCTCGTTCCTTCCACTGCCTTGCCCGAGATAAACCTTCCCTGAGGGTTTGTTTATTAGGAAACTTCCCCCGCTCCCAATCCCCGAGCTCTCCTTTGCTCTTGAACCCGGAGGAGAAGGAATACTTGAGCAGGAGCAGCTGTACCCACCTGGGGTTAGAAACACATAAAAGTTGTGCAGCTCCATTGACCAGGAGCTGCTGGGCTCCAAGCTGTGCCGGGGACCTGCTGTGACCCCACGTCCCCCAGCCCCGGGAGAAGGGGGGCTGCTGGCCTCGGCCGGGCAGGGGAGGGATTTGGCTGGGTCCTCCAGCTTGGTCTTGGCTTGGCAGGAAAGTGGGGGGGACATGCAAGTAGGGGGACTTTGGTCAACCATGACCAAGAAAGATGGCTATCGGGTGGGCCTGCCGTAAAGGGCAGGTAATGCCTCGCTATCGGATGCCTTTAGGGTGGCCAAATAGCCGTGTAATGGGCCCTGTACTGGAGCGGGCTGAGGGCCCTGGGGGTGCAGATTGCAGACTGGATAAGCCACCCTGGTAGTTCAACTCCCATCCATTATTTAAATGCAAAGGTAAATGCTTTCATCTTTTCAGCTGGAATGGTGCCACCAGCTCGGCCACCTCCTGGAGTTCCCATCCTGGTGGCCTTCAGGCAGGAGTCCCTGGGCAGGGGGCTGCCCTGGCCAGCCACGGCAGGGCAGAGAGGGGAGCCACCCGCTCTGCGGGCGTGCCACCAGCACCCCTGGGGACAAGGTGCAAAGTGGCAGGGTGGCACTGGGGACGTGGGACTTGACCCTGCAGCCTCCTCTCTGCTGTTCCCTGCACCAGGACCCTGGCTCTGGTGCTGCAGCCCCATGGTAGCTTGTCAAGGGAGCTGGGCTGCCTCTTTGCGAAGGAGAAGGCTGTGTGTGTGTGCAGGGACTTCTGTGGGAGGAATCAGGACCCTCACAGCTCCCGTGAGGGCATTTCTCCTCCTCATGACCGCCTTTGGACGTAGCGGACTGCCCCTCTCCCCAGCATGGGACAAGCTGGTGGGGTCCCGGTGCTGATCCAGCAGAAGAAAACAGCCAAAACCCACCCACATAAATACTGGCCATGTGCAGCCAGCGTCGACATCTGGCCGCATCCTGCTGGTGCCTAATCCTGAGCCTCCGAAACCTGGGGAACGTGTGGCTCTGTGATGGAGAGCCATGGCGTGGGGCTGCTGCAGGACCCGGCCAGAGCGGGCAGGGCTCCCGGGAGAGGAGAACAATGCCGACCACAGCAACTCCTGCTCGGAGGTTTTCCCTTTAATGGTTTAGTTTTTGTTTTGTACATTCGTAAAACTGTGAACAATAAATACTGTGTGATCGGCCTCCACCTCCCACTTGCCCCCCCGGCTTTCTGCGGAGGCGAGGGAGACCGTGAGCGACGCGGTGAGGGCTGCTGGCGCCGGCTCCGCTCGTGGGAGAGGTGCCCAGCTCGTGGCGTGGGCACCACGGAGCAGGGCAGCATCCCGGCTCGGGGTGGCAGGACGGAGTCAGGGGCTGGGGACGGCGAGGTGACTTGTGTGCAGGCAATATCTCAGCTAAAAAGGGGGGAAAGGCAGCACTGCCTGGTGGGCTGGGCACAGATCTCCTGCTGAAGCCCGGGGCTGCTGGCCACAGAGCTCAGCTACCCCTCTGGTGTCTCGGACCTCCAAGGAGCCCAAGTTCAGATGGGGATCTGCTAAGAAAAGCAGCACGATGCTTGGGGCTGGGTGGAGATGGGGCTCCCGGGTGGGCGGAAGGACCTACGCATCTTCTTGTTCCTCAGAGGAGGTAAAGGCTGGGTGGGCAGGGGAGGATGTCATGGGAAAATGGGGCTCCAGCTTCTTGGCTCTGCCTGTGGGTGCCCTGCTGTGCGCTGGATGAGGGTCCTGGCATGAAAGATGCACAGAGAAGCTGGTGTGGGGGAGAGTAGGGAGCCCTGAGATACGGGAACGGGGAGGTGCTGGCGTGGGGACAGCGGCTGCCAGGGCTGTGTGAGCGAGGGAGCTGGGAAGGGGTGGGTGGCAGAGGGGGAGAGGGTGACAGAGGGGCACAGCGTGGCAGAAGAGGCTGGAGCGAGACTGGCAGGCTGTTGGGAGTGGGTAATGCGAGCAAGGTGCTTGGTATGGAGGGGGCTGCTGTGCCAACGGTGTTACGGCATCCGAAGATGACAGCACTATGCAAACCCAGAAAGAAAGGCCCAACGCCACCTCCCTTGGGCTCTGGGATCGAGGATCCTGCACCCAAGCTCTGGGATCTGTTCTGGTGGGGTCTCATGACCTTCACTTGGGCCTTGTGGGGCCAAGGCCGTGCTGGGAAGCAGCAGGACATGGCCCATCAGGAAGATCTGGAGCTGGCTCAAACGGGCCACGGTGCTGAGCCGAGCATCTCTGCTCTTGAATGCCTCCCTGTCCCACACTTTTCTCCAGAGAGAAGACACCAATAGCTCCACAGGCCTGTGTGCCCTAAGCAAAGTCCGTGAGTGAGAACTAAACCCCTTTGATGAGGTGGAAGCTTTGTCCAGAGAGCAATCAGGTGAGAAGAGTCAACCCTTCCTGTTGTCTGGGTCCATCAAAGTACTGGGGAGTCCCAGGTCCCGTGTGCAGGCTTACCTTCTCCAGCCACCCGCAGTAGGATTGTCCACTTTGTGCCCAGAGAAGAGCCAGCATCTAAAGCTCCCTTGCTGTGCTGTGTAGGTCCCTTATTTGTGGCTTTGCTTACTGTCCTCTTTGTCCTGCCCTCCATGCCCCCCGTCCTGGCTCTTCTCATTGCAAAGAACAAGCCACCACGTCAAGTTGGTGAAGGCCCTGGGTGCTAACAGGAGACCCCACCATCTCCTGAACAGGGAGTGTGGATGGGAGAGGAAAGGGTGCCTGGCTTTTCCAAGCTGAGGAGAGCACATGATACCTGCCACAGTGGGAGGGACTCCAAGAAGTCCTGGCCCAAGTGTGGGGACATCCTGAGCCAGAGCAGATGCTGCTCAGCAGGGTGGCAGGGGACAGGGAGGTGTGACTGCTCTGCGGTGGGTACCAGCCTGCCCAACGGAGGCATGCAAGGATGGGGAGAAGGTGTCCTTTTGGGAAGGCCAGCGCTCATCCTGCAAGCAGCAGGCACCTGCCCGGGTGGTTGGCTCTCCAGTGCTCTGGCTGAGGGTGGCTGCTCAGCATTGGTCCAGCTTGGGATGGGCCAAGTTTGTCCCTTCACAGTTGTTTTTAGGGTCTTTGCCCCTTGAGTTCGTGGCAGCATCGTCTCACCCATTTTGCTGTCCCGTGTGTCATCATTAGGACTAGTGGGCAGGAGCTCATGGGAGCTGGACTCTGCAGGATCGGGGCCTTCGTGAGGAACATGCATCATGTCTGCATGGGGAGAGGCCATGAGGGCAGGGGGGGGGAAGGTCCTTTCTGTGTCAAGGCAAAAGAAGGAGCCAGACACTGGAGGACCGGTGGGCAGGACCAAGTCCCCACAGCCCAGCAGTCCCCACACGTGGCAAATGCCCTTGGTAGGAGAGCTCAGGACCCAAAAGTGGGGTTGTGGCAAGGTGGCTCCCATGTCTTCTTGTCATTGTGGCTGGGAGGATGTGCTTGTCTTCACGGTGCGGAAAGTACTTGGCCTCTGGGTCAGTCCAGCTGGGCATCCGATTCCCTGCTGTGACCCTCAAGCCACCATGGGGCGAAGCCACCGTGTCTTTGCTCTGTACAAGGTGACAGCCACAGTCTGTTTGAGCACAGCCATGGCTGGACCAAAGCTTGGCCTTGCAGATACCCTGTCTGTGGTCCCTCCCCTGTCCATAGATCATGGGAGCTGGGTTGCACAAGTCCCTGAGTGTCTCTGATGAGGGGGCTGGATGAGCCTTCTGCTGAAAGCTCGGTGCTTTTAGCAATTTTCTTTTTCTGCCTGCTAGTGACTTTCCTTTCAAAGGGAGCTCCAGGACCAGGGAGCTGAGGCTGTGGAGCATGCAGAGCCCAGGAGCACCATCCTTGACACTGGGGTAGGACAGGGACTGGTTTTTTACACCTTGTGGAGTCAGCTGGGGGAGCTGGCTGGGACGCCATGCAACATGGCCCCAGGCAGGCAGTGGTTAAGCTTTCATCCGTGGGGAAGAGGGGGAACGGAGAGGTGGGACACTAGGAAGGTGAAGCATGAGGTGGTCAGTGAGATCCAGGAGCTTTTGAGCAAGGTGGACTTAGGGGTCAGCATGCAGAGGGCTGTGGACACACACTGCATCTGTCTCACTGGGAAGGCTGCAGGACAGGGAGTGCTGCATGGCCCGGCAGCCCAGGGGCCCATCCTCGGTGGTGACCGGGAGCTGAGGGCCCTGGGTGGTGCTGGATCTGCCATCGGAGCAGAGCAGGACGCTGGAGTCTGCCTCGCACTTGGTGGTGCGGCTGTAGTAGGGCTCCATCACGTGCCGGAGCTCCAGCGGCATGGTTAGCGGCAGGACCTCAGCCTTGATTACAGCGCCCAGGTGGGCCTCGGAGGAGGATGCCTGGAGGCTCTCGGAGCGGCTCATCTTGATCAGCAGGTCGATGGTTTTGTTCTCAGCCTCGAGGAGGCAGTTTGGCAGCCCCTCCCCGTCTCCAGCCTCCCCGGTGGCCGTACATTTATTGAGGGCCATTTGGTCTTTGCCGTGGAGCTTCTCACTTCCCAGGCTCATGTTGCAGGGCTCCTTGGCCTGCTGGACCTTCTCCAGACCTTCAGAGGATCTCTTCACGGAGAGGTCCAGAGGTCCCTCATGGGGTTTGGTGGCTTTCTCCAGTGCCTGGTGGATATGGTAGAGCTCCCTTCGGATTTTGACCAGCTGGTCCCTCAGCTCTTTTTGCCCAGGGGTGTCCTCCTTTGCCAGATCAGAGAGTTTCTTCTCCACCTCTTGGTACTCTTCTAAGGTTTTGGACAGGTCCCCAATAAGCACGGTTGTGGCCTCAGAGTCTGTCATGGTGGCAGAAGTCTCTTGGGGTCTGCTCTGCTTGCAGAGGCCATGGTCTAGGCCAGCACCCACAGAGGGAAGAACTTCAGTGTCATTGCCCCTCTCTGGTTCCTCAAGCTGGCCTGCGAGGACCTCCGTGTGCCAGTGGTCCAGGGCCTTGGGGATGTGGCCAGGGTTGGCCCTTGAACCACTGCAGAGAAGAAGTAGATACAATCAGTAGGGAAAGAGATAGGAAAATCCTTGGACATATGTCCAGGGCCAGCATTGCCAGGGTCAGCCAGGGTTCCTCCGCTGTCTGCTCCCAGTGTGACGCCCTTCCAGGAAGGGCTTTGACCCGAGCGTGCAGAGCCCTGGCTGGACCTGCTCCTGGCATCGTTCTCCCAGGAGGTGGAGGGACCCTGACACAGGCTATTTCGTGACACCCACCAACAAAGGGAGAGACCAGTCTGGGGAGATGGCGCTGATAAGTGATCCCACCTCAGCTAGCCAAACCTGGATTCTCCTTCTTCTTGGAGCACTGGAGAACGTTGATGGAAATGACCATCCCACAGTCCTGAAGGCCCAGTTGGAGGGGATCTCTCCAGCCAGCCTGAGAGCAGGGAAGAGGCAGGTGGAGATAGAAAACCATGGAGAGTTTCTCCAGAGAAAGCTTCTCCGGGTGCCAAAAGCGGTGAGTTTTACAGTGACATTTTTCTTGGAGCCACAGCTGGACTTGCACAACCAGGGGAGGAACTGAAATTTTCTTAAAAGGAGCTGCGCACATTTCTCGCCCCAGGTAAAAGGAAATGTTTGGAAATGTGACCGTCCCTCTGGGCTTTGAAACCAGAAGGCAAATCAAAGGAATGTAAATGTGTATGTTTAAAAATAGACAATGATTGTTCCAGCAGCCCTGGGATATCTGGGGACCCAAGAGGAGATTTCCTGGTGCCTGGGGAGTGCAGGTCCACACCGCACAGACACCACCTCACTTCTGGCTCTGTATAAAACAGGGGAAGGCGAGGGACAGCAAGTGGTGACATAGCCCAGGTGCTTGGATGCACGTGAAGGCTATTCGGGTCCTTTGCTCCTCAAGGGCAGAAAGCCCTGCTCTGGTATGGGCCACCAGCCTGGAGTGTGCTTAGCCCTTGGAGACTCATCTCATGGTTTAGGGGCAAGTGGGGGGATCAGTAATACGATGGGGCATGAAGAGGATGTTTAGGATCACAACCAGATGTGAGGAAGAGGCAGAGAGTTCACAGGCACCTTACCTGCTCTGGTAGCTGAGTTTTCCAGGCATCAGCCTTTCGGGTCCTGTCAAATCCAGCCCGTTGGCAGTGAACTTCCTCTTCAGGGGGTTGCCTGGAGCGTTGCTGGTCTCCAGACAGGTCACCACCGGTAACTCTGTCTTCCGGACACTGCCGGGGGCAAAAGCGCCATCCTTCGTCCCCACCATGTTTTGGTAGATGTCAGTGGCTGGCTTTTTGCGTAGGGTGTTGAAGCCCAAAGTTGGGTTGCTCTCCTTCTCTTGGGACAGCCATTTCTCCTCTTCTTCCTGCCCCAGCATGGCGGGGTGGCTGAGCTCGGGGGCTGGCTCCTCTCTGGCACCTTTGGACCAAGGAAAACCTGTCTTCAGAACTGGTACCTTCAGCAGCCCTGGTTTGGTTGGCTCACTGGGAGGTTTGGCTTGGGGCGGCGTGGGCATGACAGAGCCCACCAGCTGCTGGGCTTCTGGCTTGCTGGGGGACATCTTGCTTTCAGTGGAGCCGAAGGTGTGCTCGAAGAGCAAGGGGTAGTAGAAGCGGGGAAGGAAGGCTGAGCGCTCGGGGCTCTGCAGAGGCTGGAAATGGGAGGCATGCGGGTGCATCAGCTGGGCCGTGGAGGCCAGGAAGGGCAGCTGAGCCAAGTGCGGGTGTGTCGTAGCACTGTTGGCCATGGTGGGGCTCAGGTAGGAGAAGAGACTGGGGTTTAACGGGTAGTTAATACCCAGCAGTGAGAGGTTGAGGCCCTGAGGTTCGTGGTAGTCGCTGTAGGCTGGAGGCGGGTAGCATGGGATGATGTTGCTGTCAGTACAAGGTGGGGAGACTTCAGGTGTGTTCCTCCTTTGCCCATTTGCTACCAGCTTCCACTGCTCCATGAGGATCCCGCTGCTGGCCAGGCATTTCTTTGGCACTTTGCAATGCTTTGGCTTAGCATCTAGATCTGGGGAGGCCATTTCCCTGCTTTTCATGACATGGTTCTTGAGAGAGAAGACATCCGTGATGATGAAGTCGGGCTCCACCTCCTTGCAAGGCTTGTCCCTCTTGTTCTTGAAACCGAAGACCAAAGTGTTCACTTCTGGTTCAGCTGGGTCACCTTGGCAACCTGCCTCTTCGTTTTTCTCCTTCTTCTCCCCCTCATCCATCTCCCTCAACAGGCCAGCAACATCCTCCTCCTCCTCTTGGAACGGGCCACCTTCTTCACCAGCCCCTTCAGCAGGCAGGATCTCCACCCCTGACATCGGCTTGTCCTCGTGCCCGTCCCTGCCGGAGGTCTGCTTGGTCCTAACCGACCCTCCCGACATGGCTGAGGAGTCGCAAGTCTCCTGCTCGTCCCGCCGCCCGCGCAGGCGGGAGGTCTCCGTTGCGTGCAGGAGCCGCAGCTCTGGGTGGAGCAGATTGCCCTTCTTGTAGGGCCAGTCGGACTCGATGAGGAGGGAGAGAGAGTTCTTGCACAGGCTGTACTTCATGTGGTTGTAGAGGTGGGACTTCTCCATGCAGGTGAAGGGACACTGGAAACATTTGTAGTTGTATGGCTTGCCCCATGGCCTCGGGATGTAGTGGGGCTTTTTTGGCTTCCTCTCCTTGTGCTTGTAGACCGAGGTCAGCTTGCAGCCCACATCATCCTTGGACATGGTGGCGGGTGCCTGGGGATGGCTCCTTGTGGGAACGGAGGGGCACGGCACGTGAATCTTCCTGCACCTCTCCGGGAACCACTGTGTGCCCTGGAAGAAGGAGAGCACGGAGCTGGTGAGCTGTGCCTGTGGCTCCCCGGGATATGGCTCTGCTCCGTGGGCACCTCCTGGCCCCAGGGAGTGGAGCTGCTGGGACCTCTGCTTGGGATTTAAACCCAGGCCGGTGACGGAATTTTTGCCCAAGCCCTCTTGGTGTGCCTGTACATGCTGGCCCCATTTTTAATCCCCTGCTGTCAAACCACCCCAGAGGAAAAGGAAAACAAACACTATTAAAGGCGTTGAAGCTAAACCACCTCGAGCTGACATTGAAGCTCCCAGGCGACCTGCCCGCCCAGCCGGAGCCTCCCTGGGGCAGCCCCAGCCCAGCCCAGGGCCGATTCCCCGGCTGAGGGCAGGGAAGGGAGGAGAAGCCCACCCGCAGCCCTGAGCGCTGTGCCTGGCACGGACTGCGCGGCTTTGCCATCTCCTGGGGTGCCGCAGTGCTGGAGCCAACCGAGATGTCCCCACGCTCACGTGCCAAAACTGGTGCAGAGCTGAGCTAAATGCAGATCCCTGCAACCCTGCACATGAACGTGCAGTTGTGGTGCAAAGCTGACAGTTGGATGGACAGACTGGATGGGGAGAGACTGCCTTTAACTTGGCATTGCTGCTGGAAAGGCGGTCCTGCCTCCCCGGCTGTGCGGGGCTGACCCTGTCCTGTGACAGGACAGGGGTAGTCCGGCCTGGAAAACCAATCCGGGCTAAAACACGCCTCCCCACTTCCAGGTATCTTCCCCAAGACTGAAAAGTCTGGGAAATGTCCCCCACAGCCCCCCGACGCAGGGCTGGCTCTTGTGTGCTTCCCACCGCAGCCTCCCTGGGGACAGCAGGGTCGTGCCTGTCCTGCAGCCTGTCCCCCCGCCTGCCCCGGGAACGGGCAGGGGAGCACAGCACCCCGAGCCCTCGCCTCCCAGAGGAGCCGGGTCTGCAGGGGCTCCTCACTCACGAAACCGGGCTCCTCCACAGATGGCCAAGCAGCAACCTCCTGCAGTCGCAGGGCACCCAACACCGACGCACACGCCTGCGGCACCCCTCCAGACGCCGCTTTGCCCCGGAGGGACTTGCCGGCTTCTTCCCCTTTAGAACAAAACCCTACGTTTCTCCTGGGGAGGGCAGGGAATTTGAGGGCTCATTCTGCGTGAGTGGGGCTCATTTCTCATGGGCCAAATCCTTCCGCCATGTGGCAGGTCCCAGGCTCTAGCCCCGGAGACCCCGCAGCCAGGCTGGTGTGGGGACGCCCATCCCGGGAAGGAGAAGGGGGCAGCAGCATCTCCAGATTGCCACCGAGGTGGCAGCTGGAGCCGTTTGGGGAAACAATCTGCTGCCCGGCTTTTGGGGAGAGGGAGACGAGTTTTGCAGGATGGGAAGGGAAAGCGCGTGTGTGTGCACCGGGGCACGCTGCGCTTTGGGCAGCCAGGACCAGGAGCTGCCCGGGGCAGGTCCAGGCAGTGGCTCAAGGAGCTGACAGCCCCTGCGATGGGCATTGCTCCCCACCAGACTGGAGTGCGCCCAGCCCAGCCGCAGCCCTCATGGCTCTGCACATGGCCTGGGGGGCTTCCCCGCGGGGCTGGGGGGGAGCGTTGCAGTTCCCGGGGGGCACAGGCACAGCAGGGCTGAAGAGCTGGGATCAGAGCGGGATGGGCAGGGAAGGGGCTTGTGTGGCAGCAGCCGTGCGGCCCCGCGCTGCTCCCCACCTCCCAGGGCTGGGTGGCATGGCTGCTGCAGACAGCTCCCCTCGGGGAGCCCACGTCCTTGGGGCTGGCTGCGCACCCCACAGCCCCACGGCCCTGTGCTTCCTCCCCTGAGCATCCTGCTCTGGCGACACATCGCTGCTCTGGCCGCAGCCTGGAACACTGCGTGCCCTGCAGAGCGGTGGCCCCGGGGACAGTCCCACCAGCCCCATGCCCAGGCGGTGGCCATGCTGGCCTGAAGGATGCTCCGTGCTCTGCTACCCACTCTCCTCACCACCGGCACCAAGGGGCATCACCTTCCCCTGGGAGCATGGTGAGAGCATTTGCGTGACAGGAGAGGGAATTACCTGCGTAGGACCCTTGCCACTTTCTTCCTGAGCTTTGTCATCAAACAGCAGAGAGTATCTCCTGCCTGCAGCGGGGCAGGGAACAAGCCATGCCGCGGCTTCCCCAGTGCGGCGCCCGAGCCTGCGGGGAGGCTGAGCTGCAGGCAGGGTTTGGGGACAGCCTCTGCATGCCCACGTCGGCTGAGCTGGATGCTGACCCTGCCACTAAGATCTGGTCTTGCAGAAAATAGGCAAAAACGTCCCCTTGTAATGAACCCGTGCCCCCTGGGATTTTGGGGGGAGCTCCAGGGGTGCAGACCTGCCCTGCAGCAGCCAAGGCTGATTTCTCCCATCGCAGTGGGATGTGCAGGCAGAGCTCGGGGCCGCCTGCCTGCAGGTTTACCACAGCGAGCGGCAGCCTGCCCGCCTGCCCGCGGGGTCACGCTTGTCCTTCAGCCCTCAGACACTTTCTGCGTGCGTCACGCCTGTGAGCCGTGAGAGCTCTGCACACACGCTGCGATGCGCAGGGGAGCAGAAGGGATGCAGCAGCAGCTGTGCAGGATGGGGTACCTCGCAGCATCGCTCCCTGGCTCCAGCCGCCGAGCCTGGGGTGCCCCGAGCCTCCTGGATGTGGCTGTGCCCTGGTCCCCTGCCCCATCTCCCCGTACACCCGCCCTGCTAGAGCCGCAACAAAGAGCGGCTGAGTGGGGAGCTGGGCGCCTCGGCCCCGCTGCGATGCACACCGCCTGTTTGCAGGTCAGTTGAACAAACATTTGCTGCTTATATGCCAGAGGCAGATTAAATCTTTGCTGGGAGACTGGAACTGGTTGTTCCATTCCTGCACAGCTGATCCTCCTTCTCCAACGCTGCCGCGAAAGCCGTTCGTTCCCCTCCTGTGCCTGGTGGGGGACGGCAGGGAGCCGTCCTGCGCAGGGACAGGCAGCTTGGCTGCTTCCACCTCCCTAATGCTGCCAAGAGGAACAGCAAGGGAGAGGAAGAGGAAAGAGCAAAGAAAAAGAAGGGGAGAGGGTGGGAAAGTGCTCCGCGTGTGAGCCAAGCAGGCTCTGGCAGAGCGGAGGCATCCCCAGAGCCGGATCAGGCCCTGTGGAGCCGGGAGACAGGCGTTGCGGCTCCTGGTTGCTGAGCAGTTCCCGCACCAGCAGATCTTCGTGGTCTGCTGAGTCTCTCTCTGCCACAACACATTATTTCCAGTGGGCTGTCAGCTGCGGCGGTGGGGGCCGTGCCCGGGGGCAGCGCGCGGCGGGGACCGCGCACCTGTGCCTGGGAATTGCAGCATCCCTGCTCTCCTCCCCGGGACCGCCAAGGGGAGGGGGGCCACGGTCAGATGGAGGGAGCGGAGTGGCAAGAGGAGAAGAAAGAGGGGGAGAGACAAAGGGAAGGAAGAAGGGAGAGATGCCCAGGAAGGCGATCGGCAGTCCCCAGTGCTCCAGTACTTAAAAAATCCCAGCCCCAGCCTGAGCTCCAGACACAGGGACGCAAAGAAGTGCATACAACCGTTGGGGCAGCCGAACTGCATCGCATCAACCATCCATCTAGCTCATGTCTCTAATAACAGCCCAAAGCAGATTCCCAGGATGTAGGGCAAGCATCTATGGTACCGCTCCGATGTTCCTAACCCCTCAGCCATCACAGCGCATCCCCGCAGCAGACCGCGTGCCGCCGCATGCAGCACACGGCAGCAGCCCTCCCCACCGTGAGTCTGCGCGGGCTTCTCTTCAAGCTGTGGAAATATTCAGCCCCCAAAGCTTCCTCCTTCAGCTTCCCGAGCTTGTTGGTGCCCACAAGTTTTGTTTGATGCCCCCCAACTCTTTGGCTGGAGGAAGCAGCAACCATGGTCCCTGTCCACCCTCCGGCCCCGTGGTTCACCATCACACCCCTGCTTCACCGTCTCCTTTCCAGGCTGAAGCTGGACACAGGGCCAAACCCTTCCAGACCTCTTCCCCTTCCCCAAGCCTCCTCCCAGCCTGCGGCAGCCGTTTGCAGGAAGGGGCTCGGTCCGTCGGGTTCCCTGTACCAACACAAACCAGCACTGCAGCCCTCTCCACCCATCGGTGGGCATACCCATGCCCACCGCTCAGGGGAGGGAGAGACAAAAAGGCTCTGCTGAAGTGCAGCAGTCTGGTTCAAAGAAAGGTCTTCTTCAGTGTGTGTGTCCATCGGAGGAGCTCTGCCACTGTCAACTTGTCCTGATCTGCTTTTCAGACCCCCAAGAGCTTTTCTGGCTGGAACAAAGACCCCAACTCTCAAACCAATGTCCTCCCTTCTCTGTCGCTGTCCTCCAAGTCCTCCAATGCTGCGTGTAGGCTGCCAGGGAGCCGCAACGCTCCCATGGAAATTGGCTGCCCTCAACCTTTCCCAGATGGCCGTAGGACATGGCGTGGAGGAAGGGGCTCAAGAAAGGCGCTGAAGTTCTTCTCCACTCAGTGAAGCTGGGATGAACCCCCTGCCTCCCGCCTCGTCCTGCTGCGGCGGGCTCCCATGGTCTCTCATGAGCTGGTCCTACCCTGCCCAGGTGGGAATTCAGTTGCAGTCCCCTGCACACCCAGCACCGACTGCAGGGACAACTCTTCCCTGCACTGACCTCCACCCAGCTGCTTCCATCTGGGCCGTCCAGGTCAGTCGTGCTCCCAGGGCTCAGCATCACGCCAATCTGTGTGGTCCCGGCATTGCTATTTGTCGTCAGCAATTGCCGTCCCGGGGAGCTTGCTGCCCTGAGGACTGTGTTAGCCAGGACGGTACGGTGGGGTGGCTTTTCTATGGGCTCTCACACTAACCCCACAAACCACCCCTTTCCTGCCCTTACCCGGACTCTCCCGTTCTGGTGCTTCCCGTGGAGTTTTATCCCTTTTTCGCCAGCGCCGAGGCTGGAGCAGCCAGACGGGCATCGCGGGGAGGGGAGCGGGTGGCAGCGGGGAGCCACCGATCGATGCAAACCACTTTCCCCTACACTACGTGCTTTTGCCGCAGGGGCTGCTTGGCTATTAGCGGATATCGGGTCCCTTTTTGTTTTCATAGCCTGGGGTTGTGTGATTTGAGCTTTTAAGCATTTATCGGAGGCTGGGAGGAAGGCAATTGGCCATGACAAAGCAGCAAGCACTCGACAAGAGGAGGGAAGCCTGGCTGGTGGGGCCTGGGAGGTCGGCACTGCCCGAACCTCGCCCCATACGGTGGCTGTGTGCTGAACCACTCTTGTAAAGTGACCGTGTGCGGCCATCCTGCTACCTCCGCTTTTGGGGGTCCCTACATCAGCAGCTTTGAAACTATTCCCACCTCGAGCTCTGCCTTCCTCTGGCTTGGTCTCAATTGTCGCACCAAAATCTCTTCTCTTCCCAGAGCCACATAATGTCTTCAGAAAGGCCTAGGGTTTCCCATCTGCCCCAAATTGCCAGTCCCTCCACGTCTGCCCATCCACCACATCTTTGCGTGCGAGGCCCGGAGGCTGTTACCCGTGTCCTGTAGCTCAGTGTGGGTCTGCTGCCTGGAGGGTTCTTCACCATCAGTTGCATGTCTCCATGTGTGGGGTCACCAAACCATGTGCTTCACATCCCGGGGCCAAGCCAAAGTCAGTCATGGTCTAAAAATCCGCTAGCATTTGGGTTCCCAACCTTTAGTTCTCCAGCATTTGGAGGGATCTGGAGTTTCTGGTTGGGAAAGCTCAGGTTTCCTTTACAGACAGCTTTTGGTGAGGCCACCTGCAGACCCAAAGCCAGCCTGTAGCCCTTCCCAAACACCAGCCCAGACATGAGGCAGCTCCGTCTTTGTGAGCACTGCTGCCTTTCAAAGTGTGGGCTGTCTGGGATCGTCTTCCCAGCCTTGGAGCGTCCTTCAAGCCAGATGATGAACTCACTCACTGCTGTGTGCCAGAGCCACAGCACCTTCACGCACACAAGTCTTCCCTAATTTGGGGTCAAAATCTTTTCCCGTCTGTGTGCTTGTTCAAGAAGCATGTCTTGACCTCTCCTGAGCACCTCTGCCTCTAGCCTCCATCCCCGAAAAGCAGCTGTCTGTCCCTGAATCTCAGTTAGCCTGAAGACTCCCTGGGGCAACCCCAGCATTCCTTGAAAAGCACGCGTGGTGGCAAGCGTTCAACCAAGTGTCAATGGATTGGAGTCGTCGTCTTCTGCCTGTGACACACACAACGCAACTCACAGTTGAGAGATGAGATCAGGCCGTCACAGCCTCCAGGCTACTCTCCAGAGATGTGAGGGTCCTCCGCCGCGAAAGGCTTTCCACCCACAGCCTTTCCTGCTGCAAGCCCTTCAGGGGAAGAGGCAGGTCCTGGTGAGGAGATGCAAGACTGTCTCTCCACATTATATCAACCACCCGCACAAGCTTATGCCTGGGCCCCACTGCAGGAGTTTCCTACGTCTTCCTCCACCTCCACTTCTGCCGGCTAATGGAGCCCCAGGAGACCACAGGCTCCCAGCTGTGGAGTCAGTGGCTCAATGGCAAGCAGACTTCCAAATCTGTGAAGACACCACCAGTCTCCAAATGAAAATGTGCAGCTGGATAGAGGGGAAGGTGGCTGAGTGCAAGCCAGGAGGGTCAGCAGCGTGGCTGGAACCTAAAGGTGTGCAGAGGAGATGGTGGCCAGCGCTGGCATAGTAAGCTGGGCAGGAGGACGAACATCTGGAGAGAAGTGGGAGGAAGGGGTTGAGAAGTGCATGCAGCTGGAATAGGGAGGTATGGTCCAGCTCTCCTATGTGGTAGTCTGTCATGCCTGTGATGTGCAGGGCTCCTGGAGGTCCAAAGTGTTATCATCCCTGTTCCCGGGGGCTGGAAGGGTGCTTGATGTAGTCACCGTCATGCTGGACATGATATGCTGCACATGAAAAGCTTCCGTAACTTCTTCCAGTTTCTATAACCTCTGAAGTTTCTTCCCCCACTTACAGGTTTCTCCTCCTCTTGCTGGTCTGACAGCCCAGGACGGCGTCCCACTGCCTGTGACCACTGCCCTGGGAGATGCCCATCTCAGCATGCCCTTGCTGGGCAGACCTTTGAGGATGGTCGCACATCTCCAGAAGCCCCTTCTCCTGCTCACCCGGGCCCGTCCCCTCCCGTGTGCTGTAGCACACAGGCAGCGGGCCGAGCAGGGCGGTGTGGGGCTCAGCTCCGCGCTGATTCCCCAATTCCACCTCTCCCTCCCACCACAGACCAAGCCATGTGAGGGTCCTCAGCGTGGACACAGGCATTAGATCGTCTCTTCTGCCCCATTGCGAGCACGGGTCCCCAGGCTGGGTATGGACACAGTGCACCCTGCCACCTCCCTTGCAAAGCAATGAGCTCTGTCCCACAACGAGGTGCATTTTGTCACCCCTTGTCCCCTCAGAAGGCTCCATGACCTTCCCAAACCTCTGCAGTCAAGTTCCTCAGCACCAATACTTAGAAATGTTCTCCTCCTTTTCCGTTTCCATTTACCCTTGGACAGTTCACACTCCTTAAATGCCCTGCGGATGGGAATGATGAAAAAGGAAGGAGATCTCTCTGCTTTGCTTCTGCTGGCCTAGCAGAGCCCAGCTCTTGTCGTGTCTTCTGAGACACCCCAAAGTTGGCCAAAGGTTCCCATCTTGATATAACCTTTCTCGCATCCTGAGCTCTCTCCCATGACATACCTGCTGTGTTTGTACTAGCTGCTTGGGCGTCCTGCTCCAATGAACGGGTCTCCATCTTGCAACCAGAAAATTCACCTTATTCCAGTTTGAATCCACCCAATTTCCTTTGAGGATGGGGGCAGAGAGCCTTCGCTCCTCCTCTGCCTGCCCGCCTCCTCCCTTGCAGTCCACCCATCTTCTGCTCCTGTGTGTCTCCATTGCTGTACCCTCACTCGCCTCGTTGCCTTTGCTACAGGAGAGGATGTCATGGGCATCACAAGCCCTTCCCTCAACCTTCCCTGTTCATGTCTTCATGTCCCCATTCAATGCTTCCTGCTTCTTCAGGGGCTTTCCCATCCTTTCCTGGTCCAGCTCCTGGCAGACAATGTCCTGGCTCTGCTCGTGCGATGGATGTGGCTCCTTTCCTGCAAAGCTGCTTTTTAGCCAGTTGGCCCTGGACGTGTCCTGCTTCACGGGGTTACTCCATCCCATACGCAGGGCTTTGCGCTTCCCTTCGCTGAGCGCCGGCAGGTCACTGCCAGCCCGTTTCTCCAGCCAGGAGCTGCACTGTGCATTGCTCAGCACAACCCATTGGGCCTGGCGGTCCAGACAGGTTTTGACCCACCTTGTCCTTGTGTCTCCAATTTGGCCATGAGGGTACTGCAGGAGACCATGGCAGGGGACCCGCTAAGGTCACAAAAACAACATTGCTTTCTCTCCCCTTATCCAGGCAGCCCGTTGTCTCCTCGCAGAAGGCAGTCACGCTGCTCCAGCACGATTTGCCCCTGGTAAACTCACCCTGGGACCTTCTCAGCATTCATGAGGCTGGGAAGGACTTTGAGGAGGACTTGCTTCACAGCCTTCCCAGAGCCCAGGCTGAGGCTGGTCCAGCCCGGGCGCTGCCTGATGGGTCTGAGCCGCCCCCGCCGCAGGGCACCCCGAGCCAAGGGCCATCGCGTTCCTGCAGGGACCTCTACGCATCTCAGCCAAGCGTGGGCTGGCGCAAGCAGCGCTTGGAGGATTGCTTGGCTGTCCCACAGCTGACCCTCCTGATGAGCTGAGATGGGTCAGCGTCCCTGCAGCGTCACCCTGCTGGTGGCAGCCACCCAGCCCTCATTTGGGATCGCCCCATGCAGCCACAGAGCCTTCCTCCGTGGCTCCTCAGTGCACGGACCCGCTGGCCGACACACTGGCTCGCTCCCTCCTTCCTGCTGGATGCCCTGCCAGGCAGGGGTGGGCAGGGGAGGGCAGGGGACCGCAGGTCGCAGGGGACAGACCTTGGCACAGACAGAGTACACCCCTCCTTGGCTGGGACCCTGGCTCTCCCAGGGGAACCCCCAAAAGATCCCCCCTCCCCTAGGCTAGAGGACAGGTCTCTTTTTAGCCCAAACATGGCCAAGACGGGTCAGTGATTTCAACCACCCCTAGAAAAGGGGGGCTGTTGCAATGCTGCTCCCACACCCGGGAGGACGCGGGCTCGTCCCTGCTCCCGCCTGCCAGCTCCCGGCACTGCCTCCAGCCGCTGTGTTTTTAGGATGCAACCAAGGAGGGAAATGTTTAAATCCTGAGAAGATCTAACCAGCCCCCAAGGAGCTGCCACTTGCAAAGGACTGGGTATATTTAAGGTAAAAGCTGACAAACTAAACTGGCGGGGGGGTTGATGCGCCAATCTGGCAGCAGTGCGTGCAGTGCAGGCTGCGGCACCGGTGCACTTCGGTGACCACGTCCATGAAATCCAGCCCGTTGTAAACCCCATTTCTAAACAGCCCCAATTAGGAACCTGCCTTGCTTCTCCCTCCCCATCCTTAGGTGAGCACAAGCAACTCCAGCTGCGGAATAAAAAACGAAAGGGGAAATGGTTCGCTGCTGGTGGGGGGAGCTTGGGAACAGCGAGGGAAATCGCAGGGCGGCAGAGATGGTTGGGATCGACTCGAGTGAAGGTGCAGGAGCCGAAGCAGCCAGAAGACTTATTGCAGGGCTGGGATCGCCCTGACTCCGGGCCAGCAGGCAGGGAGACCCGCAAAGCCTGCAGGAGAGAAACCCTGATTTTTCCTGGGGGATAAGACTCTCCCAGCAGAGAGGAGGGAAGCAGGAGGGACGCGGCCCTGGGAGGAGGCTGGCCAGTGCAGCCCCCGAGCATGCCAGGCATGGCATGCTCTTTGCAGCCGCTTTGCGGGCAGATTTCCCCCCCGAAACACGTATTTAGTCTCAGGCAGGAACATTTGGGATGCTGCGGGCTCACGTGCAAGCAGCGGACGCCTCTCTGCCTTCTGCCTGTTTCTTGATAAGGGTGTTTGGTTGTTTGGTTTTTTTTAATGCAGATCGAGGCGGCACCCAGGGTGATGCTGCCTGGTGGTCTTGCTCCCTGCATTTCCAGCTCCTTCCCCCCCAAAAAATGGCAGAGCGGCTCAGCCCCGCACCGTGGGCAGCGTTTGGGCTGCAGCGTGGGGATGAGAGCTGAGGGATGTCGCTGAAGGCAGAGGCTGAGATGCCGAGCGGGCAGGTAGCGCTTGGCCATGAAATCACCCATCGAGGTCTGGACTGGCCAAGGAATGACCAGGAGGAGTAATAACGGCCTGAGGCAAAGCGACCGGGACTTCACACGCCACCGGGATGTTATTAGCTGGTGCATAAAGCGGGGAAGGCAGCTCATTAACCTGTCCTGTGCCGTGCCGCGGGACCACGCGAGACGGCCGTGCAGCCACCTTCCTGCGAGGCCCGGGCTGCCCGGCGCGGTGCATTGGCAGCACCGGAGGGTGCCGGGCCGGGACGTCAGGCGCAGCCGCTCTGCCAGCCCCCAAGATGCCTGTGCTGGAAGGGGGTGACTTTCTGCCTCCCTCCCTTCAAACCTGGGCCCCCCCAAACTGCCTCTGGGTCGGGCAGGGCTCTGAAATGCCTGGGGGGCTCCAGGGAAGAGTGAGAAGACCCAAGGGGATGGGGGGTGACACATCCACAACCTCCCATCCCGGATTTTCGCCGAGGGGAACCCAAATCCTCCCCGTGGAGGCTGGGGAGCGGGGCAGGGCGAGCACAGGGCGAGCACAGGGCGGCCCCGTGCAGCCGTGCAGGCAGCACCCAGCGGATGGCCAAAAGTGCAGGCAGCACCCGACAGACACCCAGACCCTCTCCCCATCCCAGTCCCAGGGCTGGCACCGCTGCAATACACATTTGGGTCTTACTGACCTGATTTCCTTGCTTTTCTTTTTTTTTCCTAAGGCCCTAGGAAGGCTCTGACTGCTGTGAACTGTTCCTCGTTATGTGGCCTCTTGATTTAATTGCCGAAATTACCGTAAACACGCATTGTCTGCTGTGGGGAGGTATATTCCTACTCGACACCATTAAGCACTTCAGTAACTAACCTCCTCTAACAATTCAGCAGCTCAGTTTCATTTTTCCTTCTATTAGGAAGGATTTAAAGGAAAAAAAAATACGGATAATATGGATAATATTGCCTTACTGCTAAATTTCACCCTTCTCCTGCGTTTGTGTTTCTTTTTTCACAATTGCAAATACTTATCATGTCTCCAAGCCTGCAGAAAACCATCGCTCTTCTTGATTATTATACGAACGCGGAGAGGTAAATACGTTAAAATTAATCTGCGCTCTGTGCCCACCCGAGCTGGTTCCCGACACATTGCTTCATTTTTTAGCGAGAAGAAAAGTCAGACCTCTGCAATCCACCACACGGGCACGGGGAAACGGTCCAAAATCCGCCACAAACTTTCTATTGTCAGAGACTCGCGTGAGCAAATTCCCAGCGAAGGCAATCGGACATGTCATTAGGCGAGCAACCCAAGCAGAAAGGCCCCATATGACCTCCCCGGCGCCGAGCGCCTTTAATAAGGAGTTACAACGCTTGCAAAGAGGCTGGCGAGTTGGATCAAAGAGCATCACTTGGAAACGATTGCGCCCCTGCACCCAGCGGTTTCTCTGCTCGTTCCCGCTGTTTGCACATCCCCTGTCTGGGTACCGGCTCCCGCTCCCGGCCAAGCGCCCGGCTGCGGCACGGCACCGGGCTTTCCACGGGACGCCTGGGTTTTTTTTTTGGGAGAGTGCAAAACCGATGGGAGAAGGCAGCTTTTAACAGGGGGAGTGTTTCCCCCTCCAGGTCCTGGGTGGGTTTTCGCTCCCCTGCCCGGACCCACAGTGAGACCCTCGGCCGCCCCCAGCGCCTTCCACCCCCTGCCCACCCCATCCAGCCCCGAAACAGATTGAAATGGCAGGACTTACAGCTCGGCCCCCCTTCCCGAACCAGCTGGGTCCCTGCTCGGGGCCGGGAGGCTGCGGGGAGGCTGGGGGAGCGGGGCGAGGGCTGTGCCCCCCGGCTGGGACCCAGCACTCCCAGACCCCGCCGAGGCGGGGGGCAGGTGACTCCCAGAGCCGCTCCTGAGCATTTACAGGGTTGTTTGCAGGAAACATCAAACTCGGGAACAGAAGCGCCAACCCAGGAGTCATTCCCCCCGCCTCGCCGTCCCTCCCCACCCTCTTGCTTGGTCTCATTTGTACCGATTTGCCCCGCAGGCTTCTCGCTGATTTGCCATGTCCCTGGCAGGGCTTCGACCGGGGAGGGGGAGCGGGAGCCAGACGGGGAGCGGATGGGGGGAGCCAGCCATGGGGAGGGTGGTGGGGAGAGGGATAGGCCAACAGGAGCCTGGCTTGCCAAAAGCAGTTCAGACCTAGAAAAAGCTTTAATGTGCACAGACGGAGCAGGCTGGGAGCAAAACCAGCTGGGCTGGAGGAGAACGTGCTCAGCGAGAGGCTGGTTTGGGGCTGGGTGCGTGCGTGGCTCGGGGCTGGCTCCTTGTGCCAGCCCGCTGCCCCCGGGGCGGGGGGCAGAGGCGGGAGGGGAAGGTTAGACTGAAAATTCCCCTCCCAACATCAACTTTTCCTATCGACAAGTGACAGGCAGGGTGCCAGCTTGGTTTTCTCCGGCATTAATCATTTACCTGCTCCACCTGCCACCCTTGCCCTGACAGCTCCTGCACCACGTCTCCGGCGCAGGATGCCCGCCTTGGCGCGATGTGATGGACCCCTCGAGCTGGGACGGCCCCGCCATCGTCCCCACCCCGTGCCCACCCTGCAGCTCGTGCCTTGGGATCCCTGCGTGGGGCTGAGCACCGTCACCCGGGGAGAGAGACAGAAGCCCCCCGTGGGGGTGATTCAGACCTTGGGTGCCCCCTTCTCCCTTTGCAGGTCCCTTTCTCCTACAATAGTGAGCCTCAGGCCACCCCGTTTTGTGCCTGGTAGCCACCCAAGTGCTGGCGCTGGCTGGAAGGACCAGGGACAGCTCTGGCCCGAGAGGCTCCTTGCAAGGAGATGCTGGATCCGGCCCAGACATCCGCGTCGGGCTGCCTCTGCATTGCATTGTTTGATGCAATTCCTTAAAACGGGACCCTCCCAAAACCGCCTGATGCTCTGGCCTGGCTCGTCTCTTTGGGGCCAAGCCAGGGGACCCTGTGTCCCCCCTCGCTGTGGACCCACCGGCTCCCTGTCGCCTGGCCGCGTCCTCCGTTTAGTATTTTACGGGGCTCTGGCTCCAGTGCCGAAGAGCCGGACCCGGCACCGGGCACGGCAGCACGGGGACCCGAAGCTGTCGCCGGTGCCCCCCTCGGCTCTGCACCCCCGCGCCGTGGCGGGGGCCCTGGCGTCGCTCTCGTCCCTGAGCCGTGGCGGGGACGCGGCCCTTCGCGGGCGCTTTGCAGGCAGCCGGCCCCAATCTGCCGTGGCGCAGGGCCACCTGTGCTGGCTGCCCACGCCATCTGCGAGGGGGGAGGTCGGGGGGAGCCGGCTGCCGTCCCCCCGCCCGGGTCAGCGAGCAGGGGGACAGCCGGGGGGGGCACGGCTGACTCGCTCCATCCGAGGGTGCTGGCACTGCCACCCGCACCCGGCAGGAGGAGGAGGAGGAGGAGGAGGAGGGGAGCCCCCCCGCAGGTTTCCCCCAGGGTCTGATGCTGGGGGCTGGGGGGGCATTTCTGAGCCCTTCAGTGGGTGCCCGGGTGGGGACGGGCTGCACCCCGCTCCCCCCGCATGGCCGCAGTGCCACGCTCCCCGCTGCTTCTGGATGTCCCCTGTGCAGGGGTGCAGAGGTTGACCCAGGCCGAGGTGTGTCTTTAGGGGTGTCTCAGATCCAGACCCCCCCACGCTGTGCACATGGCTGAGCACAGGGGGGTCCCGTCCCCTCCCGCCCAGGACTGCCCCAGCGCTGGCACAGGGGTGGCCCAAGGGGAGCAGCCCCGGGAGCCTGTTGGCCGGCGGGGGAGCTGGAGACGGCTCTGACTTGCCCTCCTGCTTGTGCTGGTGGCAGCTGCCATCCCCTCCTCCCTCCCTGCTCAGCTCCGGGAGCATCCCGAGCTCCCGGCTGCGGCCGGAGCCCACCCTGCGTCTGGAGCTGTACACCGCCGGAGCCAGGCATCGGCAGGTTCATTCCGGGAATCCCCAGGGGCACTGCGGCAATCGCTGTCCTGCTCGCAGGGGACGTCGTCCTTTGATAAGACGATAACGGAGCCTGCCCTGCGCCTTCCTACAGGTAGCCGGAAAGTTTTATTCGTCACCGGCTGCTGGAAAGGTCACAGCGTCCTCCTTCCCCTTCTATTTCTGGCCCGTGCCCTTTCGCAGTGGGAGCGGGGAAGCGCGTCCGTCCGCTGGACCCCGGACACGCCACCTCGGTGCGGCCGCATCCCTGACGCCTCGGCCCCGGAGGAGCGTGGGAGGGCTGCGGGGAGGATGCTTCCCGGCTGCCCACACGCTGCTCACGCCGGCTGGGCTCTTTACGGACCAGAAAAACTGCTGCGGGGCAATGAGAGCTGTGTGCGGGCTCGGTGCCATCAGCTTCAGCCCCAGCGCAGGGAAATAACGGGAATTTGGGGATGCGGACAGTGCGCGTGATGCTGCTGGAGTCTCCTTGCTGCAAAACCTGTGGCAGAGGGGTCTGGCCCGGGTGTCACGGACACAGACGTGCTCCCGAGGTAACGGGGCTGAAGCAGCCCGTGCCGTGCCTGGCGTGGGGCGATAGGGGTGCAGCGGGGAGCGTGGGTCCGGAGGGACCCCGGGAAGCGCCGGGCCCTCGCCCAGGGGATCGGTCGTTCAGCACGCAGAGGCTGGCCGGCAGGCAGGCAGCTGCCGGGGGCTCTCAGCATCCTTGCGCAGGTTGGGCTGACGCTGGTGATGGGAGGGAGAGACATGGGAGCGCTGGTGAAGCACAGGCTGTGGGATGCTCCTGGGTCTTACTGGTGCCACCCAAAAACGGGGAGCAAAAAGGGAACACCCTCACAGACAACAGGAGACAGAAAAAGAAGATTCGGCCTGAAAATTGCCCTTTGCCCAAACACTGCAGGTTTTTTCCTAATTCTGCGAAATACCCAAACATTCACCTGAGCCCTTGTCTCCTGGGGGGACCAGGCGGGACCAGCCCAGGGATCCACTGGGCTTCCCGGCCGCAGTGGCCTGGGATCACTCCGGACCCAGCTCTGTGCGTGCAGATCGACTCGCAGCCGTATGAGGAGCCCCAGCGACCCGCTGCGCCCCGGGGAGGGCGGCTGCAGACCCCCTTTGCCACCCGCTTCGTCCCGGCGCGTCTTGGGAGGGTTGTGAATCCGCAAACAGCTGCGGAGGAGCCCCGCTCCCACTTCAGCCTCCCCAGCTTGCCCAGACGGTGTTGTACCATTAGACCCAGCCTCGCTGTACAGAGCCCAGCCTTTTCCAGCTCTGGGCCAACCTGAAGAGGCTTAAGAAAAGCCCCGGGGAGCTTTTTCATGCCTCTTTGTTCGCGGAGCAAAGATATTCCCAGCCCTGAATCTATAGATTGGCCCTTAAACTAAAACAACCTCCAGGGACCAGAGAAACAAAAGTAGATTTCGGTTGTGGTTTGTTGTGTTTTGTATTTTTTTCTTTTTCTTTTCCTGCATAGACAGCCTTTGCCCAGGAGGGGTTAGCATGAAAAATGCATGTGGGGATTGGGGGAATGGGGGGGTGTTAGGAAGAAGCTATCGATCAAGTATCTCTGAAAGCCACACAGCTGTGCCAGCCCCGCTGCCTCTGCCAGCCCTTCCCGGCGCTGCCGGTGCCGGGCTCGCTGCCTGCCCCGGGTTTGGGCTGGGGCGGCTGCTGTCGTGCCCAGGAATCTGCCCCGCATCCCGGAGAGGAGCCCGTGCCGGAGAGCGATCGGATGCCTCTGCTATCCTGGCCCTGTCTGCGGCTCCCTCCGGCCGGGCTTGCAGCTTGCTCCTTGCGATATGGCATGTCAGAAATGGGGTCCGTCCCTTTGCTCCCCAGATCGGAAGGATGATTGTCCCAAGCGCTGCAGGACCATGACGAGGACCTGCCCTCTGTGCCCATCGACCCACCCGCCAGCCCCACGCCCCTGTACCGCTCTGCTCCAGCAGATCAGAAATAATCATTGCAAATAATAACAAGCCCAAGCCTGATGCAAACACAGGCGGCAGCACCCGGCGCTCGCATCCCGGTGCCTTGCACAGCCTGAGCACCGAGGCGGGCGACCGAGCCCAGCTCTCGGCATGAGAAGAGCAAGCTGAGGGCAGCTCCGGGTCCAGCAAGCGCTGGTGACCGGGGACACGGGTCCTGCTCTCAGCTCTGGAGCTGCACTTGGTCTGGTCCCTGCAGGGCCGGTGTTTCCGCACAGGCAGTGCCCTCGCAGCCGCGCGGGGGCTGTAGGTGCCACCGAGGAACCCGGGGTACGACCCCCGGCGTGGGGCAAGGCTCTGCAGGGGGAAAACCTCCAGATGGTGCTCGCAAAAGCATCAAGAGTGGGCACATCAAGGGATGGCGCTGGAGCGGATGCTTCGTGCTATTGATGCCCCCCCCCCAAAACCAGCACCACTAGCCGAAACCAGTCTGGAGTCTGGGAGAAGCGACAGGGCTGATTTTAGGCTTCATCTTGGCCAAAAGTACCCTGAAATTTGTCCCAAGTTTGAAATTTGGGAAGGGTGGGAGAGGAGAAAAGCGACAAGGAGAAAAACAGTGGGAGATGGGGATGGTCTGATCCCACGAGGGGAAAAAATCCCTGGCATCTTTGCTTCTCCCTCTGGCTGGGCACTAGCGCACGGCGCTGGGCGCCTCTGGCTTCGCCAGCGGGCACCGGGGCAGGGGCACCCGGTGGCACCTGCCTTGCCACCCCTCTGCGTGCACCTCCCGGCCCGGGGGTTACGGCTCAGTGCCCTGCTCCTGCCCGGGGTTTTGCAGTGGGGAAGCTGAGAGCTTGGCAGGGGAGAGGAGGGGGCTCAAAAAGCTGGGGGGGGTTGCACTGCCCTCATTTCAGTGGGGCAAATCTGAGAGCGTTTGCCACCAGGAAGGGTTTTGAAAGGCAAAAACACCGGCAGTCCCTCAGCCGTCCCCTTCCCGCAGCCGAGGGGACGCAGCCGCAAGCAGCCGCTGGCCGCTGGCCTCTCCTCTCCCAGGGCCGTGGTCCAAGCCGTGGGCAGGGGACTCCCCGAGCCCCTGCCGGCTCTTCCTGCGCTGCCTGATCCTGGCGACGCTGAGCCATGGAGAGGAATCAGATTTTCCCCTCTCTCCCAGGAAAAGCTCACGGCAGCAGAGAGAGAGTTTGGCCCAAATCATTGGCGGCGTAGCCACCCTGCCCAGACCCCCAGCTCCCTGCCCATCGCTGCCAGCCCCCCCGGGGCGCATCTCTGGCCCCGTGCATCAGGGGAGCATCAGACCTTGGGTCCATAACCCAGCTTGGTCACACGCGATTGCCTTCAGGATCGGCAGCTCCAGCCATGCCCAGAGCCCCGGCGCCCACGGGCAGGGCGCAGGGTGCTGCCCGGGTGTCCCCCCATCCCGATCCGGTGTGGTGGGGACGCAGCCGTCCCTCTCCCACCCGCGCCACCCCGCAGAGCCAGCTCGCAGGTCCTCTGAGTCCCCTCATCCAATTATAATCTTAATTATGATCTGTGGCTGGATTCTGATGCCGCGATGAAAAGCTGCTCCCCTGCGCTGACCCCTTCGTACGTGCGCAGGGGGACGGCAGCAAACGCTACCATTGCACGGGGCTGACGGGCAGGGCCGCGGGGAGGTGAAGTGCACAGACGGGGAAACTGAGGCACAGACAAAGGGAACATC
Source organism: Platalea leucorodia (assembly GCF_965183815.1). NCBI lineage: Eukaryota > Metazoa > Chordata > Aves > Pelecaniformes > Threskiornithidae > Platalea > Platalea leucorodia. Next base: position 1,609,307 of record NC_138827.1, read on the forward strand.
CTCAGCCTGGCCTCCACCTTGCACACACAGAGCAATTTTATCATCTGTGTGCTCAGTGGGGGTGTACAAGCAGAAATGCCCCAAAATATTCATTTTAATGATTTTCTCCCTCTTTAACCCATTTGCAATTACAGCCGCCTGTTTTGCCTGGGACGGCAGGGGCTTGCTCGAGTCTGGGAGCTGGCGGAGGTTCCCAGCCCCAAACGCAGCCGGGGCTCCTCAGTCCCCGCATCACCTTCAGGCACAGCCGATGCCCTGAAGCAAGCCAGACCCCCCGCCCCGCTATAAACTCTGCGTGGCCGCGGAGAGCACGTAGCTGTTGCTAGGATTATTTTCCATTCAGCAGGACACAAACTATCTCAGGCACGAAGTCTGTTCCCCCGGCGTGAGGACGGGTCTGTGGCAGAGGGAAAGCCGCAGCAGGTGGGCTGTACGGACCCCGCCATACACACACACACAGACAGACAGACACGCGCACAGACAGACACTCGCCTGCACGCTTTGTTTTGCATTTTGCCGCCCCGTCGCCCCCAGCCCACGTTCCCCGTTCAGCCCTGGCTGGGAACAGTTTGCAAAGGAGATTCCAGCACGGGAAGGTGAAGGCAGCCAGGCAGGCGCTGGAGGTGCCGGGCTGAGCAAAAGTGCGTTTTAAAGTTGTTTTTGATAATTCTTTTTTGCTCCTCTGTAAAAGACAAGGGGAGCCCCAGCGCGGCCGGCTGGGACGGGACGGTGCCCGGGTGGGAGATGGCTCAGAGCAGCCGGGCAGGAGCCGTGCGCTGCCCGCAGCCCGGGCAGACGTCGACAGCAAGACATACCAGCGAAGGAACCCGCGGCTGGTTCGGGACGCTCACGGCGTTGGGGTTTGCAGGGAGAGAGGCTGAGGCTGGGCTCTGCTGGACCCAATCTCCCGTGCACCCAACCGCTGTCCCGAATGCCGACTTGCTCTTTGCTGGCACCAAAAAGGATTAAAAAACCCCCTGCTAATAACAGTAATAACTGCCCCATCCCGCCTGCCTGCACAACAGCCGGGCGCTGCCGCTCGCCACAGGAGCGGAGCGGGTCCCTCGCGCCTTCCCCTCCCCGGGACAGCCTCCTGGGGAAGGAGAGGACGAGGACTTACCTGCACGCAGGGCTCCTCTTCCCTCGCCGCGGCTCCGCTCTGCCTGATGTTCACTCTGTGAAAGTGGGAAGCGTTTTAGATCATGCAGTAGGTTATATATTGTCTGCAAGTCTGGCCCTAGGGCGTCCATCAGTTGGTCTTGCTTTGCTCCTGCCCCTATATGGAAGATGCATCACATGCTCCGTGGCTCCCAGCTATCAGCCTGGCGAAAGGGGAAAAGAAGAAGGAGAGGAGAAAGGGGGAAGAAAAAAATTAAAAGGATCTTCATCATCATGAAAGAGGCAGAGAGAATTTCTCAGTGGAAAACCCACCAGCCAGAAATCCCTGCCTGACCCGAACTTTCCCCGCTCTCCTTTTGTTATCCCCGGCTCCCAGCGGCCCCCTTTCATCTGCTGTTCAAGGCCGGTGAGATGTGAAGGCGCCTTCGCCTTGATCCCACGCCTGCCTCACCGCCGAGCAGGTGAGGGGCTACGGCTTCACTTCCAAACGCCGCCGTCCATCTGCAGCTCTCTGAGCGCAAAATATTTATCCCTCCCCAGTAAAGCCCCCAGTGCTGCCAAGCTGGGCAGGGATGGAGTGCTCCCAGGGCTTTTCAACCAGCCTTCCCCGAGCACAACCGGCGACCAGGCCCTGGGGCATCAGGGCCACCGCGCTGGTGCAAAGCTCCTGAGATGGCGTCTCCTGGAGCGGGGTGCTGGGCAGGATGAGCTCTGTGCGGTGCTTGGGACCGGGGCAGCCCCCTTCACCCCTCCAAGGGAAAGGGGGTGGGGGGGAGCTGCTGGCACAGTCAGGCGTGTGCAGGTGTCCCAGCCACCACGGCGGCGGGGATGGTAAGGACAGGCGGGAGGCTGCTGCACCCACTGTCCTGCCAGAGCTCCCTGATGGCTTGAGGACGTTTCTCCAGCAGTAGCAGAGAAGTTTCCCCAACTTGTCTCCATCTGCAGCCTCCCCAGCAGCCGGGGTGCACGCCCGGTTGTGCAGAGCAGGGACTGCAGACTGTGGGCAGAGATCCCTGTTTCACCACCTTCTCCACCAAATTTTACCTGGTGGCTTCTCTGCCCTTGCTACCGCTGCCGCCATCCCACCAGCTCCCCACGGCAAAGCGCCAGGCCTGCTTCTCTGCTTCCCTTCTGTGCCTCTCGGCTGCGAGCCAAGCGGGGCACATCTGTCTCCCGTTTTGGGTAGGGCATTCCCAGCCGGAGCTCCTCTGGGCAAGCATGCCCCAAGCGACGTCTCCGGGTCAGCACAGGACTTGTCACCCCAGCACCGTGGCTTGGTGCTCCCAGCAGCCGTGTGGGTGCCTTGGCCTCCCTGCCAAGCAAGCCTGTCCTCAGGAAGGGGACACCAAGGCGATGACAGCCCTCCCAAACACCAGAGTCTTCCTCGGAGCATGCCGTCTTCTGGTGGACTTGGTCATGTACAGCACAGGTGAATCATTGCTCTGTCCATAGTTATGGGTTCCTGTTTTTCTTATGAAAGTGGCTTTTCCTTTTTCAAATATTTTTCTTTTTATTTGTATTTTGTTAAGGTTCAAAAACTAAGAATTTTTCATTAAAAACTTGTTTTGCTCCCTTCCCAAAACATCCCTGCCTGGACTGGCTGGACTGACAATGTGCTCACAAGGTCTGAGACCCTGCCCGCAAACCTGTGTCTTTTTCTGACCTGCGTTTCCACCTCCTTCAAAAACATTTGGAAAAAAAATAGCCTTGTGCTACACCACTTAATTGAAAGAGTTCTGGAACCTTGGGTACGCTCACAGCTGAGCACGAGAGAGGGAGCCTCCATCTCCAGCTGACACGGACTCGGGGGAATTTGGTTTGAGGTGGCATCTAATAGGACCGTCTAATTACATGGCGTCTAGGACTGAGCCCCATGAGGTCGTGAGCAAAGATTTCCTTATAACCGTCTTAGGAGTTGAAGGGCCAAGGGTCAGGCTGGTAACGTGCCTGCACAGAAGCGTCTGTCGGGGCAGAAGGCATCTAGCAGGGGTTGTGTCTGCTGCCTTTGGCTCACCAGAGATGGACTGAGTTGAGGCGTCCTACCTTGGAGCTCGTGCATCCACCCTGCTAAAGCTCAGAGAGCTCTTCCTTAGGCAACCCAGCCTCACCAGCTCTCATCTTTCTGGCAATCTCAGAGGGAAAGTCCTGGAGAGGCCAGTGCCTGGTCTGACCACGCTTTGCCCGTGTTTTCCCCAGAGACCCATGTTCTCACACCATAATTGCTTCTCATGCCCCTGCACGTTCTGGAGCCTTGCAGCACCACTGGAGAGGGGCCCTATGGCAGTGCCAAGATGTCTGGTCTTCCCAACCTCATTTAAAATAGATGTGGCAGAGTAAAGGATGTGACCCTGGACCACCAGTCTCCAGGGACTCGCTGCTGTGTGGCAGACCAGGCTGAGGGCTACCAGCTGAGACCAGAACCTCCTGAGACCTTGTAAGAGCCCATAGTTTCTTCTCTCCAGCAGAGAAGCACAGTCCTCTCTCAGGACCCTTTCTCACGGCTACTGCTGCTAGCTTGTGACCTGGGAGGTCCCATCTTCTAGGGTCAGACAGCTCTATTTAGAGATGGCTTGATGGAGAGGTACAGGTGAATTGTTCCAGAGGCAGAGTAGGTCTTTGCCCTTCTGGGGAGCTCTCATCCAGAGGGAAATGGCACCGCTCTTTTCTCCTTGGTTTCAACTGTCCCTGGGTCCATTTCAGCCTCTTCTTAAGGTTTTCAACGACTCTTTCAGCAATCCTGAATGTGCAGTTCTGATGTTGGAGTTTCTTGCTGGATCCATCCTTCTCCTGATATTTTGCCACATACGGAGATGCTCTGCCAGCTTTTGCACTGGGTAAGTGCCCCCTCTTCCCTCCCACGGATCACCACCCCGTCTGAACAGAAGCCTTCATCCCAGGCTGATGTCAGCTTGGCGTGACCTCCCACTAAGCTGGAGGTGTCCTCGCCCAGATAACAGAGCTGCATTCAGCCTTAGAGATCACAGGCAACACACTCGCTGTGCAAACCCTCCGTGCCTGTGACCTGCTGCCCGCTTTGACCCGCTACACCGCCTTCAGGACTGGCTTGATGGGAGACACCGTTCTTCTTGCTGACGGACCCAGGAAAGCTGAGTCCTGGTGCAAACTCACACTTTCTCAGTGTCTTGCTGAGCCGGCTCCTATCCAATAGACTCAGCCTGCTCCGAGGGGTTGGGAACACGAGTCAAGGGATCAAAGCAACCGGGATACCTGAAGTCCCTGCAGCTTTGTAAATCTTCCTGTAGCTACGAATGGCTCATAAAGACTTTGGAAGGGGATGGGTGAGCAGACCTAGCCACGCACTGTGAGGGTAGGAACTCCACCAGGAGTTAGTAAATACAGAGAAATCATGCCTGGTTCAGAAAGTGCCTCAGTTATGACTGGTTGAAGGCTTGGAGAGCACCCAAGAGAAGTCTCATATATGTTTTGCTCTCCTTTTGTCCTCTCCCCTGGGTTTCTACTGTTGAACACCACCCAGGAACCTTACTAGAAGGACTTTTGGCATGACCTCGTGCAGCCACTGGGTTCTTGTGTAATGTGGGACAGGGCGCAGACGCTGAACAAGACGGGGAAGTCTCAGGTCAGTTCCAGAAGGGCCCAGATGATATTCCCTAGATCTGGCTCAAACTTTCTGTTTCTGTTTTGAGAAGACCTGTTCCCTTGACCACAACCTCCCGCAAGTCAGATGGACAATTAGCAGCTGTGCATATCCATTTTTTGGAACGAAGGTTTTTCTCTGAGGACCGAAGGCAGGACCGGTTCCCATTCCCATGGAGCCTAGCATCTGGAAGATTTTGTTCTTGTGCCCGGAGCTAAAGGCTGTTTCCACTGTTTCGCTTTGTCTGTCCAACTGAAAGTCCCACCAGAAGGGTTTTGTTGAAGGCCTCAGAGTTGAGTACCCAGGTGTCTACATGTCAGCGCATAGGAGAGGTGTGGGTGGTTGGGACCTGAAACTAGGAGCCTCAGCCTGGCTACGGGCAGAGGGCTTTGTTCTCAAAGGAGCCGCCTTGCCTAAGTCAGCCTTGCCTTTGCAGCTGGCCTCAAGCTGGCGAGAGGAACCTCCATAGGAAAGGTCAGAGTCCTGTTAGGGCAGCCTGCCCCACCACAGTGTGCAGTGCTGGGCTGGCGAGGTGGGGGAAAAACCCCTGCCAAGGGGGGAATTTCCATATTGCTGTGTGGGTCGTAGGTGATGGAAACCATCACCAGCGATGGAGGCCACCATAAGTGATGGAGAAGACAGAGGCCTGCAGGGGCTGGTGCTGCAAAATCTATCAGCTTTTGCTGACAGAGGAGCTCAAGAGGCTGGAGGCAGCTGCTCTGACAGAATGAAACTGGAGCCCATATCCCTCCCTCCTGCAATTAAACAGGCGGAAAAGGGGAAAAGAGCAGCTTCGCTGGTGACCTTTCCCTCTTGCAAATCTCAACCCGCCTCACTTCATACACCAGCATCAGGAGCAAACAGCCGGGCTGGGACCTGGCAGACCAGTAGTGGCACAGAACTACCCAAGGAGGTTGGCCGCGCGCGCGTGTGTGTGCACACCAGAGTGCTTGCTTTCTTCCAGCCTGCAGGCTGCTTCGGGGAGGGGGAGCGGGAAGGGTTAGCTTGCCAGCTTCTCCCGAGGTCCACTGAGAGGTGTCTGTAGGGCTCATCTCGAAGAATGTCAGAGTGCATGTGCTCCGCGAGACGGCCTTTCAGAAGGCATCAGTCCTGCTGTCACGCAGTGGACCACAAATCGGGAGTGACAGCTGTCTCCGTGTGCACCATCCATCTGTGGCAAATGTGTCAGCTAGCTGAACACTCCCGAGGAAACTGCTACGGAGCCGGGGAGGAGGAGGAGGAGGAGAAAGGGGGAGTGAGAGAGAGAGAGGGAAAAAAGCAGCAGCAACAGGGGCGAAGACCGGCAACACGTAACTCAGCAAGGCCAAGGGTCCTAAACGGTCTTGGAAGAGAGAAGCAAAGGGCTTTTGCATGGTGGGCACCTCCACTGCTCCGTGGAGATGCCCACTAAATAACAGCCCTTTGTCCTCCCAATCCAAGAACCTCAAAACTCTCCATAAACATTAATGATTCCATAAAGCTGTCTGAAAAGGTGGTATTGTCAGTAACAGTACCACAGTGGAGGGAAGAGTACAAGTGGACTTGTCTAAGACCATGGCTGAAGGTGCAGCGGGCCTGGGAATAGGATGCAGCGGTCCAGATGCCACCCCAGCTGCTCGCTGCCTCTCAGGGCCGAGGAATGAGTCGGGCACTGAGGACACAGTGAGACAGCGTAGCTGTTCCCTGGTGTCCTCCTACGGATATCATCTACCCCTTCTCTCCTCTCTTCTCGTCTTGTCCTTTCCATCACAGTGAATTCTTTCTTCTGGATGAATTTGGTGCTGATGGGAAATCGCAGCCATGGGAACTGCTGTTGTTTTACCGTTCTTCTGAAGCAGGTACCGTACAGGTAACAGAAAGAAGTTACTGCTTCCCTTGACTTTTTCCACTCATCCCATTCAATTGTGCTTGAAGAGGTGATTTCTTGGACTGGAAGAAACTTGGTACTTATAGACCACTCACTCTTTAGATGATACTGAGAACGTCAGTTCACCTCACTTGGCATGCGGTTTTGGTGCTTTTCCAACAATACCTCTTGAGATCCTCTATCACAAATTTACCATGGGCACAAAACAACCTTGGGATCGTTGTGCCAACTTTGGGGAGCTACCTACTAAATTATGCATGAACTGAAGGAAAGCTCCTTGGAGTATTATCCATGCAATCCCAGAAACCAAGGAACTGGAAACTCCGGGCCACCAGCCATAGCTCCCCCGGCAGAGACACGTCTCATCAACAACTCGGCCTTGAGAATCAGCAACAACCTGAGTCTTTCTGCAGTTGAAAGCCCAGTCTTCATTTTTGGACAAAAACTATGTGTAGGCACCTTCAGGGCTGTTTGGAAGGGGACAGAAGACTCACCTCTTCCCAGTGGAGGCAGGAGGACAGAATTAGAAGAAAGGTGCATAGGTCTTTCTCTGTAGATATCTCTACATTATGGTCTCAGCTATAGACTCCAAATTTCAGTTGACAATGGTAACTGGGTTGTTTCTGGTTGTGGATGGGAGCACAGGAACAATTTAATTTCCAGCCTTAAGTTTTCCAGCATGACATGCACGCTGCAGAGAGGAACCTTCACCAACACCAGGCCACGGGAGGTGTAATGATAAAAATATCAGTTTCCCACCCCAGGTCCCAAACTTGGGCCAGACATTTCCTGAAACCTGGAGGGATTTCCTGGCTCCGAGTGCTGTTGCAATGACTATAAAGCACTTTGTCCGTTCTCCAGCATAGAATAGAATAGAGTAGAATAGAATAGAGTAGAGTAGAGTAGAGTAGAGTAGAGTAGAAGTAGAAGAGAATAGTTCAGTTGGAAGAGACCAACAACAACCATCTAGTCCAACTGCAGTCTTTTCAAACATTCGACGTCAGGAGCTCCTTTTTCCTCTGAATTCACCAGAGTTTCAAGGAAAACTTTCCAACAAAGGAGGCATGAAATCCCTGGCGCCAGTTAGGCCGAGCTGGGCATCTCCCTCACCGCTATGGCGCTGGCGGGGAAGCCCCAAAGCACGGGCAGTGGCGTTTCCACGTTGGCAGCCCCACGCAGCGGGCTGGGGATGCTCAGGGGAGCGGAGGAGCGCAGCCGGCAGGGCACCAGGCTGCCCGGGGAGAGGAGCCCACCAGCTGGGAAAAGGGAGCACCGCAGCGAAGATCGGTGATCTCAACAGTTTATGAAAAGTCATACGACACGCTAAAAACTCAATGCAATTGGAGCTAATTACAGCTAGTTACAGTTCAATTTAAATGCCAGAATGAGCAAAGTAACACTCCTCCTGTTGGATTTGAACAATAATCCATCGAGTCGTGCTTATTTATAACATTGCTGAACACCAAACCAAGCAGTAAACGTAGATAACCACTTGTCTAGGAGGACAAGTCAGGACCTGTCAGCCAACAAAGGTAGTGGAAGGTGTTTCCGTAGGGAAAGCACAGCAAGGACACTCAGGTTATTCCCAGCTGGTTTCCAACACCCAGGGTGGCTGGAAGGAGAGTTGCACACAAAGAGAAATCAGTAAGCTCAGTGACTGAGCTACCGAAAGCCACGTTTGTCTGGCAGAGGTGAGTCTCTGCTTGAGAATGGAGGGGACAAAAGCTTTGAAAAAGCAAAACAGTTTGTAGAAGGGTTAATTCTGTATTTCTTAGCCAACTAAGGACAGCTGGAAATCAGGGCAGATGAATTAAAGAAAGCTGTGGAATAAAAATTATCCAAGGAAATGTGGGAAGGTGAGAGCAGAAGCAAATATAGTCCCAGCATAAGCTGTCACAGGTAATAGAGCATCACGAATCAGGCTCTAAACAAGTGACTTCTTCCATATCATTAAAATTGCAGCTTCTCTGATTGCCTCGCTGACATTCAGATGCTGGAGTGCTTCATCCCCATCCTGTGTTCATTTTGAATATGTACAAATGATCGCGTTAGGGACAAAACGCAGGAGAGTCAGGCTGGATCGGATCAGCGGGATGCTGCTCACTCTTCAGTCAGCTCCCAAAGATATTTCAAAGAATAGATATGCAGATCTTCAAGGGACTTCCAAACCAGCAGCGAGTGGCATCTTAATTTGGGTGTGGAAACCTGAGGACCAGACTGGAAGAATGAGGACAGTGTAGCAGCATTCAAGAGGGAAGCATGCCGACAAATTCAATAAAGTAAGAACTGCTCTCATCAGAGGTCTCTGGGACAAAATTGAGGAAAGATGACATAGCTAATGATCTGAGTAATAAAAAATTGACGGTTGAAGTCTTCATTGTGTTTGTGTGAAGCTGCTGTATCTTGTACCTATATCAAAGATGTAGCCAGAGTTATTTCATAATAAATCTGGGCAACCAGGATGACCCGATGATATGCACCGGCCTGGAAAGCCCATCAACAGCATGGGTGCAGACGGGCCCAGCGACTCGGAGAGAGGAGCTGTTGGCTTTGCTTTTCTGGTCAGGGGTTGGGGTCTTCCAGCCCCTCCCGGAGTACAGGAGCGGTGAGAGGCTCTGCACCCAGTCTGCACCTTCCCAGTTCAGCTCACCTGGTTGCATCGTCACTGGTACCACGTCTTCCAAAAGAAGAGGCTGGACAGAGACATCTCAAGCATTTTTACCCATCTGATCTTCTGTTTCATCGCTGTTAAACGCTTCCACAGATGTCCCGGTTGCCATGGGTCTTTGGCTGGCAGGGTTTCACAGGGGCATGTGACTGGCATACGAATAACGCTCCTCTTGGCAGGTCTTTTAACTGCTTGCTCTTCCTTTCTCCTCAAAACTCTCCCAGGACTGAGCTTTGGTCCGTCTTTGGTGGCCCGGCCATTTTCTTGGCAGCTGGGAGAGATGGAGCCTTCAGTCTGCAGGACTTTCACTGCAGACAGAGCGGGTCCTGCTGTCTGCCTGTCGGGCTGCTCCCAATGCTCGCATCGAAGCACAGCCTTACCCCAGCCTTCTGGGTCTTGCCACACTTGCTTTTTGGGAAGGTGTTTTTCACTAGCTCAGTAAATACCCAGGCTCCTTTCAAAACTGACCGCGTGGCAGGGCACGGTCTCCTTCGCCCTGCTTTCCCTCTCTGCGTCTGTGGATCTCGCACAGCTTGGTTTTCTAATGAGGGACCGAGCTGGGGTCTCACCTCCCTTCCTTGCAAAGACGTGCCCTTCCTGGGGGACATCCCTGGCTGGATCCTAGAGTCGCACAACAGGGACCTACTCCACATGCTCATCTCCAGCCCCTTCTTCCAGGGTTCTCCTTGTCAGTCCCAAATCTGCAAGAGGAGCAGAATGAAGGCTTGCACTTCTGTGTCCCCTTCCAGAGCCGCTTCCCTCCAGCCTGGTCAGGAAGCTCTGTCGGCTGCAGGCTCATGTCTTCTCCCCTTGCTCCTGCCTTCTGCCCCACACCCAGTTTTCGGGGGACGGCTAGCACATGCCACATGCAGGATCTCCAGCTCAAACTCAACAACCCAACCGAAGGCACAGCAGATGGGTCCCTGGCCACAGCAAGGCAGCAACAAAGCTCCGAGCCCTGTGCACCCACCGCAGACCCCGTCCTCCCCAGCTTACCTGCTGCCACGAACAGCCTCGGTCACCGGGACAGACCCTTGCGATGTCTCGCAGTGACAGCGGCAAAGCTGACCCTGCACGCAGGCGGGTCCTGCCCGGGGCGAGGGTGTCCGCTCGATGCACAGGTTACTCTGCGCTGCCTTATGGAGTCAGGCTGCCTTCAAGAGCCATTAACACCACGGCAGGGAGAAAGCAACAACAAAAGGCTCTGAAGCCATCCCTTCCGTGCCTGGGAAAGTCCTCCCTGGGCTGGGGGTGCCAAAGCCTGCAGAGGTGAAGCTCTGGACAAGGGCGAGACTCTTACAGCTGAAAAATAAGAAAAAAAATGAAATCAGAAGAAAAATGGCAAGAGCCCCTACAACCTACCTGGGATGGTTTTACCACCTGAGGAAGAAGAAGAAGAAGAAGCAAACAGGCTCAGAGGCCAGGGATGGTGGTTATAAAGTATGGAAAAAGCTGTGGCATGAGAAGCTGCAGCCATGCGGCTGCTCTCCTGGGCTGACATCCCACTCTCTTCCCACCTCACTTTTGCTCCCCAGCCTCTGTCCCTTGGGACACACTCCCATCTTCCAGCCCCGTTCATCCCAGGTCCCCTCAGCGGGACCTTCCCATCTCCATCCACTGTCGTATCCTCTGCCCGCGGGACCTGAGGCAGCATCTCCTGGGGCATTGGCGCTGGTTGGCTGGCCATGCACACGCAGGTTGGCCTGGTGGTGGTTCTAGAAGATACTGGTGCCTTCACGTGGCAGCATTTCTTTGGAAACGTGGGGCAGCACTTTGGGTCTTTCTCTCGGACAAAGCCAAGAAACTTCACAAAACCTCTTACCACTTTTGAGATTTTCACTATTTTGTCCAATTCAGTTGAAACGGTACCAAGCACTTGCGAAGCTGAAGGCTGGGGCAGCCAGCATGACTGTGTGAACCTTGCTCCTTTATGGTAGCAAGCTAAAACCACAGCACTGCATTTAAACTGGAAGAGAGGCCAGTGGATAAGCAGGAGCTGGGAGCAGGGAACAGGGATGAACTGGCAGGAGCTGCCGGGTTGCTCATCAGACGTCAGCACCTGGCAAAGTCAAGGGTTACTGGAGCCATACAACGAGGAATTATGCAAAAGTCTGTGTCAGTAGACACGATCTGGGGAAAACAGGTCCTTCAGCTCATGTGACACATTTTTGGAGAGATTGAAGTTTGGCCGATGATGAGAATAGCTCTGTGGCAAGCGGCTTTGGAAGTGCCCCTGGTCTGGTACCATGCATTGTATTGATTCAGAAAAGAGGGAAAGAGAAGAATAACCTGCTGCACATTGAACAAGCCAAACCTGGGCTTGGGAACATCTCCCAGGCAGGGAGTCAGCCCTGGCGAGTTGTGTCTGGGTTGTCATCTTCTGCTCCACCACTCACCTACTTTTTAAACTGAACATGGAAATCAACTGAAAAGCAGCAGAGTTGGAGGCCAACGTGAAGATGTGAGAGCAGGGGTGAGGGAAGAGGGCAGGTCCCGCTCTCCTGGGACTGCAAGGTGGCCAAGATGGACAGCAGGGAAGGATGCCCCTTGGGAGGGTGAGGAGGGTCTGGGTGAGGGTCCGGAGGAGCCCGCCCCCACTCACCTGGGCTGCTCTCAGCACTCGGTGGGGCCGATGGAGGCACCGACAGCATCTGCGGGGTGCTGGGAAGGTGCATGGAGTGAAGGAGAGAGCTGTCATCCCTTGCTGTGACCCACCACGGGGGACAGCACGCTGCACCGCACACAGCTCAACTTGAAGGCAGAGCCCCGGCAAGTTCAAAGCAGCAAACGTGTACAAGATAACGGCAAGAGCTGCAGACCAGAGAGGAATGGGAGAGTGAGCATCCCTTCCGAGCAGCTAGGGAAGAAAAAAAATAATCAAAAAAAGCACGTTGGCTAGAAGGTGCTTTACAAAGTATTTATGAGGTGTGCTCTTTAAAAATGGATAAGCTGTGCGGTGAGACTGCAGAACTACTGCGAGCACCAGGGACGGGAAGCTTTGCTGCCCAAGGAAGGCCAGGATGAGCGAGCCTCTGCTTGGGGAAGCAGCGTGCACATCGTGTCCTTGCTTCTGTGCAGCCCCCGGCGGGCTGCAGGACCTGCGCTGCCCCCGTTGCACCGGTTTACTCCTGCCCAGGATCCGGATTGAAAGGGAAATCGTCTTCCAGCTCCTTTCTGCAGGAGCTGGAGTAGCTCCTGACACCAGGCTCATGTCCCAGCCATCTCGAGGGGCTACTGCGTCCAGGGTGAACCTGCTGCCAGCTCTGCAAAGCTGCCCGCTCCCTGCAGGGGAGGGCCGGCGTGCAAAAAAAGGTGTAGGCTTGGACACAAAGTGGAGGAGCACTGGACGCTCTCCGTCTTCGGCAGGAAGATGCTGCAGGCCAGAACTGGCCATAGGCTGGATGAGCCAAGAATAGCAAAGAAAAGGAACAGCATGCTTGGATGCAACTTTGGAGGTGGAGGATGAAGAGGAGCAAGGCACGGTTTTGCAGGGCAGGGATGAGGGTTGGCAGGCAGGCTGGGACCAGCGTGTTGGGGCAACACAGCGGCGGGGCAAGGGCTGCCGCGCCATGCAGAGACTTGCCCGCTCCTGTCACCCCTTCTGCAGCACCTTCACGCCTCCGGTCTCAGGCAGCCAGATCCATCACCACACCGGCCGTCCTCCCCGGGCACGTCCCCATCCCGCCAGGCTCCACGGCTCCCGGCGCCGCGTCGGCGGTGCGAGTGCCGTGGCCCATCGGCGCGGGCAGCGCGACGCGATGTGATGTGGAACAGCTGCTCGGTGCAACGCAACCTCCCGCGGGGGTTGGCGGGGGGGGAGGCATCGTATCCACGCGGGCTGGGTCCCCCCGCTCGCAGCCAGCCGACGGGTCGTGAGAAAAAGAGCAGCGCTGTCAGGGTCCATCAGCCGTCCCGGCGCTGACAGCCACGGGGGACGCGGCAGCGCGGGGAGCCGGGACGGCAGGAGCGTGTGCAGCAGTGGTGGTGGTGGGAGGCAGGGCTGGAGGGGGACGGTGGTGGCTCCTCACCATGCACAGGGACAGGGCAGGGTCCCCGAGGGCTGGGGACATGCCCTGGGTTTGCGTTTCCCACAGCGTGCCACACCGGTGGCTATTTTTGCACTTGGACGAATAAAACTCATAAGAAGTAAGAGTGGCTTTGGGGAGGAGGAGGAGGAGGAGGGTGAGGCAAAGCCAGCGGGGTCTGCCCGGGCGCCCCGTGCCCGTGGGGGTGTGGGGAGGGCAGCAGTCTTGCCTGGCTGGATGCTCTCATCCTGTTGCTAACCACAGGACCACGTAGCCTGGGTTTCTCCTAGAAAGCCGGACCCCTTGGAAGTCTTTGGGTCAAAACCCATGTGGTGTCCTATTGCAGCGAGGCACAAACACGCCATTTCTCTTTGCTTCTCATTTAAACAACCTGCTTTGTACAGGGCAAGTGCTCCAGAAGAGAAGATGCTTCCAGATGTGAGAAGATGCTTCCAGGTGTAAAAAGAGAAGCATGCTGGTCAACAAGTTAGCTAAAGGCATGGCTCAGCCTCCTAGCAATCCAAGCAAAGAAAAGAAGAAAAAAATCACATACTGGTGGGTGAGATCCTGCCCTCTTGTCCTCAGCTCGGTGGCTATGCTATGACGGCACAGAGGACTTTGTTTTAATAGCTGCTGTAGCCAACGTCTGGAGAAAGCAAGAGGTGGGAACACCTTTCTGCAGCTGCGAGCTGGAGCTGGATTTCTGCAACTGGACCTGAGCTGGGCCACTCAGAGCATCCTTGCAGCATGACGGTCCCCCTGGCAAAAGCCGCAGGGAAAACGCCTGGAGGAGCCAGCACAGTGAAACTGCATCCATGGGGCATGGAGGCTCCCAGGTTTGGTTGCTGAGGGTAAGTGACAGGGGCTGTTGAAGCATCCTGTAGCTCTGCTGCAGGGACGTTGTCCCTCCTGCTGCTCTGGGGAAAAGTCCTGTACTGGGGCACTGCCCGTCGTTCATGTGCCAGTTGAAACGACGCCCAGACAACGGCCTTTTCTGCTGGGACTTGTGTGGCGAGGAACAAGAGCTGCTGCTCAGGGAGGGGTGGACTCAAGAGAAAGAAAGCCCACCCCATCTCTTCTCCATGAAAGCATCTGCTTACCCCTCCCAACCGCCTCTCCCAAGGCTCTGCGCTCAGCCTCACATGGGGATGGTTCCCAAGCAGGTCTGGTCAAAAATCCCAGGTCACACGCGTCAGACAACCCCCCAAAAGGCCTCCAAATATTTTCTGAGAATCCCGGAGTCTTTATTCAGGCAAATGTTCAACTCTCGCTGGCACCGGAGGAAATTTAGACTCCAAACGATACCCCATGAATTTTACCTCCGTAAGACCAAAAGAAATGGCACGCTGACTCCTGCTGCTTGTCTACCTCAGCAAAATAGTCCTCGTAACCCAGGGAAGCAACGAGGTCCTGCTCCATGCAGGGAGAGCAGTCTAAGGACTTGCGCTCTGAGCCTCCTACCAGGGAAGCTCAGCAGCTTGGGGACACCGGCTCAGAAGAGAAACGTCCTCATTTATCGGGGTGAATTGCTGTTGCTGTGGTTGCTGGATGGGCTGTGGGTTCTGGTTGTGTCTGGCCAAGATGGATGAAAATTATTTGTAGAGACCCTGAGCCAAGCCCATGAGCAGCCTTTATAGTCTCACTTGGGACCACAATTTCTATGGAAAGGGTGGACGTTGAGGCTCTGTCTACCTGCTCCATCTTCATCATCAATCTTTTCACCAGCTTAAAGGATGAAACCCTGTTGAGCTGGCCCATGACAGCCCAACTTGTAGAGAAGGGTTTGATGATCCAGAGACCCTGGCCCTTTTCCTGCAGGCCACTGAAGTGCCTTCAGGAGAGCAAGAACGTTCAGTCATTAGAAAGGCTGGATTGAAACTAATTGCCCCAAAAAAGAAAAGCTCCACGTGCCATCCCCAGACCCCCAGGCCTTCAGGATTTCTATGGGCAGCATGAAATTAGTAAACTGCTATTTGTGTGATTTCCTAGACCCCTGCCCATAGGACATTTTTGTTCTGTCATATAATGTAAACTCCAGGGTTTGGATGCTCAGAAAATCATAAGTAACTGGAAGGAGAAAAGCAAAATGTATCATGGTCTCTGGGAGATCTGTAGGCTCCCCAGAGCATCTCCAGGAGCATGGCACTCACACACAGAGCCGAGGCAACCACCCTGCTGCAGCACTGACCCTTCTTTATCCGCTCTTCCCAAGCGCATCAGTTTTCCCCCATTTGCTTATTGCTAGGAAAAAAAAAGTGATGGTTAACAGCCAAAATTGATTTTTTTTTTAAATTATAACAAATGGATGGATTTCATGGCAAAACAGGTCTCTGCAGATCCTAATCCCCTGGAGTCCATTGGTCTGCTCTGGCCACTCGGATCAGCCTGACACCGTGTCCCTCCCCAGACTGGGATCACACTCAGTAACCAGTACTGACTCCTCTTCCGATGAGCGAGCAGCGCGATCAGCCGGCCGAGGTCAGGCCCCCGTTATGCTCGGTGCCGCGCATTGCTCCCCGAGGGATGGATCCAGCCCCAGAGCGCTTGCGAGCTAAGTGGGTTGGGTAAGGGCCTGTCAACGGGCGAGGTCACCTGGGTTTGGTGCTGGTGGTGCCTTTGCTGAGCCTGGAGGTCACTCCGCTTGGGTGCAGTCTGGGTATTTCTTGCTCTGGCCCGCGCTGAATTTAATGGTCCCCCCATGGGTACAAGTAACAATTCACACCAGTGAAACTGGGATGGACAACCATTACTGAAAACAGTTCTTGCAAGCAACCCCAAGCACAGGGATGCTCCTTCCACTGGCCACAGATGGGCTATGCACAGGTGTCTGCGCCTCCTTCCACCTTCAGACGTGAAGCTGTCTTGTCACCCAAGCAGCTCATCAGGCACCTTCGTTCCAGCCAGTTATCGCCAGCGTTAGCAGCAGGCCACCATCTCATCCGCCATCACATCCAACCTCTGCACAAACAAGACCTGAGATATGGAGCTCAAGTGATGGGTGGAGGAATGACATTTCTGTTCTTATGGTCCTGGATGTCTCTGCAGGACGAGCTTCTCTTGACCATGACATACTGCTGGGGAAACCTTTTTAGAAAGCCTGAATGCCCTCGCCTCTCCAGATACCTCTCCTTGACTTTATTTCAGAACAATTCAAAACAAAAGCTAGAAACTCCCCAGCATGTTCCTCCATCATCAGAGCGTGGCTGAAGGGACAAGCAGACCATGACAGTCATTAACCATGGTGTGGTACTGCACTAGTAGTATTTGCTCAGATGGTACAGACACGGCACAAGACCCAGGAAACATCTCTCTTGCTCTCTGATATGGTGTTGTCAGGGAAAAAGGAACAACGGGCTGGATGCACGTGCTGTAAAGGAGATCTCCAGCAGGTGCATGTCTCCTGTGAGTCGATGGAGATGGGATAATTAATGTCTCCTGGGGTGTGGTTCATGAGCTCTCAGGTGTTTCCACTTGGGAAATCAGTATAAACTCAGCCCTCCACAACAGGGCATGCTGTGTTTGCTCAGAGTGGTCTTATCTTTCCTCTGGAGGCTGAAGAGCTGGTAGCAGGTCAGCATCATGATTTCTGGGGACAAGGCTGTGGACAGGAGCTGCTGGGAAGGGGGGTCAAGGTGTCTGGCTCTCTGATGGGTGCTGGTATGGGTGGCTGCTCTGCTGGGGCTGGTGTTAGAGGGAGCGTGTTAGCGAGGGCTGGTCTGGGTGGGGGCACTGAGGGCCTGGGGGGGGCAAGAGAGGTTGTCCTAGGCCTTGATGAGGAGCAGTTCTGCTGTTAGTGCATGTGCTTCAATGTCCCCAGGCATCAGTTGCCTTCTTCCTTCCCCATGGACAGGGGACTTCCAGCAGTATGGCCTTTGTGGAGAGCAGCTGATGCTAACCCATGCGTTCACGTGTGTCCCGCCATGCCGCAGAGGTGCGGAGGCAGCTCTTGAGGACCTGCAAATGCTGCAGGGTGAGGGAGGTGGGAATGGGCTCGGGGATGCTGCAGGAGGTGCTTTTTTTTTTCCTCGGAAAGCAAAAGCAGAGGGTGGAGAATAGCAGGAGGAGATACTCAAGGGAGGAGAGGAAGGTGGTGTCCTCTCATGAACTCTTCTCCCTTGTATATGTGCATATTAAACATGTAGCTTCTGCTCTGGCTTCTAGCTCCTGAAGGCAGATAGGAAGGGTTTGCCAGGATGGCATCCCGGGCAGCGGGTGAGTGGGACAGTTCTATAGCCAAACTAGAGATACGCTGCTATGTTTTCCCAGCAAGCATGAAACAGCTTGATAAGAGACTCATCTCTTGACCTTCATGCAGCGGACTCCATCCCCAGTGCCCTCCCGCTGCCACCCCCGCCCTCCATCCCATTTAGCCTGGAGGTGCCTGGAGAAAGGTGAGGAGCAGGGAGGAAGCTCTCTGGTTCATTGATCCCATCTCTCCAAGGCGCAGTAGGCTCCTCGGCACCATTAGAGTGGCTGGTTGTTATTGTCGTTGCTGATTTCTGTACTCCTCTGCCTCTTTCTCCCTGACTGGTTTGGTGGCCCTGTCATTACCAGGTTTCCCCAGCTGCCTGTCAGGGTCCTACTGGCCTCAGCATTGCCTCAGGCTCTCGGATAACAAACAAGGCACAGAAGAGTTCTTGGGCTTCCACGGCCTTAATTAGCTGGTGTCATTTTAGGGACGCGTGTCCTGCTGGCTGCGAGGAGACAAAGACAGCTCAGGAGCCATCTTTAAATGCACCCAATTAGAGGGGGCTGTAGAGACAAGCGGTCAGCTCCCAAACACGCAGGGACCCCTGGCAAAAAAACTCGTGTCCTAACCGGAGACTGATGTTTGGTCGTTCTTCCCCTGGTAAACACGATCCTCCCTTCAACATGACCTGTCACCGCTGTTGCTCTGCTGGCCTTCACGGCATCGCTCCTGATCTTACACCAGCACAAGTGATGGCAGAACCAAGAAACCTGCGAGCGGATCCTAGCACACTCAAAGCTTGGATAGATGTTGGTATAAAACCAGTCTGTTTTCTCCGGCCCATTTACACCAGTCCTCGGTCTCCTGCTGCCTGGTGTCTCTGGACACAGTACAACTCTCCTGTCCCTTCTTCACTGGCAGGATTATGTGCCAAATTCTCAGCTGGTTTCTTCACGACCACAATCATCTGTTGCTGAGATGCAGCCCAAGGAGACACTTTCTTCTTAAGGAGCCATCACACGTGAATGTCCTCTGCAGGCTGTGGGCTGTCCACCACAAGCACCCCCTCACCACTGCGACAAGCCCGTGCCCGACAGGGTCATAGAATAGAACCACAGAGCGCTTTGGGCTGGCAGGGCCCTTCCCAGCCCATCCCGTCCATCCCCCTGCCAGGGGCAGGGACAGCTTCACCCAGATCAGGGTGCTCAGAGCCCCGGCCAGCCTGGCCTTGAAGGTTGCCAGGGATGGGGCATCTCCCACCGCTCTGGGCAACCCCTGCCAGTGCCTCACCACCCTCAGCGTAAACAATTTCTTCCTTCTATCCAGTCTGCATCTCCCCTCCTTCACTTTCAAACCTTCCCCCCGTGTCCTGTCGCTACAGGCCCTGCTAAAAAGCCTGTCCCCCCCTTTCTTGTTGGCCCCCTTTAAGCATGGCAAGGCTGATCAACAGCTTGAAGGCACCCTGAGGTCCCACTGAGTCGGTAGCTGATTTCATGTGGGCATTGAAATGACCTAAGTTATCTTGAAACCAAATGAGATGCCCATGGTGGAGTGAGGGAGGTAAAAACCATGAGTGTTACAGGACAGGCTCCGAGATGTTTGTTCTTTGGCAGGTGTATGCAAAGCCCTCGTGGGGAACTCTGCATCCCAGTTGACCATGAGCATCTCCAGCCAAACATGAACGTGCTCGGACTGCCAGAGCCTTCATGGTTACAAGGTGAGTTTGTCTCTTCTCCCTACCCGTGTCCTGGCTATGACAGGTCACCTCTGGCGCCTGCCTATCCCCGAGGAGGTCCAAAGGGAGGTCCCTTGGAGGCACCCATCCTCTGCTACTGCCCCAAGTCCTTCCCTCGCTGCTGCACCAGGTAGCAGCATCCGTCACCATCCCTTCAGCCTCCACCTGCTTCCCCAGCTCCTCAGCAGGAGGCAGCTGGGTCAGTAACCTCCCCCGGGGCTGAAAACTGGCAATTAAAACCTCCTGAAAATGGGGTCGCCATCCCACCCCCGGTCCCAGACACGGCACTGGGGAGACCAGCCTCCACCACGGCCGGGCTCTGCAGCGATGGCAGCCCAGCGCTGGCCTCCGGCTGGCCGCTCAAAGAGTTAATGCCAAGCGCCAGCCATTAATATTCTCACTGATAACCCCAAATACCAGCCCTGCACGGCTGTCGCTTTCATTAGCGCTGAGAAAATGAGCCCTTCAAAATAGGACAGGCGGCTGGGGGGGCGTGGGGAGGAGGGCTCTGGGGCCAAACATGCGATTTTCCGTGCGATTGACGGGTATTAAACCGCCTTCCCGTGACGTCAGGGATCGTTTGGGTGACGGCGAAGGATTCCCCAGCCCCGCTCGGCCCCGAGCCCCCCAGCCCTCCCCAGGTGGGTGCCCCCCACCCTGGTGCTGCCGAAAGCCCCGGTGCCACCCGTGCCCCGGCACCGGGGTGCTGCGCTGGCCGTCGCCCCGAGCAGCCACATTCGGGGAGGTGTGCGGGGCGGCTGTCACATCACATCAGCATCCCGGCCCCGGCGCGGTGACTCGATTAAGGTCCTTTGCCGCAGAACCAGTTAAAGAGTCAGCGACTCACTCAACCGGCTGGGCAGAGCCAGGGGTGGCGCGGGCACCGCCGGGCGCGGGGACCTCCCAGGGATGGGGTGGAGGAGGAAAGATGGGGTTTAGGGTATTTTCCTCTTGAAATGCAGAAGGGAAAGCAAGTTCATCTTCCAAATAACCCCTTGAGGTGCAGCCGAGCCTGCGGCTCCACAGATCTCCTAAATTTTGCTTTACCATGTGTATGCCCTGCAAAGCCGAGCCCTGGGGGCAAGGCTGGGGAAGGATGGCTCAGCCAGGGGCCGGATCCGTTCCTCTCTCCATCACAGCCTCTGAGGGGATCCTGGGGAAGTTGCCAGAGTCTGGATTAATTTTTCAGCTGTGGCACCTTCCAGCGCTCCAGCTGGAGCGGTCCCCTCTGCATCCCACCTCCCTGCACCTGCAGGATGCTGCTGAGGCAAGAGGGATGGGATGTGATGGGGAAACTGAGGCAGAGGCTAGATGCTTGGGCACATATGCTATCCAAAGTCATGACGGATGGGGTTTAGGACTGTTGTGAAGCTGTTGGCTTTGTTTGCACCAGAGAAGCCACGGAAGGAGCTGCTGTGGCAATGGGGAGCAAGGCCCATGGCTGGACACACACTGCTGTGGCAGTCTGGGGGGAGAGGATTACACCAGTTTGTGGCACCATGTCCCCATCCCACTCCCATGGTGAGGAGCGAGTGGTGCGAGATGCAGGGTGTGTGCCCAGGTCCTTCTCCCACCTTGCCCCTGGGAGGCTTGGCCGGCGAAGTCTCGGGAAAGTGGGGCTGTTCTGGTGGCGGGCCCACCTCCTCGCCACCAGCAGCCATCTGCACTGGGCACGTGGTCCAGCTCTGGTACGAAGGGACACGGAGGTGACACGGTCACTGGGATTATCTTTCCCTTGTTAAATAAAGGGACTGAAGAAGCTTGTGTTCATGGCAGGCATAATCTGGGAAATGAAGATCCACTTTGACCCATGCACAGGCAGGGAACTCACGGTTTGGCCAAGACAAGCCTTCCCCAGCATGACATCTCTCATTGAAGGTAATGAGAACCAGTCATGCTTCAACCTTTCTGGTCTACGCAGTCCAGGAAGACACCAGCATGGGTGCTTGTTGTAGGGACATCGCTGGCGGGGCACCAGGAAGCCTCGAGAGTCACTGTTGTGTTTTGGAGAGGACTGTAGGGTTGAATAGGGCAGAGCTCCATCCTGTGACATGGGGACTGTATGGCCCTGGGGCTGTCGAGGCACAGAGCCACCCCCTCGCCAGCCCCCAGCCCGCTCCTGCCTTGGGGAGCGGCGTCCTGGCTTGTGCCTCCTGTGTGCCGGAGCGACCGCGCGGCCTGCGGGGCACGGCGCCCTTCCCTGCACGGCGCCAACTGCATCCTTACAGACCCGCGGCACACTGGGGACTGGAAGGGCCTTCTGGAGATGGTCTGGTCCAACCCTCTGCTCGAAGCCTACCCCCTCCCTGATCTTCAGGGCACTCCACAGAGCTGCTCTTCTAATCTGCCCAAGCACAAGCTGGCCCCAGAGAGTCTCCTGGCAGCCAGGCATGGGAGCGAGCACGGGACCTCCCTGGCAGCGTCCTGCTAAGGGGGACAGAGGCGTTCACACCCAGCTCCGAGGCAGCCGGGGGATGACTGGTGGAGAAGCGGCACCCATGCTGAAGTGAACAGCAAGGTGGCATGTGTCCCCCCCCAGGAGGCACTGCGGGGGGAAGAGGGGTCCGCAGCTCGATCCCCATCTCTGCTGCCTTCAGGCTGATGCCTCTTGTGCCAGGAAGGACCAAACCTGGGGACCAGGGACCCAAATCCCGCTCCCCAGTGTGAGTGAGGCTGGGGCAGGCTCTGCCCGCAGACCCGGTGCTGTGCTCAGCCCTCGCTGCAGAGCAGCCAGCAGCCTGTGTGACAAGCCAGACCAGCATGGTGGATGGCAGTAATTATCGTGCCGCCCACAGCTGAAGGGGAGCATATGGTAAGGAAAAGGAAACTAACTTGTATTTTTCCGCAGCCCCGGGCTCAGCCTTTCTGGGGCTGTCACAGTCGATTTGTGCTGCCTGAGCTGTTTCGCCCCAGCCGCCTCTGCATCCGGCAGCTCCCTCCCAGGCAGCGGCGAGGCTGGTGCTCGCTGCTCCCGCAGCTCCTCGTGCCGGGGAAGCCGGCCGGCAGCTCCGTGGGGTGCAACCAGCTGCGGTCCTGCTCCCTGCGCCTGGTGGGATGCGGCCAGCACGGTGCTGGGGCGGTGGGTGGGGAGCTGGACCGTGCGCGGGGTGGGTGCATCCATGGTTAAAAGGGCACCTCGGGGTGGAGGAGGACCTGAGGACCCCGGACAGGAGCCTGACACCCACCCTGGTGTAGGGCTGGGTAGGGGGAGATCTCTCCCATGGCCCTGGGGTGTCCATCAGCTCTGTGGTGTCTCCTGCGGGTGGGTCGCTCCCCGCTGCAGCCCCTAAAAGACACCGCAAGTCCTACGCAGAGCCCTCCCCGAGCCGCCGCGCTGTGCCGCGGGCAGCCGTTCATCAGCGTCTCCGTTGCAGTGACACCCTGCTACGATGTGGCATCTCAGGTGGCCCCAAGGAGGCCTGGATCTGGCTGAGAGGGAAAGCTGCTGCGTTAATCCAGAGCTCTCTCCCGTCCGTCTGTCTAGTCCAAACACTCTTGCCAAAAGCAACGGTAGATGTAGCAGGCAACTTTCCTTGGTTTAAGCATGGTGGTTTTCATGCCAGCTTATTACCAGTGGGGACTTTTCAGGTATGGGGTGAAGCGCAACATCTCTATGAAGCTGCCCGGAGGCGTTAGGGGAGCTGCCGGGCCATCGGGCATGGGCAGGGTCGCGGTGACGTTGGCCGTGCCAGGATAAGCAGGGCACCGGTGCTGCAGCGGGGTTTCTCCAAGGGTCGTGGGCCAAAGGGGCCGCCCTGTGTCGTGGTGTGGGGCTGTGCCAGCAGCTGCCTGGGCATCCTCACCAGCATAACCAGAGACTGGTTGCATCTGCCAACTGGGCACAGATTCATCCCTGGAAAGCAAACTTCCATTTTTCATTTAGAAAGGGGAATTGGGAGTTCCCAGTTCCTTTCCAGGCCTGATGCTGCTGCCAAGGGGCTCTTGGAAGAGGCTGGACTGAGCCACTGTTTCTGTGCAGCATGATGTGAAACTGGTTTTCTTGACTATTGCTTTTGGAGCCTGGTGTCTCACTCTTACAGGGCAACATCTCAGGGCTCCAGTTGGAGACAGAATGTCTGAAAATGGAGTTGAATCTCTGGGGAGGAAAGGGCCACTCAGTCTGGTTTGAGACCTTTGCAGGATGCAACAGCTCAAAACTCTTCAGGCTGCTGCCCTGATGTTGTGAGACACCAGCTCTGGTCACCCAGGTACCAAAAAAAGGGAGGATTTTGTGGGGATCTGGTACACGTGGGTGGATGCTGGCTACGGGATGCACCACCAGCATCCCAGGGAGTTTTATGTCCTTAGGAGTAAACTCGATGAGCAGGGAGAGCTCAAGCCCCAACAAGGCCCTCAGCAAACCTCAGTAGAAAGGGAATTGAGGAAAACATGGGGCTGCGTGAGCGTGCTCTGGAGCTGCCCTTCCCGCAGTGGTGGTCACCTTCCCGGGTTTGTTGCCAGCCCCTGGCAGCCACAGAGCCAGGAGACCATGGCTGGAGAGAGCAGCCACCAGCTCCTTCCCCTTCTCCAGCAGGCCCATGGTCAGGAGGTGCCCATGTTTGTCCAGCGCAGTCCTGGGCCGACTCCCTGCAGTCCCTCTCGGTCCCAGGACATCGGAGGAGGGTGGCACAAGCAGAGGCCGGTGGTTTTTAGCACACGTCCCTCCATGGCCCAAAGAGCTGCTGACCTCCCGGGCACGGCGTGAGGTCCATCTGTCGCGTGAGCCTCTAGCCCGGGGACAGATTGCACGACATGGTCCTGAGCATTGCTCAATGCTGGAGCCGTGTCTCCCAGGCATGGCCGGCTCCGGCCACTCCCCTCCGCTGCCACGATGCCCAGCCGGTGCCCCCGGGCCCCCGGCAGCGGTGCATCCCCCCCACGCTGATTAACATCCCAATTAAGCAGATAAAGAAATAAAAGGGGGCTGTGCAGCCCCTCGGCTCATCCATAACCCAGGGTGGAGGGATGATGTGCACAGATAATGTGGGCATCAGTTAGTTCCTAATGGCAGTGGGAGGGTGGGGGCTGTTGGGGGGGGGTCACCCTGCAAATCCAGAGCTGGAGTCCCAGCAGTGGCCTGGCTCAAAGGAGGTGAAGGATGCGGCCCTAGTGCAGGGAGCCGTCTCCATGCCCATGTCCCCTCCTCGTGCTGGCTCCCTCCCGCCATGCGCCGTGGGTTTGCCTGCAGGACCCCAGAAGCATAACCCCCACCCCCAGGCTCCCTTCCCATTTCCTTACCTAGCGCAGGAGCCTTTTTTGGGGAAAAAATTGATTGGGGGGGAGGGAAAAACCCAAAGCAAACTCAACTCCTCCAGCCAGGGATGACCAGACGGGAGTAGTGGGGTGGGCTAGGAAGGAGAAGACCCCCGGGAAGCCGCGGCTCAGTGCCTCCTCCCCCTGCGGGTCCCTGACCTCCCGTTTGCCTGTCAAGAGCGAGCTCCGCCACCGAAACACCCCCTGTCAAATTAGTGAGTCAGAAGACGTAAGAGAGACCACCGCTGCTAATTTGTACATTAACTGGTTCTGACAGAAATATTTCACAAGTGAAAAAACAGAAAATGTGCCTCAAGACAATGTGCAACTTCCGTACCAGCAAACTTCTGCTTAACTGTGCGGTGCCCGAGGAGGGGGGACCCCCCGCCCCGACGCGCCCCAGCGGGAGCGCGGGGATGGTTTTAGCCCCGGGAGCCGCTCCTGGAGCGGCTGGATCAGGCCCTGAGCTGGGTGACTGCGGGCAGGCGGCTGCGGCCTCACCGAAATGGCGGCGGGGGGTGGCAGGTCCTGGCACCGCTCCCCGTCAGTGGGGAGGGGGCTGCTGGGGTGGAAGGGGCTCAGTGACAGCCCCCTCCTCTCCCTAGGGATGGACCCTTCGCAGCACCCCTCCATCGCCCACCCTGCTTTCAGCAGCTCCCCAGGTCAGGGTCCGCTCCTTCTTGCCCCCTGCCCCAGGGTGTGACCTGCTGGGGCTGTCCCCATCGTCGCCACGTAGGATGAGCCGTGGGCCATGGGCTCCGGCCATCCTGCCGGGAAAAGCTGCCGGTGCAGGCAGCCGCCAGTGCAGGCAGCTCCCAGCCGTGCCCAACTCAGCCCTGCTCTACCCCAAGGGAGAGCACTGGGGTGCCGAACCCTCCTTGGCACCCATGGGATCACCCCAAGCCATCCCGTCCTGCTGCCCAGCACCGCCATCTCCTCGTCACAACAAGCATGTGGCGATCGCAGCGGTGGCCAAAGCTGGTGGCCAAGCCCCTCTGCTGAGCAGGACCCCATCCTGCCACGCGAATGCACCGAGCACAAGCGGCTACCTGCCGAGGATGCCGCGTGGCCCCTCGCCGTGACCCCTCGCCCTGCCCCGTCCTCCCCTGTGCGGGTGCTGGCCGGGGCCAGCACCGGTGCGTTTCGGGGCACGGGTGGGAGCAGGCGTGGGGCTGAGCCGGGTCCTCAGGCCAGCAGCATCGAGCACATGATCTGTTGTGGCAGCTTCCCTGCAGCCTGGAGCCAGCCCCGAGCGAGCGCTGATGATGGCTTTAATTGCTTTCAGATTCGATAGCCCAGCCCGTGACAGCCCGGGCCGTGTGGCCGCCGCAGCCCCAGCTGTGCCAGCCGGCCCCGGACCCCGGTGCAGCCCCTTGCCCAGTTGCCTTTGGATGGAGAGGACGGGCAGGAGGAGGAGAGGAGCTGCCCTGGACTGGGGCTTTCCTTTTCATCCCGGCAAAGTCTTCTCCACGGTCTGCCCATGCTCATGGTCCAGATGGGGTGGGTGCCTACGTCACCCCCGAGCCTCGTCCCTGGGGAAACCCACCCAGGGGCCAGCGCAGCCCCCCGGGATGCTAGCGCAGCCCTGCCATGAAGCCACCCGGCCATGTGCCACTGTGACCCCCAGCTGAGGACCCCACAGCAGGGCCCCCCCCCCCAGGGCACCGTACCCCCATTCATGGTGGGGGGAGATGTCAGAGGGCTCCGCTTACCCATCAGAGCTGGGGACGCAGCGGGGTCCGTGATGCAGCAGGGGCCCAGGCTGGCCCGCTCCGGTGGCTGCGTGTGTGTCCCGCCTGCATGGCCATGTCGGGGGGCTGGGGGCCACCCCCAGGGCGGTGGGGGGTGCCCAGGGCTGACCCAGACCGCGGGGGATTCTCCCCATCTGAAGGCCAGCTGCCCCCTGCCATCGGGTCCTCACCCTGCCCGATAGTTGCTGCAGGGAGCCGGGGGTCTCTGGAGTGGGGGGCGAGGGGCTGCTCAGCACCCACAGTGGCACCTGTGGGTTGGCCCTGACCCAGTGGTCATGCTTACATCCTCCTCCTCTTCCTCCTCCTCGCTGCAGGGCTCTGAGCTGCCTCCCCTGGCTCCAGCCCAGACCAAGTTGGTGCAGGCAGCTGCCGGCAATCTCTCTAATGGCTCCCTGCCTGCCAGGCAGCTGGGCGCGCTCGAGGGGAGCGGGTGAGCACCCCGGCAGCCAGAGCTCACCCGTGCAAACGCGGCGCTGCAGCAGGGCTGGGAGTCCCAGCCTGAGTCATCATCCCGGCACACGGTGCCGGTCCCGGCCGGGCCATGCGTCCTTGGTGAGTGGGATCGGCCAGGAGCCCTGGCCCCGGCAGCACCCGCTCCCTCCAGGGCTGCCGGGGTTGGTGTGGGGTTACCTTGCAGGCAGTCCCCCCAAAACCCCACCCTGGTGTCTGAAAGTTGGGCAGCGGCTGCTGCATATGAGGGTGAAGGCAGCGGTGGACTCCTCCATCACTTGCCAGCTCCTCACAGAGCATCAGCCTCAGCCGAGGATGAGGTGGGTGGGGGTTGCAGGGCCTCCTGCTTGGCTGAGCCGGGGCGGTTGCTCACATCCCCGATCCATTATTGCGGGCAGTGCCGGCGGGCAGTCCGGGGCAGGGACTGCATTATTGACGAAGGGGAAGGCAAACCCCAGCGCAGGCAGCGGCGGTGCAGGCAGCAGCGGTGCAGGCAGGGCCCCCTCCTGCAGCACTCAGCCCCGGGCAAAGCACTTTGCCTGCGCTGCAGAGCCGCAGAGCAGCCAGGCCTGGCCCGGGGCGGCCGGCCCAGCAGCCGCAGCCACCGCACAGCCCTTTGGCCGCGGCGGCCTGTTCCCGTGGCTGCAAACCACCCTCCTCGCCCAGGAGGATGCAGGGCTCGGGGCACCCTGGGGTGGGTGGCACGGGCGAGCAGCCATGCCCTTGCAAACCCAGCTCTGGCACTGGCACTGCTGCTCTGCCCCTCTCCAGCCCGGCGCAGCGCTGGTGCTGCTCTTTTTTAAGCTTCCCTCTGTCTCTAGGCAGAGATTTGTGGCGTAAAATGCACAATATGTTCTATCTGCCCTGTGGGAGCCATAAAATATTCACCAGCAGCTCCCATTATAGTCAGAGTGAATCACAGAGAGCGCTCGAGCCCTCGCTCCCTGACGTGCCCCCTCCCCGCACAGCCCCGGGGCCCCGGCGGTGGCGGTGCCAGGGCCTGGCGAGCAGGCAGCGCCCACTGGATCCCGCAGCGAGGACCCACGTTTCCACCTCCAGCCCTGGGAGACACCCCTGGGCTCGGCAGTGACCACACCGATGGGACAGCAAATGCCTTTGCCTGCCTGAGCATCCTCATGGCCGCCCAGGGAGGAGCAGCATCAACCCTGTGCGTGGAGGGGGCCAGGGCAGCCGGCAGCGCGGTGGGCTCACGTGCCCACAGCAGCCTGCCCCACTCACCCTGTCCCACCAAGCGCGACATGGTGTCCCCGGGGTGACTTGTGCTGTCACTTGGCTTTTTGTAGCCGTGTCCCCTTGATTGGAGACAACATCACTAGCCCAACCGAAGTGCATTTACAGCAATGCACGCAGCATGGGCAATAAATAGGAGGAGCTGGAAGCCATTGCGCGGCAGGAAAACTATGACATAGTCACTGTCACGGAAACATGGTGGGATGACTGCCATGACTGGAGTGCCACGATGGATGCCTACAAGCTCTTCAGAAGGGACAGGCGAGGAAGGAGAGGCGGTGGGGGAGCTCTGTACGTTAGAGAGTGGTTTGATTGTCTGGAGCTCAGTGATGGTAACGGTAAGGTCAAGTGCTGATGGGTAAAGATCGGGGGAAGGCCAACAAAGCAGATCTCCTGGTGGGAGTCTGTTGTAGACCCCCCAGCCAGGATGAAGAAACAGATGAAGCATTCGACAAGCGGTTGGCTGAAGTCTCACGATCTCTAGCCCTTGTTCTCCTGGGAGACTTCAACTTACCAGATCTCTGCTAGAAATACAACACAGCAGAGGGGAAACAGTCTCGGAAGGTCCTGGAGTGCGTGGAGGAGAACTGCCTGACGCAGCTGGTGAGGGAGCCAACCGGGGGGTGCCCCGCTGGACCTGCTGTTTACGAACCTGGTGGGCGATGTGGTGGTCGGAGGCCGTCTTGGGCACAGCGACCATGAAATGATAGAGTTGTCGATTCTTGGAGAAGTAAGGAGGAGGAGTCAGCAAGACCGCTACCCTGGACTTGAGAAAGGCAGGCTTTGGATTGTTTAGGAGTCTGGTTAGCAGAGTCCCTTGGGAGGCCGTCCTGAAGGGCAAGGGAGTCCAGGAAGGCTGGATGTTATTCAAGGAAGTCTCAAAGGCGCAGGAGCAGGCCGTCCCCATGTGCCGCAAGTCGAGCAGGCGGGGGAGAAGACCGACCTGGCTGAACAGAGAGCGTTGGCTGGAACTCAGGAAAAAAAGAGAGCTTACCGCCTTTGGAAGAAGGGGCAGGCGACTCAGGAGGACTCCAAAGATGTCGTGAGGTTATGCAGGGAGAAGATTAGAAAGGCAAAGGCCCAGCTAGAACTTAAACTGGCCACCGCCGTTAAAGATGATAACAAAAAATGTTTATACAAATGTATCAGTGACAAAAGGAGGGCCAAGGAGAATCTCCATCCTTTCTTGGATGCAGAGGGAAACATTGCCACGAAGGACGAGGAGAAGGCTGAGGTACTTAATGCCTTCTTTGCCTCGGTCTTTAGTAGTCAGACTGGCCATCCTCGGTGTATTCCACCCCCTGAGCTGGGACATGGAGATAGGAAGCAGAATAAAGCCCCAATAATCGGAGGCAATAGTTAGCGACCTGCTCCTCCACCTGGATGCCCACAAGTCCATGGGGACAGACGGGATCCACCTGAGGATACTGAGGGAGCTGGTGGAGGAGCTTGCCAAGCCACTTTCCATCATTTACCAGCATTCCTGGCTAACCGGGGAGGTCCCAGCTGACTGGAAGTCAGCAAATGTGACACCCATCTACAAGAAGGGTCGGAAGGAGGATCCGGGGACCTACAGGCCTGTCAGCCTGACCTCGGTGCCGGGGAGCAGATCATCCCGAGTGCCATCACGTGGCACATGTGGGACAATCAGGGGATCGGGCCCAGCCAGCATGGGTTCATGAAGGGCAAGTCCTGCTTGACCAACCTGATCTCCTTCTGTGATGAGGTGACCCGCGTGGTGGGTGAGGGGAAGGCTGTGGGTGTTATCTACATGGACTTTAGCAAAGCCTTTGACACCATTTCCCACAGCGTTCTCCTGGAGAAGCTGGCTGCTCACGGCTTGGATAAGTGCTCTCTGCGCTGGGTTAAAAACTGGCTGGCGGCCGAGCCCAGAGAGGGGTGGTGAATGGAGTCACATCCAGCTGGCGGCCGGTCACCAGTGGTGTCCCCAGGGCTCAGTGTTGGGGCCGGTCCTGTTCAACATCTTCACTGATGATCTGGGTGAGGGGATGGAGGGCACCCTCAGCCAGTTTGCAGGTGACACCAAGCTGGGTGGAAGTGTCGATCTGCTGGGGGGCAGGAGGCTCTGCAGAGGGCCCTGGCCAGGCCGGGGCGATGGCCCAGGCCACGGGGTGAGGGTCAGCAAGGCTCAGGGCCGGGTCCTGCCCTGGGGGCACAGCAACCCCAGGCACCGCTGCAGGCGTGGGGAGGAGCGGCTGGGAGCTGCCCGGCGGGAAAGGGCCTGGGGGTGCTGGTCGACAGCCGCTGGACATGAGCCAGCAGGGTGCCCAGGTGGCCAAGAGGGCCAGTGGCACCCTGGCTTGTGTCAGGAACGGTGTGGCCAGCAGGAGCAGGGAGGTGATGGTGCCCCTGCGCTGGGCACTGGTGAGGCCGCCCCTCGAATGCTGTGCTCAGCGCTGGGCCCCGCACCCCAAGGCGGCCATGGAGGGGCTGGAGCGTGGCCAGAGCAGGGCAGCGAGGCTGGGGCAGGGGCTGGAGCACAAGGCTGGGGAGGAGCGGCTGGGGGAGCTGGGGGGGCTCAGCCTGGAGAAGAGGAGGCTGAGGGGAGCCCTCCTCGCTCTCTGCAACGGCCTGAAAGGAGGCTGGAGCCGGGGGGGTCGGTCTCTGCTCCCCAGGAACAAGCGCTGGGACGAGAGGGAACGGCCTCAAGCTGCGCCAGGGCAGGGTTGGGTTGGGTATTGGGGAAAACTTCTTCCCCCAAAGGGCTGTCAGGCCCTGGCCCAGGCTGCCCAGGGCAGGGGTGCACTCACAGTCCCGGGAAGTGTTCAACCCGTGTGGATGTGGCGCTTAGGGACAGGGTTTAGAGGTGGCCTGGCAGTTAGGGTAGCGGCTGGGCTCGGTGACCTCAGAGGCCCTTTCCAACCTTAACGGTTCTGTGATTCTGTGAGTCTATGACTGGGGTCTGACAGCCCTGCCAGGGCCCGGCAGGACAGCCCCTGCCTGCTTGCTGCCTTCGTTGTCACACACGTGCCCCAGCCTCTGTGCCGTCCATACAGGTCTGTACGACAGCACTCTTCCTCCTTCTCCCCGGTCCTGCTGTCCATCCTTCCATCTGTCCTTCCCATCCAACCCACGGCTCTCACTGTCTGTCCCCATCTCCTCCTTCAGACCTTAGATGTGATAGAGTCAAGGGATGACGAATTTACTGATGAAGCAACACCCTGCTCCGAAGCTGATGTGTCAAATACAGTGATATCTTTTGACACACAATTATGTGTAATTATAACGCAGTTGGTGCTGGCTCAGCCCTTGTGAATCACGCACACTTACGGCTTGATTTCACCTCCCTCTCCTCCATGGCCTCTGCTCTGGGCCATTGCCCGGGTGGCGACCCTGGGGGTGTCCTGAGGGCTCCCGGTGGCCCGGGGCCACGGGCAGCATTGCTGCCGTCCACCGCCGGCTCCTGGGAGATGCCGTCCTTTCCGCGCACCAGCCCACCCCGTGCCCCCGGCTGCACCGGGCGCTGCCTTGCCGAGCTCCTGGCACGGTGGGGTTTGCCCCAGCAGGACGGCGGGCACAGGGCTTACCGGGCCGTCGCTCCGTGGGGAAGGCAGGACGCCGTTGCCCCGCTGGGCTGGCCACGCAGCCACCATCACAAGGGCCACCGCCGGGTCACTGGGCTGAGATGTCCGAGTGTCCTTGGCATTGAGCAGCACGGAGCCGGGCTGGGGGGACCCCGCGCGCACGTGGGAAGCCCCATGACGGTGACAGGCAGCGGTTTTCGCCACGCAACCCACCCGGCGTCCCCGGGAGGGAGCGGGCAGGAGGGAGCAGGGCCCACGCAGGCAGCCTGCCCGCAGAGACGAGGGACGGGGCTGCGCGGCCGTGGGGGTTGAACCCTGCCTCTGCTCTCCCTGAACAGACGAGGGGAGCGGAGGGGAGCGCGGCAGCGCCCTCCCCGCCAAAATTAACTCTCCATCTGTTTCTCCCCGGCTGAGGCTGATGGCTTGTGACAGGGCCTCCTGAATGCAAAGATGTTTCGCCTGGAAAAATCTATTACAAGTTGCTGTAAGAAAGACCGAAATCCTCTCCTTCTGTCTCTCCCTACTGGTCTCAAGGTGCCCACCCCGGGCAAGAACGGGCTGGCGCGCAGCCGGCCGCCTCCGCTCAGCCGGAAAGCTCTCCCCAGCGCCAGCCTGCCTCGCCCCCGGCCCAAACGGGGCGGCGGGGGGAGGATGGGTGCTGCCCTGGCTGGCGGTGAGGATGAAGAAGCCGCTCCTTCATCCCCAAGCCCGGCACGGTGTCGGCGATGCAGCGGGCGTGGGCCTGGCACCCTCGCACCCGCGGCCGTGCCGCAGCCCGTCGTGATGGGTATGGGGAAACTGAGGCAGGAGGTGCCCGGTCCATTGGCTGTGCCTGACCCTGGCCGGGACATGGAGCCCCTGCCGCGGCGGGCAGCGGGCAGGCAGCGGGCAGGCAGCAGGCAGCGGGCAGGCAGCAGGCAGCAGGCAGGCAGCAGGCAGCGGCTGCCCTCTCCCGGCCGCGGCGCAGCCCTGCTCGGCCCCGGGAGAGGGCAGGGGCCGCTCCGTTTATGGGAATTTCAGGATTTCGCTTTATTTTCGCCCCTTTCTGCTCCCCGGCGCGGCCCTTCCCGGCCCCCCGCGCCCCAAAGCGCAGCCAAAGAAACCCAAAACTCAACTTCACCTTTTTCTTTGTGCTCAGCTCTACTTTCAGGGCAGGGACGGATGCCCACCGCTCCACAGAAATGGCTTCAAGAGTCTTTGCTTGCACCCCAAAAATCCCCGGGCCGAGCGGCGGCCGGCACCCCTTCCCGCCAGCCCTCCCGCGCCGCGGCCGAGCACAGCGAAACCAGGCAGCTTCAGTAAAAAACAAAACTTTATTTGGTCCGTCAGAACCTGAGTTTGAAAACCACCCATGGATAATTCGTATCATACAGGGATTACTGATCTGATTTACAATTGATAAAATATCCTATGTTTCTGAAGAGCTGGACAGTATTTACAGGGTTAAAAATATTCACAGCTCAGAAAGACACAAAGAGAGAGGGGAAAAAAGTGAAGGACAAATCATCTGGAGGAGGAAGGAGCAGGGAAGAGAGAAAACAGACCAACAGACAAGGACGGGGCCAGAGCTTGGCAGCCCCCCCCTCGCCACCCCCCGGCTCCCCGGGCGGGAGGGACAGACAGACGGACACGCTGGGCAAAGCCCACAGCCCCGCACATCGCCCTGCCCAGGCTGCGGGGTGCAAGCTGCCCCCCAGCACGGTCCCCGCCTCTCCCCGCGCCCCCCCGAGCAAGCTGGGAAGGAGGGGGTAACGCCGGGGGACCCCCCACCACACACGCACACATACACGCGCCCGCGCCAAGCCACGACGCCCTGAAACTGCGGGCACTCGCCGGGGCCAGCGGCAGCGCGGGGCTCTCGCAAGCCTTCACCCCGTGCTCGCTACCTTCCACGGCACTTGGCCTCTGAAGGATGGGGCTCTTTGCTCCCCCGTCCCCCCAAAATGACTGGCCCCCTCCCTGGCACATGGCAACGTGGTAAAGCCACGGGGAGCGGCTCCCCAAAGCCCGGGTCTGTACCTGCTGCCCTCGCCTCCGCAGGGCACGGGGAGGGCTGAGCCCAGCTCGGGACGCATGGCTTCTCTCCAGGCACTGCTTTCAGCGGCCGCCTTTGCATAGTAACACTTGTGTGATGAGTTGAGGGGTGTCCCCGCCGCTGCAGCCCCCCAGGCATCGCCCCATGGCCCCGCTCCCCGCTCTGGCGCAGCAGCAGAAGAGGGCACCTCTGCGTTTTGCCCCGAGGTGCGGTGAAAACCTGGTGGCGGCAGCTTTCTACAACAACCCAGCGCCCTGTCCTCCCCAGCCGCGGCACGGCGCAGGGGGCAGCCCCGGCACCCGGGATGGGGGAGGTGGATGAGGGGTCCGGGCACCACAGCGGGTCCCCACCACGAGCAGCCAGCATGGGCGGCACCGCAACAGGGTGACCCCGGCACTCCCCGGCCCAGCTAGGGTACCTCGGTGCCACGTTGGTCCTGGCAGCGGACGACGGGGGGAATAAGACAGTGGGAAGGGCCCGGGGACAGACGGAGGGTCACACAGACGGACAGACGTCAGAGGTATATTCTTTTTTTTGCAGCGCCAAGGCCCTGGCGCCGCGGGAGGGGGCAGAGTCCTGAGCGTGGTGCCTGGGAAGGGCCTTGACAGCAACCTCCAGCTCCCCCCGCTCCCGCAGCCCCCCGCTGCGTGCCCGGGGCAGGCCGAGGGCACCGGGCCCCGGCACGGGCATGGGGCAGGTGGGATCCTGAGATGGCCCCGTGCCCCCAGCCGCTCCTCATAAAGTGCACGGGGGGCCGGCGGTGCCGGGGCGGCGGGCAGAGCTGGTCCTGGCCCTGAGAGCTCGCCCCGGCCCCGCGGCGCAGGGCAAAGTGCTGGGTGTGATGCTCCGGCTCTGCCCCGCGGCTCAGCGCTGACAGCTCGGGGGACGACCCCAGGCCAGAGGCTCAGTGAAAATAACGGGGGAGCGGAGCGGGGAGGGGGAGGCGCTTCGTCATAGGGGCCGGGGGCCGTGGAGCCCGGCGACCTCGGGCGTGAGCAGCGGGTTGTGGGTGCCCTTCGTCGACATCCAGTCATTGAGGAAGGCCTGGGTGGCTTTGCGGTGAGCCAGGCGGTGGGTGATGGAGAAGCCGGCGTTACCCTCCAGCT
Source organism: Platalea leucorodia (assembly GCF_965183815.1). Taxonomy (NCBI): domain Eukaryota; kingdom Metazoa; phylum Chordata; class Aves; order Pelecaniformes; family Threskiornithidae; genus Platalea; species Platalea leucorodia. The sequence goes on from NC_138827.1 coordinate 1,643,917, forward strand.
GGGAGAGGATCACCAACACCTGCCTGCGAAGAGAGGGACGGGCTCAGGGCCAGGCAGCTGCCTCTTCCCCGGCAATTCCAGCCCCTGCCTGTCACCCCAGTGCCCACCCTCTTCCCATTCCATTCCCAGGCTCCCCAGGGGCCAACGGCACCTGCCTGCCCTCGCCGGGCAGCCCCCCGCCGACCCACCCCTGCCTACCCCGGACCTGTGCAGGGGGGGGACGCTGTCCTGCGTTTTGAGGCTGCCGCGCGTGGAGACGACGTTGAAGCTGTCGGTGCAATCGCACTGGACGTGCAGGTAGGACTTGGGGTGCCGGTTCTCCACCACCACAATGAGCCCTGCCCAGCCATGGGTCAAATAGTAGCAGGTCATCCCCTCGCGGCCCTGGGGCAAACAGCAGGGTCAGGGGTGTGAAGCCTCCGGGCACCTCCGCCTCCGAATCTCAGCCCCTGGACCAGCATCTTCCACCTCCAGCCAAGGGCTGCCCAGCTGCTGGGGTACCCCATGCTGCCCCAGGGAGCAAAGGGAGTGGGCATCCATGGGGTAGGAGGGGACTAGGTGGCAGCCAGCCCTGCCTGACTCCTGCCAGACTGAGGAAGGACACAGCGGAGGCAGGGTCCAGGCTCCCGCTGGCAGCATCGCCCCCCTCCAGCCCCGGCCCCGTGCCGCCCGCGCACACCTCGTGGCGCTCGCCCTTGTTCTCGGTCAGCAGGATGATGGCGTCCGCCAACGTGGTGGGCTGCGCCTCCACCTGCTCCACCATCACCAGGCGGGAGCTGTAGATGGCCAGGATATAGCTGGAATAATCGGTGGCCGGTCGGCTGCTGGTGGGACTGGATGCTGCGGAGACACACGGAGGAAGGGAGGGATCAATCACCAAGCCCAGAGCCCCTGGGAGCAGGGTGCTGCTGGGCTGCTGCACGTGCAGGCAACCTCCGCCCCCAGCGAGGTCCCCACGGTGAAGATCGAGGGCTTTGTCACCTCTGCCTCCCCCGAGGCCCCCGCCAGCATCGCCGCGGGGAGGGCAGCCCAGCCCCTTACCCTGGGCAGCGGCGGGGCCTGCCAGGGCGGCGCTCCAGTGGTTGAAGGCACAGCACACGACGGCGTACTCGCCCGGCTCCAGCATGACGTCGCAGTTGACGAACTTCTTGACGGCTCGTTTGCTGTGAGCCATCAGCCGGCCCAGGCTCAGCTTGTTCCCGCTGGTGAAGGTGGCCCGGAAAACCATGATGCAGAGATCCAACAAGTGGCTGTCCACCGTGTCCGACCGCCTGCGCCGGGAGGGGGAGAAGGGTCACACGCCACCCGAGCGCCGCCCCGCAGAGCACGTGGAGGCCACGGGCAGGACGGCGGATCCGGAGGAAGAGTCCTCCCGCTGCCCCAGGCACCCGGCCCCAGCACGCGATCAGGGCCTGGGTTTCAGCTAAAATACGAGCAGACCCCGAGAACTGGAGAAATGGCAGTGGGGGCCCATCCCCGAGCTCTGCCGCCCCGCGGGATGGCATGGGGCGAGAGGGTGAAGTGTTTGGGATTTCTCCTGGGTGCGGGTCGCTGCCTGCAGCCCGCCCGCTGCCCGGCTCACCTGCTGCCCTCCTGGAAGAGGGCAAACTCCAGGGCAGCACGCTCCAACACCGTCAGCGATGTCACCGTCACCGGCCCGTTGGCCTTGTTGGGGAACATGCCCTGCACACGCACCTCGTGCCAGTCCGAATGGAGCTTGCAGATATCCACGGAGTCAAAATACCTGTGGGGAGACTGGGCTCAGCCCCGGCGGGCTCCTCTGCGGGGATGCTGCTCTGCCCCCACGCCCCAGCATGCTGCAGCTCACGCAGCCGGGAGAAGCAGGCACCGGCAGGTCACCCACACCCCCCTGGGGATGCCCAGTCCTGCCTGCCTCATCTTGACCCCCACGTCCCATTTTCTGTCCCCTGCCTGGCTTCCCGCCCCACAGCCTCTGCCTCCTGGGCACTACCGTACTTAATGAAATCGCTGTACTCCATCCAGAAGACGCCCTCGCTGCTGCCATGGGGCATCAGGTCGTGACGCAAGGGAGCTGGCCAGTGCGGCCACTCGTCGGACCAGCTGCCGTTCCAGGAGAAGCGGCCCCAGGGGTTTCGGAGCCGCAGTAACCTGGGGGAAGGGGAAAAACGGTGTCAGAGGCCCAGGAGGAAGGAGAGTGCAAGGAAGATCGCCTCCGAGATGCTCTCCCAGCTCTGCAGACCGAGCCAGCCCCTCGCAGAGGGCACCACGCCACTCCTGCCCTTGCCTTTCAAAGCCCTCACAGCATCCCAGACCTAATTTGCCACCCCCACCGCGGCCTCACATGCCCACGTCCTAGAGCTCTGGACCTGCTGCAGCTCCCTCTGCCCTCCCCTGCCCAAAGGGCCTCCAGCCAGGCGCTGCAGGGAAGGGGCTCAGCCGGGAAGGCGCTGCCGAGCGTGTGCCCGGAGCTGCACAAGCCCAGGAGAGATGTGGATGAAAATGGGGCTTCATACAGCACCCAGGCCGTTGCGGGCAGCACCCCTTTCTATCCCCCCCGCCCTCTAAAGGTGAGAAGGATGCCCTGATTGCTTCGCTGAGTTGAAAGAGCTCTACTCAATCCTCTGCACCCTGTGAGAAGACCAGGGAAACCATTCTGCACCATTGGGCGTCCTGGAGCAGAGCGGCCCTAGACGGGGAGCCAGTGCCAGGCAAGGATAGCTGATGTGACGCCAGCATTTACATGACACCCTGAGATGGAGAACAGCCCTCGCTGGCCATGAGCACGGGACACCAAAGAGTCCCCCAAGTCTTGTCCAGCACGCACTCAATTATTTCTCCCCAGGCTTTCTGCTCGGGCTGTTGGCAGGAACATCTGCTGTACCACGCCGGCCTGCACCCCGAACTCACCTGAAGCCTTGGACATCCCGCACGTCCAGGATGGAGTAGGCGTGCCGCGGACGCAGACCCATACTCTCGTAGGCCATGTCATCCACTTTCATGTTGCCTCCGCCACAGGACGCGCCCATGAGGAACCTGCACAGGGGACAGCAAAACCCTCGGTGTCCCGCCCGGCCTGGCACGGGGGGAAGCTCGTCCCCACCGCTCGAGGCACGGGACAGCCTCCCCCCCAGGAGGCTCCTGGATATTCCCTCTCTGCAACAACACTGTAAACTCCCCCAGAGCAGTGCCCCAGTCCCACGGGCCAGAGCTCTGCCTGGGCAGCAGTGAGCTCCTTCCACCCGCTCCCGTGCATGCCTCAGCCCAGGCTCTGTGGCAAGCTTCTCCAGCGGTGCCCTCACCTGCAGGGCTGAAAGCTCTGCCCACGCACAGCGGCGCTTTGCCCAAACCTCACCTGCTTTCTGCCAGGCCTCGGGGTCCTGCCCGTCTCTGACGGCTGGCAGGGCTCAGCCGCACGGAAAGGCAAGCGGGTACATCTGCCTCTGCTTCGCAGGCGGCTGGCCCCTTCTGCAGGGGTGAGGACAGGCTATTCGGGGCGGGAGGTCTGCACCAGCTCCCACGTGGCCCCGTGCTGCAGGCTGGCAGGAGCAACCCTGCCTTCAGCCAACCCAACCGCCCTCCCGCCGGAGCGATGAGCACGAGGACTGTGCTTTTGCTTTGTCTCCTATAGACTGCCTATAGTCACGCCCAGGTATGGCCAGCAAGGATGCCACGTATGGGTGGGAGACACGTGCAGGGTCAAGCACTTCACAATACAACCAACCTCGAAGCAAAGCAAGCAGGCTCAATGCCAGCCACTTCAAAATTCCCTAAGACTGCAGTAAATGTGCACGGGGAATTCACCAGGGTTTTAATTTCGTATGAAAATGAAACAAAGGAGAAATAATTTCTTAGAGCTTAGAGGGGGAGCTCCATCAAGACTCCAGAGGAATGCCAAGGGTGGTGGACTGCACCCTAGGTAACGCTCTAGCCCCTCTCCTCTGAGCCTCTACAAATGAGAGCGGCCCCCCTCGCCCCCCTCTCCGAGCGTCCATGCTCCTGCCACGGCGCCCTCCTGCCTCGTCTTACCCAGCCTCCTTAGAACTCAGCATTTTGGCCCAGATGAGGTCAGTGTCAATGGGCTCCTCGCGAGGGTTAGTGGAGCTGACCTGCAGCATCAGGCTCTCGCAGGGGGCACCCGTTAGTGTAGCCAGGCCTTCAATAGCACGCCCCGCCTGGAGGGCAAAGTACGAACCATGAAGCTTGGCCAGCGCCTTCTCAATGAGGGCGACCCACAACTGCTTCCTCTGGGCCTGCGGAAAGAGGGAAAGACACGTCACGAGCCGCCCCGGGCAGGAGATGGGAAAGCAAGGGCAGCGCGCACAGACGAGGCAAAGCCCCGCTCGCCCGCCCCTGCCAGCCCTCCCGCTGCGATGGGAGACGGAGAGGCAGGAGCAGCAAGGCCAAGTCCCCAGGAGCTTGTCTGCATCAGGCCAAGCCTGACCCCGCTCGCTGCCTGCTCAGTGTTTTGTTTGCACGGTTTAATTCCCCTTGGGAAAACGTCCTGGAGCGAACGCCCAAGAGGCCCGGACGCCGACACAGCTGCACCCTGGGGTGCCCAGGCAGCCTGGCTGGCAGGGGTGGGTGTCCACCTCGTAAACTAATGGTCCCTTCCTTCTGCTTCAACCTGAATTTAAAAATGTTTAATAATGGAAGAGGATATCGAGCACATCTGGAAGAGCTGCCTTTCACTCGCACACCGTCGCAAACCAACACCAACACACCTTTGGCGGAGGAGGCTGCCTAGAGCACACGCGGCCGGGGGACCGATTGGATTTCACCCGTGGAACAGAGACGTTTCAAGGACAAGCTCCAAAACCTCCCAGGCAGACAGACAAAGGCCTCTACTCCAGCAAAGGGACAGCGGTGAGATGTAAGGAGAAGATGCGAGTTTTGCAGGGGGGAAACTCCCTGGAGCCGCTTTGCTCTGGTGCCAGGCTAGTGCTCTTGGCATCGCTACGCTGATTACGGGTGCAGAGAGAAATGCAGCAGCTGCATTAATGCACCCAGAGGTTTGCAAAGCCTCCGTCGGCCACGTCAACGTGGGCTCAGGGCACAGCCTTCACCGCTACGTCCAAGCCACCGTTGCGGGTCCCCGGCTGCAGTCACCAGCCGTGCTTTACTCCTGGGCACGTTCAGGCTGGGGGGAGACCCCTCCGCTCCAGCCCCTGCCTGCAGCGAGGACGCGAAGAGGAAGGCATATGAGGAGAGAAGGCAAGGAGACATTTGCTGGCCTCCGGGTCCCCAAATTGGGTTCAGTAGCCGGCGCTTGGAGGGCAGCAGGGGAAAAGCACTGGCACACTGCAACCGTGTACGACTCGCAGGAGGCAGCCCAGAGCTGGGAGAGGAAAGGAGGGCAGCGAAGATTTCTTTCCGATGGATAAAGCAAGCTTACAAACGCTTTTCACTGCTTTTTGAGTCCCTCACTCAACAAAATCCATGTTGTTTATTTCTGGCTGAGCCGCAGCCAGGGAGCTCTGCTAAGAGCCTGATTTTCCTTTATTTTTAAAACTCTCCATTTTTCCATGTTTAGCCCCCACGTTCAGCTCACACAGCTAATCGCTTGGCAGAAAAATCTCGGCACGATTCAGATGCCCCTGGAAACAAAGGCAAGGCAAGCCCAGTCCATGTGAAAACCTTCAATTTTCAAACAAAAAAAGCAGACTTGAAACTTTAAGAGAGGAAAGATGGATGGAAAAGAAAAAAAAACAAGACAAGCAAATCTTATGCTGAAAATAATGCGTCTGACTGGGTCCTCTCTGTCGACTGCGAGGCAAAACGTAGACACAGGTTCCTTCTTCTTCCCCTTTCTAAAGTTTCTCCTTAACAGGACCGGCTTCCAGCAGCGCTGGCAATCCTTTTGCCCCACTCAGCACCCCTGGGGGGACCACCCACCCTGCTGAGAAAGCAGCCAGGCCTGGCAGTCCCGTACCTGTGCCTGCCCAGCGCGCAGCCCCTGCCCGGACCCCTGCCCCTCTGCCCGCAGCCAGGGGTGAGCGGGGCTCGGGAGCTGGCGCTGCCGGCCGTGCCGGGACTGCTGCCCCACGGGCCCCGTTAGCTCCGATCAGTTAGCAATTGCCCCAGGACTGGGGCACCTCCACACTGCGGAGGGCTCAGGCTACCGAGCCCGCCCAGGCTGGGGACTGTGCAAGCTGCACTGACATTAAAGGTCCCCAAATACTCATCTTTGGGCCCCGTTTCCCCAGCCGGACTCCTGTCCTGACATCCACAGCTCACAGACGATGTGGTTTGGGGCTGTGTGTACTTTAAAACAGAGGATTGGGATTTGCAGAACAAAGTCAAACCCAGCGGTCCCGGGTCCCTGGCTCCTCCTGACAGCAGCACTTTGTTTTGTTTGGCAGATTTTGCTGCTTGGGTTTCAATAAAGACGTTCTCAGTCTCCTTCATGGACATGATCCCAGCAAGAGCCCCTGGGCCTGGCAGGCAGGGCAGGGCGTACCGCAGTGACGTCCCAAAGTGGCCGAGGGAGCTTTGTTAACCCTAGCAGATGCCACTCGAGTGCGCTCAGAGCAACCGGGCATTGGCTCGAAACAGGCTGGTTTGTCGTGCGATCCCCTCCCTCTCCACGGTCCCTCCCTGGCAAAGCCAAGCTGCCAGACCTCCCCGCAGAGGAAAGAAACAGCTTTCCCTCAGCCCCTCGCAGCGCAAAACACACAGCTTAAAATATTTTCCTTTTGCTGTGAAGAGTAAGGACAGCTTCCCCTGCAAGCGAAGCGGCCATGGTGCAGGGAGTGAGGGAAAAGCAACTGCGAATGAAAGTTCTCTATCGCAGCCTGGAAAACGCCAGAAGGGGCCTAAATAGATTTATATTATGGCCTCACAGAGTTCAGCTGTCTTGAGGGCGCAGCAAAAAGCAAGGTCCTGAGCTGCAAATGCCCCACGCAGCCCAGAATCGGGGCCTCACAGCAGCACCTCTTCCCACTGCCTCCATCAGTCCCCCCCTGGGAGAGCCTCCCCCTGCCCCCGGAGCCCTCCCGGCACCGCTCCCCGCCAGGGCCGCTGACCTGCGAGAAGAGGAGGTATCCGCACTCATCGCACGGCAACATGTCATCCACCAGCACCGTGGTCCAAGTGCCGTCCTTGCACAGCCGCACCTGGTAGGCACCCTCGGGACACAGCGTCCTGGTGATCATCACCCTCTCCACCAGCTCCGGCCGCTCGGCCAGCACGGCCAGGGCGCTCAGGAACCTGCCGGCGGGACGGGACGCGGGACGGTCTCAGCGGGGCACGGGCAGGCAGCAGGCAGCTGCCCAGCCGTGCAGAGCAGGGGACTGCGGTCCGCAGCCGCGTGGTAAGGGGTGAGGCAGAGGATGGGGTACATGCCTGGGGGTATAAATGGGTTTGAGTAGGGCTGAGGGGTCTGATCCAGAGGCGGATGAAGGGGGGGAAAGGAGGAAGGGGTAGGAGGGTGTCAGCCCGGCTCGCTCCCCCTTACCAGCAGTTTCCCAGCAGTCCCTGCAGGATATCCGAGGGCCTGGGTGTCCGAAACACCGACCACTTCACCGATCGGTCCTTGAAGATGCTACAGTTGATTTCGTGGGGTCGCAGCCACTGTTTCACCCTCTGCTGCACGCTGTCGCCTTCCGGGAATCCCACGGACTTGGGCCCAGGGGGGAAACTGTCATCTACAAAATTGACTTTGTTCTGCGAGAGCAAAAGGCAAGGAGAGCATCAGTGTGCAGCTGTGCGGCACACAGCTCCCCGGGGCCTCCCGGGGCCGGGCCGGCCTGGAAAGGCTCCCGCTGCACCCCCAGGAGTGAGAGTGGAGCCCCCAGCCCCCCTGCCCGGCCCGGGCAGCCCCTTCCGACGCCGTGCCAGGGAGCAGGTCTGGCACCGGGCACCCGCTGGCAACGGCACAGATGCGTTTTGTGCATCAGGTCCAGAGTTCAGCCCTGCCACGAGCCGGCTCACCTCTCCGGCCCCCAAGCTCTGGACTGCCACTCAAACCTGCCTTTTTCTGTTTCGCAGGAACCTCCCTGGGCAGGGACGTCTCGCACTTTGTGCTGGTGCTAAAAGCTGGACGGTGGGGGACCTTGGCTGCCTCTATCAGCGGCAAAGCACGCGAGCAGCAAGCCTGCGAGGAGCCACCTGGCAAGCAAACGCTCCTCAACCCGAGCCCTCTGCTAAGGGCTGAGCTGCCTCTGCTCCGGAGGGGACGCGCTGGGCTTGGCAGTCCCGAGCCACCCCGAGGCACAGCCGGGAGGATGTCAGGGGCACCTTTCACCGTTGGATTGAGCCCGACCACAAACAGCCAAGCAATCCCAGAGCGAGGGTATCCCACGTCCAAGCCCACCCGCAATAGCTGCTCGCGGTAAATCAAACAGGATGGGCCGAAGGGCAGGCAATCCCACAGGGACTGGCCCCAGGGGCAGGGTGGAAGCGCAGAACTTCACCAAGGGGCGAAGGGCGGCTTTTTCAGACAGTTTAACACAGGGTGAAATAAGAACCAGGATTTCTTTGTTACTGTTAATTAAATGAAATTAAATTCTTTCAGCAAAAGCCGGCTCTGATTTAAATTAGCTTTTATGCACACCAAACTAGTAGCTGGCCTTCCTCTTTTGTTGCAATCCTACGTGAGCGCTTTCTACGTGGTGTCTCAATTAGCACTTCCAGCTTCCCCTTTGCAGAAGGGTGTTTTTCAGCTAATAGATGTCACTGTTCAAACACCAATGCGGGCCCAAAAGGACACGTCCCAGGGCTTGCTGGCGTTCTCAAGGGGAGCATCTGCTCCGCGCAGCTGACAAGCAGCCGCCTCTGCTGTATCGGCCAGCAACCTCATCTTGCCACATCCCGGCCTCGCACAGTTGCCTCTCGGGGTGCAGCCGGGGCTCCCCAGGAACCCGCCGTGCAGGGCAGGACGGACACACAGCAAGGCAGCAGTCAGAGCCTGTGGGCATCGCAAGCTTTCTGTCCCCTGTGGTGTCACTGCGGTGCTTTTCCAAGCAGCAGAGGTGGAAGAAGCCTTCGGCCTCCCCGGTATCGTGGCTGGGGTCTCAGCAGGGCCAGGACAGTACTCAGCAGGACTGCAGGAGCCTGAACGTGAGCCCACAGACCTCACCAGCAGACGACGGAGGCAATGCAAGAGCTGCAGCAGTGCAATTGCCCAGCAGCCTGACAAAAGCCTGCCTAACGAGCTAATTACCTTTATACCGTGATGTCTCCCTTCACTTATTTCTAAATGCTTTAGAGAAGTCGTCACTACCAATATCCCTGGAGATGGAGGGAAAGAGAGGCACGAGTGCTGCAGGGGCAGCACCAGAGCAGCAGGGAGAGGAGCAGGTAACTCCTCTCGTGCCTGGGCAGTGATGAGCCTGCTCACGGACGGTGCCAGACGAGGAGCCCTGCTTATTTCTCCTGCAAGGGGATAAATCCAGGCATCGGACCTCCTTCACTCCTCCTGCTCTGCCAACAACCCTCTTCATGCCGTTCTGGACCAGAGACGTGACCTTCTCTGCTGCCACCTCCCCGGGACCGCAGGGGCCAAGGAAGGCTGCTGCCTTGCCCCGCACGGCCTGGCTGCCAGTGGCCAACTTCTGACGGGTGGAGAAGGAGGAAAACAGAGACGGGGCCTCCCCCAGCACAGGGAAAGGCTCTGCAGGCAGAGGTGCCAGAGCACGGCACAGACAGCAAGAGTCCTGGGTTGTCCTTCTAGCTCTGCAGAACGTGCTGATGCATGTTGTTATTCGGAAAGGGAGAAGGATGGTTAATCAGAGGAGAGAAGAATCGTGAGACAGCGGGATCAGCAAGACAGGGGACAGCACAAGACAGGGAAGCAGATGCCCAGTGTAGAGGCAGCTAGTGGAAGAGGTCAGCTCTGCTCTCCTTGGACAGAAGAGAAAGCGTAAAGCTAAAAGTGGGGGCTGTGCACTGAGAAGTGTCGGAAAAGGCATGCCTGGAATAGCGGAGGAGGGAGCGCCCACGGCAGGAGCTCGAGCAGGAATCCCTTGCAGGGAGCAGCGCAGCAAGGCGGGCCGCTCCACGCGACCCGGGGCACGGGGACAACAGGCGGAGGAGACCTTGGCCAGCCTGACACCGTCCTCCGGGGAAAGGCTGAACAGCCTGTGAAACACCGCCGAAGGAAGGAAGCTTGGAGGCTGTCTTGCAGGAGCGTTGGTGGGAAGCTGCAGGCACCCCAAGAGCAGAGCGAGCGTGAGTACGGGAGCAGCGCTGTCCCATCACCGCTGCCAGCCCTTCCCTCGGACCTGCAGAGCCCCTGACTTACCATAAACAGGGTCAGAACGCAGCAGCGGTTTAGTTTTAGGGGGATTTTCAGGAGATGGCCCACGCTGATCTAATAGCCCGTTACTGCTGGCTTAGTGAGCTGAACGGGCTCAGCCAAGGCTCCGACTGAGAGCTGTGCTGGATGGAGCAAGGCAGACTCCCCTTCTTGGCAGCAGCAAGCTGCTAATTCAGCTTGGCCATCTCTCATAATTCATGCTTCAGGCCTGATTCCACTGGATGTAACAGATGTCCCCTGCCTACAAAAGAGGCTATTCACTTGTTTAAAAGAGGGGGACAGGCAGAATCAGGGTCTCTCCGCTATAAAGACACCCACGTCTGCTAGAATGGATATGTAGCAAATAAAAAACCCCACAATCCCAAACCAGGATCATTCTCAACAGCTTCCCTCCCGAGCCAAACATCTCTGTGGTCCCCAGTCTGCGCAGCGGAGGCGCAGGCACGGACGCACTCCTCGGACCAAGCAGAGAAAGCCTAGTCTGTACGTCAAAACGGGACTGCAACTCCCTTTCCATCTGGTCCAGAAGAGCTGGAGGCTTCCCCCAGAAGGAGGGCAGAGAAAGAGCAGCATTCGCAGGAGCAGCTTATGCCACTCAGGGAAAAAATGGGGCCATGACAGCGCTGTTTGAGACTGAAACCCAACGGGTCAGGCCAGATAATTCCCAGCAGGAGGGGAGGGCGATAGCATGTGCTCCTGACACCCTCACCCGGAGCCAGGGTACAGCCAAACCTCAGCTGTCCTGCCCAAAACAGGGGCGAGCCACCTGCAGCTGCGCATTCACAAACACTAAACCCAAGGCGGCCAAGGCCCAGCTCACAGTTCTTGAACACTTGCAGTTGCTGGCAGTGACAGCAGTTCCTCTGCCTGCACCCCTGCCGGTGCTCCGGGCCTCTGCCTGCTGCATCCCCCGATTTCCCGCACCCAGACAGGCCGCAGTTGCTGCCCGCAGACAGCGGTGCCACCAGCAAACCTGGCCACACTCTTTTGCAGCCTTCCCCACCCTTGGGCAGGGAAGGAGCTGTATTTGCCAGCTAAGAATGTCCCCTTCAACCCAGATGTTCTCTCTCGCTGATTTAAAATATCACTAGGTTTCAGAGTTAACACTCAGACTTCCTCACCCTCGGACTGGAAGTGAACTGGATGGGTCACCTTCACCCTAGGGATTATCTTGCACCAATTTAAGATATTACTTTTCAGTGTTAACAACCAGCACCCAGCTGCTGCAAGTGAGGATCTTCTCTGGGACCCAAGACAGAGAAGGCAGCTTGCCTGTGCCAAGCGATGCCCCAGACCCACGGGGAGAGCGTGAAGAGGGCCCCCTCCAAGAAAAACCAGGAGCAAGACCAGTTCAGCAAGCACTCACCTCCCGGCAGAAGGTCACGATGTTTTCCCACAAGGCTTTGGCCTCTCCCTCATCTGTCTGCCGCCTCTTCTCCACGTGCATGCTCTCCCGTCTCTTCAGGGGCTTGAGGCCCTTGCGCTGGGCCACGTACTGCTGCGGGGTATGGCAGGCCACGCAGTGCTTGGCCTTGAGCTCGTTGAGCAAGGTGCAAGCGGGACAAGCCCACTGGCCCGGCCTCTCCTGGCCGGTAGGCAGCTGGGATGGGAAGAGGCGGGCGACCTTGCGGGCGGACGGGGCCCTGCTGCTGCAGGAGGAGCAGCCGCCCTTGTCACAAGCCCCACAGTCGGGGCAGCGGGAGGACGGCTCGCCCTGCGTCCCGTGCTCCTGGAAGCCGTGCAGCTTGGAGGAGCCGCAGGCTTTGCACTTCTGGGCCAGGGTGGGGTTCTTGAGGGTGCACTTGGAACAGGACCAGGTGGTGAAGTCAGGGCTGGAGGGGCTGCACGGAGTGAATCTCACCGAGTCCCCCACCAGATTGATGGTGTCACTGCCTTTCTGAGTGCTGCAAGCCTCGCATTTGCCTACCCCGGCAGAGTTCAGCAGGGAGCAGGAGCTGCACTTCCAGTGGGATGGACTGACCTCCATCTCCTCCTCCAGCACGCTCAGCCGCTTGGTGGACAGCAGCTCCTGGAAGCGGGCAGCCGGGGCAGCCCTGGGCTGACCCTGCGGAGAGCCCTTCTGCCCCGCTGCGCTCTGAGCCACGGGCTGGGAGGCTTCGGGGCCCGGCATCTGCAGCTGGGGGGGCACCTCCCGGCGGCTTCGGGGCACAGGATTGTTCTGGAGCCCCGGGGAGAAGGGACTGAAGGCTGGTATCTTCTGGGCCTCTTGTTCCATAGCCACTGGGCCCTGCGTGGCCACGGCATCACCATCCGAGATCTCTGCAGAGACTAAAGGCTGCGGGGTAGAGGGGGCCATGTGAAATCCGGCAGGGGTGATGACTTCAGGGACGACCAGCGCCTCTGGTGGGATCTTGGGCAGGGAGAGCTTGCGTGGGCCACCGCAGGCGGAGCAGGAGTTGGCCACCGGCGTGTTGTGCAGCGTGCAGCGCTGGCAAGCCCAGCCACTCTCTAGCTCTGCTTCATCAGGGCTCTTCCCCTCCGAGTCCTCGCTGCTGCTTTCTGCCTTGGCAGCCTCCTCCTTGGACGTGCCCTTGGGCTCCACAAGCACGGCGGGCTTGGGCAAGATGCCGTTGATGACGGGCAAGGGGGAGCCGCTGGGCCCTGGCTCTGGCGTGAAGCCACATACCTCGCAGGTTTCCTTGCCCAGAAAGTTCCTGAAGGTGCAGCGGGCACAAGCCCATTTCTGTTCCTCCACGCTGAGCCGCAGGATGTGGTTGAGGTCGGGCTTCTGGCGGGGGGCTTCGCAAATGGAGCACTGCCGCTGGCCGACGGGGTTCAGAAAGGTGCAGCGGGTGCAGGACCACTCGCGGACGGCAGCCATGGAGCCGGGAGAGTGGGAGTGGCTGGAAGAAAGCAGAAGACAGCGTGAGGCCAAGGTCACCCGGTATGGGGGCATACCGTGGGTTTCCTGGGCTGGCACAATCAGGACCTTGCTTCCAGGAAGGGGACAACCATCAGTGCAGTCATTGCTCTCCAGGCACTTGTTCCTCTGGCACTGACAAACGATTTCTCCAAGTGCACAGCAATGCACTGGCTTCCACCCAAAACACTTCAGGAAGGGCACAAGGAACAGCGCTGCAACCCTGCCGACCCCTCTCTCGTTGCGGGGATGCGCCCCGGCGAGCAAGCACACCACCCCTGTGCCCAACCTCAACAATTTTGTACGTCTGCAGCTTGTTTGTAACTCTCTGGAGGAGGTGACACCCTGCTCTGCCTTCTTGCTGTTCCCAGGGTCAATTCTTTCCTCCTTCGGTGTCACTCCAGTCCACCTCTGTTTCACCTCCTGTTCCTGTATCTCTCCTCTCCTTTTGGCACACCACTTATCCACCCTGGGATAACTGTGTTATCCCACGCCAGGCACCACCGAGCACAGAAAAGCAGGCTGTGGTGTACAGTGGTGCTTTTACCTGGCTATAGGCTTCAGGGCCAGAAGCCTGGCCTGGCCAGCCTGCGAGCAGTAGCTCCATGCCGGAGCTGAGGCGGGCCGTGGCAAGCCGGCACCGGGACAGCTCACCGGCGGGTTCTGAGCTCGGCAGCAGCTCCTGACTCTCCCCAACCTCTGGCAGAGGCAAGGCATTTCTATCAGCAGGCTTTGCCGGGCACCGTGTCCCAGCTCCAGCTCCTGCCCTGCTTACCTGGGACGTGGAGAGGCCATAGAGCCCTGCTGTCAGCACCAGCCCTCACTTTCCACCTCCAGTGTTGCCCGGGAACGCCTGAAACCCCGATGGAGCAACGGGTCTGACGCACACCACAGCCACCTCACTCCGGGGCAGAAAGTCATAATAATATTTTTTTCCAGGCAGGTTCAATTTTCAGAAAGCAAAGTGCAGCAGCAGCACCAGCTCCACAGGCCACAGCAACCTCTGGGCTTGCACGGAGCAGCTCTCCCTCACCGCGGCCGTCCTGGTGCTCTCAGGAAGGCGATGCCACGCTTGCACATGTGCTGACGTAAAGCAGAAGGATCCCAGCCCCGCACGGTGCCCTTTGTCCCCTGCTTGGGGTCATTTCCTGGAGCTTCAAGCAAAGGTGGAGCTAAAACAGAGCTTTCTGCTTCCTCCTCCTTCACACAAGGACAAAACAGTTCTCCTTCAGGTAAACGTGCGGCACAAGCCCGGAGCCCTCCCTCCATGCACTCCTGCTCCCAGATAACGCAGCCAAGTCTCAAGCCCCAACCTTGAACCCAAGCTCCAGGCCAGCTGCGCCTCTCTTCAGCCGAGATGGCCCCCTTCCAACCCCTTCTGCCCTGCTCTGCTTGCCTGAGAGCCCAGGCAGGGCCAGCTCTGCAGGAGAAGCCTCCAAGTCCACCCCGTGCCCTCAGCTCTTCCCGGGAACAGCAAATTCAGGTCATCCCAGACCAAGGAACCAGCAGCCTAAATCAAGGGGGCTGCACCCCAGCGGGCTCACCACGGGCTCCCTCTCTAGCATCCCTTGAAGGACCAGGTTCAACCACAACACAGGCTGGAAGAAAGAAGGGAAAGAAGATGTTTTATGCCACAGAGGGCAAGTGCAGAAAGCTATGAGATGCCAGTGCAGTCCACAGAGGGAACCGGGTCCTGGCTGGTCTCCAGCATCCCAAGCAGCAGCACCTGCACAACCAGCTTCCCAAGGCGGCTGAGCAGACTGCATTGCAGCAGCGGGGTCTGGAGGGGACAGAGGATGCAGCAAGAACCACCCTGGGGAGGAGAGCGACCCTCCCTTTGCCTGGGTACGCAAGGAACTCTCCTGGGAATACCTCAGCAGCAGCAGCAATCCGACCACATTCCCAGACCATGCCCCACAGCCATCAGAAGAGCAGCTCCCCCTCACAAAGAGATCAGCTACAACCTTCAACTCCCTTCTTAAATCAAACGTTTCTCTAAATAAAGCCCCAATCCGAGAAATCCGTTTTATTGCAAGAGAGCGCTTGAAAATTCATTCTGGTTCATATACCATGCCTTCATAGTTGGAACTTCACAAGGTATTTATTTACTGGAGTTATTTAAGGAATCTTGCCCAGCTAAGAGAAATATAAACATTGATTTTTCTGCCTGAAGTCCTACAGCTGTGAGCCACTGTCCAGTCCTCTCCCCCGTGGCAGCACCATGCCCACAACCATCTGAAAGGGTGATCATTCTTCAAACAGAGAAAGGGAAGGAGCTGTGTGCCTGGCTCCAGCGGAGACGGGGAAGCAAACGGGGCCATGAAGGGCACCGTGATCCTGTCACATCCATTCGTCTTACTGGATGAGGTTCATCAAACCACAGGCATCAGCAGAAGGCAAGCAAAGGCTGTCAGCAACCTGCGCCATCCCCATCCGTCCTCCCGCAGCGTCCCACGCTGTTACCCACTGCACACCGTGCTGGAGAACACTGGCTCCAAAAAATCCACCCCTAAATGCAGATGCCGTGCTGCTTACCGCAGAGCGGGACCCTCCAGCCACCAATCTTCCTGCAGTACACATCCCTCTCGCACCCACGGTCCTGCCCAGCAGGCAAAGGCTTCTGGCCACGCAACCACAGGACCATGGAAAGAAATCCCTTCCCACACCAACAGAGAGAAGGGAAAAACCAGGATAACCTAAAAGACAGAAGTGCCACACAAGGGGACAGCGGGACGCGCCGCATCGCCAGACCTGCTTGATGCGCTATCCGTGACGAGCTGCGGGCTTGGGGAAGGCAGCACCGTTTCCCTTGGCCGGGCAGGAGATCCAAGCTCCAGGCAGCAAGAAGGGAGGCAGAAGCCAGGACACTGCAGTGCTCTGCCCTGCCGCTGCACGTGCTCCCCCCAAGCTCCGATACTGGCCTTGGGGAGCTGCGATCGCTCCCCGGCCACGCTGTCCCCGTCCTGATCCCCTCCTCTCCCCCACGCCGCAGGAGCTGGCCCCCAACACTGTCCGTCCCAGGGACGCCATCCTGCCCGCTGCTGGGATTTCCACCTACTTGACTTTCTCCACTGACAGCTCTCAAGAAAACCAAAAAGCCTCCCAGAAAGGCCATCAGCTCTTCCCTCAAAGGTCTGTAGCTCCCCTTGCAGTGGCAGGGCCACCAGCGTGGTAGGCAGGAGACTTTCCTGCCCGCTTCTCCCCGGGATGGCCGTCGCACTGTGTCGCGGTGCCCGGCAGCCACACGGCTTTCGCTGCAAGCTAGTGGGAGACACACAGAGATGGGAGAGGACATGGGACAGGCATCTTCGGCTGTCCCTCACAGCCACCGGCTCCCCGGCCTTGACGACTGGCAGTAGACCAGACTGCAGCCTGCTCCCAAACAGACTCCTGCCTGGGACTGACGGACAATTCAAGTCCCTGCCTGGAGCACCAGAATTAATTTAAGGGTCTGAAGATCACAGAGGGCACAAGGCTGGAACCCGTGCTTATACGGTACACCTTGTACCAGCACACGGTGGACCGTAGCATCAGCCTCTGTCCCACACCAACACCTACCCCTCAAAGATGAGCTGCCTGAAGGAGAAACCCACCCGCAGCCTGTCCAAGCTCTGTACTTCTCCCTACAAAGCCTGGCTGGCTCCTTTCCCAGCAGGCAACGAGCCTGCGTGAGGAAATACAGTTGTCTCCACCATCGATTCACCAGGCCCATCTGCCGTACGATAACACACATGCTCTCCAGCCCCAGAAAACGCAACTGAGATAAACATCGCCTGCCACCTTCCCAGGCGCCTGTGGAGGAGAGGAGCTCCTCGCAAAAACAGTCGCTCCACAGCGACCTGGCAAAGTCACCCAGCCACAGAAGGGCTTTTTCTTGGGAAGGGGACGCTTTACAAGGAGCGCGATGACACAAGCTGTCAGCAGTCCCTCCGGCTGGCGGCAGGGATCTGCCCGAGGCTCTTTTTGCGTGCACACAGCAAGGAAAGGGCAACAGCCGTACCAACCCACACCTCCAGCGGCACGGACGGGGCTGGCCCCACACGGCCATGCTTCCCACCGCCGGAGCTCCACCCAACCAAGACAGGGTGCACATCAGCTGGCAGGAGACACCACCGCATTGGCAGGCCTGCACCTACCTTGGCAGTCACAACAGTATCATTCTAATACTTAAAAAAGAATATAGAAGGTACTCAACCAAGCAGACAGTTTTCAGTGCGCTGATCAGGTCCCAGGGAACCATACTGCTCGCTCTGCCTTGCGGAGTTAGGAGTGCCAAAGACAGCCCACCGCCGAGGTGACAGCCTCCAGAGAGGGATGCTGCCTGGGATGCCCAGGCAGCCTATGCAGGCAGAACCTGGCAGCAGAGCTGCCCGAAGGGTTTGCGGCCGTTTCCCTCTGGACACCGGCTCTGGGTGCACAGAGGTGGCAGGGGAAGGCTGTCACTAGGAGGGAAGGGAGAGTCACCGCAGGGACGCGGTGGCCCTGCACTTCCCTCTGATGTGCAGGAACTTTCCTCTAAGCGGAGCGGGGCAGAACTGTTAGGCCAACACAGGGAAGGGATTAAGAAGGCACCAGCTGGTCACCTTCCAGACCCACCTTGGGACAGTGCCGTCCCCCTCCCAGGGCTCTGCTGAGCCTGCGTGTCCTGTTGCTACAGAGCCCTGGCTCCGACGCAGCCATCGAACAAGCCAGGGGTCTCCACCACCTTTGGGTGTCATCTGGGACCAAAGGCTCTTCTGGAGCCTCAGCAGAGCAGGGCAAGGCAGGAAGGAACAGGGCAGGGTGCGAGACCGGGAAGCGCCCAAAACCCTGCAGTTTGCGTCTTTCCTGCTGGCAGGGAGCTGGTGGTGTGCCAAGGCTGTGCGATGGGAGCCGAGCTCCAGGGCAGGAGATGGCAACCAGCCCTGGACAGAAGCACCTTGGACTGCCAGAGCAAATGGCTCGAGGTGACCTGGGCACTGGAGCGAGAGATCCCAGGGCTCCGCTGCAGAGCCCACACCGGCGCCGGGATTATATGGGCTTGTGTCAATCGCACGCAGCAGCAGAATCAGGCTGTTTCTCTAAATAACACTCTTCCAGAACAGCTAAAGCCTTAAAACTTACTGCATCAGTTCTCTCCTGCAGTAAATAAACAAATAAATAAAAATCAATTGTTCTAGTCAGCAATGTACAAACCCCGAGTTCTCTGAAACAGAACGCGCTGTAGCAAAATCCTCTTTGACAAATACAAGAAAAAGCACTAGAACTTTGTGGAAGAAAAAGAAAAATCACAAAAAAACCTGCAAACAAAATCCTGCCTCAATTGCCTGTGAGCTGCGAATCAATTCCCCTCCTCCCCATCCAGCTGTTTTCTATTTAACTCCTTTCAACGGCACAGCAGGCTCTGACCTGAGAGCGGACCGCTGAGCCGTCTCCCGCCCGGACCTACCACATCTCCAGAGCCAGCCGGAGCAGGAGACATCCATGCCTGTGCAAGAAGGGGGTGAGGGAGGTCAGGACCCACGCGGCATCGCTCCGGCGGCTGAACTGTTAGAAGGGCACGTGGGTTGGGATCACGGCCCCCACGTCATGAAGCCCAGGCAAGGAGATGCTGTTGGCTGAGCTGACTCACTCTTGCAGAGCCAGGCAAGGGCTGGTAGGCTGGACCAGGGGAAGGTTGCAGCAAATATCCTGACAGAGCAACACAGAAACACTACGAACAGGGACTTTCCGCTTTTTATGGATATCTATAGGAGAAAAACAGTCTCTGAGTCACACTTCTAAACCCTGAAGGCTACAGAACTGTCACCAGCTGGGTGCCAGCATCGTACAAACAGGGCAGGTTGCATAAGTATTTCCAAATCCTGCCTCTCCCACTCCACCAAAGTGAGACAAGGAAATAACACGGGCTTCAGCACCAGTGACCTTCACCCAATTTCAGAGAGGTGCAGGCAGAAATAAAGCAGCAGAAGGGACCTGTCCCTTTGCCCTCTTCTCCCACTTCGCACCCACACAGTTCTACTGAGCAAGGGCAGAGACAGCAAAGAAAACCTCCCCTACGCTCGCCCCCACTTTCTTGGAGGCTCATATCAAAGCAACCAAGTCAGGCAGGCCCGCCGCAATGGCAAAAACGCGCCCACAAAACAGGGGCCCTTGCTGGACCTCTCCACCAGTGAGCGAAAGCAGCACCCCACTTCCACAAGAGCAAGCACGGAGGATCCCAGGAAAACTCAGGTCAGCAGGGACCTCGGGGGGTCTCCAGGACAAACTCCTGCTCCAAAGCCTTCTCTTCTCCAGCCCAGCTCCCTCATCCTCTCCTGGCAGGGCACCCTGACCATCTTAGTGCCCCTCCACTGACCTTGCTCCAGTTTGCCGAGGTCTTTGCCGTACCGGGAAGCCCCAAACTGGATGGACATTTAGGAGTTCAAGCTGCAGTCTCACCACCCCTCTCGGGGTTGCACTCCTGCTCCCCTTGCACAGCACCGGGGAAGTGTTTGGTACTGTACGGATCTGAGCAACGCTGCGGGACGGGGCTGGTGGCTCGCATCGTCCTCGGGGAGGAGGCAAATTAATCAGGCCTCTCGTACCAGGCGGCTCCTTTAGCTGGGACTGGAGCTGGGGCCTTGGTCTGAGCTCCCGGCGGCACCGCTCTCTTTGTTCCTTCAGTCTGGTGGAAGGGAACCACAAAGGCTACAACTACACAAATTCCCCCTTTTGTTGAAGCAGTTGATGAAATAAAGACTTCCGGATCCTGAAATATTAATTTTTGCATGCTCCAGAGCTTTATCATATATTTATATCTGCTCTCACTCTTTAGAGTCAATCCAGGACAAACTGTCAACTAGTACCCAGAAGCACAGCTTAGCCAGGGGAAGGAAAAACAGCCGAGGGACCAGCCCGTTCCACTTCCATGCCAAACTCTCCTCCGGCCAGGACACCCCTTCTTTCTGAAGGCTGCCTCCTCCCAGCCCCAGCACAGTATTACCGCTCCTGACCATTCACTGGGGCAGGACAATTGCATTTATGCAGGAAATAGCATTTTCCACTGGTAATAACTTGCGATGAATTAGGGCAGGACAACTGGATTCGTTCCGTTTAATAAAGCAATGGTGGCAGATGAAAATCACTCGTCAAAGCAGAAGGGAGAAAAAAAAAAGTCTAATTCTGTAGCAGGAGACCGTGCAAGGGTGGGCACTTGACGGTGAATGGGGCCATTAAAGACCCATCAACACCACACAACCCGCCCCAGAAGGTGCCGAGAGGCTCAGATAGATACGAAGAGTTTTCCAAGCTGATGATGCACTCCAGTTCTTGGGAATTTCTTGGTCCCATTGCACCAAACCTCAAGAGGGTTCTTGCACAGCTTCTATCTAGCGTCTACTTTTCCCACACTGGACACAGCTCCGCCAGCTCAGATGTGCTCCACCAGCCAGGGAGAGAAGAGGCTGCCAGTTTTAATGAGAAGTTCTCAGGGGAAAACTGAATTCTGCTAATGAGAAGTCTGAGAAAAAAAACCCGCTGGCCCCAGATGTACGGAGTTCATTCAGCAGTATATTTTTCTGGCGGCCAATAAAACCACAACACACGCTCTCAAACTGCAGCTTTTCCTGCAACTTACTCTGCCATCACCTCCCAGAAAACAGGGCTGGCCTGCCTCAAAAAAGACAGATGTTAAGGGCGAGAGGGGACATTTTGCTGTAGGGCAGGGAAGAAAGGACTTCCAAGGCAACGCTCTTGCAAAGGATGCGAGTTGAACGGAGAACACGCTCCTCTACCCTTCACCGGCCGTGGAAGAGGCCCCGAGGAACCTGTCAAGAGCGGGGTGGGAAACAGGAGGAGGACAGAGGCATAGCTAGGACAGGAGCACCCTGAAAGCTCCTGTGACATGCACCAAAGTCTGGCTTTGCTGAAGGAAGGAAGTTGAGGAGACCATCGTCCCTTGGAGAGTCCTCTTCACGGCTGAAATCCCTGGCTGGGAGAGAAGGAGGAGAGTCTTTGAAGGGATCTGCCCATCTGAACATACGGTCACTGGAGTTGCAGGCCCAACGCTGCTGCAAGAACGCCAAGCGTCACACGTCTGGAAGGAGCACGCCTCACACCAGCTTTCCTCCGAGGCTAAGGGCATACAGGCAGCGTTATCCTAAACTGATGGACTGGAGACAAGAGATTTTTATCGTTCTTCCTGCAAATCATCAAAGCAGAATCAGAATCTGGAAGGCTTGCCTTGTAAGAAAAACAGGACGTGCATCATTAGCACCTTAATTGCTTCGGTGTTGTAAGATACTAGTTTTCAGAAGAAAACCAGTTTGGCTGGCAGAGTACAGGCACGCTGAGACACGGCCGTTCTCAAAGGCTCCTTTGCTAATGAAGAGGTTACCCAAATCTCTGCCAGGGCAACAAGAAGAATCCCTGGGGATACAGAAGGAAGAGGCAGGCCGAGTATTTCAAGGAGGCCAGCAAAGTCCGAGTTCTAGCTTTGCTCAAATGTCCTGAGCTTTTGCAAGCTCTGGGTTCACAAGCTTTTGATGAGGGACGCGGTGTCTCGCCCTAAAGAAGGACCTCCTGCACCTACCCAAGGTTATCGGGATACAGGGCCCAGACGAGATGGTCAATGGCAATATGACCTCTTCAAAACTCAGGATGGGGAACGTGGTACGCTGGCACTCGCTCACACCGGCTCATCACGGGACAGGCTTTGCTGCAGCAGAGCTGGCAGGAGAACAGCCCGGGAAGGTCTCTCCGGAGCCCCAGCCCTGGGGACAGCCACCAGCACAGCCTCAGCTCCTCTCAAGCTACGCTGTTTCTCATTAAGATCAATTCCAGCCTGTTGTTATAATTAATAACCTCATCTTGCCTCCCTGCATGCAAGCATGGGAAATTTCTGCAGTTGCAATCACAGTTCACTTCAAAGAAACCAATTTAGCACAGCACTATTGCTGCCATCATTCCTGGACTCAACTACTTTATTTACCCTTTCTGTACCTTATTTCCCTGGTCTTTTGGGTATCTGGGGAAATTAAGAGCAAAAAATAGCAAGCTCCAATTGCACCCAAGTATTATGGTAGGTGAGAAAAATTTGTGTCATTAACTCAGCCCAGCACCGTACTATGTATATGCTTAAACAGGTTCGATAATGTCTTAATACATTGATTTGGCTCAAGGTGGTGATGAACTGAATGGCCTCAATCCATATCTTGCCTTGCTTTGACTACGCTACACTGACTTGGACTAAAATCCACATACAGCGGATATTTGAACCCACTTAAGAGCAAATAGAGAAAGGAGGTACACCCGATTTATAGGGTTTGGTCACAGTTGCATGAAATTGGTGTAATTTGGGTGTAGAAAGCGCAAAGGATCTCTGCAGATACCCTGGTTCTGCTAAAACATTTGGGAGCGCCTCGGCGTGCCTGCAGCTCCCACAAAAGCTGATTTTTTAGGGCAAAAAGGCCCACAGTCCTCCAGCAAATGCAACACAAGAATTTAAGAATTTAATTTTTTTTGTTAAGAAACCAACAGACCAAAACGGCCTGAACCCTAGGAGACGGACGGCCCAGGTTACGTTGAATACTTGTAGCTTCACCTTCTTGCACACTTGGAGCAAGAAGGCACTTAGAGAACAGTAGATTTGTTCTTTAGAAAGCCTGCTAAAAATTGGCTCAGCTATTTTGCATGTTTTTTATAAGTACACTCCATCTTTGGTCTGAGCAGTGTCCCAGAAAGTTTCCCATGTAAAATAAAGTTGTCCAGCAAAATTCACGAGCACCTGAAATGGCGGAGGATTTAGACTCCACTGAAATCAATCCCATAGGCCAGGAGGACGCATCTTACAGATCTGCTGCTAAATAAAATGATTATTTTTGCTGTTTGCAAGATGGCTTGTATAGAAAGATTTGAAAAAAACAGACTTTCACACCCAGCCATCAAACCGAGGCCTCCATGCTAAAAAACTGAAAGACAACATGATCCACAAGCCAAAGAGGGTAAGGATCTTGCCAACGTTATGTGGAAACACAAGGATTATGAGAGCTGCTATAACTCAATTTTGGCCCTTCAGACTCATCTTTTACAGCAACGCCAGGGAAAATTTTTTCTGGAAGCAGCAAAAGGGAATTTGGGAATTATATTTTCTTGAGAGGTTTTCATGAGAACGGCCTGCTGCCGACCCAAGTCCCATGGCTATCTCCAGCCAGCACCCAGCCGGTGGCAATGCACACAAACACCAAACCAACCTCCTGGACCTTTGACTCTCCACGCCGAGGTGACAGGACAAAAACTCCGCATCAGCCACCGAAGAAGAGGGATGATCCCACACCCCGGCAGCCAGGGACAAGATTCCAACGCCGGTGCCAGGGGCGATCCTCGCTGTGCGAGGTGCTCGCTGCGTACGCACGCCAGCGGATGCCCCGGAGCCCCGCTCGCTCGCTGATGTTGAGAACGGGTTTAGCACAAAAATGCATTGTGGTTTTACTTCAACAGCCCCAGCAGGGGGGAGTTTGCAATTATTCACATGCAGAGAAGCCTGAACGCTCCTGCGGAAAAGAACGAAAAACTTCAAACTCTGAAAAGATCCCCTTGGTTAGGAAGGAAGACTTTGAAGGAAGGGCAGGGGCTCCAAAAACGTACTTAATCATTCCCTGACTGGCCCATAAATCCTTCCCTGCTTTGAGGCAGCTCGGAAAACTCCTCAAGAGCCTACGAAGGGTCAATCCTGGTCAACACCTTCCCTGGTCGGTAATACAGATGAACTGGCAAAAGGTGAATCAGGGTGAGGGGAAGAGCAGTTCAGCTGCCAGACAGCAAGACAGGCTATGGTCAAAGGCCAAACAGGTTCAGATCCAGCAGAAGAGGAATGATGCCTGCTGACCTGGCTGCAGCCTTCAGCCTCGACCCTCAGCCCAAAAACCTCTGGCCCTTGGAACACGGCAGGAGAAGAGTTTATTACAGAGCAAACACAGCCCTGGCCACATCAGGACTGACAGAACACCATTAATCCCATCACACACCTAGCAGGGACCAGTGAGGACACCGAATCCTCTGGGATGAGCTGTAGCACAACCCCTGCACGGAGCAAGGTCCTTTAAACCTCAAGGTGGGCCAGCAAGAGGGTGGGAGACACCAGGAGCACCCAATGGCCTCCTGCGCCTGCAGGAACCCGAGGACAAACACACCTCGAGCAACGTGAAGCCAAATCACAGCCCGGAGGCAGCCTCTCCCCTCTTGCTGTCACGAGGGCTCCCTGCTGATCTGGACAAACTGGTGAGCTGTTTAATGCTGAAATGGTGAGCAGGACACATCGTACAGGTGCCACTCCTATCAGGAGCACAGACCTCCAAGCCACCACTGAAGTTAGGCCAGCACAAGACGTACAGAAATCAGGGGAGATCGAGAAGAACAGCAAGAGGATTTACGACCAACATGCCAGATCTTTGAGGACAGTCAAGATGTTGGGGAGGAACAGCTGGGAAGATGATGTTCTTTACTACTACTATTACACCAATTCATTTCAAATCATGGCAGGTTTTAATTTAAAAAGCTAACAGAAATTGTGCCCTTTAAAAAGGGCACAAAAGTTGGTAACAGCAATGAACCAAGAGAAGATCCCGGGGAAGAGCAGCGTAGGATTAATGCCTCTCTCAAACCACTAACAGTAGCCAACAAACGGCATCCAGGGAGGCCACAGAACATCCCCTTCACCATGCCTTTTGCCCAGAGAGGAAGAAGGGCAAGACTTTGCTGTCTCCAATGCATCGCTGAGACATAAATGAGGTTGACATACCAAGGAGAGATGTCCTTTTTTGCTCCATCGAGGATGTGTGCCACTCCCTCAGATCCGACGGTCGAGGGGTCTTCCTCTGAGCTCCCTCCTCTGTTACTGCCTCTTAGCTGTCCCCACTGAAGAATTTCGCACCTGCAATACTGTGCAGAGTTCTGGTCCCCGCTGCACACAAAAGGTGTGGGCGGGCTGGCGGGGTCCAGAGAAGGGCCACCAGGATGATCCGGGGTCTGGGCAGCCGCCGCGTGAGGCCAGGCTGAGGGAGCTGGGCTTGGTCAGCCTGGAGAAAAGGAGGCTTCGAGGTGCTCTCACCACCACGGACCAGTGCTTAAAGGGGAGCTACAAAGAAGATGGAGGCTCCCTTTTTACAAGGAGTCCCATGGTGAGGACAAGGGGTAACGGGTACAGGTTACTCCCAGGGAGATCCCGATGGGACACGAGAGGAAAATTTTTCACAATGGGAACAGTCAACCGTTGGAACCATCTCCCCAGGGAAGGGGTTGACTCTGCTATGCTGAACACATTTAAGACTCAGCTGGATGCGGTGCTGGGCCATCTCGTCTAGGCTGTGCTAGAAAGGTTGGAGCAGATGATCCTCAAGGTCCCTTCCAATCTGGGATTCTAGGATTCGATGAATTGCCAGGCTGGCTCTGACCCAGGCCCTGCCATCCACCCTTCTCACCAAGCCCAGGGGAGACATCTGCTATCCACCCCTGGCCACAGGAATGCCTGCCCAGAGACAACAGGACAGGGACAGCTTCGTATCAATGATTATCTATGATGCTCGGGTCGGGAAGAGTGGGAGAGATGGCCAGAAGAGCTCAAAGTGTAAGGATTTCAGATGAAATGTGGGAGGGAGTGGACTAGAGGACGTCTCTTGGGATGCCTCATGTCTGGAGAGCATGGCCCGGGACAGGACTGAGGAGCTGCAGGTGATGCTCTGTGAGCAACTCCACCTCACTCTCACAGCCAGCGCCACCAGCTCAGCTCCAAAACACCACCCTGTACTTTCAGAGCGTAAATTAAATCCCTTCTTCCTAGGAAGAAAAGGAAATTCAAAGCTATTTGTTGTCTTTGAGGCCTAAAAGGCAAAATACTGCTGTTGGAGGACACCACGCAGGTCTGGAGAGGGCCGCCTGCCCCCTCGCGCGGCCCTGCAGGGGCTGTGGGGTGGTGGGAGCTATCGCAAGGCAGGCACGGCCGCGGGGAGGGAGGTGGGAGGACCCCACCGAGCCCCTCTCTCCTTTAGTCTCCCCAGTTCCCAGCCCTGCCTGTAATCAGCTGCACGAGGCAGGCTGCTATTTGCTTGGGAAACAGCCATCTTTTTCCTGAAATTCTCCCTGAAAAAATAAATCAAGGCATAGCTCCAAGGTGCAATTAAGAAAAAAAACAGTAATCAAGAGCTCAGTACCATTTGGGATGGATGGATGGAGAAAGACTCGTGGTTCCATGAGGTCTGAGACTAAGGAGAGCGAGGCTGCAGCCTGCGGAGGGGGGAAGCAGAGCCCCCAGCCTCCTCCTCCTC
The DNA here is from genome assembly GCF_965183815.1 of Platalea leucorodia. NCBI lineage: Eukaryota > Metazoa > Chordata > Aves > Pelecaniformes > Threskiornithidae > Platalea > Platalea leucorodia. The sequence continues at coordinate 1,670,315 of NC_138827.1, forward strand.
CTCTCCTAGGGCTTTAACTTGGCCATCATCCCGGCTCCTGGCAGAGCTGCGGCCAGGCGCTCTTCCTGCAAACGAGGAAACTCCTCGGGGCCCAAGCCCACGCTGCCAAGCTCTGCAGCAGCACTGTCCCACACCAGACCACGCAGCACCCGTCCCGCAGCTGCCAGCCACGCTCGGGGCACCGCGAGCAGGACCTCGCGCCCACCGGCGAGACGGAAGGCAGCAGGGCACTGTGGTCCATCGCCAGCGGCTGTCAGGCTCTCTTCAGGATGATTAACAGGCCTTAATGAAAAGCTAAGCCAGTCCTGTGCCTCAGGAAAGCAGCTCATGCTTAATAACCCAGCCAACAAGCTTTGCACTCATCTACGGAAAGAAAGAAGGATTGCCAAGGGATAGAGGAAGAGAGGGGAACTCTGGCAACTCCCGACACGCCTATGGTCGGATCAGGGCACGGCAATCAAGCACTCCAGCCCCGCTACGAATGTCATCTGACAGCGAGGGGAAAGGCAAGGATGGCGGTTCCTCCCAGAGCCACCAACTCGCCAGCCCTGCTATCTCCCAACATGCTCGAGCAGCTCCTTTGGCGACAGGAGATCAGAAGGCAGAGGGCAAACCTGAATGTCCTCTCTTCTACTTCAGGAACCACATCTGCAGCCCCTCCAAAAACACCGATCCCGGAGGAGGATCTCAACGCAGAGAGCAGAAGCCCAGGGCAATGTCCCAGATGAACGGGGCATCGGAGTTCGCACAAACAGGCACGTGCTCACTCTTCCCACCGAGTCCTTGGCTCCACATGCAACTTTCAAGCACACTCACGTTCACTACCAGGTCCTGGAAAAATCATGCACGAAGGCTTGGTGCAGCTTGCTGCACTGGAGCCACGTCCCTTCACGCTTTACTGACCTGCGGTGAAGCAGGGCACAGGGTTTGCTTGGTCAGCGGGGCCCCGCATGGAGAGCAGAGGCTCCGAACAGCAGTAAAACCCACCAACCTCACAGATAGCTCCAGCCTTTCCCGCTCCTGGATCATCCGCACCTTCTCCAGCTCCGTTCCCAAGTTAGGTCAGGTCAAGCAGATGAATGCAAGACTGCACAAAATTTGTTGCTGCATCAGCTGTGGTTTGGGGAGCCTGTTGCCGTGCTGCAGCCAGCAAGCTCTGCTCTCCTTGCAGGCTCAGGGGGAGGAAGAACACGGGGGGAGAAGCCGCCTTGGATGCTGTTCAGACTCAGGGCAAATGAACCAGCATCTCCTCCACGCAATAGGAAGAAGAAGCAATTTATTCTGACAAACGGTGAAAGCCTGCAGCGGGGTTGGCCCTTTCTGTCAAAGCTGGTGTACCACACCGAGGCTTACGTGCTGGAGCGGAGAGGGGAGGGTACCGGCAGTCAAGTGATATATGCATCACTCACAGCGGGAGACGATCAGTAACTCAGGAGAACCAGGCTGCAAAAGATACCTGCCTACCCACCTGGGATCCTGGTGGCCGGCAAGCACGGTGTGTGCTAGCCGGCCATCACTGCTTGTCCTCAACACCCAGGGCTGCCAGCGAGCAGCAGGGGCTCAACGCAGCACTTGGACACGCACCGCAGCACCTCTCAGCATAACCCTCTCTAGAGGGTTCACGTCTCAACCTTCCAGCCTCGACAGGGGTTGAACGTTTGGGCACAAATGCCTCTGGGATGAGACACAGTGTTCAGGAGCATCCAGCAGCGTGGCACAGGTGGGATGTCCATGTTTGCATCTTGAGCTTATAAGTGAAGTTCAAGTTGGCTGTGGAGTGTTCACAGTCCAGGAGGCCATGAAAAAAGAAAGCATTTAACTTGTAGGGAACCTGTAACAAGAAGGATCTGGGATGCTAGGTGTCTGGATTAGCCGAGAGGGAACAGGCAGCAGCACAGGAGCCCCCTTGAAGCAACGTAATTCCAGGGTCCATTTGGTCTCCAGTGAACGCACAGATATGGCTGCGTCCTCCTTAGCTCGCAACACCTGCCTGGCTCCCAGATTGCCTCTTTCCACAAAGCAACTGGAGAGGTTCTGGACAGAACTGGCAATGATTTTTCCCACTGCAGCCTAAGAAACACGGCCAGCACCTGAAAATAATAAGACTTCACGGCAGTACACACTTCTCCGTATGTATCTGTGAGCCCTGTGCCTGCAGGAGACGGTGGTGTTTTGGAGAGCCTTGGATTCTCCTTCCATGGGGCCCGATATCTAGACAGCAAGCGAGACACTGACCTTCCACTAAGTCTAAGACGAGCCCAGAAACCAAACAGGAATTTCTCAAGTCCTGGCAATGCTCCTTCACCATCCTCTCAATTATTCTTACTCGATAGCATAATGATTTCCAAACCTTTGGGTCAATGCAGACCTGCTCTTTGCAAGCAGCAATAACCAAGCGCGGGAGCGCACACTCGCCTGCCTCCCAGAATAGAGAGCAGCTGGAGTCGCATCTGAGCACTGCCAAGGGGAAGATGAAAGGCTTTCAGACACTCCTCTTTTTCCGCTGACACCGCCTTTACAGGCTCTTCTCCCCGCTCTCCACTACGTATACAGCTCCTTTAACTGCTGATTTTCCACAGGTGGCGAAGTTCCAGATGCTCCTGGGAGGCTTTTCCAACTTTACTTATTCTGTTTAAATAACAGGGGCATATGGTTTAATACAGCTATTAACGGGTTTGTGCGTGTACGCGGGGGGAATCGTAAGAGAACAAAACACCTATCTGAGCCTGGCATTCAGCTACCAGGACCTCTGAGCACCCGGCCACCAGCAGCCGGCCACAGAGGAGCAGAGAAGCACCTCTGCCTGCAAACACCAGACCAAGGGCTGTGAATGAGTTTCCGTCTCCTCACCTACACCACGTTAGGTCCTTCGGTGCTAGCGAGGAGATTTATAGCAGCCCAGGAGATCACCAGGACTCCTGCTCCCTTTCCAGAACAGCTGCCACCCCCTGAAGAGGATGAAGGCGCGATCTCCAGGACGAGGCCAGAGCCAGAGATCAGGTTAAATGGGATCTAACCCGGAGCTGAAGCAGCTACACGCGGCCCTTGGAAGCAGAGTATTCATGCTGAATCGAGCTGTGGCTGCTCCCTCTACCCCCAGGGAGCCCTGGCTAAGGACACTCAGCAGGCCAGGCACGGGGGTGCCCCTCAGGGGTAGGTGATAAAGAGGGTCTCCGTTACCCCAATGCCACTAGCACGTCACAGCAGGCTCTGTGCGTGTGCTGGGTGAGCCCAGAAAAGATATCCTGCAACACAGCAGCCCAGCTGGGCAGTGCTTCTCTTGGGGGAGGAAAGGATCCCGACAGGGAAAGCTGTCCCAGAAGCCTGCTGGTACGTCCCTCACCCCAGCTGCAGAAGAAGCCGCCGGGGTACCACCGGAGGAGCTCAGAGACCTGGGCACGGCGATCCTTCAAATAACAGTCTTGGTCACCTCTCTCCAGGTCCAGTTTGAAACAGGCCCTGGAGAAGGTGAGCACAGGCTGCTCTTTGAAGGCGGACCTAAGCATGGAGGCACAGAAAGAGGAGCCCTTCAGTGCTACGAATCTGAGAAAGTGGGAAGGAAAGAAAGCACCGATGGGGCCAATCTCTACAGTTATGTTTCATAATAAAGACTTACCTGCTCTCAGGAGGGAGGGGAAGAGGCAAGGAAAGGAGCAAGAAACTAAACTCATTAAGCTGCTCTCTTATCTGAGGAGCTGGGACAGCTTCAGCAAGGAGGGCGGACTCTCGGGACCAAAGGACGCTTGATTTAGCTACCCGCACCACAGGTATGTTTGAGCAATCACTTCAAAAGTAACCCCTGCAGAGGAAAGAAAGCTGGATGAAGAGGAAGCTCTACTCGTTGTTTTTGTTTCTCTGTCTTTAAGCCAATTAAGAAATTCTTTTTTAAGTGAGCGTCTGTGGCCTACCTCGAAAGAGCCTGTGCTCCCTGGAGAGCAGAGCCGGGCAAGGGCGAGGTGGCCATCTGGAGTCAGAGCCCTGCAGTCCCTAGACACGGCAGGGACTGCTGGCCCTGTGCTTCTCCTCTGCACAAATCCCAGCTACTCCAAAACCCCAGAATCTCACAGTTTCTAACATGCTTCTGCAGCAGATGCCTTCCCCCTTTGCACCTTGGTTTTCTCACCGCTACATCATACAAAAGCAAGGCTTGTGGACATCAGGCAGACCTACCCTTGCATCTTTCAACACTCGCCCAGTGTTTTAAGACCCCACCATGGAAAATGCCTTTGAAGCCTCACAGCCAGCCAAGAAGAGGCTAAGATGAAAGCACGGTCTGTGCTTTTATTCTGCTCTCATAATACCTGGCCTCAACGCAGGGTGGTCAAGCTCAAGCGTGGTGGGAAGGGGGCTACAAACACAGGCGGAACGCACATCCAGGGAGAGAGTACAGGCAGCTGGGAAACACGTTTGCCAGGACAAACGGCTCCTGGTGCGGGCCTGCGCAGACGGATCCCTTGTGTGAACCAAACGGCAGAGACTTTGCCCTCCACGCACCCCACAGGGCTGTTTTCTGCCGCTCTTCCCAGCACAGCCTGCAGAGGATACACGCATTCTGCATCGGAAAGCAAAAGCACCTGCCTGGGCAGGGCAGTTTGGAGGCACAGGCCCATTCCCCAGATGAAGGCCACTTTCTATTATCTTTAAGAACAGGGAACAACTTCAGATGTCAGACACCTGAACAGCAGCATTAGCAACTGATGCTGACATCTCTCCTATCCCATGTTTGAGGCTCTTTCACACCACTTTCCAACACACTGGAGGCTGGCGAGGGGAGAAGAATTCTCCTGTTCCCATAGACTGGAGGGATGTGGGACTGAGGCTAAAGATGCTACGGGACCATAACCGGAATGAGCCAGGGAAACCTGATGGGACTGGAAACCAGGCGCACTCAGGGCTCACCCATAGCCCCTTACTCCCAGTGTAACTTCCCTCTCATGGGGAGGCTGGAAAAGCAGATTTACTGGTGGTTGCCAACCCGAATTGCTGCTCAGCTAAGATTTATGCTGCAATTTGTAGTGCTGTTAAAATAAAATTGGAAGAGTGGTGGGGGAAAAGAAAGAGAGACCAAAAGAGAGGGGAGGAGGGGAAATGGATCAGGAGCAACACCACAGCTCCAAAGCTGCCTGCTCCCATCTCTCACATCTCCACTGAATAAATCACCCTGCGCTTCCAGCTGCTGTGCTCCAGCCTTCAGCTCCTGCCATGCTAATACCTGGGCTCGCTTCACAGCGGGGCGCACGCAGGGTACGGTTAATAGAAATCCGTCCACCTCCACGGCAGCTGAAGCGTCAGGCTCAATAAACACAGCAGGCAGAGAATGGCACGAAAGGTTCAGGGCACCCACAGGCTGGCGCCTGCTCCCAGGACTTCCAAACTGCAGCCTCCAAGGCTCCAGAGGACAGGAGAAGGGACACCCCCATCCCAAATGTCACCCCCTGCCTTCTGCCTTCTCATTCCAGCGCTGGTTAAGCGCCATTCCTACCTGCTGAGGTCAGAGGTGAGCTAAATTACCCTCTGCACCGCCAGGAGCTTGCCAGCTCTGCACACTAGGTCTGCGGGAAAAAGGCTGCAGTCACGGATCAATATCCTCGCGTGTACAAAGAGCCACGGGATTCCCCACCGAGACCCCCGCTGACCCCTCCTCGGAGGAGACGCCAAGGAAAGAACAGAGCGCCTTGCAGCTCTCAAGGAATCCTGGCTCTGCTCTGCAGGACTGGATGCCAACACATAGCCTTCAAAAAAATCAGAAGCAAAACCTCCTCAGTGAACTTCAACAGAACAGCCTCCCCTTGACATCAGGGGAACTCACCCTGCCCTGAGCCAGCTGCTCTGCCCCGTACTGCTGAAACCACGGAGGAAATCCAGAATCACGTCCAAGGAGACTTGGGCCTCTCACCACCACAGCATCCCTGCTCTTCCCAGACAGAGCCAGGCCAGCCTCGAGGATTCACGCCTCGTTACAGAGACCACCACAGGGCAATTCAATGAGAGGCCAAAATATCAATCCAACACTGAGCGTACCGGCATCGGTGAGCTCTCAGGCCCTGCTGCTGAAGTACCTTCTCGTGGTGCTCCAGCCAGCCACTCAGTCCAGTTCCTTCTTGCAAGGGAGATGGGAGAAGATGGGATCCTGTGCACAGGTTGAGTGCCACCAACAGCAACGGATCTGTCTGCGCACGTGCAGCTGACCTGTAAAGGCCACTTACTTCTCTTTCTGGGGTACCTGAACTTTAGAGGGCACAATTATCAACAGTTTCCAAGAAGCTCAGTGGGATAAAACATGCTGAGAAAACACGCGGTTTGGCTGTGAATGCTTCCTCTTGCACAGCCCACTTGCCATTTTCGTTTCCTTGCACCGATGGCTTCTAGGACAGCCCTGGGCCAACCTTCAGTACCAGCGCGCACGTAGAAAATACCCCTGGCTGCGCAGAGCAGACCCAGGCCTGTGCCCTCTGCGGCACAGCGTCCCATGCAGACAGCGAGACGGGCTCCTTCAGCATGCTGTGATCCCCACCAGCCTAAAAGCCTCCCCTGCACCCTCCCGCCCCACTGGCACCAAGAGAAACGCGGCAGTCGACGGTGTCGTCCAGATCACCCACCAGGGTACCATCGGCAAACCAAGGAGCTCCAGGAGGACACAAGAGCATTGCACCACATCAGAAGCCCACCACGCTCCCACCACCCCATCAAACAAAGGTTCAACACAGGAACCCACGCTTGGCCTCAGAATCAGTTTGGCATCACCGTGCACTTTGAAAACGGTGGCTGTTTGGTTCCTCTGGCTTCTCGGAGACAGCGAGGAGGATTGGGGGGGTCATGTGGAGGTGGAAGGGCCAGGAGCAGAGCAGAACAACGCTGTGCTGGGGCAGGCTGAGCCACACGACCACCCAGCACCCCAGCCCACTCCTTCTGTTCATGCCCCATGCTCCAGAGCTACTGCCACCTTAACTGAGCCGGCAACACATCTAGCCGACTCCTCGGGCAGGCGGGCAGGCAGGCAGGCAGCAGTTACCAGGGAAGCCCCTACAAGTTATACCGTACCCTGGAGGCCTCTGGACTGGGTAATTCAGACCGTAGTACTGTTTACTGCCTCGTAAAAATGACACATACTTAAGTTAGAGCTTCGACAGCTGGAATCTAGAGGATGCTCCTGGCTTGAGCACGTGCGATTAACCCTCACGTGCCCACGTGCCACAGAGAAGCATCCTGGCAGCGCAGCAATCCAGCGGAGGCCATGCTGGGGCTCCTCGAACAGCTCAGCACCCCTGCCCTGCAGCAGGACCCAGGGCTTCTTACCAAGGAGGGCAGCTCCCGCTCCTGGTTAAAGCTCCTGAGCCTCTTCAAGTCACACACATGCTCACTAACAGCTCTTGGGTAACCTCAGCACACATGCTCCTCAAGGACAACCTGAAGGACATCACTGCCAAGCCAGGGACATGGGACAGAGGAGAGAAAGAGCGTGCGTGCCCTGCCTGCAGCAGGCTCAGTGCTGCACAAGACAGATGGGCCCTGTCAGCTGCCGTGCCCTCCACCACCACATCGTGCCCGCCACCGACGGCGGTCCCTCCAACACACGCACGGAGCGAGCCAGGGGCTGCAGCGCCCACACCAGCATGCCCAGAAGACACAAAGCACCTAAACATTTGCTGTGGGAAAAGACAACCCAAGGAAAACAGGCCATCGTGCCAAGCTTTGCTAAGAGATTCTCTGGGGGGGTGTAAAGCAACGATGTGCCCAACGCACGTCACTGCATGTGCCATGGAGGCTGCTGGGCAAGACAGCAGCAGCGTCAACCATCGGTCCATTCTGTGCCACGGGCTGCAGCCCTGCAAAAAAATCTTTTCCACGTTTCAGAAGCACCAAGCGTTTCCACATTTGTCCCCCCCCCGCAGACAGACGCACCCGCCGTGGGGTAAGGCAGCAGGAGCCTCGGCTCCTCGGCAGGGAAGGCTGAAGAGGACCCGTTCGCTGCCGTTGGTGGCACAGGTCCGATGGGAAGTGCCAGTGCTGCATGCGGCACGTGCCAGCCAGCACCGGGGCTCTGAATAAAAGGTGTCTCCTCCTTGGTGTCCCAAGGAATCAGGGGGAAAAATACATATACATACACACACACATCTATCTATCGATAGTTTCACTTTTCCAAGGTATGCAGGTTAAAATCAGGTTTTCAGGAAGATGAAAGATCCTGCTCATGTCCACCTTCTCCTCACTCGGCAGCTGGGGAATGCTACAGCAGGCCGGCGTGTACGGACACCCTGTCCCCTCCACCCTGCAAGGTGGAAAGAGCCAGCCTCTCCCCGGCTCCTTTTGCTCTAGTGAATCTGCCACGCTCCAAACGCAGAAGCCCAGCTCTGCGTAACCACAAGCCCCAGCATGCGATACCGCTCTGAGCGCTGGGAGCAGCAGGGCTTGAACCCATGTGTCCGGAGACAAAGCTGAGCTCTGTACTGCTCTGGGCAAGGGCAGGCGAGGCCCCTCCAGCTCCCAGCAAGCTGCCGACTTGGCAGCCTCTAAGCACCTGCAGCCCAGCCTCTCATCCTCACCCCACGCGCTGCCCCGACTCTCCTGCTGATTGTCCCACCGCCATCCAGAAGGGCTGCAGGCTGCGTTCACACTTCAAGTTTCCTTCTGGTTTGAACGTCCTGCTGCAGCCTCATAAATGCCATCTGTAACACAGGAGCAGCTTCTTTCTCTTCAGATCAGTTCTTCACACCTCCTCACGGTGACCTTCAGCACCTACCCCTCGCAGGGATTCAGCGATGCTTGTGGGCACGGATGCTGTGAGATGCACCGGCTGGCACGGGCTGCCGGCTGCAATACTGGTGCCTTGCCAGCACCGGGCAGAGTGGGAAGGCTGGCAGGCGCGGCGGGGCGCGAAGCATGGGAAGGTACCCAATTCAAATAAAAGCCCAGGGCAGTTTGCTGAGGAGAGCGGCTGATAAGGCACAGCTACCTGGGCGGGTTGTGGATCCCGGGCAGGAACAGCCAGATGCAGCCCCAGCTTGCCAAATGCAAACAGCATCCGACCACAGCTTATCTTTCCTCTCTCTGTCCCTTGAACAACTGCCCTTCTGTTTGCAGCAGCCCCGCACCGGGAGGGCTGTTTCATCCGAGGGAACAAAGGCCTGCAGAGGGTTCGTTCAGTACGCGCTCCCCTCCGTCTCCTCCACGCACGAGCATCGGCCTCCAGCCGAGATGGGATCAACGCAGCCTTTCAGTGCCACGGCCAGCTCCAGGCCAGGCGCTTGCAGCGGGGGGTGGCGGCGGGCGAAGGGAGACCGCAGCTCTGCGTCTCTGCCCCTCTCCATTTCTGAATCGCGTTAGTCAGAGACCCAAGCCCAGAGCCACCGATGCCAAACTGGATTAAGTTACCGGTCAGAGAAATCCAGCAGGTGCCTTTTGCAGCAACCTGATAGCTTTGGAGGAAAGCAATGAGCTCTGGAGCAAACCCTGGAAACACCTGGCCACTGAACAGCTCGGAGGGGAAGGGAGCTCCCTGCCCGCCCCATGGGCAGGTTCTTGCCCTCACTCCCCCTCTCACAAGCCCACGACAGCAGGAGCCGGAGGTTAATGCAGGTACATCTCCCTCCGGGACAGATGCTGCACAGCGTTAGGCGGACGGGCTTGTGGTTCCCACCCTAGCTCTTTTGCGTGACCCTGGGACAAAACCAAATAACCCCCACGCACACTTTCCTGCATTTTCTCCTTCCTTGCAGCAGCTCGGCCAGGCTCCCGGGCTTCCTGCTGCCATCACATCCATCCATCAGCTTCTTCTGGAGGGCTGAGGCTGCCTCACAGCTCCAGCGGACATGCATGACACCCCTCAGGGCTGCAAGTGATTTGCCATGAAACACCAGACCAAGCTCCTGCCTCTGCAGCCAAAAAAAGTCAAGGGAGCAATGCAGAAGGGTTGCTCTGGAAAAATCCCTCCTCTGCCTCCTCTTACTATTCTCTGCTATTAAAAAAAACAATAAAAAAAAAAAAAAATCACCACCTACCAATCCCTTTCCCACCCCACCTTGAACATACCTGCATCTGGAAACAGGCCTGCTCCAAAGAGAGCACCAGAGGGCTCTCCCAGGCCCTCCTACCACACACTGCCGCAGCACAGCATGCGAGATCCCAGCTTCCTTCACAGCAAAATCACATCTCCAGGAGCTCTTCCCAAAAGAGATGGAGAGGAGAGGACCGCGGATCTAGGCACAGCCAAAGCTGGATGCTAACCCCCCTCGTGCAGCGTGGCATCCCGAGAGCACCAAAGCAAAATGACCCAACGCCTGCACTTGGAGAAGGACCTGAACCCACATCCCTGGGAGCAAGGGAGCATCAGGAGCACCCCAAAACCAGGTAAAGGTGCTGCTCTCCTTTCTTAAGGCTGGCACTATCAAAGAGACAGGTCCGCCGTGCTCTCCATGCTGTGACAGCAACGCTCCAGGCAAGGGGTTCGGGCATTTCTGTTCAGATTTCAGCCGGCCCCGCTGGGTAAGACAAGCACACGAGCTCCGACTGACTCCCTGCCCTGGATTTTGCCCTCTCCTCGGAGCGGGTAAGCGGGCAGCATAGCTCTGTTACCTGCCCTTGTGGGAAATGGAGATGGAGAAGGTTGGGGTGCAGATGGGGAGCACAGGGAGAGTTTGTTCGGGTACCTATTGAGAACTTCAGTCTCCGCTACTCTGCGCCATCCTCCGAGTTCTTCACAGCTCCAGAGCTATAAATAGCCTCAATTTAAACAACTAAGAGGCTTTGTGAGCGAGCGGACCGCTGGAGCAGCCAGCATGGAAAGCGGATGGGCAGGACGAGAAGCCTCAGGCAGATGAAACAGCATACCCGCTGCCAGCTCCTTGGCACTGCGCGCTTTCTTGAGCAAGACATCACTCCAGCTGCCGCGTGCTTTGGTGAGGACTGGCAAGCAAACGGTTACAAGCCCAATGTTCCCATCAAGCAGGTATCCACGACAACCTGCAGCATCATTGCTCTACCAAATCCCAGCCGAACTTCGATCCCACAACAATTTCCAGAGGGAGCACAACCCGCGCAGGGACCCATCCACCTCACCGCAGCACCTGGGGAACACGGGCTCCACTCTGGTGCGATGAGGCACGTCCTGAATATCCAAGCTGATGTTAGTACCCCTGTGGTTTGGAAGAGCGGTCTCTTTTTCCCTCCTCATCCCTCCTCTGTGGATACAGAGCCAGAGCAGATTTTGGCTATCCCCAGCTTTTTCACAGCCACGCATGTCTCTGTTCTTCGCATGGAGGCTTGGGAGGGGAGTTGAACCAGCTGGACCCGAGGTCCCTTCCAACCTCAACCAGTCTGTGATTCTTGCAAGGTGCAAAATCAACTCTCTGAGCACACCCAAACCCAAGCAGGTTGCTGATAAACCCAGGGAACTGTGCCTGCCCCAACCCCCAACCCCAGCCCCAGCCCCGCCGGCGTAACCGTACCCCAAGGAGCACAGACACCGGCCCGCCGAGAACGTCAGACCTCCTGAAGCTGATGTCTGACCCGAGGTCCGACGCCAGAAAACAGAAGCGGGGAAACCCTGCAGAGTCACCTGATGCTTTACCACTGGCTTTTCTTCCCAGACATCTCACTTCTCCTCTGGGCCTTGGTTTCCCCAACAAGTAACACGTCCTCTAGACACCAGTTCTGCTCATGCTGCGCGCGGCGGTGAAACGCCACAAGACAGGCGGGAGGGAAGGAGCTGCACGCAGCCGCGTCCCCCCTCCGTACGGCTCCCTGCCACTCATCCATACGCCAGCATCCCCGTATTAACGTCTCCACCAGCCTCAAGATGGCTCAAAGCCCCTGAGACAGGACTGTGTGATGTTACCCAGCTACGCTGACTTGTTGCTTTTCAGGCATTTAAGCCACGGGGCTCACAAACACCAGGGTCACGGCCGTCTCACTCTGGGTTTCTTTCCAGAATTAAGCAGTGCTTCTGGAGAGCTGGGGGGGGGACACAGCAAGCGCCCTCCCACCAGCTGCCAACAACGAAAGCAGGTCTCCTTGCTTCCCTCTAAAAGCAGAGAGATTTATATATTTTTAGCATTAAAAAAAAAAAACAAAACCATGAAAGAGTCTGTTCCTCCCTCCACAGTCATTGAGGCCCAGAGGTATTTCATTCTGAAGAGGCTTTTACAGAAGAATACAAAGCCTTTGCAGAATGCTGCGGGAAACCCCAGAAAACGCATATTCTCTGTAAAAGGAAGGAGCTCAGAGAGATTCAGCCAAACCAAGTGACGAGCAGAGACGCTTAGATTCAGCTGCACAGATCTTGCAACGCCTTCCCCAAAAAGCCTCTCCTGAGCGGAGCGAACTGGAGCAGTTCTCGGTGCTATGAACCCTTCACAAAGCACCCAAAGTGCTCTGCAACCCAGGACTGCTCCCAGCCCGCCAGCCTGGTGCTAACACCTACCAGCTCTGGCAGAGACCTCGCTGAACGGGGCACAGCAACCCAGCAACCCAGCAGGAACCAGTTCAGCCCCATCTCTCTGATGGTCCCATCAAGATCCCATTCATCTCTGGGTCCCAGAATTTGTCCAGGACAGGACGCTGTTGTCCCTCCTTATGAATGCTGGGGAATGAAGACTAGGTGAGCAGAAACACTCCCTTAAATCTCATCTGGGAGACAGTTCAGTGCCCTAATTCCCTCCTAACACCTTACAGATGTGGAAGGATGCACACTGGAGAGCTGCCATCGCCGCTTCCAGCAGCAGCAGCCGGAGAAGCCACCACGAGCCCACAGCTCCCAAACCATGCAATTGCAGCAGCAGCGACGGAGCTGTGTCCTGCTGCCAGCAGCCGCACTTGTGGCACTGCACCTTGCTGCTCCCAGCTTCGCAAAGGGCTCGGCACGTCGGGAAGCTCAGCCGTGATGCGTTCGCCGGCTCAGCTGAATGCTCTCATCCCACAACAGCCCAGGCCAAACACCTTTAAGCACACGAGCAAGGAGGAGCCCAAGGGGACTTGTAACTAAGCCAGAATTTGTCTGGCTACACGCAGCTACCAAGGATGTATTTAAAAAACATCGTCTTTGCCCTAAGCAGAGATTTCAGCAATCAGCTCCCTCTAACTAACAAGCATATAACACTTGGTACCTCTAGTCTTTAAGTACCTACACCCTCCTGGCACGCTGGGGAAGGCAGGGACGTGCTCCCGTTTAAAAGGTAGGATGCTGACACATAGAAAGAGACTGTGTGGCCTGGTCCAGAAGAGACCAGGGACTCAAATCTGGATGTCACAAGTCTACTGCTTCTGCCATTAAGGCCCTTTTTCTTCTCCCTCATGTCCACCTGCCTTCAGCAGACAGGGAACGCCAGACCACCGGCCTCACCCCGGCGACAGGAGACAATGCAGCCTCCTCCCAGCTTCTAAAACCTTGAAAGCCAAACAGCACTGATTTCTTCCCTTATTCCCACCCCACCGTGAGGGAAGCCTCCCCCAATTCCCCATCAAGTACAGACCAAAGTCACTCGTGAAATACTCACGTCCCTCTGTTGCTGCCAAGGAAGGTCTGCGTTCATCCCCGAGACAGACCAGAGCAGGCTTGGCTCTGTGCCGCTCCGGAGCAGCCAAAGCATCAGCAGCTCTGAAGGCAGCCGCAGCCAGGGACAGGAAATCAGCAGGAAAAGCAAAGTCTATCCCAGAGCTCCTGTCCAGCCTCAAAGTGACTCCCCGGTACTCCACTTCCTTCCTGCGCCACAGGATTCCAGGGACGAGGACACTCAGAGGCAGGGCTACTTACCCTGACTTGTTCTATTGACTTAATTTTGTAAAGGAATGTATTTATCTGTTCCTTGCTGGAAACCAATCATCCGCTGCTTCTTCACCCTGTTGTCTCACCCGTCTCGCCATGGGAACCGCAGGTACTTTGATGCCTGCCAGCCTGGCTGATCTCAGCAGGTCTTTTGAACCCACTTCCATAATCACTGCCTAAAGCAGGTTCTTCCCACGCAATTCACTGCTCAGTGAATCATGGCCAGTGATTTTCCTGTCTCCAGGAACCATGCAGCACTTAGCCGGCATGAGTTCTCTTCTCCCTTTAGCAGGAGAAATACGTAACTATCAGAAAAACCACTCCTGTCCTAACAGGACACTGGCTTTATCTGCACCGAGACCGGCAGTTCCTGTTCTTGCCCCAACATCCGCTCCACCGCGAAGGCTGGTTGTTCAGGAAATTTATTTCCATGTGTCAAGATTTCACTTAGTTTCTCAAGCTCCTCCAGGCTACAGACTTCGAATCACGAGCAGCCTCGGCCGGCATACACGAGGCTGCAGAGACGCAACCTTTTCAGCGCTCGGTGCCTGCTTTGCACTGGAAGCTCCTAAATCTCCGTGCTGGCTGCGCACGGGCATACCGGGGGATTCATCTCTGAGCCGTCGATACCTTCCCCAACTCTTCAGGGCGACAGTGGAAAGAGCAGCAGTGCAGAAGGAATAATCCTGCAGGGAGGACCCAGCTCTGTTCACAGGATCCCTCCAAGCCAGAGGGGACAGACCTAGAGAGCGCAGAGCGCCGACCAGAGCTGCGGGTCAGCCACAAAGGTTGGTACGCACGGCAGCGGATGTTGGGAAGTGCACAAACAGCCTTTCCAAAGGCCTCTTGGGCATCGCTAGGAACTCAAGCCCATGACCGAGAGCAAAGACAACAGCTAATTGGTTTCACACTGTTACCAGTTACCCAAGACAGGGCTATAAAGGAGCAAAGCGTGACGTCGCTTGCCTCGGAGTCTCCCGGAGTCATGCACCAGACACCGTGAAGCAGATTCCGGGACTCGCAACAGCAGGAAGGCAAGAAAACAAGCACTACACGACAGATACTACATGACCACCACAGCAAACGCCTCCAGTGGAAAGCCACAACAGCTCGGGGACACTCAGAAGCAAGCAGCTATTCCTAAAAGACTAACGGCTCCCAACAGACTCAAGCAAGTACAAACACCCAGCCAGGCTGGAATCTACACAAAGCAGGCATTAGGCAACGGCTCAAGTATTATTAGCACAAAACACGGCAGCCTCTGTAGCCAAGCCCCCGGGCAGAGGATTTTTAGATGCTTTTGACATACCTCTCAACCTGTCAGAGACTGAATGCAGGACACCAGCCCTCCAACACGAAGCAAAATTCCTCACTGCAAGTGGCTGATGGGGAAGGGGCAGAGGCAATGACTCAGCGACACATCTGAGGTGCTGATTTCATCGAGGAGGGATAGAAATTGAGGGTTGGAAACACTGAGCTCTTTTTCAGAGTAATCCTGTTTCAGTGTGTTTCATTCCCCTGGATCTGGTATTCAAAGCGTTTCACTGCTTTTGCATGAAAACAGCTTCTCTTGCTCTTTTGAGTTCAGAAACTCTTGCTACTTATTGCCACCCAGCCTGGAGTCACAGTCCTCCATCTGTGACACCTACAGTGTAGCTGGGAGGCCAGAACGAAAAGGAGCCACAAGAACATGGCAAACTCGTTAAAGGAACTGAGATCCCATTCCCAGGCAGCCACCTTCGCCATTTAGGTGAGTGAGGAAGAGCTGGGATGAGTCCTGCAGTCTACTCTGCGGGAGACATGGGCAGCCCTGTAAAAAGGACATGGCTTGGCATCACTCAAATCGGTGGAAATTTGGCTCTGGCTTTCACGAGGAATTGCACAGAGCCTCTGAACGAAAGGACCCGACACCCAACAGGATGCAAAGCAACTTCTCTCCCAAACGCACCGACTCGAGCTGAGAGGTAAGCAGGTAAGCAGGCTCCTTCCCCTCCTCCTTACCTTCGCACCCGGTGGTGTAAATGCTGATGCTGCCGCGTTATAAGGGCACTTTCCCAAACAGGGCCACTGTGACTACTCCTATACCAGCTCACGGCTGGGTGCCCCGGGTAGGGTGCGCTAGTGAAGCCATGGTCCGACTCCGTCTCTGCGGCCAGCGATGAGGCAGAGCTCCCCATGGTTCCCCCCTACCCAGGCCACGCTGAGCTTTATCCTAGGTTAGGTCCAAGCCAGTGGCACGGGCAGTTCGGGTGGAACAGGCGAGGCGCTGCGGCATGGGCTGCTGTAAAGATCCCAACACACTGGAGAAAGGAAGGTCGGTTCTGATCAAGAGTTAAAAAAAAAAAAAAAAAAAAGAGAAAGGGGAAAAAAAGGAAAGAAAAAGAGAGAAAGATAAGGTATGATTTAAGCAACAACCCTCCGTTTTTAGAAGCCTATTAATGCATGCTCTGACCAGGATCCCCGTCCCATCACTTATAGGAAGGGGAAGGGCTGTTTGACTGAATCCAGCTTTTACTGCCTGGAGATGGGGAGGACGGGGGCTCTGGAAGAGGCTCTCCCCAGCTAAGCCCCAGGAGTTCCCAGGCACGGGGAGGCAGCCCGGCTAGCGGAGGAAAGCACACCAGAGCCCAGCAGAAAGCCCTTGCCACCACGGTAAAGCAGCAGAAAAGGGGGCAAGCAGGTCTCACTTCGAGCCCAAACCAGCAGCCCCGGGAATCACAGGCACAGAGGGTGTTCTGCAAGCTCCAGGCTCCGACTGGCACACCAGGTTTTCAGTTACCCCAGCTACGAGGAGTACGACTTGACGGTTTGTATGTAGTGAGGAGATTTTCTTTTTCTTCTATATAAAATCAAATATCCCTCTTTTCCTGTTCCCCAGTAACGCCCCAGTAAGGCTGAAAACGGACAGACTGGGTATCTGCACAGTCTGTCTTCTGTGACTGTTTCACCCAGCGCAATGAAACACTTTCTTTCAGCTCACGCCAATTTTTAGCTGCTACTGAGCATCCCCCGACCCGCAGAAGCAGGTCTGGGGCTTTGACTGTTCTTCCTTTCACACCCTCTCTCTTTCCTACTTTTTTAGAATTTATTCTCTGAGCACCCTCACAGTTAAACCACAGAAACATTTCGTGTCCTCTAGTACACAAAGAAGTTTAAATATACGCATGTCTCTCCTTAAAGGAAAAAGGCACGGCAATCTGGATGCGTGTCAGGAGGAACGGATCAAGGGAACATTTAACAGAGCAAAAAAGAAGAAACGAGGAAGAAAAAAAAAATTAGCACAGCTGAGCTTATTCAATTACCCACCAGGATTTATAGAGATGAATGAACTGTAGAAGGACCCTTGCGAAGAAACTACTTTGTGTAGTAAAAAGGCTGAAACAAAGACTCCTAAAATACAGTTTTTCAATCCCAGGATTGTTCTAAGGGATCAAGAAAGGCCTTGATGGATAACAGGCTCTCGCATGCGGCAGCTCAAGGAGCAGGTGCAGTTTTGCTACGACCTTAATACCGGAATGTGCCGGCATTAGGCCATTAGCTGGAGAATGTTAACTGCTCTGTCGTGGTCTCTTCTCTGCAACCTGCAAAGCCCGGGCTAACAAAATAAAACTAAAAAAAGCCCAAGAATACAGTTTTCCCCACCTCGATTTCCTCATTTTAATCCATCTGCCTGACTGCTGTGCATCAGCCAACACATCTGCGCACCTTGCTTCTTGCTACCTGCCCAACAGCAAGATTTCACCGATTTCTGCAGATCCAGCCAAAAGGGACCCCCGGCGCCTCCCCTCTCCTTTCCTGCTATTCAAGCAGTTAATTTGTAACAAATCCGATTTTCTGGCTAAATGAAAGCCATGCGATGCGAGGGGAAGAGCATTTCCAAGTATCATCAGCTCAAGTTTAAGTGGAGACGTCAGTTGTCCCGCACCTACGGCATCTCCGGCTTTTCAGCCCTCGA
Source organism: Platalea leucorodia (assembly GCF_965183815.1). NCBI lineage: Eukaryota > Metazoa > Chordata > Aves > Pelecaniformes > Threskiornithidae > Platalea > Platalea leucorodia. Next base: position 1,688,029 of record NC_138827.1, read on the forward strand.
CGGCTCCCCTGCGCTCCGGCAGCCCCGCTGCGCAGCGGCAGCAAAGGCACGGGGGACGCAACTAAGAGACCTGCTAGAAGAACAAACTCTTGTCTCTCACGTCAAGACTCGGTTTCTACCACGATAAAGTAAATAAATAAAGGCAAGATGGGTAGAAACACAGCCCCCAACGGTTCACCGCAGGCTGAGCGAAACAGAAGGCGGGGTGCTCAGTCAGTTCATAGCCTTTTTCCCCTCCTCGAGCAGAGCTAAACTGCCAAATAAAGCAATTCCACAGGCTGGTTCGAGACCACTTCCTCAGCTGACTCTCCAGCTGGAAAAGCAGAACCCTTTGCTTCCTCCTCCTACACACGGAAACGCCAGTTTTAGCTCACCACAGGCGAGAGACATGCCTGCTGCCCGCATTACTGCTGGCTCCCAACGCGTTGCTCGTGTCTCGGCCCGTCCTCCTCCGCCGGGTCTGCACCAGGGAGCCTGAGCCGGCGGCTCAACGCAAACGCTCTGCAGGGAGAGGAGAGGCTGGGAGTCCTGCTTTAAAGCGGTGCGGTAAAACCCCACGGTGGGTGGAGCTGGGGAGAGGAAGGGATCTATAAATAGGTGGAGGATAACCCAGCTAAGTCGGAGCGATCTCCATGACTGTCTGGTCTAAGTGGGCTGCTTGGCTGCGAGCGCTGCGTGAAATCGGATTTCTCCGGGCAAAGGAGTAAATCCTTTTCTTCAGGGTCACCCCTCACGCCAGGTGAGAGCAGCCAATGAACAATATTTAGGGGGGAACGGTGGCCCAAGGAGGGGAGAGGGCAAACCTGCTCAAAAAGAGGAGGAGTGGCAGCGTTACAGCTCAATGTAAGCATGTATGTGCTCGCCACGCTGAGCCACAAAGCGCCCTTGGCCAACGCTAAGCAAATGAGGAGCCTGCAAGAAGTAGAGGTGAGAATGAAAACTACACTCTAGCAAGGGAAGGGGCCAATTAAAGAAGCCTGCGAAGAAGAAAGCCTCTCTGGAAGCACCCAGCCTTATTTTGGAGGAGCTTCTCCCACCGGGCAGGGAGATGCCCTGCAGGCACATCGCCCGTGCTGAACGGGGAGCGAACTGCCAACAGCTCCTCTGCCTTGGCAGGAGGGAGCAGGATTTTCCTCCTAATTAATAAAGCGCCGCTTCCACCTATCTAATCAGGAGAGGAAGCAACAATGTGAGCAGATTGAAGTGTCTTGAGAAGGGTGGATCTCACTCATGGAAATTAACAGTTAAGCACCTTAGCAAGATGCTGAGTTTGGATTTTGGTTTTTTGCCCCTTGCAGCTGCAATAATTACCAGGTTTCAACTGACGCTGTTTAATTGCTCCCAAAATATTGCTTCCAAAATAAACCCAGATTTGATCTTTCCAGCCCCGAGCCACTCGCACCCACTTCCCCGGATCCGTTGCACTTGATGCGGACCCTTCCTCAAATTGCCCCGCCGGCACCCCGAGCAGCAGGCCCTTGCAGCGCGTCCAGGACAGCACAGCTCGCCCATGGAGGCTCCTCCTGCTGCCGGGACAGCAGAGCAGTGGCCTGGACGCTTCCAGACAAACCCTGCTCCTCAGCACCAGTCAGCAGCGCTGACCCCGTGGGCCCCAGCTCTGCTGTCACACCACCCACAGCGAAGTGGGCAGGAAGGGTGGGATCTGGCTCTGCCCAACCCCCTTTCCTTCCCCCTGGCTCCAAAGTAGGTTTTGGCTCTGAAGAGAGCAAAAAAAAGAAAAAAATGGAAGTAGCCCACGTGTTTCAATGTATCTAGGAAGCTGCAGGATCAACTTTTCCTAGGATCCTCCTGGGATCAGCCCCAAGCTCTTCCCTCCGGCACGCAGCAGGAAGAAGCGGCAGGGGTCCCTGGAGCTGCTCCAGCCCACGGAGGAAACCAGTGCGGCAGAGGGACCCCATCTGGTCCCACATGCAGGAGCCCCCTCCTTGTGATGGGATATCCCCCACGCTCCTTTTCCGATCCATTTATTCACCATGCAGCACAAGCCAGCTCAGCTCCTGCCTCAGTTTTCCAGCCTCACTTGGTTCGCAGCCTCCCAGGCTCAGGGACAGGACTTCATCACTTCATTAATTCCTCCACTCCCCCAGCCCACAAATAAAGTCACCTCTGAGCTACTCCTTTGCTCCAGGGAAGATCCAGGAATGAAAACACAGCCACTCCACACACCAGCCAGCTCTCGTCTGAGGTGCCAGGCCAGCAGCTGGCCCAGGAGAAGGCACACCACGTACCTGGGGGAAAAACATCCCTCAAAGCTGCGCCCAGAGGAAGCCACATGGCAGGAGGCTTAATTCTAGGATGGAAGCTGCGACTGTCAGCCCTTCTCTTCCCTCTGCCCTGTGAACTCCCCTGCCTGGGGGCTAAGACATGCTGGGACCTGGTACCACCCTCAAGAGCAAAGGAGGAGCTCTCTACTCTCGCTCGCAGGCAACCCGCTGCTTGCACAGAGAAATAAGGGGTCCTGCAGAGCTCCGGACGTCCGCTCCCCCCAGGCAGCCCTGGCAGGAGCAGCCTCCTCTCTGGAGACTGCAGGACAGGACTCGCACAGCCTAAACACAAAGTAGTTCAGGGGCAGCTGAGCGCAGGTGGAGGAGCTGTGGTTGGCTCGGGGCATCAAACTGGAGGAGACCACTTCATACATCATGGAGACAGGGCAGACCTTTGACCCTCTACCAACCTTGCCACCAGGCAGAGGAGATCTCCCCACCTACCACCGAAGGAGACACAGGCTCACAGGGGACGCAGGGAACAGCGTGCAGGGACGGGTAAGGCACACGGCATGGGACGTGTCAGTGTAAGAAGGTTATAAAGTCACGGAGGGGGTCTGGCACGGGATAACTAAAGGAGGACGCAGAGTGGAGGCCTGACGGTGGGCCACGCCAACCAAGGCAGGAAAAAAAGCCCAAGCATTTGTGTGCACAGCAAATGACATGCAGCCGGGCTCCCTGCTCTGCAGGGCAGCGGGGCAGAACCGGAGGACGTGCAAAGCCAGGTACCGGCAGCAAGCAGAGCGTGACTCGTATTCCCCATGCCGAGAGGACCCTGATAAAAGAAGTAATCCCAGGGGAGGAAGGGAGAACAGCCTCTCTTTTTCCCCAAGGCAGGGAGGAAAGAGCAGACGAGCAACAAGACATCCACCTCAGACAGATGCAGGACAGACTGAAATCCAAGATACTAAGCACCGACCCAATGAGAGCTCAAGTGCGGCAAGAGATCCCGTGATCACCCACGGGACCCCTGTCGCAAAGCAGCCGAGCAAACCGGGATGCTCCGTGCTGAGCGGGTGTCTTGCACAAAGCTGGTGTCTCGGGCTGAAGAAATGACAAGAAACAAAGTTCTGCTGCTCTTTCTTCCTGTCCTCACCTGCCAAGCCAGCGCTACAAGGCGGCCCGAGTGCTGCGGTCTTGGCAGGCAATTCAGGTGTCAGCAAGTCCCAGTTCTTTGCAAAGCTTCTGGCAGGGAGGGGTGGGAAGGCACCTCCAAGGACGGACTGAGGCATAGGTGTAACAGGAAGGACAGGCCAGCGGTTGGCACGCTCAGCCGGGACGTGGGAGGCTTTTTCAGCCCTCGCGCTCTACCGCAGGGCTTCCCGTGTGAGTCGGGGCACGGTCCCGTGACTCAGACAGCACCGCCCTACCTCCCAGGGCTGAGAAGTCTTCGGGTTCGCAAGGCACTAGGATGACAGGCAGCGCGCAAGCACCGCAAACGGGAGGACGGGGAAAACGGAGAGAAGGGTAAAACTTACCCAAATGTTGTTGTGGGGCAGCAGGGCTGAGAGAAGAGAGGCAAGTCAGATGTTCTGGCCTTAGAGGAAATCTAGGGGACTGGAAGCTGCAGCAAAATGAGCTATTTTCCAAATCATGGTAAGAAATAAGATTGGTGCGCTACTTGTGGAGATATCATTAGATGAAATTAGCTGCCTGGAAACAGATTTCCAGATGGGCTATTAATGAGGTAACAAGATAATTTAACCTGGAGTCCTAGACCAGCGCAGAACAGGACCTCACGCTTCATGCTACGCTTTAGCAAAGCCCAGACCAGCAGCCCATCTTTCTGGCCACAGACAGTAACATGCAAAGGCAAGCTTGAGGATCTTTACCTTCTTGCAGCTGCCTTGAAACTGGTTCTGGCCCCACTTTAACACAGAAGAAGCTCATACACAGCAGCTGTGTTGGGCTGAGCTGCATTTAACGCCCAGCACTGACTCTTCATAAGTATGCAGGCAGAGGAAGAGGTGTCCAAAGCCTGAAGCGAAAGATTGATAGGAAAAGTAGATTTATTGTAGAGCCAGCTCAGCCACAAAGCAACTAGCGTCAAAGTGTGAAAAAAGTTTCCTCCTCTCCCTTGCACAGGACACTGAAAACCGGTGATAGACTATCCAGTGAGCTACTGGAAATCTATCAATGTCACTTTGAGAGAGGGGATTATACAGGTTTGAAAGGGCAATCAACATCTTAATTACAAGCTACTGGGAGAAAAAGAGGGAGAAGCAGTGGACGGGAAGTGTTCTTCAAAATAAGGGCTAACTTCAAAACCCATCTCCATTGACACCTGAAGAGCAGGAAGGTCCTTTTCTGAATAAGCATGAAAATGGCAACAAAGGCACTGCCGGAGCCGGGTCTGAATGTACACACATGAAAAAAAAAAACAAATGAAACCCAAATCTCTAAAACCCTAGTGCTCTCTTAAGCCAATTAACATTGCTTCAGTGAAGCGCAACGAGCCGCTCGTGGCCGGCATTGGAGTGCAGTGTTAACAAAAGCCTGTGCGGGCTGGCATGGTTTGTCTCATTAGCACCATCGCAGTAATGCCACAGACAGACAGACAAGGGGAAGAAACAAGACAAGACAAGCCACAGCATCCAATCTTGGGAAGCTTTACCAGCAGATCTAATTTCCAGATCTTTTCCTCCCCGTATTTATAATCCTTGGAGCAGAGTTCTGTCATCCTGCTCAACCCACAGACTGCCCCAGCTACAAAACACGCCAGGCTGAAAAATCACCTCGACAGACTGCCTGCTGAGACCAGTTGCATTATAAAAACAGAAAGCTTTTACTTGCCTGCTACCAATATGCTATAGATTTAATGGGAAGTAGGATAAGCAGGGATGCTTTGCAGGAGGAACACACACACGGGACTCTTGCCAGGAAAAATGCATCTTGAGTAACACATGTGCTCTTAGTTTCCTCTTTTTTTTCAGAAAGGTTTAACTACACTCCGGGTTACCCAGCAGCAATAAAACATTTTTTTTTTCCCCTTTCTCACTTACAGCAGAGTGTTGATTGGTAAACAGCAGATCTTCCTGTCTGAGGCTGTGCCAGCCTGTGCCGAACAGAACTGTTGTTATTGCACATTCACAGCTAGAGATAAACATGAATAAAAGCCACGAGTAAGAGCCAGGCACTGGCTCTTCAATACATTGCTTTTTCAGGTTCACCTTGATTCGACTGTTCCTGACAACGTCTCTCCCTCCTGAAGGGGCAAGAGGGCAAAAGTAGCAAGGACAAGCGTTAAAAAAGAAGACACAAGTGACAGTAGCGCAAAAAATGCTCTTCTGTATTCGCTAACATTCACAAATTGTGCAGCTCAGAACTCCACCTGCACTTAAAACACTCAAAAGCACAACACGGAAATAAATGGGCCCAGCAAAACCAACCTCCCCAAAAGAAGCAACGGGAAAACAAAGTAGATTTCAACACATTTCTCAGGACAAATCTGCATCGAGAGCCATGACTGGTGCAGGACACAAAGGTTACAGCAAACCAGGGAAGGAAAAAAAATTTGCAAGTCATCTCTCATCTGCAAGATGACACTCTGCAATGGCACAAGAACAATAAACCAGCCCAGGAAAACTGGATACTGGAAGGCAGAGGAGGGTTTCTAACCTTTCAAAGAGCAGATCTCTGGACCAGCTGCTCCAGAAGCACTGGGGGGAAAAGCACAGAGTTAATTCCAACAATTAGTTCCTGGACAAGTTCGTGACCTGCACGAGATGACTGTCTTCAGCAGCAGGGAACTGTCGCTGACCCATGAAGTTCCTCCCAATCACTCAGCAAGCTGAATTCATAGAGGGCCACAGGTGCCCAGGCACAGCACAAACACGAGGTCGTACCCAAAAGGACATTAGGGATTGCATCTTCAGATCATGCTAAGCTGACAGATAAGCAGATGAAGAGCTGGCCGCTGCAGAAGGGAGAGAGTTGCAGCAAGAAGCAGAGGCTCGCAGCCAGTGAAAACCCAGGGCACGGACTTGGAAAGCGAAGTCTCAGAGACAGAGGGTGGAGGAGACGTCCCCTGAGCACACTGTCCCCAGACACGCCAGCCACAGCTTTAATTCTAACACAGATTAGACACAGTAAATATGTCATTCATCCAAGCCACATCCAGCTGCATCCCTTGCTAGAGACAGCTCCCAGTCTTCACCGCACTGCCCTGTCCCGAGCCACAGGCTCTTCACACAAGAGCAGCAGTACCTGGGTGTCTCCTTCCACCACTTTCACGCAATTTGGCCCTTCCCGGCTTTAATCAGGCACGACGTCCCAATTTCCAACCAACTGGCCTAGATTTAAACCACCACATCTCTGGCTGTGCCTCAGGCGAGCGCAGAGGTAGGATAAGCCGGACAGACAACAGCAGCATTCGCCATTTCCATCACAACCAACCAGGAGATAAAAGCATAAGAATCAGCGAGAACTGCGCAAGAGGCGGCCGCCTTCCCCGCGAGCACAGGGGAGGTGGGACAGGGAGGGCGAAACCCAGAGCCGGCAAGAAGGCCGTTCCTCTTCTTCCTCCGGAGAAGCATCACGCTGCTGCCCGCCCCTCTCCACCTCCAGATTACACCTGTACTCTGTCCTGGGCCATCCTGCAAAACACGTGAATCCTTCTGCACGCTGATGGCGTAGCCATGCCATTATTTCTGTAAGGAGATGATATTGTAATTGAAATTATATGACTGAAATAACACCGGGTACAACCGAAGTGACAGAGGTAGAACAGCACCTGACACCACTACGATACTCCCCTTGCCTCACCAGAGTAGCTATACGGGCTTACTGTCTCCGTCATGAGCGGCTCCTCTTCAGCTACACCAATAGAGCTGAAACTGTAGGATGTGTTCAATTACACAACGCCTTAAGCAATAGTTGCCCATGAGAGCAGTTACTTGAACAAATATAATGATCGCATGAGGAAAACGCTGTGCTCTAAGATGAGAGGGCTGAAACATAATGCAGATGCTCTGAGTAAGAAGCTGCCCTTGCTACAGCAAAGCCAGCCCTAACGAGCCATCCAGCGCACCTCCCCGCGCAGGACGGAGCCGGCCTCTTAACCAAGACCAGCTGGCTGCACCCTGAACCCACGTTAACCCAAACAGGCAGATGGAGAGGAGATCACGTTACAGGAGCCGCTCTCCAACGCCCTGCAGGACATACCCAGCTGCCTTAGCCTCGTGGGGTGCTACAGGCCCCCAGCCTTCCCTCCGCCAGGCTCCACTTGCTAACGCACCCTGCACGGCAAGGTCAGGCAACGGGAACGAAGCCTTTGCACACCTGCAGTAGCATTCACAAGACACTCCAAGGCTGCATCAAAACCGATCCAAGAGCAGGAACGTTACTCCATCCCTCCCTCAGCTGAGAGCTACCCATGGCGCAGATCTCGGCCAACACCTTCGTGATGACAGTCATCACTCAAGGACCAGAGTGCTCATGGCCTGGCTTCATTGACCGCAACCGTAAGAGATTCCTGCAGACCTTCTGCTGAGGCTGGACGCCAAAGTCAGACGGAGACTCCAGCTAGCCCATAAGCACCCAGGCAGACCAGCACGCTAGCCTCCATCCAATTAATCCAAAGCCCTGGCCTGGGATAAGACCACATCGGCCTTGCTCATTCAAACAGATGGACGACACCATCAGACGCTCTCCTGCAGTGGACACCGCAAGCGTATCCTGAAGGTACAAGCTTCCCACAACCTCGTCCCGTCCCTGCAGAGCAGGCTCCGAATCGCCAGGCTGAAAGCCGCCCAGCCACATCAGGTACGCACACCACAGTCATCCCTCCGTCCCAGTCCTGGGCTGGGAACCGCCACGGCACTGTGGTCATGGCAGGCAAAGCAATGCGGAGTTTCTTAGATTAGTTTATTTCCCTGCCCTTGCACGGCCTCAAACACGGCCTGGGACAGTCTCGCAGTTTCCACAGCTTAAGACTGCGAGGTCCTGGGAGAGCCCACGTTTTCTCTGCCGCTCTTACAGTTTCTTCTTCGCCACAAGAAAACCAGGGGATGCCAGTATCCCCACCCATAAGAGCACGTGGCCTTCACACAGACAGCAAGGAGAGGGGAACACTCAAAGAAGGAATTAAAACAAGGAAGACAGACAAGAACGGCAGGCGCAGGAGACAAGAAGCAGGGTAACCGTGCTTACAAACCAGAGCAGAAAAGGTCTTTTTCCTTGCAGCCCCTCCCAGCCCGGCACAGAGCCAACTGCAGTCAGAAAAGCCTCTCACCCAACACGGTTTCTGCTCTGCAGGTCCAATGCCCCGTTGGTGTGAAGTCAGCCTGGCGTCCCCGGCATCGAACGGCTGCTGTTGGCACCAGCTGAGCGGCCCGGTTGGAGGAGCATGCTAGATGGTCTCTGCGCAGAGCCGCCGGTAGCACACCATGCCTGGTAGAAGGAGCCGCACCGCGCTGGTGAACAGGGAGGAAAGAAAGGCACGTAAGAATAAATGGCTGCTAAGACTCCGGGCAGATCAGCATCGCACCAGAAGCGACCAACCTCACATTTCAGGTCACTCAATCAGCATCCACTTGAACTACAGCTCTCGGAAGGCTCTGTGCATCCCGTGGCATCCAGCTGGCACCGGGCTGGAGCTCGGTCCCGCCTGGAGACAGGAACCAGTCTGCTTTTGGGTGACTCAGATTCTTCACTCGTGGTTCCAGAACCTTTGGCGGTGACTTTATAGTTCTGTTCCCACCACCGGCCTTACTCCTTCTGACGGCGGCTGCTGCTTAGCATTCTGGTGAGAGCTGTCGTCGTACCAGGTAACGCAACACCTCATGGGCACAGCAGGATCTTAACGATAAGGATTCTGGACAGCTCTCAACAATTAGCAACAGGGCAGGATCTCCCAAGGGGTCTGGATGCGAACGCAGGGATGTCTGGAGGGGCACGCTGCCTGAATGTTCAAATACAGAAACAGATGTTAATTACTCTGCATGGCCAGGACATCGTTAGCAGTTACATCGACTGGAAATTCAAAAGTACAAATTCCTCTGATTATGTCAAACGTGCCCATCCCACCCCCAGGAGGCATGACGTTTGAATGCTTGCCTCGGCAAATGTCCCTCCCGCAAGACATTTCCCCTTCCCCCTTCATATTCTCTGCTCTCGAAACACCCTGTTTTAATGGAATTCATACTTTGCCAAAGTGCTGGCTCCTTTGGGACGAGCTTTTATCGGATGGAGGCAACGAGAACCCTTGTCCATAACTGTTTGGCTCACCAGCACGCTCTCACTTTCTCTACTTCAGATTGGGGAGGCAGCAAAAAAGCAAATAAGGATTCGGTCAGAGCAGTGTGCTCGCTCAGCCTCTTTGGGAGCACGGCAGGAGCACGCAAGAGCAACAGCCCCGGTTCTGCCCCCGCCGCCTCGCCCGCTCTCCCCGCAGCCACGCCAGCGGGTGCAGCGCGAGGCCCCTGGGGCAGCCTGTGGTGAATTCACAGAGAGCTTTGCTCCTCCAGCGCTCTGCGCCACTGAGATTTCCAGGCAGTGGGGAAAAGAAGACCTGTGGTGAACACCCGGACACGTGCTGCTAATGGAATCAAACCAGCCAACGGAGAATGTTATGGAGAAGGCAAGAGACACCACTCGGGAACCAGTAAAAAGGAAATAAGGGACTGATTGAGGCTCAGAAGGACCATCCTGATCCTTTTAAACCCACGGGTCTGTACGGCACTGGCTCCACAGGGAACTCCTGGCCCACAGCATCTCCGAGGCCCTCGGACAGTCAAGCCGCTCCTGCTCACTGGAAAGGCTTAAGACTTATCAGAGCTAAAGAGACAGCGCGACAAACACCAGAGGACGGAGTACCCCACCTACATCAGTCTACGTGACACCGCGTCATTTTTCTTGCAGGAGACGTGTTCGCATACGCATGGGCTAGGACGAGAAACCGCTTAACACCCAGCAGCTTAAAATAAAACCTTTTGGCTGTGCTGAAATTCCAAGGACTGCTGGCCCGAGTCTTGCGGTGACCAATACAGACAAGGTGGAGAGCAAGACCTTGACCAGGTCAGCGCTCCGGCCTCTCTGGAGAGCAGGGCTGCCACGGCGGGGAGGATACAGCCCAGCATGCAAGGACCCTCGTGCCATGTTCCCACTTCCACGGACCAGCACAAATCTGGGCGAGTTAACTTGTTACCCGGCAAAGCTGTCTGAGAGCTAGCTTCTCCGCAAACCTTTTTGTTCCAGGAGCAGAAGGACCTTTTGCTGTCAGAGGAACACAACACAACGCAAGCTGGGAAGCTGCCTGTGATATCCTCAGTAAACCAAAATCATCTGGGCTGGCGCCGGGAACAAGAAGCCGAAGGGGAAACTTCGGTGCCGCAGGAAGTGCCACGTTAGGAGTGCAGCTGGGCGATATCACCGGAGCGGGACGACAGCTTTCTGTAAGGTCTTGGTCTCTATTTTACCAAAGTGAGGGTGTATCGATAACCCTGCGGCTCTGGGAAGGGCCGCTAACCCCCAACGCCAGCTCGGCCTCCCTGACACAGTGCCATCGCCACCCTCCTCCAACGCTGACGCTGCTCAGGCCCACAGCATTTAGTTAGCGCCCTGGCTTGCTACAAAAGGGGCTGCACTGCAGGAACAGAAAAGCTATTTCTTTTTTTACGAACGCGCATTAGAGTTTACACCATTGGCAAAGTGCAGAGGCATGCATTTGTAGAGGAACAGAGATATGGTTCCAATGCTGTTTTAAATGGGCAAGCCTAAAGACTCGGCTTCGGTTTTTAGAAATTAAACTTGATCATCTCAAGCTGGCAAAAATAGCCCCATGTTCCCTCAAGTTATTTTCTTTTCAACTAGGCACGGTACAGCACAATAGGAAATATCAGCAGTTATGTACTCAACCTCCAGAAACCCAAAGGGCCAATTCCAGCAACCCACGGCAGCTTTCCAATCCTCCCTGATCTATTTGCCGGAGTTCGACTGAAAAGCATGCTGCCCCCAAGCCATTCAGCAAACTCCACGTCCCGCTAATTACATCAATATAGATGTATTATCTTGGCTGTCAAACATCGGCTGCCTGAGCAGGACGACGCTCTGCAATGTAAATGCAGGAAAACAATTGCTCTTTCTGCTGCTGACACATTTCTGTGGATCTTAGTTCCTTTCCAGGGCTCCCCCTTCTCCCTTCTGCCCAGGCACCAGGGCAGCAGCCTTTTTTTCCAGAGCAAGAGGAAACAGCACACAAAAACCCTCCTCATCCTTTCAGCGACCGAACACGAGCACATTTGGGGAACATCACTGGCGTTTCCTATCAGCCAGCCTGAGAGCTGCCAACGCACGGGGAAGGGAGCTGTGACGGCAAGAGTTAAACGTTTCTCGTGCGCAGGCAACGGCCCTTCTGCCCCCCTTGGCTTCCTCAGCTGCCATCGCTAAACGCAAGGCAAGCATCAGCACCGCAAATGGCAACGAGAGCCCGCAACAGGAATGCGGTGGTAGCCCGCTCCTCCCTGCCCGGCTCGGCGAGGGTGGCCTGGAAAGGGCTGCCATACGCAGGCAGGGTCCAACAGCAACTGGCAAGGCTGAGGCACACGCAGGCAGATCCAAGAGGCTTCCGGGGAGGAGGCAGGCAGCACGTCTCGCTCCGAAGAGTGGGATTATGACGGAAAACGAGGAGGAAGCCACTGACTCACCTGTCCCACCCGCATAAGCAGCTTTCTCAAGGCTGCACTGTGTATGACCTTTCTCAGAGCCCCAAGTTCCAGCAAATCGGCTCTTCCCAAGTTTCCTCCCGGCACTGCGCGCTAGGAGAGAGCCATCTCGGCAGGACGCTGGGCTCGGACACACGCTTTCCAAATCAGCCTCCTCTCTCCCTGCCCCCGGGTCTGACCGCAGGCAGCCGCAGCCCTTCGCTCCAGCCTCCCCCCGCTTCATAAAGACCCCCACTTGGAGAAATGCCACAGGATCCCTTCCTTCCCAGACCCCTCTGCTCACAGAAAGGGTCAGAACGAACCCAGAAACGAACAAAAGCCCGGCTTCAGACGAAGCGGGAAGACGGGAGGAAGAAAGCCTTTCTCCCACCTGAGAGCAGATGACGTCCCTGCCAGCAGAGATCAGCACAGCCGCGTCCGCGCGCGCCGGCCTGGGGGCTCTCTCTAGGTCTCTCATGCAACCGCTGCAAACTTGGCGAGCTCCCACAAAACCTCCGGGATGGATGAAAGCACCGTATTTTCCACAAGATAAAGACAATCGCGCTCAGCTGGCTGAGGCAACACCAGGGCCGCTTCCCTCGGCAAAGCCAGCGGAACTCAGAGCAAAGATAAAGGGTGCCCAGAGCAAAGATAAAGGGTGCCCCGTGGAGAGCTCAGGAGAGCAGCGGGGCAATCAGTGCATCTCACGAGGGCATCCAGGCTCCTGCACAGGGTCACCCAGCCCTTCCGCTACCGCAAGACAGCTCTGAGTCCGGGCAGGATGCCCGACCTTTTTTATGTGCAACTTTAGCAGTTTTGGTTTGTTTTTCGATATTTATTCCGGTTCAAAAGACATTATGCCTGGCCCACGCCTCGGGTTCCCTTACGCACCAAGTCATCAGGCTCAAGGAGGCTGCTTGCTTTCCTGCCAGAGCAATATGGCTTAGCAAACACAGCAAGTCACATCAAACCTTCAAAGGCCTCGCCAGCCCTCCAACCCCACCCGGGGAAGGGAGCGATGTTGGGTCTTGCCTTCTACCTGCAACTGTTGGACACAAACAGAAGCTGATGCAACTTTAAACTAGTTAATATCCCCACGTACGTAAAATCATGGTAATTTGAATCATGCCTCTCTGACACACGTTAGGCTACCGCAGCTCGTTCCTCAGGCGGAGCTCAGTCCTGCTCTGGTTCACTCAGAGACACAAACCAGTCTGTTCGGCAGCGGGTCTCCAGAAACGGCCACGCAAAAACCACCAGCAGACTGGCAGCGTCGCAGGGGGCCGGGCTGCCACTCGGCCGCCCTCCCGCCACAGGTCTGCTCCAGTTTAGGAAAGGTGGCAGCTCGCACGGAGCACAGCCCCCGAGGCGCAAGTCCCTGCGAGACCCAGGTGACAACATGCAAAGCATGGCAAGACCTCGGTGTTCAGATCGACAAGGGCTGCAGTCTGGGATCTGCGGCCCATCTCCATCAGCCAGCGGCTGGCATCCGCACTGCTCGTCGCCACCTTGGCTCCCTCTAAACCAGTCTGCTGGTCTCCAGTACCTCCTGACCGACCCGCAGCAGCGCTGCACCGTCCGTGCACGAACGCCCCAGGCCATGCACAGTAAGCACTTCTCTGATAACCTTCTGTCCGACCATGAAAAACCACCCATCCGCATCCTGGGCCTGAAGGCCTACGGAGCGCCGAGCGCCAGCTGAGATTTCGATCTGAAAAAACGGTTGGAGGAAACAACACGACATTACAAACACAACGTGCGCATTATTCGATCTCCCCCAACACTTCACCGGACAGCTGTCCTGAAACATTTGTTTCTTGGTGCTGGGGAGGGAAGGGATGCAGCCCAGAAGCAGGGGCAGGGAGGGAAGAGCTGCTCAGAAAATGGAGAGGCTAGCCAGCGTACAGAGCCTTTTCCATCCCCCGTAACAGCCTTCTGCATCCAGGATCCGGAGGCTGACAGGCTCACAACTGCGGCTAAGCTGACGTGCAGCAAAATCCAGGGGTCTTGATGAGGCATCGGGGCCCGCGCAGCCTCAGGATGCTCCAAAGACCCAAGCACAAGAGGCGGCCAACCGATTCTAAAGGGCAAACTCGCAGATGCTTTAGAAACTCTGCGCGAACCCCCGCCTAGCCCCCAGCGGATGGGTTTCTAACCTGGAGGTTAGAGCGCAGACCCGAAGGCCGGGGTCCCCGGTGCCCTGGCGGGCTCTGCCGTGGTCCGGCCCCGCAGCCGGCGCCCCGCAGCGCCGTGCCCATTACCGGCCCCGAGCCGGGCTTACCTGCCCCGGAGGAGAACCGGGAGGCCGGATCCCCCGGGGCCGAGCCCGGAGCGCTGGCGGCCGGCGGGCGAGGCGTTGCAGCGGGGGGTTCGCGAAGCCTCCCCCCGCCTCCCCACGACTCCCGAGTTCCTTACGAGCCCGCCGGGGCGTGCGGCCGGGCTGAGGTACGAGGAGGGCCCCCGCAAACCCCGCGTAAGGCACCCCGACAGCCGCAGACCCCCCGAGGCGGGATTCCCGGCTTGCCCCAGCCGTGGGACCCCGGCCCCCCTCTCCCCGGCCTCCAGGCCCGGCTCCCGCCGCCCCCCGCCCCCGGCCCGCCGGGCTCGGGCCCACCGGCAACAGGTGGAGCGGGGCGGCCCGCGCCCGCCCGGAGGCTCCGGCCGGGGAAGCGCCAACCCGGCGGCGCCGGTGGGAGCCGCGGCCCGCGACGGGAGGCCCCGGGCGGCCCGTCCCCGCCTCCCCCGCGCTCCCGGAGGCCCCCGCCGCCCCCCGCCGCCGCTTACCTGCGGACGGAGGCGGCCGCGCTGCCGTTCGCGTCCCTTCCCCGGCCCCTCACTTTCCCCCGGGCAGAGCAACTTCCACCCCCTCCCGCCCGCCGCGGCGCCCGGCCGCTCCGCCGGCGCCTTCCTCCCGCTCCGCCGCCGGCCCGGCCTGCCCCGGAGTCCCCGAGCCCGCCCTTACGCCGCCGCCGTGGCGTAGCGCCCCATCCCGGCCTCCGGGCGCTACGGCGCGGAAACAGCGCAGAGGCCGTCGTGAATAGCGCGGGGGGACTACAAGCCCCGAGGGGCGCCGCGCGGGAGGAAGCGGAAGGCGGTGGCCGAGCGGGGCGAGCCGGGAGCGGTGGTTCGGGGCCGGGGCCGGGCCGGCGGCATCCCCCGGTGGGCGAGGGGCCGGCGGGAGCCGGGGAGGGAGGCGGGGAGGCGCGGCCGGTAGCGGGGGGCCTCGCGTTGAGGGTGAGGACTACAACTCCCAGGGCGCCTTGCGGCCGGCGGGACGCCGCGGGAGAGCGCCGCCTCTGGCCGGGGGTCGGTGCCCGGGGCGCCGCTTCCCTCGGGGGCTCCGGCGGGGGCGGGGGGCGCCGGGGCCAGGCCCGGCCCGGGGCCCGCGGGGCCCGGGGCCTCGAGTGCGGCAGGCAGAGCGCAGGGCCCTGAGCTCCCAAGCGGCGAACGCCCGCCCTTCCCAGGCTGCGCCAGCCCCCGAGCGCGTCCCCCCGCCGCGGGGCCGGCGGTCCCCGTCCGCTCCCCAGGGAAGACGCCGGCGTCGGGAGATGGAGGATTAGGGCTCGGGCCTTCCCGGCGCGGCGATGAGGAGCCCGGGGCTGAGCAAAGCCGGGCTTCCCAGCCTCCCCGCTGCACGGCCAGCCCGGCCGCCCGGGCAGGAGCCGCCGAACCCTGGCTAATTACAGCTCGTAATGACCTGGCGGCGCATGAAGCGAACCTAAGAGCGGCGCGGAGCTGCCCCAGCCTCCAGGCGACGCGCAGCCACGCTCCCGCTTCGGATGGCGAGGAGCCGTGGCCGCGGGGAGGCCAAAAGCTCTTCCCCCGTGAACCCCAGCCCCCGGGCGCTGCCACGCCAAGGGCTCGAGGTGCTGCTGCCCTGCCAGGTGGGCGCAGCGGGGCCTGCTCTCCCATCCCGCTTCAAACCTAAACCCCGCCACTTTGAGCTCCCAGACGTCCCCTGCGGACTCGCCTGTTTGAGAAGCGCCTTCGGACCCTCCCGCCCCACCGAGATGGGAAGCGGGAGCAGTTCGTGCAGCGCCTGGGGTGCAGGGGTGCTCCCCTCGCGGAGCCACAGGTGAAAACAGGGAGGGGGATCCCGGGCGTGAATCGGCCAAGCCGGTCCGGCACACACAGAGGTGAAATAAAGGGTCGTCATCCCAGCAAAAGCGGTGTCATTCATGCCACTGCACTCGGAGGGGGGATTAATGGTTGCTAAATGAAAAAAGACAGCTGTTTAATATGGGAAATATTACCTTTAGGCTGTTGGACCCCCCCCAAAGGGGACCCGGGGCTTTCTGTGCGGGAGAGCAACGCGTCTGGGAGACCTGTCAGCCTTCTGTAAAGACGACGCAGGGACCAAGCCAAGCAGATAGCTTTCTCTTCTGTTCATCTCTCTGTGAGATGCAACTGCTAGTCATAGCGATGCGTTTATTTGTAGACAGATCTCTTCTAGAGGCTGCAGAAGCAGCTCCCCCTTTGTTCTCTGGGGGTGGACTGGGGAAGAGCGGTTCCCTGCCGCCCTCGCTCACAGGCGGGTTTCCCGGACTGGGGAAATGGCAGGGCTCGGAGCTCCCCCAGCGCCCAGCCTGCGCCCGAGGAAGGCACGGGGCAGTACCCGGCACACGGCCCTGCATGGGGCCAGCACCCCAAAATGGCCGGTGGGGCTCCCCTGCCCGTCATAGGGCAAAACCTGGCGGGTCCCCGGGGAAAGGGTGAAGTTGGGCTTAGAAAGAAAGCACTGGCTACGCCGTGGCGGGTATTTCGAGTAAGACCTCTCGCAATCTACACTACTGAGCGTTAGCTGTGACGGGCGCTTGGCCGCTCAGCTCACAGTGCCACATTTGGACACCGTTCAGTGCCTGCACCCTTCATACCTTCAGCCTTACCGAGGAGCAGTGGGAGGCAAGGAAGGATCCTCAAAGCGCCTAAAATGTCTCTGCACGCTTATGTGTGGGCAACTGAATTAAGCCGCTTTTGTTACGCATATGGTTATGAACTGAGACAGGAGAAGGATGACTGCATAGGGCTGAGTGGAGAGAGGGGTGGCGGAGTCACTGCACGCTCGCTGTGGGTTTCAGCATCGCATCTACACGGCATGGAAAACCAGCTGCCGCCAGCCCGCGCTTCTGGCGTGATGGGGGAGGTCCTGGCTGAACTCACGGTATCAGCTTGGCCCTCCGTATTTGGACAATAAACGTATAAAACTATCTGTGCCCAGTTACAAAGCGATTTCGAGCACTGGATGAAGGCCAGCGCGTTCCGTTAGGAAGTCACGTGCACTGGGATTCACATCACCTCATTTTAGATGTATAAACTGAGGCACATAAATTGTACTGGCCGTTGCGTCTTCATCGATGAGCAATGGAGAAAGACGGAGGGTTCCAGTTATTCCAGATAAGTTCCTACTTCTGTCTTTGATTATAAAGAGAATCAAGCAGTCGGCCGACGCAGCAGAGGCATCAATATTTCAGTGAACCGCGTTCCTGGAAACGAATGCCTTAGTAGCGCCGAAAGCCTTGCTGACGGCAAGGTAAACGTCATCCACTGCTCTGCCCTGGTCAGACTTCATCACCTCATCACAGAAAGCAATCACATTTTTCAGGCACTGGAACTCCCCGATGACTTTTCCATCTTCTCCTCCGCCTGCCGTGCCTTCTGAAAGGACTCATTCCAGGGGTTTTCCTGGGGACTGAAGCGAAGCTACAGCTGCCCGAGTCACCCGGGCCTTTTTTGACGATGGTGCAGAACTTGCTTTCCTCATCGCCAAGGCTCTCCCCCCGTCACCACGACTTTCTGAAGCCGATGGAGAGCAGCTCCGCAAGAGCATCAGCCGGCTCTCTCAGCGCCCCGGGCTGCAGCCTGGCCGGCCCCGTGGGCTTGCACAGTCGAGATCCAACAAGCAAACGCCGTGCGAATCCTCACGGGTTCTGCTGTACGAACAGGCGCCGAGATGGCTCCATGTCCTGCGTCTCCTCCTGCAGTAGATGAGCTTGCCCAGTGCTGAGCGTGAGCTAGTGCGCAAAGGGATGCGCTGTGGGCTGGGAGAAACCGGGAGCTGCCGTGGAGCGGACCCAGCTAGCCCCGCACGGAGGGCGGCACAGCCAGCGTCGCTGAGGAGCGGGGGACGCACAGGGAGGCTTCTTGGCCGAGTTCCTGCAGCCAGTGCTGGAACCAGCGGCTCCTGCTCAAGGCGCGTCGGGCGAGAGAGAAGGGCTAGCGCGTTCAGCCACTCGGGGGCCTTCCAGTCCTCGTTTCCCGAGACACGGAGCTTTTAATGAGTGTCCCCCTCCTGCTCAGCCTCCAGGTTACCCTAGCTTGGGGCTGGCACGTGGCTTTTTCCTGGTACCTGCCCTCAACCCTCTCATTTGCAGCCTGAGGAAGGAGGAGGAGGTCCCGATGGCTCTCCAAAGAGCCGGACAGAAAGTCGTGGCCCAGGGCTTATGGTCCCTCACCTATTTGGGAGGAGGTCTTCCTCCACGGGTCCTTCAGCTGTTGTAATGGAAGGCTTTTTGCAACAAGACAGGTGCAAAGAACCAGAACTCTTGACTAAATATATAATATATGTATTATATATAGGTGTGCTTCTATCACTCATCAGTGGTTCTAGTATTTTTTTAGCTGGTAGGGATCTCAAAGGGAAGTTACGTAGAGGTGTACTCCCCTTACTCCTGTGTGTAAGGGGGGGGGTGTAACAGAGGGCATTTAAGGGAACGGTATCATACAGACCCATACGAGTTTTGATTTGTCGAGATAACGCATCACCCACGTTTAGCCCAAGAGGGAAACAAGACTTAAAGATTTTGAGAGGTACAACTGAGGCCCGGAGCGCCCAAGGGAAGAGCCACGCTGTATTTGTTGAGAGGCACGTTCATTGCACAGCCCAGCACCCCGTCAGCGGTACGGCGTCTCACGGCTCCTGCTCGCCGACTGCCACGTGCCGTCTTCTTCAGTGGGACGGGTGAGGCGGTGGTGATGAATGCTCCTGCCACGACTGCGCCGGGCCACGTTCCGTGTCCTGTATTGTATTTTTTGGTGGGGTTGTGACAGTCAAACCCCCCCTGACTGAGGGAGAGAGATCCATTCCCTCTACGCAGGGAGGGTTATCCGTTCCGAAACGCCCAGGTGATCCCAGGGCTGACCCACGCCAGTCCTGAGACCTGGGACCCGGTCTGTGGCCTACAGCAGCCACCTGGGCCCCACAACCCAGGGATGTGGGGGATCAGGGGTAGCTCTGGGGGTGCTAAGAGCTGTGGGGGTGTGCGGGGTACTACCCTGTTGTCCTGTGGGGTCTCTCACTGGAGAGGGAGAGGTGTCGGGGCTTCCCTGGGGGACTCTGGGAGCCCTGGGGGTATCAGGGATCCCCATGGGTGCGGGGGTGTCCCAAGGAGATGTCAGGGTCCCCAGTCCCTCACAAGCCTTGCGGGGGGACCCTGGAGATGCAGGGCACCCCAACCAGGCCCTCATTAGTGGGGTGGGGGTGTGAGGGGACCCCAGGGAGGTGGGGATCCCCAGCAGTCACTCACCGGCGGGGCGGCGGGCTGGGCGCTATCCGTGGGGCACGGCGTGTGCAGGCGGGGGCCAGGGGAAGCCTCCTCCTCCTCCTCCTCCTCTGCGGCGTCATCGGGCTCGGCCAGGCTGAGCAGCAGCAAGTTGGTGCAGGCGAAGGTTCGCTTCAGGCTGCAGCAGTTTGGGGGCGAAGCGCTGCTGGGGAGCTCCGCGCTGGGGGCACTGACACGCCGTGGGGCAGAGGTGTGACAGGGACCCCCAGGGCCATGGGGCAGAAGCACAGGTCTCAGCCCCGCCGTGGCCCCCACAACCCTTCTACTAGCCCCACTGCCCCCCTATCGCCACTGAGAACCCTCAATAGCCCCCATTAACTCCCCAGTCTCCCCCGACTCTCTACCTTCCCCGGCGCCCCCCAACAGCCCCTGTACCCCCCCAGAGACCCTCGAGCTTCCCCAGTGCCCCCCGAGCCTCCCAGTGATGACCCGCGGGATCCTACTGCCCTCTCCCAGCCCACAACTGCCCCTCCACTTTGTCCCACCCTGAGCTGCCCTTTACCCGAGGAGGGAGACAGCCACGGGCTTGGCGAGGGCCTGGGGGGCACCCAGGCCCAGCAGGGAGCTGGGGGCTGCGGGCAGAGCACGGGCGCCCGAGGTGGGGTCCATAACCTCCCTCATCTCCTTCGACTGCAGGAGGGTTTTCACCCCCGCGTTGGCCATGGCCCCGTTGGTGCGAGTCCGTGCCGGAGGGGCTACGAGAGGTCTGGCTGCCCCCGGGCCAGCAGAGGGGGTCCCGCCCGTCACCCTGACCTCACAAACGCTGGCTATACTGGTCACACACGGTTCCGCGAGGGGCTTCTGCCCCAGCCCCTCCCCTTACGTGCCTCAGGTTACCCTCTGGATTGCTGGTTTGGTCATTGCTATCCCCAAAGCAGCCACCAAAATACTTGAAGATTTAGCGCTTGATTAGGGACCAGTCTTCCCCAGTATGAAGAGCCCCGGGTTCGTGGGGCCAGCGAGGGCGGGAAAACTCCAGCCCAGAAAGGGCTGAAGGCAGCCCACAGTCCCCTGGGACCGGCAGCATCTCTCCCGCTGCTGTACGGCCCACGTTGTCCTGCTGCCAGATCCTGCCGGGTCAGATAAAAAGCTGAGGAAGGGGGGTCGGAGATCACCAGGGCTTCGCAATACCGCTCAAGGGAGGGAAAAGACACTCCCGCATGAGCAGCGACTGGAATAATGCGGACTAAGGAGAAAGTCAATGACAGAAAAGCTGAGGCGATGCAGAAAAAAGACTCTTTTATAGAAGAGAGAAAGCAGTTGCAGTTCTCGCCTGGTTCGCTGAAGGAGGGTATCGGCTTTTACCCATCAGTGGTGCTCGGTGGGTTCTTCTTTCAGAGGTGGAATAATTTCTCCCGTCTCTAAAATTCTGTCCCCCTGAGGGAATGAGAGGACAGTGAGCGTTTCCTCCCGCACCTGGGCTCTCCCCTCACGCGGCACAGTCTGCCACTTAAGCTGTAGCTCTCCCCACCTCTAGACAAAAAAAAAATCTTACTACAACTCACTCTCATTCGCTCAGCATTTCCCAGGATTTTGAAACAACATCGCCGTGAAATTATCTGAAATCTGTACTTGCTTTACCCCTTTCTTTTCAGCTCCAGAACAGGAGCCAAACATTTGGAGACTACATCGTTTTAAAAACGTATATTGGACTCACAGCACTGCATAACCACCTTCAACACAGCGTTTGGTGACTCCCCAAACCCACGGCCTGTACCCACGAAGAGCTACGTAACCCCTCAAAAATCAAACTGCTGTTTGTTACAGCTTCAGGCACTGTCTTGGCCGACGGAGCTGACCTAACTCAAGCCAGTAATGGGGCCGAAGTCAGAAGCCCACAGCTTGACCTTCCGTATGTTGCTACGTGGTTGTTAGGGATGGAACTATTTTATAATTTTCTTTTAGATAAAGCACAATTAGGCAGATGTTATGCAAAAAAACCCGTGCAACTGGCAGAAATAGCAGAGCTGAACTTAGATGAGAATATTTGCCCACTGACTCCCTCCACCAAGCGACGAGTCGTGGCTCAGAGCAGTCCGAAAACCAGTAAAGGCCGATCCGACAGCCTCCGCTTCACCAACCAAAGCCCCAGCTGGGGAGGCATGACTCCACCTCTCCGGGGACGCCTGAGCGCGGGGGGCCCGCAGGGACGCCCGGGACCACGCTCGCGTGGCCGGAACCGCCAGGCTCAGCACCGAACTCCTCCCCACCCCTGCTGATCACCGCTCCCGTCATTCCGCGCGTTAATAATCGCGCTTTCACGGAGGCGCCGAACACCCAGACCCCTGCGCGAAGACGCGCAGTAATTAACGCCTCCATTCAACCTGTTCTTAGCGAAACCAGGAGAGGCGCGCAGCCGGGCTTGCCCCTTTCTGGGGGAGCGGGAGCGCGCAGCCGTGGCTTTCGCCAGCATGTCGTGCCCTGACGGACCCAGCGCTTCAGCTTCCCGTGAAACTGGGCACAAGCGGCAAACTCAGAACCAAACAGGAAAGCTTCCCTGCGTGGTCTGTGAGCGCTTAACCTGCCCCAGTCGCTGCGGGAGATCCCGCGAGGCCACGTTTGTGTTTTCCGCCCAGGACGGGCAGCGCTCTCAGCCAGGCACTGGAAAGTTTGCTGCTACGGCGGGAGGCAGCACTGAAACAGGGGCTTTCTGCTCTGCGGACAGGGTGAAAAGTGCTCAAAAATACTGCAAGGGTGCTGCTGCAGGGCAGCCTGCCCACAGCACCCAGCTCATCCTTCTAGCAACTCTCCCTGCGCAAACCTGCGCTTCTCCCCACGCCACCCCTTTTCTGCCTGTTTTACCAAGCTGGAAGATAAAACAAGTAGTAATGGACTTACTGGGAATACCCGTGGATTTGACATAACAATTCCGTGCGGCGTTTTCTGGAAGTGGAGGGGGGGACAAGAGAGGGAGGGGTAAGGAAAAAGGAGCGTTACCCAGATGAAGTATAAAGGATTTCCCAAACGCGGATGCCGACCCTTCTGAAACACAAGCTCTACTGAGCACAAGGCTCATTAAGCCGGGTTCTTCCCATCAGTTAAAGAAATGCCCGAGGCTAATGAAATTACACCTCCCGAGCAAGACAAGGCTGCCCAAGCAGAAGGCCTGTCCCCTCGTCGGCCGCTCCCCTTCCCTGCCCCAGCAGCCGCTGGCTATCCCCAGGGTCACCCATCCTCAGGAAAGCAACAGTTCAGACCCGGCTTTGCGGCTCGCAGGAGGCAGCAGGGTCAAAGCTGGTCGCTGCCGTAAAAGATGACCAAAAAGCCACCTACGCGTGCCACACAAGCGAGGGAAAACAAGCGGCGCGCAGACGACGGGGAGCCACCGCGCCCAGCGGTATTGGCTGAAGCAGGCTGAGGCAACCCCTGCGGGGCTGCGTGCCGCACCGGGCCCCCTCTCTGCCGGGGGGCTTCTCCCCAGGCTCGGCCCAGCGCCCCTCGCTCTGCCCGAACCCCCTCTCGGCGGCGGGCCGCACGCACCATGACGTGATACTTCAGGCAGTAGAGGATGATCCAGGCGGGGACCAGCACCCGCGTCAGGACGAAGCCGCCGGTCTGGTAGGCCTTGAACACCTGCGGGGCACAGGCCGGGCCGTCAGGCGCGGGGGCGGCGGGGCCGGGCCGCCCTCCCGCCCGCCGCTCACCTGCTGCCGCCAGAGCCCCCCGGGCCGCAGGAACCGCTCCCAGAAGGCGGCCACCGGCCCCGGCCGCCGCGGCGGCAGGACGGGCTCCCGCTCGCTCAGCTCCTGGTCCCGCAGCCAGCGCCGCCGCAGGGCGCGGAGCTGCTGCAGCCGCAGCTTCTCGTCCTCGCTGTAGCCGCTCATGGCGGCCCCGCTCCCGCTGCGGCCCGGCCCGGCCCGGTTCGGTTCGGCTCGGCTCGGCCCGGCGGGCGCCGTGTCCTTCGCCACCCGGCGCGCTAGTGACGTCCTCGCGGCGCGCAGGCGGGCGTCATCGCGGTGGGCGCGGCGTCAGGGCGGCGCCCCCTGCGGGCGGGGAGGCGGGGGCGGTCGGGCCGCGTGGAGAATCGCCCTCAAGGAGATTTGCAAATAGGGATTTTAATAGAAATGTATAAAAGCGCGATTTAAGCCGCCTCGATGGCCGGGCTCCCCCATCGCTTCTTAAGTGAACGGAGCAGAATCACAGAACCGTTAAGGTTGGAAAGGGCCTCTGAGGTCACCGAGCCCAGCCGCTACCCTAACTGCCAGGCCACCTCTAAACCCTGTCCCTAAGCGCCACATCCACACGGGTTGAACGCTTCCCGGGACTGTGATTGCACCCCTGCCCTGGGCAGCCTGGGCCAGGGCCTGACAGCCCTTTGGGGGAAGAAGTTTTCCCCAATACCCAACCCAACCCTGCCCTGGCGCAGCTTGAGGCCGTTCCCTCTCGTCCCATCGCTTGTTCCTGGGGAGCAGAGACCGACCCCCCCGGCTCCAGCCTCCTTTCAGGCCGTTGCAGAGAGCGAGGAGGGCTCCCCTCAGCCTCCTCTTCTCCAGGCTGAGCCCCCCCAGCTCCCCCAGCCGCTCCTCCCCAGCCTTGTGCTCCAGCCCCTGCCCCAGCCTCGCTGCCCTGCTCTGGCCACGCTCCAGCCCCTCCATGGCCGCCTTGGGGTGCGGGGCCCAGCGCTGAGCACAGCATTCGAGGGGCGGCCTCACCAGTGCCCAGCGCAGGGGCAGATCGTGAGACTTCAGCCAGCCGCTTGTCGAATGCTTCATCTGTTTCTTCATCCTGGCTGGGGGGTCTACAACAGACTCCCACCAGGAGATCTGCTTTGTTGGCCTTCCCCCGATCTTTACCCATCAGCACTTGACCTTATCGTTACCATCACTGAGCTCTAGACAATCAAACCACTCTCTAACGTACAGAGCTCCCCCACCGCCTCTCCTTCCTCGCCTGTCCCTTCTGAAGAGCTTGTAGGCATCCATCGTGGCACTCCAGTCATGGCAGTCATCCCACCATGCACCATGAATAGGCACAGAGGGGAGAACTGAGGTAGAAGAAAATAGAAGGGGGTACAGGGAGCCCTCCCGTTGAGGCACGAGGCTCAGATCGGCCCCCCGGCTTTCTAAACTTCCCAGAGAGGAGCCTCCATGCGGACCCACTCCTCGTCCCAGAGTTGGTCAATGGTTTATGTCTAAGGATTCCGTATGTCTAGCAGCAGTTTAGGGTTGGTTTGCAGCAAGGAGAAAATCACAAGAATTTAGCAGTAACTAATCATCGATTAATTTGGCATCCACAAAGCGATTAAATGAGGTTTACTACAATATTTGAATCGATTCGCACACACGCAATAGGCCTAAACACTCATTATATGCACAGATAAGGGTACCCATTGAAATTCACTCGAGTTTAGTACAAATGCAATATGCGCAGATAAAGGCAGCTATCAAAATTCCCCTCGGGTTTAGTGAAATACTCACTTTAAAGGGCTCTCTCAGCACGTGAAAGTCGAGCCTCAAGGAGCGAAGGGTGCCAGAGATCAGCTCAGGTTTTGTTGCCAGGCCTCCGTATGCAAACGTAAAGGTCGCAGCTGTGCGAGGCGTCCCGCTCGGAGGGAGATGCTGGCGCAGCCCGCCGCGGTCCAGCAGAGCTCGAAGGGTCTCCCTTGGCCCCGCTCTTTATAGGGTCACGAGACGACTGACTTCAGGCATCAGTAAATTGCCATCCTCCTTTCACAGCCTGTGTTGGAAGTTACTGAAGTTCTCAAAAATTCCGGCAATGCTGGTGCAGATCTTCCCGAGTTCCCTGTTCCAAGGTTGTCGGGGCTGCCTCGCTGGTACAGACGTTGTCCCAAAAACTCGGGCCCGTTACCCAGTGTGCGTCGCCCAATTCACACACAGGGTCGAGGTATTTTCCTTTATTACGTAAATGCGCAAATACGGGTGCGCGGTGCAAACCAGCTCACTGTTGATGTAAACTAACAGTTATTTATACAATCATCTAATACATATTCATTGTCACTTTGTTAAATGGTTGGTTAAAATCCTTCGCCTGCCATGTAAATTACTACGCATGCTTGCTATGATCCTCGAGCCCTTTACGTCCTTAATCTTGTGGGTGGGTGGGTTTCTTGAGTGGGTGGTCCTCGAGTCGGTGGTCGTGATCTCCCCCTGCCAAAATTACCTTTCCCCTAAGTTATAGAACCACAGAGCGCTCTGGGCTGGCAGGGCCCTTCCCAGCCCATCCCGTCCATCCCCCTGCCAGGGGCAGGGACAGCTTCACCCAGATCAGGGTGCTCAGAGCCCCGGCCAGCCTGGCCTTGAAGGTTGCCAGGGATGGGGCATCTCCCACCGCTCTGGGCAACCCCTGCCAGTGCCTCACCACCCTCAGCGCAAACAATTTCTTCCTTCTATCCAGTCTGCATCTCCCCTCCTTCACTTTCAAACCCTCCCCCCGTGTCCTGTCGCTACAGGCCCTGCTAAAAAGCCTGTCCCCCCCTTTCTTGTCGGCCCCCTTTAAGCACGGCAAGGCCGCAGTGAGGTCTCCCCGCAGCCCCCTCCTCCCCAGGCTGAACCCCCCCAGCTCTCAGCCTGCCCTCACAGCAGAGCTGGGCCACCCTCGGAGCATTTCGGTGGCCTCCCCTGGCCCCGCTCCCACAGCTCCATGTCCTTCCCGTGCTGAGGACCCCCGGGCTGGACGCAGGGCTCTTAAAGTTCACTTAAAACAAAGTTCACTTAACTTTGGCAACAGTAGGCAGTCCCTTACGGACCGTTAGCGAAGCAAACTATCGTTCACTTTGGAGCTCTTTGCTATCAGACATACCCTCTTTCGTCATGCCATGGTGGTGTTGGGGTAAAACGAGCAAGGTTAACCTTTACTGACGCCACGGAGGCGCTGCTCCCGCCTCAGCCATGTAAGCTGTGGTGGGGTCAAGGGACGCTTGGCCTCAAACTCGTTACAGAAAGGCCGGGTTTGGGCGGGAGTCGCCGACATTGTAAAATATCGCGGGGGGGGGGGGGGGAAGGGGGGACACGCCCCCCGTGCACGGGCCTGGATAGCTCAGCAGGGAGAGCATCAGACTTTTAATCTGAGGGTCCAGGGTTCGAGCCCCTGTTCAGGCGGGAGCGTGCTTCTTTCTTGGCGCCTCCTCCTCCTCCTCTGCGGGCCCGCCCCGGGGGCGGCCGTCAGGCGAGGCCGGGGATGCGCGGCCTGCGGAGCGGGCCATGGCCGAGCCGGAGCTGGGGAGCCGCTTCCAGCGCGGTTTCTTGGCGGCCCGGCGGCTGGGCTCCTTGCCCTGGCCGGTACGGTACGGCGGGGGGCGAGCCCGGCGGCTGGGCTCCTTGCCCTGGCCGGTACGGTACGGCGGGGGGCAGCCCCGGAGGCGGCAGCAGGCCTCAGCTCTGTCCCCTCTGTTTTAGGAACTCGAACAAACCCTGCGGACTTCGCCATGTTCCCCCCTGCTCGCCGATATTCTGCACAAGGTAAGGGGGGTCCACCGGCAACACCGCCTCGAAACCACCGCGAGTGCTGGTTTTGGCCCATAATTACAAATATTAAGCGACTTGGCGTCACGGTTTTTCTTTGGGCCCAGCATGACAGCGAATTTCCTCCTCTCCCTGACATTTAGCTGTTCCGAGCATCGGCGCCCTCGGACGCGGGGTGTGAGCGCGGGGCCGTCCTGCGCAGGGACAGGAGTCGGGCGCCGCGATCGTGCGGGTCCCCTCCCGCCCAGGACGCCCAGTCGGTCACCCTGCGAAAACGAAGCCCCGTGCGCCGGAGCGCGGACGCCGTCAGTGCCGCGAGCGAGGCCGCCCGGCGGGGCCCGGGCCTGGGTGCCCTGAGGGTGGAGAGGAGGTGACCCCTTCGGGCGCCTAAACCTCGCACGCGGGCAGCAAACCGCAAATAAGGCAGCAAACCAAAAAAAAAAGAGAAGAGAAAAGCGAATTGGAGCTAATTGGACTCTCTTAGTGCTCAGTTCTGGTATTTCCTTTCTGAAAAGTTAAAAATGCATTTGCTGCCGGAGATCTGGAAACTAACGAACTGATCAGAAATCCCCAAATTTCATTTTCTGGCTCAGCATCGCTTCTTTTAGCCACAGACCGAATCGCAAGGCGTTTCATGAGACACAGGGCAATTAACGGCTCCGGTGTCTTTCTCTGGCCCCTTACCGCCCTTCATTAAATCCTCACGTGGTAACTGGTTTCAATCGCAGTCGTCGTTTTGTTGTTTCAGACCGTTCTCCACCCTCTGTGTGTAAAATATCCCCCGTCCACCAAGTACAGAAGATGCTTTCTAACAGAACTCATCAAAAAGGTAGTGCTTACTTTTCACGTTGGTTGCAACTCTGGTTTTTTTCTTGAAAATAGACCAGTTTTACATTATGGGCCAAGCTGAATTATTTGTATTAACAAAAAGTAGCATTCAGTGTAAATATTGTGGTGTATTGAAATGCTGCTTGAGGCGCGTATGTTTTCTGTGTGGTGAGGAGCGGTTTGATGCCTGAAGCTGCCCCGTTCTCTTTCGCACAGCATGAATCCACAGCCGCTGAACCCCTGGACGAGCTGTATGATGCACTGGCAGGTATTTTAAATGAAGAAGAAACTACTCACTGTTACAAAAACTACTTACTGGTAAGAACTAATGCCACATTGCTATAAATCACTTTTAATCATCTGATCTAAGCAATAATTGGCTTTAAAAGTAACCCCCCAGAAACCCAAAGTGCTTCCTACCTTTTTCCAGGCGCTAATATTGATTGTGAACTATAAAATCCGTGGTCTGTGCTGATCCATCTTTCTCTTCGTGCGCATGTCCTCCAGCCCACGGGAGAATGTGTCACCCTTTCCGAGAGCGTGGCAATCATCTCTGGAGGAACCACGGGGCTCGTCACCTGGGACGCTGCTCTCCATCTCGCTGAATGGGCAATAGAGAACCCCGCGGTTTTCAGCCACAGGTAACGCCAGCAGCGCAGGCGGAAAGATGGGGAAAGAAGCCATGGGATTTTCATTCGTATCGTGAGCTGTGCAACTATAATTTAATAATACACAATATTTACCCCCCAATCCCTTCATTCCCCGGTGTCAGCACAGGCTGGGGGATGGAGGGGTGGAGAGCAGCCCTGCCGAGAAGGACTTGGGGGTGCTGGGGGATGGAAAGCTGGCCACGGGCCGGCAATGTGCTCTGGCAGCCCAGAAAGCCAAGCGTCTCCTGGGCTGCATCCCCCGCCGCGTGGGCAGCGGGGCGAGGGAGGGGATTCTGCCCCTCTGCCCCCTCTGGGGAGACCCCCTGGAGCCCCGCGTCCAGCTCGGGGGTCCTCAGCACGGGAAGGACATGGAGCTGTGGGAGCGGGGCCAGGGGAGGCCACCGAAATGCTCCGAGGGTGGCCCAGCTCTGCTGTGAGGGCAGGCTGAGAGCTGGGGGGGTTCAGCCTGGGGAGGAGGGGGCTGCGGGGAGACCTCACTGCGGCCTTGCCGTGCTTAAAGGGGGCCGACAAGAAAGGGGGGGACAGGCTTTTTAGCAGGGCCTGCAGCGACAGGACACGGGGGGAGGGTTTGAAAGTGAAGGAGGGGAGATTCAGCCTGGATAGAAGGAAGAAATTGTTTACGCTGAGGGTGGTGAGGCACTGGCAGGGGTTGCCCAGAGCGGTGGGAGATGCCCCATCCCTGGCAACCTTCAAGGCCAGGCTGGCCGGGGCTCTGAGCACCCTGATCTGGGTGAAGCTGTCCCTGCCCCTGGCAGGGGGATGGACGGGATGGGCTGGGAAGGGCCCTGCCAGCCCAGAGCGCTCTGTGGTTCTGTGAAATAATGGAAACAACTGCACCCTTTTGGTACTGGGTAACTGCTGCTCTCATCTGTTCTGCAACAGTCAAACTTTAATCCAGGAGAAGACCTCATAGTTATTTTAAGATCAAAACCGCTACACCATGCAGCCAGACGCACTCCATAAAGTAGGCTGTTACATTTCCGCTACCGCACCATCTAGCCGGTAACTTTAACCAGGGCACTTCACTCCACGATGGGCTTCGTCTCACCTCACCTCAGATGATGCACATCTCATTTCATCGTCTAGACTTCGTTCATAAGCAGTCGAGAGGAACGAGCACTTTTGAGGAAAGAATCAGCTAAGTTAATTTTAAATACTGACCTCGCAAGGAGAGGAACTGTGCTGCGATGTGGCCGTTTCCCTCCGCTGACTCCGGAAAGAGCTGGACAGCCAGCGCGGGTGGAGACCACCATGCTGCCGAAGTCGAAAACCAGATGGAACGGATCTCACCCCAGAGGAGGAAATGCTTTGTACCGGATGCAAAAGCAGTATTTCAAGTACTTAATGCTTATAATGGCATCTTCAGCGTTTACCAACTCTCCCAGTTACTTGAAACAAAGACTAGATCGTAGATGGTTTACTCAAAAAGTATTGAAATTGTCTGTAACTGATTGTACCTCTAGAGGTACTTAGAATTTTGATTTCCTAACTCAATTGAGAGCCCTAATGAGTGCTTCTTTTACTCCGTTGCCCTTCAGGACAGTCTTGGAGCTAGGAAGCGGGATCGGCTTCGCTGGAATTGCCATCTGTAAAACCTGCAATCCCCAGACATACGTATTTAGCGACTGCCACCCCCGCGTTCTCAGGCAGCTGACGGAAAACATCCGCTTGAACGGCTTTGTCTTGGAGCCTGAAACCCCGCCTCGTATCCAAGCGGCGTCCCGAGGCCAGGAGGCAGAAGCGAGGAATTCCCCCAAACCAGAACTGATTGTTGCAGAACTTGACTGGGGCTCAGTTACGGAAAAACGACTCTCGGATCTTCAGCCCGACGTCGTCGTCGCAGCAGGTGCTTTACGCTTCCGATCACGCCTCGCCGCGCGGGTCAGAGAAACGCGAGGGGGTTGCGCGCGGGATTCCCGGCCCTGCCCCAGCTGCCGTACCTGGAAGCGTACGACAGATCTCCCAGTTCATCGCACCATTCTGTCTCTTTCAGATACTCAGCGGTTGTTTACGTAAGGCAGAAAAGTAAATTATTTTTCCCTTCTGTATTTTTTTTTAAAAAATCCAGAAGCGGAAGGTGATAAATCTGCCGCTTTTAAGAGCCTCAGCAACAACTGGCAGCCTTGGCATTCTCTTGAGGGATGACGCGTATTTTAAAAGAAAGTAACTTTTTTGGAACTTGCCTATGTATAAATCTGGAGGGAGTTTATCAAAATCTATTAATGGAAAACCTAGCCAGTGTAAAATTTCTTAGCTGTAGCTGCAGGATTTTACTCCCTGATTTGGGGCTTTGCAAAGCAAAAATTACTTAGGAATTTAGGTGAAAAAAGGTCAAAATACACTGCTTTTAAATATCTGAATTCGGTAAAGCGAAGTCACCGTATGTTACCTAATGCCAAGCAGACTGTTCGGAGGACGCACGGACCGGCCCGAGCTGGACTCGGGAAGGCACGGCAGGTCAAAGCTGGAGGCGATTGCCGTCTGTTTGCTGTTGCTGGTTACTGCGGGGCCTTCCCTTCCTAGGCCGCGCCCAGAGCGACCGGTACCCGTCAGCGGGACGGGTCTGTGCCTCGACCTCTTCCTTAGTAACCAGCCCCTCGTGAAGGTGGGTCCTGGACGCGGCTGGCGCGTTTCAGAATCACGGCGCTGATTAGGGAGGCTGACGCTTTGCGCCCCTTCGTCAGCAGTTTTGCCTTGTATTGCTATTTCTGCTCTCAAAGACGTTACCCAAGAGGAAAACTGCTGCGGTGGAAAGCAAGTTTTTTGCAATCAGCCTCTAAAATACAGATTTTGAACGACGCAGTTTCGTCCTGCTAAGGGCAGTTGTAACGGAGAGTACCAGTGCTCAGTGGTTTTGCTGTCTCCCTTAAGATGGGCTTAAGTACAATACCTGCCGCTCCATTTACGCCGATTTTTAGTGATTTTGGACCGATATCAGAGATGAGGGCAACTTGCCATAGCGCATAAAACAGATGCATGTTCTAAGATCTCTTCTTGGGATCTTTTAACCCCTCAATAAGAAAATCGTTCTCCTGTAAGGTAAATATTTTATATTTTGGTTTTGTAGTTTTCATTCTGCTTTCTGCTCAATCCTCAATAAATATTGAATGTTTTCCTTTTTGCACAGATGTGGTATATGATCCAGAGATCATTTTAGCCCTTATCGGTATGCTACAAAAACTCTCCACTTGCAGAGCAGACAGAAAACCTCCCGAGGCCTACGTTGCTTTCACCGTTCGTAATCCAGACACGTATCACCTGTTCCGGGCTGAACTCGGTAGGTGCCTTTTTCATCAAGCGTATCAACGGTCCGGGCCTCTTTCCCCATTATTTAATCTGCAGTAGGGATGAGCGGGAGCCTTTTTTGGTGACGGGTATTGTCCAGGACTGAGATTCGTATCCTAGGGCTGGATTTAAGAGTGGGCTGCCCAAGAGCAGGAGCTTTTCCACATGGATTTGATGAGGGGATTGGTACTTGGCTTTTTGCTACGTCCCGTCCATCACAGCTCGCATCTGTCAGCGCCAGCCTGAGACGAACTGCAAGCGTGGTGGCAGCAGGAAACTAAACCAGGGTTAACTTTAAAGGAGGAAAACCATCTGCGCTGCACTGTCACAGCGATAACGTTCGAGATGCAGCCTGAAACCATTACCTTAACTGTTCTTTGAGGGTTAAAAAAAAAAAAAAAAAAAAAAACAAAAACGACTAGAGATTGCATAAAATCGGGAGGGATTTGGGATTTTTTCTTCGTATACTCTTCAAAAGCCTGCCTTTGCAGCCAACCAGCTGCACGGCTGCTCCGCAGCGACCGGGGGATTCACAAAACCGAACAGCACGAGCCCGCCTGTTCGTTTTTAAAAAATACGAACTCCTAAGCATTTGCCTGTAGCTTGCTCTAGCGGCACGCTAAAGATCTCTTCTTGCAGAACTTGACGTGCGGCTCTTGCTCTTCATTTCATTAAGCGGAAACGTGATTCCCAGTGTTCCTCTTTACAGATAAAGCTGGGATCGGATGGCAGATTATCCCAGCCCACAGCAACAGGATTTTTCTCTATGACGAGCAGCCAAACGTAACGATTCTACAGCTCTTCACATAGACCTGGCAAATAGGACGCAATTAGAATTTTCAGACCAACAGAAGCTCTCTCGTCCTGGCAACAAGGTTATCAGGGATTCTAGAAACGTAAGCGAGAGGCGCCGAGGACGCGGGCTGCTGTCAGAGTGAGCGACCTGCTTCCCGTAATTGTCGGCGTGTCTGCGAGCAAGCTGCTGCCCCTGGAAAGATCGGGGAGCCTCGAGCACGAGGAGAAGCCAAGCCCTGATCACGCTGCACTTCGGTTCTGTAGAAGACAACAGAACTGAACCGTATTTTTTTTTCCCCCAACTGTGTTTTGATTTGTAAATAACGGAGGCCCAGCTGCAGGGTCACAGATCAGCATCTCCTGCTGACAAGGGAGCAAAACGGCGTTTTACGGTAATAAATATTTTTAACATTAGAACCAGCTGTAACTGTCTACGCTGTTTTTTTGTACTTGTCTGTCTATACTCGCAGTACGGGTCTTCTTAAAAATCAAGAATACCTACAGCGAGTGTCGTAGCGTCCCAAGCTTGCCCGGTGCTGTAAGGGGAGGCGACAGGCTCGGCTGTGAATCAGGGCCACTTCTCTCTGCAGCGACGACAGGAGCCAGAACTGGATTTACGCTTCTCTCGCCTCGGGACGGTGGCTTTCCCAGCCGGCTGCTGGGAAGCTCCCAGCCTGGCCAGAAAAGAGGAGACTGGTACTGGCCAGCAGCGCTCTGGGCGTACCGCAGGGAGGAGGAACCGAGCTCACCTGCTTTCAAACTTGCCGCAAGCCATTCGCCATCTCCCTGTTGGACAGCGATGGTCCCGAAGGAGAGAATCAAACACGCTGCTCCTCCTCCCCACCTCCTGTTCTGTACCTTCTTTTAAAAACTACGTAAAAGGACACGAACAAATACTGTAGCCGCCTCCTCCCGTAGTAACGGGGAGAGAACGGACGATAGGTAACTTGAAGAATCACTTTATTCCTCAAGCTGAAAGAGGCCACCAGTGCTAGTGGTAAGCTGGATCTGCAGAAGTAAACCCCCCCCCCAGGCTTCAGCCACCTCTCCCCCAGGGGAAGGACCCAGAGGTACCAGTTACGGAGAAAACGCGTGCCAGCAGCCCGAACAGGAGCTCCTCTATCTCCCCTTACACAAACTTCTTCGAGTCACTCCACAGTTCTGTACAGGTGGCTCAGTTTGCGTCTAAAAAATTTATTACGGGAAGACGAAACCTCTCCAAAGCTTTCGGCATTGCTGTTTAATTAGAGCAGCGCCGAATTTAGCTCCGTGTGCACGTCAACGGCTGAAGGGGAACGGCCAAACCGCCCGTCAGGGCTTTGCTTGAAAACAGGAGGGGAAAAAATAATAGGGCAAATAAATCTTTACGGCTCCTTCTGCAGGCAGTGAACCAGTCCAAACTCCCGCAGTAAGCAACCCGGACTCTCATTTTCACCTTCCCCCCAGCGGAACCAAATCACCATCTTTTGTCACCAGAGAGCGTCTACCGTACGCGGCGCAGAGGGGAGAGGCACGAGGGGCCCACGGCGCCAGCGCGACAAAAGCAGATCTTAAACGATTGCTCAGTAAGCGGGTTTAAAAATGCTGCTGCTGAAGCCACTGTAATCACCTTCCACCGCTGAACCGGGAGCCCTGAAGAGCAGTAACCACACGATAAAACCAAGCACGTTTATTCCTTAAATGACTGACATCTATTTTATCATCAAAAAGGTGATGAAAAAAGCACCTTGTGAGCATTAGGTCTGCATAGGAATACTGATACTGACAATAAGAAGAGGACGGCTATACCTGAGCGAGCACTCGGGAAGCAAAGTGCCCTTAATTTATACATACTTTAGTAATACATTTTGGGTGTATTTTTTCCTTTTCTATTCGTCTGTTCAAAAAGGAATACATTTTATGCTCTTTCTGAAGGTAAACGGGCACATTCACTTCAGCGTACAAGGAGGGTCCGCTGTCCTCCAAGCGCTCAACAAAGCTGTCGCACACCAGGGCGGTGCTTTCGCGTTCCGGCGCACGCTGTACAAAGGAAAACAGCTTTGAAACGAAACGGTTCTGTCTCAATGAAATCACGCAGGAGGATACTCGGCGCTCGTCTGGGGAAGAGTAGCCGAGGATATTAACTGCTTGAACAAACATAAAACCCCCGCTGTATCCTCAGTTCAGATAAAACAATTCAAATAAAAGGCATCTCCTGTTGGCAAGGAAACACCCAAGTCACCTGCTGAAGCGCTCGCTCTACCACAGGTGTAACGGGTACGAGGTTACACACGTAGTCCAGTACCTTCAGCAAAAAACGACCTTGAAGCAGCACAGGGAACAGATTTTGCACCTACGAGTTCCTAGAGTAACTACACCTGCCTCGCGCGCTGTAAAGCTTCCCCCCGGGACGGGGAGGGGAAGGCAGTCCCGCTGCGAGGCCCCAGCCCTTCCGCCCAGGAACCGCGGCTCCCCGCGCGACTTTCGCTGTCGGCACGCAACAAATCGCCTCGGCTGCACCTTCAGCCCTCTTCTTCCTCACATGAGGAGCTCCAACTGCAAAGGAAGAGGTGTGGGCAAACCCCTGTTCCAAGATGAAGTAGTTAAAAACTGCAACTGTAGACCATACCAAGTGTTTATTCGCTATTTATCACATCCATGCAGCTCCAGGAATGGATCAGCTCTTTTGACACCCTCCTCCCCCCCGAGTCATTCACTCTGCCCGAGCAAAGGGAGAACCGTCTGGTCCCAACTCTCATCCCAGCCCAGCTGCTGGGACGCACGAAGGTTTTTTCGGAAGTCGTGAAGTTTGCCTTCCAGCGTAGGAAATCCCAAGAAAAGCATCTGTAAGTTAAAAAAGGAAAACCAGAGAAAAATACCATCATATTCCATTTTCGGCTCATTCTAGCCTCCCCAGCGTTAACCCTCGACGACAATGCTGCAGTAGGACAGCGCTCTTTGGTCTGGCCCGATAAATATTGATGGCAGTAACTGAAACGTTCTTGCCGGCTTCAGATTCATATTCAAACAGAAGTGAGGCCAATAACATTCACCCGCCAAAGCAGTATCTTCTGAGAACACAGAACAGAGAGATGAAAAGGCGGCTCACACGGCAGCACCTCTGCAGTTATAGCTCGTGGGAAGGAAAAATCAGTCAAGCCTTTACCTTCAGTTGTTCTGCAAGTTCATTGGAGTCCCTGAAGATGAGGCCATTTTCATCGTGTTTCACAAGTTCATGCAGACTGCGAACAAAAGTCACCGAAGAAAACGTGAGACAAAAAGCAGCAAGTGGGACATGTACATTTAAAAAGTTGCACAGTGACACCTGAAGAGACCGTGCTAGGGTATCTGGAATGTTATGATCCCGGACGTCTGGAGATCAGCTTCATCCCTGACAAAATGGAATGAAGGCGGCAGTTTTGAAGGTTTAAATTTAAAGATTGCTTCTCCCTTCTATGCCAGACCCTCCGAATCTACCGCTGCAGTACAAAAGGGCCCTCCCTCCGGACATACGTTACAAATCGGAGCAACCACCTACTTTACAATTAACATACAAGGACAATCTGTCCGTGATCCAGTTCGAGACCTTCGCAAGAATTTATCTTTATTTATACAAGCGACTCTTTCCCCAAAGGACTGGAAATTGCACGGCTGACTGCATGCGCTCACCCCTTCACGGAACACAGACGCGTCTGTGCAGAAGGAAGCTTTCTTTACACGAGGTATATGGAAACAGAGGACTACAGGGTAGGCTTTTAAGGCAATCGGTTGCATTAAATGCTCCCAACTTTGCAGAAACTAGTGTTAATTTTTTAACTGACCTTAAAAAAAAACCAACTTTGATTCCTAATTTATCTTATTGAATTAAAAAACCAGTTACTATGGCATAGTACTGGAATCTCATTTGATGCACGCAGAAGCTGAGCTCTTGCTTTGTAAGAATACTGTTTTATATGATCCGCTTCAACTGTACCAGCATAAGCAAGCTCTTACCATTCAAAATATATTGCACACACAGGTAAACAACAGCCGAACATATCTACCACCTTCATGGGAAGATCCAAACCGCTGGACGATTTATGGAGACACACCCCCAGATCGGCCGAGCCTGCAGAGCAAACACAACAGCCGAGGGGCTGAATTCCCCGAGAGCAGTCTTGCTGTAAACCCTCCCGTTTACGTCCTGCTTCGCGTGACGCGAGCCGAACACGAGCTACCTTCAACACCATCCAGGCTGACTCGATTTCAAGCATTTAGGGGGGAAAAAAAAAGCGCAGTATATTTTGTTACTAAAATTAGTCAGCCTTTAGAAACATACCGGGCGATTGCATATTAAATGAAAGGGAATTTTAAAGTTTTACATCTCTTAAAACAGCCTTTCTGCCTCTTCATCTGCCCAGAATGGGTAAGCACGCCTGAAAACTCCATCGCAATCCAGGCAGGATATGCTGCACGGCTCACTAGCGACCTCTTCCAGTTCCAGTGATTTCAAAATAGAGAAACCACAGCGTGATTTTGTAGACATTCCATTCATTAGTTAAGAAGTACCAAATCAACAGGGTGTTTTACAGCCATGTAACTTGGCTGGCTCTAACCCTGCAGAAAGTAGATCAAGCTGAATATGTATTTTACTACTTTATTATGCTTACTCACCCTTTATGCTAATACAACGAACCTGCTGAGGGAATACTATCCCAAGGACAGGTTCATTTAGAATTTCAGCTACTTTTGGTTGCTCAGCCAAAAACTTTATGATTTCATTTACTGAAGTGACCCTGAAAGTAAAGCGGAACGCGCACAGGCACACTGTATTTCAGCACAGTTAGAAGAAATGCAGAGTACAAAGAACAGGCTAAAATTGCAACGCGGGGACTCTGCCTGGTTCTCAGGATAACGGTGAAAAACTGCAGTTGAAGAGAAATTTAGCAGTTTTGCTGGCATGAGTCAAAACCACGAATAGTATACACGTACGCTCTCACTAACCAGCAGCTTCACTGGCTTGCTGTATTCTACCAGCTTCCCTGCAAAATCTGTATCGGCTCTCTGCAAATGTGCTACGTTGTTCTTCCCGCGTTCTCAAGCCTACTTCATAATCCACTATTTACCAAGCAAAAGAGGGTAATCCTCAGCTTCAAGCCACGGTGTACAGATCTGGATATGTTTAAAGTGCAGTTGATTTATCAGTCCGTTGTAGTAGTCTTTTAGAGGTCCTTTGCCTGTTTAAAACAGAAAAAATATGTATCATAGGGGTTTTTTTATCAAAGCGACTGAAAAAAAGAGTGTGGTCTGTGCACCTTACTGCACAGCTGACAAACGCCTGTTGTAGCAGGTACATCAAAAAAGATACGCTCACAACCCCCAAAAAGCTACGTAAAAGACTAAATCCCCCTGAAAGCAACGTGAACCTAGGCTCCTTGTTTACGCAATACTTAGAAGAGCCTGCCATCCACGTCCCCCACTCTCGACCTGCATTTTCTCTACAGCCAAAAGATAACCAAATAACTAATGACAAATTGCACCAGCACAATCGGCCCTTCCATACCACACCAAGTTTTCGTTTGCTCTTCATGGGAAAGTTAACCAAACAGCATTCGTCCTGTCTGCACAACTTCTTGGCAAAACCTTGTCTGATGAGCAGATTCCGGCAAAAACCTTTCTGCTTAACGCTCCAAACATCAGATTTTAAGTTTCTTTTGCAGTATCATCTCAATGTGGAGCTTAAATTCTTTTGAACGTGGAGTAATGCACAGCTGCACTAGACAGGCAGGCTGAGAGCGTCTCCTCTTTAAAGATGTGCCACAGTTACCTGGCTGTAACAGTCCAACTATAAATCCCTGCTCTTACCCCCAGACACAAAGCAGTCCCTCCTCTCTCTTCGCCATCAACAGAAGAGTCAGGATAGAACAGAAATGAAAATGAAGCCTTCTCCATTAGCGCTGAAAGAATTGCAATGCGGATAAACTCTTACCTGTTATCACACATACTAAAGATGGAAGCTTGACTCCCTCGTTGATATACCGCTCGTAAGCTGGAGAAGACAAAAAAACTGTTTACAGTCAACAAATATACGGATGCCTGTTTAAGAATGGTCACGGTGTATTAACTGTTTAGCTTCCGACTTCAAGTCACTTCTTTACAAGCATGTATCTAATAAAATAGTAGCAAAGTCTACAAAATAAGACAATGCATGTATGTAATAGCTCAGAAAATAACATTGCCATTTACAAGCTAGTTAGAAATATCCCTGACAGCTACTCTAACTGAATCCAGATATTGCGCTCCTGAATTTCAACTACTGCTCTTAAACCACCGCTAATTAATCAAATGCACCTGCGTTTTCACTTGACTCTGGAGGCATCGCTCTTTAGAGAAGCCCTTCGTAACTGCCCAGACAACAACCGCTCCCCTTTGAATAGCTGAGCTCAAGCCCTTCATACCTACCTTCTAAAGCTTTCAAAAGGACTGAGAAGTCTTCATCCTCTGAAAGAGAGGGCATTATTAGTGACATTCAGATTTCTATCATTTATAATGAATTACTGTCTTTAAATAACAACAATCAAGATTTTTCTCACCTTCGCCTAAATGATTTAAGTATGGAATGGGCTCTTCCTATTAAAAATCTGCTCTAACTGTCTTCATAAATAAAAGTCTATAACCATATACGATGCTTATTCGCTCCCCCTATTGGCAATGCGGTAGCCGAGGCACAAATACTGCGTATCCTCAAAGCTATCAAGTTAAAAATTTCTAGTTCCTAAAGCTAGAGAACTCGGTGTAGAAATTGCCCTGTTAATTCAAAGGCACAGACAATTCTGCCCATGGCTACCAGCAATGGATTTCTTTCTACTCTGCTCCCTTTTCCATACAGAGGAAAAAAAAAAAAAGTGAGAAAAATACATAGTACACATTATCAGAAATAAAGGAGTAAATATTTTAGGTTTTTTAATCCGTTTTGCGCCACCATGCAAGATAGTACGTGCAGAATGAAAGTTAAAGACGGAAGTAGGAAATCACTTTTCATCATTCTTGAAGCTGAGCCTCTAGACTGTAGCTCTATAACTAAAATATGGCTTCATTTTAAAATCATCCATTTTTAGCCACTGAGGTACATTAAGTACAAGCTGTCTTCAAATTCTTCCAGCCAAATGAAGGAAAAAAGTAACTTTGCCGCTGCTGATGTAAACATGTCTCTGTAACATGTCAAGTGGGGGGGAATAGAAACAGCCATCTTTTGTTACACAGTGGTTAAATATTAAAAAAAGGGCTATTTGCTTCCAAACCTGTCCAGCTTGTGCTGCTGATTAGAAGAGCTGGCCGTCCTCTAGTTTTTATCACACGTCCGCTTTTTTCATCCATTTCTGTAAAGGCAGACATCTGGGTGTCCGAACTGACAGACTCTGTACTACGGAAACAGAAATGTCTGAGTATGGACTACGCGAGCACAGCCAACAAACACAGAAGGAAATGCTATGCTTAATCCACCAGCGCGGATTTACAAACACCTTGTTTCAGATTTGCTGCTCAACTTCTCTGCAAACACACTCATTCCAGCACTGAGCTGCAGAGATACCTGATCATAAGAGAGACCATTTTTCACCTTTCCTATTGCTACCAAGAGCCCAGTGACTACTGGCCAGTAGCTACTGCTACAGCCGCGATTCCCTCTTCTAACAAAGTGTTTTCCTTAACAAGTGGAGAAAATAGTCAGCCTCTCTTTCCAGCTCTGTCTCAAACGTATCGTAGAGCGCGGAGGCCAACAGTACGTTTATACAATTAAACCCAGAACCTATACATTCTATAGTGGGCATTTCCAAAAAGAAACTGCTATACATTATGGCTTTCACTTCTTTTTCAAACCTTAGTTTGGTAAAGCAACACCCTGTTAAATCTGCTACAGGAGACATCCTGCACAGAGCCAGAGAGCTCAGTTAAGCTCAGCTTAACGCTCAGACCACAAAGCTCTCCACGGGGAGCGAAAGGAAGGGACGTTATGAACGAAGCATCCCGTCGCTGTCACCTAGTTCAGCAGGAACCAGGCAACAACGGCCCAGTTTCACCCTAGAGAGATTCTCTTACAGATGCCCTAGTGCTTATGCCGCCTTCTTTAAAAATAAACCACTTCTGTTATCTCCCACACCACGCAGCGTGCTACCACACTTCAATGACGCCACTTATTCCGGCCCCTCCTAGTGACAATTAAGCTAACTTGCACGGCAGCTGCTGTCGCTGAGAGCGCGCAGAGACCACGCTGCCCGCTGGGGTTCACTAACGCGTGACCCCGCGCAAAAGTATTTCTGGTAGCTAAGCGCGATAGCTTTATGTATTCAGGTAAGGGCTGTAAGCGCGTGCTTTACTTACGCGTACCGTGGTTTAAAAGGCTCGTAGTCCTTGGCAAGTTTCATGTACAACTGATGTTGAAGTTCTAATGGCGTTTCCTTAAAATAAGAAGCCGGCCTGTCATACAGCGTTACTGCCCTGTGATGAGGTAAATTCACAAGTTAAAACACAGATGTAACAGAACGCACATGGTACAGCCACAGGCTACAACAATGTAATGCAGAAAGTAATTAAGTGAATCAATACAGCAAAATAATGACTTTTTTGACGCTTACAACTTTCTGTATTCCTGAAGTTTGCTGGAATACACCCAGGTGGACCTATTAATCCCGTAACGAAGGACCCCTTTCTTGCGCGCATATTCAAGGGCTGTAATGCAACCGTAAAAACTGCAGACATCATTGTCCTCGTTTTTAAACTTATTTTATAACTATCGCTGAGCAACTTTGATCTTAAAGCCCTCCGATTGCAACAGAAAAACGTGCAGGGCAGGCTGGCTGTTAACAAATGCAGTGATGTCTGCCTCATTCCAATTCTGTAGGCAGCCTGGTAGCAAACTTCCGTAACGCCTGGACTGCTCCCTTCCAGTCAGTGGGTGTTAATTAGGAAGGGCAATGAAGATTCTCGAATGCCCACACTCCGCTAGCGCATTGCAAAGCACAACTAATATGTTTCAGTGGTAATAAAAGGGCTCGGGAAAGTTGCTTTTGTAAGATTTCTCCGAATCCAGAATCATCAGGGCTGCGTTATTTCATTTTATTTCGCGTACACACATACTAATTTGTTAGAGGTATGTGACTTACTTTATGTTGCAATTCACCCATAGATCTTCTTTCATTGCATTAGTGACACACAAGTTATAGTCAGACAAACGCCCAAAAAGCCTTTCATACCTGACAAAAATTAAACCTTAGTTAGAAACCACAGGCAGGCAACCACAACAGCCAGACAGTTACTGCCCACCAGTGCCAACGCTAATTAAAAGCCAAATGAAACCAAAAGAAACCCAACTGCCTCCAGTAACTGAAATTTAATTATCGGTTATTGATTGACTCCTTCTACTGAGCAGCATCGGGTTATGAGCAGGGATACAGCATGACGCCCTTATCCTCTAAGACCTAAGAACATCACACTCCAAAGCCTTTAAAGCCTTTATCTACACGTAACCAACTAGATTCAGCAAGAAACAGACCTTTAAAGATGAGCTGGAGCGTAAAGCGGCGTTAGAGAATAAAAAAACCCCATACAAAGAAATGCTAATAACAAGATCCAAGTTTGCATAGGCACATAAGAACAACCTGCCTACTTCATCAGTCACCTTCCCACTTCATCAGGCCCCTTCCTATGTGTTTAACAAAGGCGTTTTACAGAACGTGCTTTCCGAAACAGAAGGCAGTTCAACCCAGCAAAATCCAGAAATCCTTCGTGAAAACAGCCCTTCGCTAGTTATAGTCTCCCCGCTGGTTTCCATTCTTCTGAATTCTGCAAAGGCACATAGTTTATAAAGAGGAGAAAAAAAAATACTGTACAAACCATTTTGCAATTTGTACTAGCGGGTGATTTCTTCCATGACTCAGACTCATTATGGTATATCCATAGTTGTGCCAATCAATTATCAGTTTGCTTCTCCAAAAAAGACATGCTACCCAGGCAACAGCTATACTAGGTAAGCCTGGAGGATTCTGTTTAATAAATAAAACAAGTAAAAATAGCACAAGACTTTAGTCAAGTGACAAACACTAAGCAACTACCAAAAAATAAAATCAAATGATTGAAATTGCATCGCTTTGAAGGATCTTAATGAATGAAGACAATTTTGTATTCACCAACTACAGAACTGCCCGTTTCCCCTATGAAGACTGGGAGGCACTTCAGATTTTACCTTTGGATCAGGATCAAAATTCCCCTCCAACACACAAACACTTCTGTTAAGATTTATTCTTCACTACTACCCACGCCAATGTAATGTGAAAGCTCAACAATTAACACAAAGAACAAACGTGAGCAGTTAACAGAAAAATCAAAGTTTAGAGCCAAAAACAATAGTTTGATACAGGTTTACACCATTGATTAGGCCAGTTTTAGCTCTCAAATAATTAAAACAATGTCTGAGACTGCTGAAAATGCCCTGTAAGGTAGTACTATTTATTTTCTTAAAACGAGTCCCAACACAAAACGTACCTGAAGAAGAATATAGGATGGCCGATCTATCTTCAGCATCGTGTACAGTAATTGTATTGCCTGCGCAATGACTTTTATGACATACTGGAAAAGCTTCGGACCAACTGCAAAGCAAGAGAAAACCTGGTAA
Organism: Platalea leucorodia; assembly: GCF_965183815.1. NCBI lineage: Eukaryota > Metazoa > Chordata > Aves > Pelecaniformes > Threskiornithidae > Platalea > Platalea leucorodia. The sequence goes on from NC_138827.1 coordinate 1,731,141, forward strand.
GAACATGAGAGCTCCCCAGAACCGTGCGCCTCACGCAGAACCAGCCACCTCTGCGGAGAAAGGTTTAAAATAACGGTATGCTGTAAAGACGGACACCCGTTTTTGGACAAACGTCTCGCAATCCCTACAAATTCCCGTTCTGTGTTTGGTACAGAAAGAAATCGGGGTAGGTATGGATAAACATACACTGATGGTATTAAAAAAAAAATTAAAAAATGAACATACACGCAAGGTTAAAAATTAAAGAATGTCCCTGTTTCGGGCTGCACCAGAACTGCATTAAAGCGCTCCAACAGCACAGGGACAAGTGTTTAAAACGGGTAGGGGGGCACCGAGGACGCCTGCGGCTGGGCCGAGCCAGCACCCAGCCCCCCCAGCCCGGGCCCACCGCCCCGCGGCAGCGAGGCCCACCCCCCCCCCCCCCCCGTTTATTTTTCCACATAACTCTGTTTTCCCCCTTTCCCTCTGCTCCCCCCGGCCCCCGACCACAGGCAGGGCCGCAGCCGGCGCCGTCCCGCACCCACCTCGCAGCCCCCGCAGGTCCGCCACGGGCACCAGCCGCACGCTCCCGCTCCGCAGCACGTCGCCGTGCGGCCTGCTCTCTGCCGGAGGGGAGAGGCCCGTCAGAGGAGCGGCCCCCGCACACCGCCGCGGCCCCCGCGCACCGCCCCGGCCCAGCCGCCGCCTCAGCGCGGCTCGACCCGCACCCCGGGGCGGGGGAACCCCCCGCCCTCACTCACGGAGGTAGCCCAGCAGCGCGACGTCGCGTCCGTGCCGCGCCAGCGAGAGTGCGTGGTACTGCATCCGCGGGCTGCGGCCCAGGTCGCCCAGCACCGCCACGCACACCCGCCCCGCCGCCTCCCGCCGCCGCCGCCGCCGCCGCCGCCACAGCAGCGCGGCCAGCACCACCGCGCCCGCCGCCAGCGCGGCCGCCAGCGCCGCGCCGCCCGCCGCCATCTTGTGGCGCCGGCGGCGGGGAGGCGGGGCGACAAGGGCGCCCCCTGGCGGCGCGGCGCTCTGGGGGGACCCGGCGTCGCTCCGGTTAAATCTCGTTTTAAAATACGGTGGTGAATAGCGATCGCTAGGGGAGGCCCCAAAACTCTGTATTTTAAAATGAGTTTATGGTTGTACGCAAAATGAATTTTCTTTCTTTCTGTAGGGTACTTGAAAGGAGCGCCAGAAGAGCGGCCCTCAGAACGTGAATTACTCGCTCAGCGTGCCCGAGTTGAAAGCTTGGCAAAGGAGTCAACCGTAGAACCACAGAGCGCTCTGGGCTGGCAGGGCCCTTCCCAGCCCATCCCGTCCATCCCCCTGCCAGGGGCAGGGACAGCTTCACCCAGATCAGGGTGCTCAGAGCCCCGGCCAGCCTGGCCTTGAAGGTTGCCAGGGATGGGGCATCTCCCACCGCTCTGGGCAACCCCTGCCAGTGCCTCACCACCCTCAGCGTAAACAATTTCTTCCTTCTACCCAGGCTGAATCTCCCCTCCTTCACTTTCAAACCCTCCCCCCGTGTCCTGTCGCTACAGGCCCTGCTAAAAAGCCTGTCCCCCCCTTTCTTGTCGGCCCCCTTTAAGCACGGCAAGGCCGCAGTGAGGTCTCCCCGCAGCCCCCTCCTCCCCAGGCTGAACCCCCCCAGCTCTCAGCCTGCCCTCACAGCAGAGCTGGGCCACCCTCGGAGCATTTCGGTGGCCTCCCCTGGCCCCGCTCCCACAGCTCCATGTCCTTCCCGTGCTGAGGACCCCCGAGCTGGACGCAGGGCTCCAGGGGGGATTCAGACACCTCTGCATCACCCAGAGACAGGCCACAGTTTACTATTGAAAGAACAGACTTTAAAAGTATTTCTTTCCATGTTTCTCGTCGCAAATGTCCCTTTCGCCGCTCTGAGCGCAGGCCGCACCCTGACGCGGGGACGGCGGGAAGCGGCCGCCGGGGCTGGGCCGCCGCCGGGCGGCAGAGGGCGCCCCGCCAGCGCCCGCCCGCCAAGATGGCGGCCTCCGGGGCGGCGGGGGCCGCGGGCGGGGGCCGCGGGCGGCGGCGGCGGCCGGCGGGGAGGGCGGTGGTGGCGGCCGCGCTGGCGGCGCTGGGCTGGCTGCAGGCGGCGAGCGGCGCCGGGTGAGTGTGCGCGGGGGTGGCCGGGGCGGTGCCAGCCCTGCCTTCCCGTACGGGCCGGCCCCGGGGGGCCCCTTCCCGGCCGGGCGCCGCCGAGCCGGTGCCCCCAGGTCGGCTTGGTGCTGCGGGTACTAAGCTTGGGGAGGAGCGGCTGGGAGCTGCCCGGCGGGAAAGGGCCTGGGGGTGCTGGTCGACAGCCGCTGGACATGAGCCAGCAGGGTGCCCAGGTGGCCAAGAGGGCCAGTGGCACCCTGGCTTGTGTCAGGAACGGTGTGGCCAGCAGGAGCAGGGAGGTGATGGTGCCCCTGCGCTGGGCACTGGTGAGGCCGCCCCTCGAATGCTGTGCTCAGCGCTGGGCCCCGCACCCCAAGGCGGCCATGGAGGGGCTGGAGCGTGGCCAGAGCAGGGCAGCGAGGCTGGGGCAGGGGCTGGAGCACAAGGCTGGGGAGGAGCGGCTGGGGGAGCTGGGGGGGCTCAGCCTGGAGAAGAGGAGGCTGAGGGGAGCCCTCATCGCTCTCTGCAACGGCCTGAAAGGAGGCTGGAGCCGGGGGGGTCGGTCTCTGCTCCCCAGGAACAAGCGATGGGACGAGAGGGAACGGCCTCAAGCTGCGCCAGGGCAGGGTTGGGTTGGGTATTGGGAAAAACTTCTCCCCCCAAAGGGCTGTCAGGGCCTGGCCCAGGCTGCCCAGGGCAGGGGCTGAGTCCCCATCCCTGGGGGGATTTAAAAGCCGGGGAGATGTGGTGCTGAGGGACATGGTTTAGTGGTGGCCTTGGCAGTGCTGGGTTAACGGTTGGACTCGATGATCTTAAGGGTCTTTTCCAACCTTGACGATTCTGTGATTCTATGATAAGCGGGACAGCCCCCCTTGAGCTGGGGCAGGTTACAGCGGTACAGGGGACTCCCCGGGGGCAGGGGAGAGCAGGGCCGGGGTGTCAGTGAGGCCTCCCCCAGCCGAGCAGCTCTTGTCCCACCGCCAAGCGTTGCTCTGCCAGGGCGGCCTTGGGGCAACCAGGTCTTCTCATTGCAGGAGCCCCCCCGGCGACCCTCTGCTGCAGCCGTATTTCCCCTCCCGGCACGGCCCTCGGCACCACCACAGGCACGTCAGAGACTGTCAGCCCACCAAGTACGGCAACGTAACACACGAAGCTTGGCCCAGCGACAACAGGACGGATGGCCCAGTGGCCACCACCAGAACGTTTGTTTCTTACATGCCACCGGAGGGCAAGGACCAGAAGGCAGTCTATGGCCACTTCACTTTTGTGAGGAACCCCCTGAGGACCTTCTCTGTGCTAGAGCCGGGCGGTGCGGGAGGCTGCCAGGCTTACCGCAGAGCCCCCGTGGAGGAGACCGCAAAGCTCGGGAAGTGTCTGGTGGCCCAGAACGGTGGGTACTTCGATATGGAAACCGGAGAGTGCCTTGGGAACGTTGTGAGCGATGGAAAGCTGGTGAGAAACTCTGGAGGCCTGCAAAATGCTCAGTTCGGCATCCGGAAGGATGGCACCATGGTGTTCGGGTAAGAACCTGGGGGATGTTTGGAGAGCGCTCTCTCCTCCTGAGGACCAGTAGGAATCACAGAGGCAGGAAGCACTGCCCAGGCCCTGCCTCCTTGGCCTCTCCCAGTTACAGCGTGAGGATGCTTTGAACACTTCAGTTAGGGCTGCCCTACCTGTACCCCATTGAGCTATCTCTGCCCATTGGCTTTTGTTCCTAGGGAGAAGAGAAGCTGGATAAATTAATTACTCTGATGATCTCTAGCTGCTTAGGTTCCTGTGTCTCCTCTCCCAACATGCAGCAGGGACACTTGATTATGGTAGAAGGGCAAGAGGTCTCTGTCCTTCCGACAGAGGAGAGGCAGAGTGGACTACATAACCGCTCGTGCTACAGCACAGGAATGCTGGGCTCGGAAGGGACCTCTGGAGGTGCCTCGTCCACCACCCTGCTCAGCGCAGGGTTAGCTGGAGCAGGTTGCTCAGGGCCACGTCCAGTCGGGTTTTGAACATCTCTGAGGATGGAGAGTCCACAGCCTCTCTGGGCAAACCTGGTCCTGTGGTTGACCACCCTTTACAGTAAAAAACTTTCTCTCATGTCAAGTTACTTACTGTTAAGTAGAAATCCAGGCGTCTCCTGGATTGCCTGTGCTCCGCTGTGTTGCCCTTTCAGCAGATGGTTAAAGTCTCCCACAAGTGCCAGGGCCTGTGAACGTGAGGCTCTTTCCAGTTTTCTGAAGAAGGTCTTAGCTCGTATTTCCCGACCAGGCAGTCTGTGGCAGACACCAGGATGTCACCCACGTTGATCCGCCAGAGCTCTAATCCCAACCCGTAAGCCCTCAGCTTGTGGTCAGTGCGTAGGCAGAGCTCCAGGCGTTCCTGCTGCTCTCTCACGTAAAGGGCAACTGTTCCCCACTTCTCCCACCGCATTCCCTGGGAACAGGCTCTTCCTAAAGAGCCTGTATCCAGCCATTGCAGCGCTCCAGTCACACGCACTATCCCGCCATGCCTGCATGACTCCAGTGAGGTTGTAGCCCTGCAGCTGCACAGACCTCTGATTCCTCCTCTTTGTGCCTGTACTGCTTGCACAACTGCATGCAGGCACCCACTCCTATTTTCCAGGAAGAGGGTGAGAGCTTCCCCTAAGTCCTCTCCCCATTTCCTTATTTGTGGGCATATGGTTGAGATCCCCTTTTGTTTATAGGCTGTTGTCTCAAGTTCTTATGCCCGTGTCACCCTGCCAACCTTCGCGTGCCAGCCTGGTCTGCTGCTTCTTCCCTTGACTGTGAGTGATCGTCTCCCTCCTGTGTCATTCCTGGTCTAAAGCTCTCCTCAACAGACCGCCTGTTTACAGAAGTTACTTTTGCCTCACTTGGTCAGGTCGACATTCCTCAGAGAGGGTTCTAGCCTTGTAAAAGCCAAATTCCTGTTGTCAAAACCAGCTGCGCTACCACATACTGACCCACAGAATCCATCCACTGCTTCTCAAGCCCTTCCTCCTCACCAGCAGGACTGAGGAGAGGACCACCTGGGCCACCCTTGGCTATCACCCCCAGAGCCGTGCAGTCGCGCCTGCTACGCTCCTGGTTTCCCCTGGCAGTGCTGCTGGTGCCCGTGTGGAAGGGCAGCGGGGGGAATAGCCTGGGGGCTGGAGGAGCCTCAGCGGTCCCCGCACCACCCTGGATCTGAGCCCCCGGCGCACCTCCCTAGACAGGTTAGCGAGTGAGGGCTCCGTCCCGCGCAGCAGGGAGCTTCCCCTGCCACTCACCCACCTCCTCTGGTGCTGCTGCGGGGCTCAGGCTCAGCTGGCACGGACGCATGGTTTCACAGAGCTCGCAGGCTTCCAGCCGCCTTCATCACAGAATTTGCCACCCCAGCGAGCGGATCCTGGGTGCTCCTTCTGGGCATTGTGGGGTTTAGGGGTTTGTTTCCGCAGGCTATGAGGGAAGATCTGTCCATCTCTTTCTCATCGTCCCTGCTGCTGTGCAGCGTGCAGACCTCCTCCTCTAGCTCCTCGTCTCAGCAGCGTAGCTCCTCAGCAGCACACACTAGGACACTGTTCCCCTTGGCCCCAGCTTCAGCAAGAGGCACCGGGTGTCCCCGCAGAGGGACTGTTAGTGCTTGCTGGAAGTAAAGCCCCTGGTAGCTACCCTTCCCCAGCAGCAGCAGGCACCCTCAAGGACCTAGAAGGGTTCCCAGAGTCCTTCTGTTGGTCTCAGAAGATTGAGCAGCAGTCTGGAAGCTGCTGCATCTGTTGGCTGCATTCTCCACCCTTCTGTTAGCCCACTGCCACGAGCCCTCAGACCTCAGCAAGGGTCCCTGCAAAGCCAAACTGACCGGACCAAGCCGGGGCTTCAGCGTGCAGCCATTCTCTGACAGCCCCGAGAACCACGGCTTAATTTACGTGGCAGAGGGGCTGGCAGAGTTGGTGACACGTCCACGTTGGTGAGGGGGCTTCTGCTGAGGGGACCGGCAGCACCCGCGAGGTCACTGCTCTGTGCTTAATCTCAGCTCTGCCCCGCTTCGCTCCTGCTCGGGCAGGGTTTCCCGTGTTAAATGCCGTCACGGCACTGTGTGAGTTGTCTGCTTTGCGGTCTCCAAAACATGACACTAGAAATAGCTTTGGTGTAAATAATTTGGTCTGTCAGGGCAGTGGGGGAAGTAATTTGCACTTGACCCTTTCACACTATATGACGACCAGCAGGAGGGTGCACCAGGGCAGATTGTCACCCCCCACCTAGCAAAGACGCTGCCTCTACCACCTAGGCTGGCGATGGATAACGGCAGGTTTAAAAGCTGACAGTTGATTAGTCCGTGCTCAAGCTGCTGTGCTATTTGATCCATTTTCAGCTGTGTTCATTTTGTCTTTGTGTTCCCTTCCCATGGGTAAAGGGATTTCTTTTTGCACGTTTTCCATTCAGGTATTTCCAATTACACTTTTCTACAAAGCGTGAAGCTTTGTTTGGCTGCAATCGTGGGTACTCAAAAACTGAAAGTTGAGCATCCAGCTCCCACAAGCCGTGTCTGGAGCCCGCAGAGCAATCGGTGTTAAACCAAAAACCGCTGGCAGAGCTTACAGCAAAAGCCCAGCTGCTCAGCCCCAACCTGGGCTGCTGTCCTCTCCTGTCGCAAACGTCACCTAGCATCAGGTCCTGACGAGGTGGATCTTCCTCAGCACCCTAAATCTTGAGAGAATATCCCTTGGGAAGCGCCCTACAGTGACACCCAACGCCCGAGCGTGGAAATGGTCACTGAACCGTTCTTTTACTGTCCGACTGTTCAGTGAAAGGTTTTGCTGCCTGGAAGAGCAGAGGAAGCTCTTTCCCGGACGGAGGGGAGCAGGCAGCATCCAGCAGTGTCTTCCCCTCAGCGCAGCTGCCGGCAGAGTGGATGCTGCTGCTGAAAACCCTCTCAGAGGCTGTTCGGTGTCACTGTTTTGCAGAATGGAAGCTGACAGACAGCAAGATGTTACAGCTGCTTCCACAGATCCCCGAGTATTTGGCAATGGCTCTGCCCTCATGTTCTGCCAGATGCCTTCTGCCCTTATTGTCCTGGCTCAGGTCCACCGGCCACGTCGCTGGCAGGAGTTGCTTCGTGCACAGTGGCCTGGCACCGTCATTAACAGTGGGTTTGTGCAGAATAGCGGAGAACAGGGTCCGCTCTGGCTGCTAAAGTGATGTTTCGCACTGCTTGGCCTCTAGTTTTGGATGTAGCTAGCCTTCATTCAGCCGCCTCCTCCCCTTCTCCCTGCTTCTGGAGCCTGCTGGCAGCAGGAGAGGCTTTTACATGACACTGCTGTGACTGGGTAACCCCTCCTGCTCTCTCTTTCCTAGCTACCTGTCTGAGGAAGATGTCTTGGATCAAGCAAACCCTTTTGTGCAGCTTGTGAGTGGGGTAGTTTGGCTCCTAAGAGATGGAGAAGTGTACATCAGTCAGAGTCAAATGGCTGAGTGTGGTGAAATTCAAACCACAGGTAAATATTGTAAAGCCCAGCTTCAGCCTGGGTATAGATTGTCCTTCTGATGGGGCTACTGGAAGGAGGGGGTAGCAGTGGACACTATTGCCTAGCTGCAGTTCGCTGCTCACTTAAGAGGTCCAAAGTTCTTCTGTGCTACTTTACCCCGACCCTGCAGCAAGTGCAGCACAAGAAGCAGGCTGCCCGCGAGATAAGGCTGCGCTCGCCCGCGCGGGGTTGTTGAACAGAATTTGCTGAGGACTGTAAATAGCGGTGGCGTGATTGGCACGAACGCTGCTCCAGAGAAACTCGAAGCAGATGCCTGTTACAGGAGGTTAAAACCGAGGGCTTGCGAATCCCCTTCTTTGTCCCTGTGCCAGACAAAAACTTAACAAGAGTGCTTCTGGAAATGTTATTCCTAGATGGGCTTGGATGAACAAGAGGAACCTGGGCTCTGTTCTCATTGCGTTTCAGTGTAGATGAGCTCCTTGCTGGGAGCTGTTTTGTAGACAGATGTGTCTAAGCAGGCAGTTCTGTCGCCCAGCTGGCGTGCGAATTCTTCCCTCTCCTGCACAGGAACCTTCGACAAGTTCATCAACGTGATATCAGCCAGGACTGCGGTTGGACACGACAGTCAAGGGCAGCTGGTCTTGGTTCACGTGGATGGACAGACAGAATCCAGAGGGTAAGGCCAGGCTTGTGGTAAGGTTTTGGGGCAGGTGCAAGATCGGTCTTTAAATTCTGTCACTGGAACTGGCTGCCAGTAATATGTTTTAAGGCAGAGACTCGGAGAGCTCAAGAGGTCAGTTGCAGACCCCGCTGTTTGGTGTCTTTCTGGCAGAGCCAGAAAAGGCTCAGGCAGCCTCCAGGCAGCGAGTCGGCAGACCTGGGATGGGAGAGCTGCCCCCCTTCCGCTGAGGAGAGGGACCAAGCTTCTAGTCTAGCAGTTTCATTGAAGTCAAACAGCACGACCGCGCAACGAACAACTGTTTGCTTTTGCAGGGTCAGCCTCTGGGAAATGGCTGAATTTCTGAAGCGGCAGGGAATCATCAACGCTATCAACCTGGATGGTGGAGGGTCTGCAACGCTGGTCTTAAACGGGACCCTCGCAAGCTACCCGTCTGAGCACTGGTAGGTGCCGGCTGCACGCGCCCAGGGCGGCGCAAGTAACGCAGCTCCCGTCAGCGTGCAGGGCTCGGTCCTGCCCCGCTGCTCTGCGAGGGAGTCAGCCCGCGTGGCTGGGAGATCACAACGTAAAGGCGAGTGGCAGGTTTTGAGGGAGAGAGTGACTCTAAAATTTACAGCAATTTAGTGACTACATATTTTTTCCACTCAGTCATCTGGGATTAAAGTTTAGCTGGTTTGAGACGTGCAGCAAAGCTGTTCGACATGCCTGAGTGGCCTGATGTGGGAATCGGATAAGGAAACAGCTCTTAGAGCAGGAGATTCAGAGCTGCACATTCCCAGGAATTAGCAGAGATCTGTCAACAGCTTATTGTTATGGAAGAGAAACACTGACTTGGAGACCCTGCCCTGCCTCGTGTGAGGGAACCCAAAGAATATTTTACTTTAAATTTAGCTTTTTAGACGTTTCTGACTGGAAACATGAAGGGATTTAAAATTCGGTTTGCAGTCTGACAGTTGAAAGCCAAGCGTTGCTATAACCGCAATGACATCACTTATATCAAAGCAAATAATATTGAAGAAAGAGCGCGTTGAACGCTGAAGTTAGGGAAGCTAGGACTGCTTAAAGCGAGCCTTTGCTTGCATGTTGCTTTCTGTAATCCCACGTTTGAAATGACTCCTATCCAATAGGAGTTAACACTGAGCTAAAACGTTGACTCAGATCTAGTTTATATTTTCCCATTATTAATGTTCTTGCTCGGCAATGTGAATCGGGATGAAAATTTGTGGATTATATCCACAGGGGCGTAATCCCCATAGGGCTGGGAGCAGCACAGTGCTTGCACGCCTTATGGGACCCGTCTTCTGTCCCCAGCTCCTTTGACAACATGTGGCGTTGCCCTCGGAGCATCTCGACCATCCTGTGTGTCCACGAGCCTGCCTGCCAGCCTGCAGACTGCAGCGGTCACGGGGACTGCGTGCGAGGGGAGTGCCGCTGCGCCGGGGACTTCTGGAGAGGCCCAGCCTGCGACGTCTTGGACTGCGGCCCTTCCAACTGCAGCCTGCACGGCGTCTGCACCGACTGTGAGTCGCTGTGTGCGCAGACGGCCTCTAAGGTAGCTCTAGGGGAAGCTGGACAGCATATACGGGGGGAATATCGCTTACCTGCCCACGAGGCGCCACGTGTGCAGTCCTGGCTGGTCCACGGGGTCCTTTCCCACCCTGGCGTGAAGGAGCGTAGCTCACGTGAACTGGCACCAGCAGTAGCTGCTTCCTTCGCTGCAGAGAGCGGCGGTTTTTGGGGTGGCCTCCCAGCCCTGGGAGCCAGCCCGTCAGGGCCGCAGGTGCCGATTGTCTGGCCAGCCCCAGCCCTGCCTCTGGAAGCCAGCTGGTGCTGCGCGCCTCAGCCCTTGTCTTACCTTCTGGGCGCAGGGAGCTGCTCTCCCCCTTCCCTCCAGCATCTGGAGCAGCAGTAGAGACACTCAGAACCCGTTGCCTTTAGGAGACAGCAGCAGGGCTAGGCTGGGGCTCAGCTCTGGAAACCGGACCTTTCATAGGACGACTTCATGCTCCGTGCCGGAGTTTCCCTTTCTGCCCCCTGGGGCTGTGCTCCTGGTCTGTTTGTAAATCTGCTGATGGGAAGGGCACTGTATGACAAAGCAGCTGAGTTCTGCCCCCTCCCTTATTGTTCCTTGACTCTCCTGCTTCATGATTTTTACAAGTGGGCAATTGCAACACTTCTGTAAAGTTGTTTTGAATCTAGGGACCGTGTAACCCCCCCAGCTTCTGCTCTTCTGTGCCCGCTCAATCCTGTTTCTTTGCTACCTCCCTGCTTGCACTCACAGCGAGGTTTGCCCCAGTGAAGTGACTGGGCAGAGCTCAGTGGCTGCAGGTGTTGGTGGCAGTCGACCCAGAGTTAATCTCTGGCAATCCAGTCAGCAGGAGGCTCTGCTGTGCTTGGCAGCTGCAGCGGGGGGTATTTGAACCTAACCTGTGGGTGAGTTCAGGATTCCTCATCTGTGGGTTCCTTGGCAGAGGCAGGGAGAGTTAAGAGGGCACCCCAAGAAGCAGAGGCTCCTAATTTTGAGTTCCTGCTACTTCTAGGTGTTTCTCTGTTGTTGCTAATGCCTGTTTGTCTGTGTTTGCACAGCTGGATGCCTGTGTGATGCTGGCTGGATTGGCAGCAACTGCAGCGAAGGTAACGCTGACTTCTACTCCTCTTCTTCGCAGCCAGCGAGAGGATAGCGCGAACCGCTTCCTAACCGCTGGCTGCCTGCAGCGGCGGGCGGCTCCCCAAGAGGGAGCAGCGAAGGGAAAGGCTGCACAGCGCGCCTTTCTTTTTGTCAGCGTGAGTTTAATTGCAGCCTGAGCATCTTACGATTGCCTCGGTGCGAAGCATTTTAAGCCCTTGCTCCTTATTCGAGGCACAGACTGGGCTTCTGTTCTCTGAGCAGCCTGTGGCAGTGACTGCTCCGCGGGTGTAAGCGTGGGGTGGGATCGCTGCCTTCGTAACGAGGGCCCTGATGAGATCTCTGCTTGTCTCCTGTAGCTTGTGCTAGCGGCTTCTATGGGGACGCTTGCACCCAGAAATGCCGGTGCCAGAACGGCGGCTTTTGCGACCCCGTGCAGGGAGCCTGTTCCTGCCCGGCTGGGTACTACGGCACCAGCTGCGAGCACGGTAAGCGCTGCTCCAAGTAACAGCCTGGGCTGGGAGAGGCTTTTGCGTCACATCCGAGCCACACGAAGCGAGCGTGAGGTCTGCCAACAGGCTCAGGCCTGAGCTTCCCAGCTGGAGCGGAACCTGCCAGCTCCCAGCTCTCAAGGGCTTGCCTGCCCTAACCACGTTGGCTACAAAGAAAAGGAGGGAGCGGAGAGGAAAGAGCAGTTTTCTTCATCATTAGAAAATTGTGGATGCCTGCTTAGTCTCCGCCCCAAAGAACCGTGTAGCTTTCCCAAGTGCGGAACACGAATACTTGAACATCCTCGGCCTGAGGCTGTTGCGCCGGGCCCTGCCTGTAGCCCGGGCTTCAGGTGATCCAGGTCGGTGGGCGCGAAACGCTCCACAGGGCCATTCTGGCTCACGGCCTTCGAACTCCGGCTGCGCCGGCGCTAGCAGAGCAAGCCACGTCCTCGGTTGTGCGGCCACCCCAGCTTTCCTGACGGGCTCGTGGCCCCCCGCGTACCTGAACAGCCTGCTCCGGTGACGGGACCAGTTAATTACAGCGTGGGTGTAAACTTCTTAGGTGCGTGGTTATGCTAGCGCTGCTTTGTTCCCAGCCTAGGAACGCTCAGCCAGCCCGATCCCTATTTTACAAAATCTCGTTGAAGTAAACAAAATAACAGCGGTTTGCTCACAGTTTGGTGCTTTCAGGCTGCTGGAGGAAGCAGGGTGGGCAGGCAGAACAGCTTTGTCAGAGGCCGCAGGAAACCTGGGGCCCCGGCTGCTCAGCACGGCCGAAGAGCCCACCGGGTGCTCGTATCAAACACGAGTGCTCGCTTCCCGCTGGGAATCGGCCGCCTCCACCTTTGCTCTGAGCCAAAGGGCAGGGCCGTAGCTTGGATGTGGCAGGGAGAAAAAAAAACACATGGGAAGCAACAAGGCCAGAGCCCGCTGTGGTGACGGGAGCGACGCGAATCCCTCGGGCAGGTGTAGGGGAGGTTTGAGCCTCTCCTGACGCTCTGAGCGTGCCCATCCTGCCTGGCGCGGAGCTGGTGCACGGCTGAGCTGGGGCCGAGGGGAGCTGCGGTGATGGACCGGGTGGTTTCAAAGCACGTGGAGCTCTGACAACGACCGACTTCTCTGTAATCCGTTCCCCAGAGTGTCCCATGGGCTGGTACGGGCCGAACTGCCAGAAACCCTGCGCGTGTGAACACACGTGTCCCTGCGACCGGGAGACGGGCAGCTGCAACGTCACCGGCGAGCTGGCAGTACAGGACCAGTTAAACAAAGGTACCTCTGGTCACAGGCGCTGTGGGGTTTTAAAAAAAAAAAAAAAAGCAGCTGGAAGAGCAGTTTTGGTGCAGGCTGTTCTGGTTGCCGGGTTATCAGCTCCGGCTGGCTGTCATCTTACCTGAGCTTACTCATTTTCAGTGGAATTTTACACCCTCCCCCAACACTGCTTTTCTTCCCTCTGTTCTTTGTTTTCCAGCTGGGCAGTGTTTGGCTTCCCAGAATAAGGGAAGGAGCAAAGAAAAATCCTCTCTGTCAGAGTAAGTGTGTAATATTCATTGTATACATGTCTATATACATACGCAGCGAGTCCGTGCCATCAGCTGCTCGCTGATGGAGTTGTTCAGGCCACCTCCTGAGCGCCAGGGCAGTGTCGGTGAAGCTCGGAGACCTGCTGCTTCATTGCCCAAAGAGCTGTGCTCTGACGCCATTGCATCACCTGCGGCTCTCGTGATGGGAAGGGTGAGGCTGGGGAAGGCAAGGTGATAAAAACCCAAGCGTAAGACAGGCGCTGAGCCGAAGCCCCCAGCGCTGACAGTTTGTGCTCTGCAGCACTGTGTATAGAATCACAGAATCGTTTAGGCTGGAAAAGACCCTTAAGATCATCGAGTCCAACCGTTAACCCAGCACTGACAAGCCCATCACTAACCCATGTCCCTCAGCACCACATCTCCCCGGCTTTTAAATCCCCCCAGGGATGGGGACTCAGCCCCTGCCCTGGGCAGCCTGGGCCAGGCCCTGACAGCCCTTTGGGGGAAGAGGTTTTTCCTAACAACCCTGACGCCGCAAAGGGGAGCTCCAACCCCAGAGCACCGCTGCCGTGGTGGCGGTGAAGCCGCAGTTGCTCCGTGGCCACAGCCGGTCACTTGTTACCCGAGCGGGAAGCTAAAACCGCCTTTGCTCTGGCTGCCAGCGCAGCCCCTCGCAGGCTTTCCCAGAGCCCGCGCTCACCTGCCTGAGAGCAGAACCACCAGCTCCTGATGACAGGAGGGAGTACAAAGCTTGAGAAGTCATTTGCGCACTGGGAACACGTGAAAACAGGTCAAGAGATGTGGCTTACGTGGCTTTTTCTTCTGTCTGACAGAAAAACCTGGATCTCCGTGACCTCTGTCTTGGCTCTGCTGCTCGTGCTGAGTGCCATGGGAAACGTAGGCCTTTTCCTGAAGGCCAGGCCAGCGAGGCACGGTGGGAGCGGTGACTATCGCTACCACCCCCTGAGGGAGATGAACGGGGAAGCCAGTCACACCTCTGCGTCCGCTGCCGGCGAGACAGAAGACGCTCAGGACCAAAGCCAGGCCCTCCTTTAGAGTCCCGGAGGAGAAGAGACGAGGTATTTCGCTCTGCACCCCGTACCGCGCCACGCAGCGCTGACGGCTGCGGAGGCTGTTCAGACCTAGAGTGTAAAAGTGCTGACAAGAGCAGCAGCAAGATACCTCAGCCCAGCGAAGGCCCTTGTTTCTGGCCCGGCCCTGCCGAGGACACGGCTGCCCTCCCTCCCTTCCCCTGCCGCTCTGGCTGGCGCGAACAAGGCTGCACAACCAGCTGCCCTAGGAGGATGCAGGGCGCAAGCCACGGGGCCGGCTTCCACACACGCAGGTGGGCAAGGGAATTCCACTGCTGCAGCAGGAAGGGAAATTCCCTCCGATACCTGAGGGAACCAGGTGAGGAGTGCAAGCCCTAGGCACTTCACAAAGGTCCCGTCTCACCTGAGCAGGATTTTTAAGATGCAAGATAAATTGCCTGTAGCATAAAGCTCGGCTTAAGGAAGCCGGCTTAAGGATGGTGTAGTCTATACCTGTCTGCCCTTCCCTGGTAAGCTCAGACTTTTCATAAAACTGAAAAAAAGTTGTTTTAAAGGGTTGGACCAGGTGGAGCGCGCAATGAAACCACAGCATTCCTCCTCCTGGCCGCAGTGGTGGGCTCAGGCTGACGCCCAGGGCTTTCTGGCACCTGACTTCTTCACCCGGCCTGTGCTGACTGCAGGGCGAGAGCCTTTTCCTACCAATCTTAGTCCTAGGGGCAGCCTAACAGGTGCTTGGTGAGCACCGCATTTTTGGTACGTCCTTGCAGCACAGCAACATAAAAAGCCTTGTCCATTCAAAAATGTCATTCTTGCGTTCTCCCGTACCTCCCAGAAGCCGGCGCGCTCGGCCCGGGCTGCCACCGAGGGACCGCGGCCGGGGGCTCTCCCACCTGCGGAGGGGAAGGGCCGGCAGCAGCCTGGCATGGCCGGCACCACGCGACCGAGCCCTGGGACCGGGCTCGCCCTACGCCAGCCTGCCGGGCCTGCGCTGCCCTCGGCCAGCGGGCCAGTCCGTGCCGCAGCCCTCGCTCCCTGCGGCTGGAACTGCCCTTCCCTCCTCGGAGGGAACGGCTGCCGGCTGGGACCGCCGTCGGCCAGCCCTTCAAGCAACCCAAGACCCTGAACATCTCAGCTGGAAATCGGACATTTTACTAGAATACATCCTTGCACAATGCATTGTAAAAAACCCCAAACCCAACCTATTTGAGTTTGCTTCCACGCGAGGGAAAACGAGCCTTTAACGTGCTCCTTCAGTGCTGCAAAGGGGGTTAAAGCCCCTCTGAGCCCGAATGCTAACGTTTTTATCCACTTTTTTTATCGCTCCCAGTATGTAATTTTTGTGCCACTGCTGGCATCAGATCAACCTGTAAACGGAAGATTCTATTTTTCTATTATTTACAGAAGCCTGTTTGAAACTTGAATAAAGTCTGTTAGTAACAACCGCCTGAAACTCCCGTTCTTAATACTCCGTGGCAGAAGGCAGGCGCGATCCTTTCCCCGTTAATCTTGGTTGGCCATTCGAAGCCGGTGGGCCCTTTTTATTTTAAATCACCAACTCCATTGCAGGACGATGCGTACCAGCCTACGCTGTGGTATGAAAATAAATGAAAAATGCTGGCTCTACAGGAAAAAATTAAAGAATATTTTAGTTAAAAAGTAGGAATAACTGAATGCAAGCAAGACTTACCTCCGTTTCTGTGGGTAAAGAGCAGCACGCGTGCTTTAATTCTCAGGGTTTACCGCAATTTGATGGGTTGCAGCAAACAATCAGACACGTTCTTTAAAGATGCTTTTTTTATTTCCAACATACAGAAGTGTACAGCTCCTACCAGACCCTACAGCCGCTGTAACGCGGTACGGCTGTTGTCCCGTAGCACGTTACAAAGCACTCCGCGTCGCGCTAGCGTGCTCTTCGAGAATGGTTGGGGGGTTTTGGCTGAGAAAAAAATCAGGACTTCAGTATACAGAAATGAAGACAGCTGGAAGGGAGAGAGAGAAAGTGCTTGCTAAAAAAAATTAATGCCCATTTAACTTATATACGTAACAGCTTGGAAGTGGATGTTGATGTCATCAAAAGCCAACGCGCGTCACACCACTCCAGTTTAGCCTTCCAAGAGGGAAATGCTCAGGTCTAAGAATCGCCACAAACGTGTTGGAAGAACATTAAAGCTGACAGCGTGCAGGAATCGTTGACAAATGCTTGTCATTTTTAGTCCGTAAGAGTCTCCTAGCGCTGTTCCTTGCTTTGGCTGGCTCACGGTATAAACATTTCGGATATTAAAGTGGGAGCTAGTAAAATGCACGTTGAAATAAGGGGTTCCTCTGGCGCCGGTACGACCGGCCTTAGCTACTGCGTCGGGACGTCGCAGCTTCACTCCTGAGCTGAGCGGGCAGTCAGGCTCGCCGCTTCCTACCAGGAATTCTGCGTTGCAGCGTTACAGATTTAAGAGGACTGGACTATGGCATTTTCAAAATCTTTTGATGAATAAACCAAATTGGGATTATAAATTCTTATTAAAAGTTGGTTTTTTCCTGCTACCGGAAGGGAGCTGATACAACCGAACGGGCCAGCCCTAAGACCGAAGCGATTCAAACACCTGCACAGCCAAAGCGACTGCCGTCGCTCCGACGTCCCTCAGGACACGGCAATCGGGACTGCTCTTCCCCCAGCAGCAAGGACAGCGAGCTGCGAGACGGCAAGAGGCGCTCTCAGTGCCTTCCCGCTGACGCGCGAGAGCGCCTTAGGGTGCCGGCTTGGTGCGAGAGCACCTTAGGGTGCCGGTTTACAGCTTAGCCCTCGGCCCGCCGAAGCGGTAAAGCAGCCAGCACTGCTGCTTTTGCACCGTCCCGGGCCAGAGTCCCCCTCGGTCCCTCCGCAAGGCCGAGCTGTTCTGCCCCCAGCAGTTAAAAAAGCCCTTTTCAAACCTGAACGACAGCAAAACGCTTAGCCAAAGTGACTCGGTTACTGCACGCCAGCTTTGCCCCGAGTCCAGCCTGGCATCCGTCTTCAGCGCGTGCTCGCTGGCGACGCGGTCCGCGTTTGCCTTTCCCAGTCCCACTGGGACAGAAGCCAGTAAATAGCGGGACGGCGCAAGCCTGCAGAAATGGCGAAGAATCGAGGTTTCGCATGTGGCCGGGTTTAACTGTAAACAATGGCACGCCACTTTGTACCTCCAGCATCGCGTCCTCTCTCTCGAGCTCTCGCATCACACGCTAAACATGGCAACAGCTCTTTGAGGTAGGTATTGTGTTTTGCATACGGAATATTTGAGACGGGGGAAAGCCCCAGTTTACCGAGGAGCTCTTTTTTTCCGTACCCAGCCATAGTTACCTGCGCACAGCCCGAGGGCAGCTGCCGGGACGCTGCCGGGGCGCGGGGAGGGCCTTGCTGCGTCTCTGGCTCAGCACCCAAAACTGAAGCCCATTTTCCAAGGTTCAGGCTTACAAGATTTATGAGAGATGAGTGGCTCCTGGGGAGCCAGAGTCCCAAACTCCTCCCAGTCTCAACTCACAAGAGGTTGCTGTGAAGAAAACAGCGTCATTTATTTTCTAAAGCACGCTGATGACATTTTGGGGGGGAAAGGGGTTTTAGAAGAATTCTGCTGCTCTTGTATCTGCAGTTCACAAAGTCAGGTTTAAAAAGCACAGCGCAGCATCAGCCACAACATCCAGGCTGTTGCCCCCTTTCTCTTGTTATATTAATGTTCAGGGAAAAAAAAGGGAAAAAATTGGATATTGGATTATTTAAATTGGTCGCTAAGTAAACTGGTAGGTGGGATAACCCAGGCGATTTTGCTTAAAGTTGACAAGGGAGGGATCAGAAGCTGCTTCCCAAGCAGGAGGGTGCAGCAATCTCTCGGGGGGCAGGAGAGCCGCACTACTGAGGAGCAAAAGGAAAAACGACGGCCGTGACGTCCCCGGAGCCGGCGGGAGGGAGCGCGCCGAGGGCCCAGCCCTTGCTCAGCCTGGGGAGGAGGAGGCTGCGGGGAGACCTCACTGCGGCCTTGCCGTGCTTAAAGGGGGCCGACAAGAAAGGGGGGGACAGGCTTTTTAGCAGGGCCTGTAGCGACAGGACACGGGGGGAGGGTTTGAAAGTGAAGGAGGGGAGATTCAGCCTGGATAGAAGGAAGAAATTGTTTACGCTGAGGGTGGTGAGGCACTGGCAGGGGTTGCCCAGAGCGGTGGGAGATGCCCCATCCCTGGCAACCTTCAAGGCCAGGCTGGCCGGGGCTCTGAGCACCCTGATCTGGGTGAAGCTGTCCCTGCCCCTGGCAGGGGGATGGACGGGATGGCCTGGGAAGGGCCCTGCCGGCCCAAAGCGCTCTGTGGTTCTGTGATTCATCTCCTCCTGCCTCATTCAGAGACCTGGTGCCAAGTTCCAGGTGCCTCACTGACAAGAATTAAACACCCAAAACTGCTACCGGTGGGAGGAGAACAGCACATGCCACATTTTAAAATTAAAAAAAAAAAAAAAAAATCCAGTGCAATGGAAGATATTCTTAACCAGAGCAAACCAACCAGGAATGTTACCGCCATGGGACGTGACCAACCACGTAAGAATCGAGCGACAAGAAGCTGAAATCCCGAAAGAGCACGGGGAGGATGAGGCTGGGTTCGCTCTCGATGCTTTGGGAGTCGGTTTGAAACTCTACTGCCAGGCAAACACCTCGGCGGAGTTGAGGAGAGGAGATGAGTAAGAATGCGCCGCCAGGACTGGACGGGCTTAGGTTGAGAGATCTCATTAAGATCGATCCCGCTATACCCAATTAATGGAGCTTTTCAATCTATGGTTGGTATCTGGTACTATAGCGGGCATGGTAAGAGAACGTCGGACTGCGTTAATATCAAAATCTGCTTTACCACAGCGCCAGAATGACATCAATAATTGGCGGCCAATTACCACGGGATCGGCCATTTTAAGGTTGTTCTCAAGGATTTTAACAGCAAGGTTGACTAAGGCACGTCCCGTTGATCCACGACAAAGCGGGGTTATAAAGTCATCAGGACGTGCAAAGAATTTAGAACTATTACAGCTACTGATTCACAATGCCAAAAAGGGACGTCGGCCCCTGGGGAAGCCTTCACGGATTTAGCGAAAGCCTTTGACACCGTGAGCCATTCTCACACCATTTCAGCTCTTAAACAGAAGGGGGTGGACAATCCCATCCTTGCCCGATTACAAACTTGTATCACGACAGCAGTGCTCGTATTGACCTGAAGCAGGAACAGTCGGATCCCATTGGGATTTGGATTGGTGTAAATCGGGGGGATCCAATGTCCCCAGGTTTATTTAACTTCGCTGTGGCCCCCCTGCTGTGCAAGCTGGAGGAGGAGGAGGGAAGTGGTTTCCAACACTGTTTGAAGAATATAACAATTATGGCTTTCGCAGACGACCTGGTACTGTTGAGCGGATCATGGGAAGGAATGCAGAAAAATATTGTCATTTTGGAGGTCTTTTGCGAACTAACCGGCCTCAAGAGGCAAGGGGAGAAGTGCCACGGCTTTTACATCCAGCCGACGAAAGACTCACGTACAACCAAGGACCGTCCTCCATGGACGATTAACAGCACCTCCCTCAATATGACCGAGCCCAGTAGCTCTGAGAAGTACCTGGGCTTAGGTATTGACCTGTGGACCAGAATATCAAAACCACAACTACTGGAGAAAGCGAAGGGCTGGTTACAACGGATTGGGAAGGCTGCATTAAAGCCATTTCAGAAGGCTGACACCTCGAAAGGGTACACCATTCCGCGACTGATCTACCTGGCAGACCGTGCCGACGTGGAAGCTACGTACCTAGAAACCCTCGAGTTGGCAATTCCAGCGGCCGTCAAGGAACGGTTACATCTTCCGACAAGTGCTTGTGATGCCATCCCGTGTTCCAGCACCCGGGATGGAGGTTTAGCTATCACCAGGCCCTGGTTTCATTCCCAGCGTACAGGCTCAAAGGCTACACAGAAATGCGCATTCTTCGGATGAGACAATAAGAGCAGTCGTTCGGCAGGAAGGCGTTGAGAAAGGATTTGAAAGATTGTGGACTGCAGCAGGAGATAAGGATAAAATTCCATCAATTTGGGACCCGAGAGCGGTTATGGTGATATCAGAGGAGCTACGCAGTGAGGAACCAGCCTCGGAATGGGAGATTCCCGCTCCAAAAGTTATCTTTCCAAGACCCTGTCACTGGCAAAAACAGGAATTTGTGAACTGGACCAAGCTGGTATCCCAGAGCCGTGGAATTTCCAACTTTGAGAAGGATAAAATCAGTAACAGCTGGCTAGAATTTTCTAGAGGCATTCCCCGCAGAAAGCTCGTCACGGCGTGACAGCTGAGAGCTAATGTCTACCCCATAAGAGAATTTTTAGCAAGGGGCAGACAAGAAACTCCAATTAAATCACGCCGACATTGTCAGGCAGAGAATGAGACCTGTTCACATACCATCGGGTACTGCCCAGCAGTACAAGACGCTAGGATTAAGAGACATAACCATGTGAATTATTGGCGCAAGAGGCCCAAAAGAAGGAGTGGGTAGTATTCCAGGAGCCGCTGCTGAAAGATGAACAAACTGAAGTAGGTAAGCCGGACTTGGTATTCGTTAGAGGAGATCAGGCCCTAGTAGTAGCCACCACAGTTAGGTATGAGAGTAAATCAACATCTTTGGCAGGTGCAGCAACAGAGAGAGTTAAGAAACAGCAATGCTTAAAGGATCAAATTCAAGAATTGATGAATACCAACACTACTAAATTTATGGGATTTCCATTAGGAGCACGTGGAAAATGGTATCAAGGTAACCATGAGCTATTGAAAGAATGAGGACTCTCCAGTTACCGACACGAAAAGGTCGCTCGTTGTTTATCGAATCGGACGTTATTTTCTTCAGTAGATATTGTACCTATATTTGTTAGTCGAGCACGGACTGCTTTAAGATCTTAATGAATTAATGAATTGTAATTGTGTTACTTAATGAGCTGTAAGTAAACTGACTCTTTCTCTCTATCTAAAGCAGGAGCTGGGCTCCCTGGAGAGCGCCAAGGGTGGCAAAATCTTAGGCGAAAGGGCGAGCGCAACACATGAGGGTTGCGATAGTACGTAGGGACGATGGTGGGCTCGGAACCATGACGCATCATCTATCCTGCCAGAAGACGTTGATTACCGGTCTTTACCAAGGTGGACGGGCCACCTTTACTTAGCCCAGAAAAGGCCCATGTATAATTTTGTATATGTTTGATAAATAGCATCAGAATTAATTATGGGTAAAGGATTTTACGTTAGGGATACACACGTGCACTTTTAATTCCGGAACTCTTGATTTTCCAGAACAAAGGTAGTACTTTTCCCTCTCTATCAGACTCCAATTACGCTGAAATGCCAGAGACAGAAGTTTCCTTCATCTGGGAGAAACGGTGAAGTCCACGGAACAACTGGGGAACTCTGAAATCAAAATGTTCCCAGAGGCCTGCGTAACTACGTTACTTGTTCTGCTCTCACGGTGAGAGATGCAAGGTGGGCGAGTAATTTCCTTGACTCCAATCCTTTAAAAAACCCAAGCAGCTTACAGAAACACATCAAGTTCTTCATCTCCCATTGCTCCACATAGTGGGTTTCTTTTTCTCCTTTGTCAACACCTGGTGCTCCAAACCCAGTAATTAAAAAAGCAGGGTTAGAAGGAACTAGTGTACATGTGTGGTGGCGTTAGCTGCACAGATTCCATCAACCTTAATAAAAACTTGGTGAGAGGGAAAGAAACCCCAAGTCTTTACTGAGAACCATGGCCACGGACACACGAATTGCTGTGCTGGAGGAAGAGCCCACACTTCCACCACCACCTCTGCTTGCGCCCCGGCCCAAGCCAGAACTGTTTGGGCTGCTCCGCAGCTGGGAACTGGGAACTCCTCCATTTTAGACCCCATCCGCCGCATTACGTGACGTGAGCCACTCGGCTGGGACATCCCGAACCATCGCGGGGGCAGCGCCCTCACCATCCTCCTGCAGGCAGCAGATCTGTGCAGAGGCCACCTCCAGCTGGTGGGGAGGAGCCTTCCCACAGCACAGCTGGATCCCGAAGCTGACATCCGCCCACGTCTCGCACATCTGCCAGCTGCAAATGCTGCCTAAGGACGATGGAAAATTTGACGCCTGTTCTCACTCTGTTGCCACCTAGACAAGAACACGTACAACTTCGCTACCCAACCTGATCAATGGATCAACAGCACCTTTGCTACCCATCTAATCTCGGGAACCATCAGTGCAGATTATGGACCAACATGGTATTTTTGGTGCGTCACAAAGACGCGCTATCGTCTTACAACTCCTGAACTCAACCCTTGCTTCTCAATCCTAAGAAACATCCCTCAAGAGGCCAAAAAGCGCTGGGCTCTGACCTCGCCTTGCAGGAGAAGACGACACGCAGCCCTTACCCCGAGTGCTGGCTACCACACTGCCCTTCACGCAAGAACGTCCCGCGATCGCAAACGATTAGACCTGCAGTAGAAAGAGTTCTTGGGATCAGCTATTCCTTTCTAAAACAAAGTTCGTCCCATTAAAAAAAGTGACTGGATTTAATAAATAGTCATTTTTGAAATTATAAATAAGTTAAAAATTAATTTAAAATAAGCTAGTATTTGAATAAATACATTTCAGTAAGTGCTTAAATACATACATGCTTTTTTTTTGTTGTTTTCTCTTCAAGTTAGCTCACGTTTTAAAGAAGCGAGTTCTATAATACTGCCATAAAATTTTGTGCCTTCAGGAAATAAAATATTGCTTTTCTTAGCCCTTTATAGTTTGATTCAGTTCCCATCCGCTTTGACGAGATGGGTCAGATCTACTCATTATTGCTTGTAAACCTGAGGAAAAAAGGAAAAATAGTCTATCTTTAAGAAAGATGCTGCTTACTGGAGGCAGGTTCTCTGCCCGTACTTTCTAGAAAACCATTTTAACTTTTGTGTCTCAGTGGGTTAAAAAAATCCAACACATTTCCTAATAGCCTCCTGCCAGATCGGAAGCGGTTTTAGGTTTGCCCTGGAACTGATTTCTGAAACGTCCGCTCCGTATTAAGGTATTTACAGTTTGCTTCAAGTCCCTGCACCTGAAATGCCCGCTTTTCTTTCTGGTGTGTAAGCGGTACCCTGGGCACCCAGAAAACTAGATTAAGTTTTGCTACACGTGAATAAACCTAGTCCTAAGCTCAGACAGGTAAGGCAACATCAGTCTCCTCTACCGCACGTAGGAAAAGGACTGATTGGAAAGAGCCCTTTAAAGTCGCGTAACACACAGATTCATGCAAACTGACATTCATCCAAAACCACAATTTGTGAAAAAGACTACTGAGAAGTAGGCATCTGATATAAAATTTCTAAATCTGCTATCCGAAGTCTAAGTTTTTACGTTTAAAACGGCTCCCCGAAGCCTCTCTGTGTCCAACTGGCTGCTGCCTGCGGTCACACGAGCGACCGCCTCGAGGCTCGGCCGCCGCGGGCTCTTTGGTTCGGCGCACAGAGCAGCTCCGGGGCGGCCAGGAAGCCCCGAGCGGCTTTTCCTTGCCGGCGCGGCCTCGGCCCTGCTATCTGGAAAGATGGGAGCTGCTCTGGGACTGGCTGGAAGATGTCGTGGCTCCACTCAGCTGGGAAAAGCCGCTGTTGCAAGATTCCAGGCTTGACATGGATCCCCTGGGATGGGACAAGAGAGAGGCATTTGTGAGGAAGGCAGCTCTATACATCTGACTGGAGGTCAGCTTACGCTCTATAACATTTGCAAAAGTATTTTATTTTTAAAATAAAATCATTTAATAATAAAACTATATATTAATATTAACATATTATTAATATACTTTAATAATATATAAAATAATATATAATAAAATAAAATATAAAAATATATAAAATATAAAATATATAAAATATATAAAATATATAAAATATATAAAATATATAAAATATATAAAATATTAAATATAAATAAAATATAAAATATAAATAAAATATAAAATATAAAATATATAAAATATAAAAATATAAAATATAAAATATATAAATATAAAAATATAAAATATATAAATATAAAATATAAAATATAAAATATAAAAATATAAAATATAAAACATAAAAATATAAAATATATACAATATAAAATATCTAATATTAATACATAATACATAATATTTATTATTATTAGTATTTATTCTTAATAATATTAATAATTATTAATAATTATTAATTATATATTTAATATATGATTATTATAATTATTAATAAATTATTATTATTAATAATAAAATCCCATCATTTTAACTTTGTCTCTAAGAATCTCAGGGTTCCTTCGCGTCACGATGAATGACTTTGTCACAGCCATCTTTTTCCTTAGCTACAGCTATTACACCCTGCCTCTCGCAGTTATTCGGGGGGCGGGCCACAGCGGGAGCCTCTGCGGGGCTGGGCTCTGCCCCTGAGCGGAAGGCAACCGTAGCTGCGACTGCCCGCTGCTCTGACGCGCTTTTACGCAGGTAGAGCCACGAGGAACAGGTTCGAACGATCGGAGCGAGGAATCCGCTGCTGCTCTGACTCCACAGCATCTGGCCTGGTCACGTTCTCGAGGTCGCCACCTGCCCATCTGCAAGTCTGGTCTACCCAACACGTCCTCCAGCTCCCAGGGAAAGGTCAAGTACTTGCAAAGAATTCAAATTACTGGGTGATTCAAAAAGTACTTTTTGCCTTAAAGGAGGCTAGACAAATCCTGCCAAGGTTGATGTATTCAGAAAGCGCTCTCCAAGTCACGACTGACGTCCTTCTCAGGTGCCAAATGAAATATTTATGAAATAGCCCAGCTGATATTTGTTAAGTTACTCCAAAAGTAACTTCTCAAAATGTTCCCAACTAAGATCAAAAAACTCCTCAGTCAAAAGCCTCCCCTCTTCAGGTGGCTGTAAGCAAGAACCGAAGCACAAATTCCACAGGCGGACACAGAGCCGAGGGGTCCCTTATTACCTACAGCGCTGCGGGGGATTCTTTGCACAAAATGCCACCAAGTTTTGGTCTGTCTAACTTATCATCCACGAAACGCACACCCTGGGGAGGCCACTGGTATCTGGCTGTTCAGCTCACACTCACTCCTCTCATTTGGCTTCTCTATTGCAAGTCATATAGCAAATCACAGAATCACAGAATCGTTAAGGTTGGAAAAGACCCTTAAGATCATCGAGTCCAACCGTTAACCCAGCACTGCCAAGGCCACCACTAACCCATGTCCCTCAGCACCACATCTCCCCGGCTTTTAAATCCCCCCAGGGATGGGGACTCAGCCCCTGCCCTGGGCAGCCTGGGCCAGGCCCTGACAGCCCTTGGGGGGAAGAAGTTTTTCCCAATACCCAACCCAACCCTGCCCTGGCGCAGCTTGAGGCCGTTCCCTCTCGTCCCATCGCTTGTTCCTGGGGAGCAGAGACCGACCCCCCTGGCTCCAGCCTCCTTTCAGGCCGTTGCAGAGAGCGAGGAGGGCTCCCCTCAGCCTCCTCTTCTCCAGGCTGAGCCCCCCCAGCTCCCCCAGCCGCTCCTCCCCAGCCTTGTGCTCCAGCCCCTGCCCCAGCCTCGCTGCCCTGCTCTGGCCACGCTCCAGCCCCTCCATGGCCGCCTTGGGGTGCGGGGCCCAGCGCTGAGCACAGCAGTCGAGGGGCGGCCTCACCGGTGCCCAGCGCAGGGGCACCATCACCTCCCTGCTCCTGCTGGCCACACCGTTCCTGATACAAGCCAGGGTGCCACTGGCCCTCTTGGCCACCTGGGCACCCTGCTGGCTCATGTCCAGCGGCTGTCGACCAGCACCCCCAGGCCCTTTCCCGCCGGGCAGCTCCCAGCCGCTCCTCCCCACGCCTGTATCCCCAGTAAATCTCCTACCTGAAGTCCTTGGATGCAAGCACCTCGTAGTAGTATATAAGCTTGCACTTGTGACTGGAAACTTGCAGAGAGGCAAGAACATCATCCACCCGAGGGAGGCTCGTGCCAGAACAAGGCAGAGGGCCATGCATTTTCCACTGGAGAATGTAAAAGCCAGGCCAGCGAGTCACGTGAGATCCCTGGGAGAGAACGAGAGTGCCAACAAGTGACCACCAAGCATCTTAAGAAATAGATGAATGACTTGCCAAAGTCAAAAAGAAACTATTGAGCTGACTACTTGGGGAGCATACATCATTCACTTATTTTACATGCCTGAGCCACACGCCCCTGTAATGCTATCAAAAAAAAAAAAAAAAGGTTCTTTTCAGTTAACTTATCATCATGGATTATGGAATCTTTTGCCAATGGCGCAGTCTAAATTAGGACGTCAATAGCAGCCACTTTCACAGGGAATCCAGAGAACGATGGCCACAGCGACTATTTCCAAGCAAGACGTGATTTTCCATGCCATCAATTCCTTCCCCTCCCCACCACCAGACCATTTTGGAGTTTGCTAGGATGGCAGGATCCCCTCCAGGACCCAAACACATCTGACCTGGATGCTCTCTCCTTCCCGGCAAACCAGCGGAGATTCCATACGGCTGTAATCCACCCCAAGGACCCACGTCTTATCAATTAGCTGCGTATTGTCCCCAGCAGCAGAGGTACTTGGTAAGGTGGCTTCTTTATGACTTGTTTCAGGAGCTCGTTTGGAGTGAAAGAGGCTGAAGACCACATCGCCCTTCAGGATGTCAAAGTCCCAGGTGATGACGGATTCCCCTTCCAAAATCTCCACCACTATCTAAGAAGGGAACAGAACAAGCACATTGTAAAGAGTCAGGTCTTCCGATGGCAGGCAGCATCTTCCTCCCCACTCTACAAACACGCTTTTCTCTAGAATCCTTCAGTTAAGCTATTGGTCTTGATTCCTGAGGAGGACACAGACTGATTTCCATTGCCACTCTTCCGCCCCAGTAGCTCTGCTCAGGCATTTTTACCCCCTCTCCCCCCTGTATCAGAGTTGCCTGTGCATCATCTGCTAGTTCCAGGAAAACCTCAGCGGAACCGAGCGAAGCGGTCAGGACACAGCAAAGAGCACCTTCCGAGCCGCTATGAACTCCAACAGCCATGGCTGCTTTGTCAGGAGTCTAAGCAGAGTTACTTGTCATCAGTGAGGCTGGTAGACTGCTTTGACATCCAAGTGCTCCTTTTTGGGACATTCTCTTTTCTGATGACTCCCGTCAGGATGTTCCCAGTACATACCTCCTTCTAGCACCACCATCGCTGTACTGTCCTAACTACGCCACTGAAAATGGAAGCTGTACTATCAGAAGGGAAACGGAGGGAGCTTTATTTCCTCAAGGAGGAGGTCCAGAAGATCAGCCCATAGTAGAAACAAGAGACACCATTTCTCAAATTGCAGTTCTTTGTTTCGACATTTCCAGCTAGCGTTAGCCTTCCCAAGAAAGGCACGCTGCTGCTGAACCATCTTGTGCTCACGCTTTGGGAGCCCTTTCTTGTTCCAGTCAGCCTTAACACAAGGACCACATCACTGAAACCAGTTCAGCGCCTCCTTCAGCCTTACGAAGTTCTGGTTTGTACCTCATGGGGGGCTCCTTTGAGGACGCTCGCAGAATGATAGATCGTTTCTGTCCATAAGCGGATGTGATCCGAGTTCTCTGGCTCTTCTTCTGTTTGATAAAGGGACTTGGGAACAAGTCCCCCTTCTGGGACGGTACACTGGAAGAGGCAGACAAACAAATATGAGGGTTCATCCTCATCTAGTGGTAAAGCATCAAGTCACCTGTGCCATCAACACTTGCCTGCTGTCAGACGCAGAGGACGACACCCCCAGCTGGCATAAGATTTCACCGTGGGACTAAGTTTACTTGAACTATGACAATTCATCTAAGCTCCATTTAGAGAGCCGGCCTCTAACCCCCTTCTCCAGGGCCGCACCGCCACTTCAGGGTGAAGTCTCCTGTGTGCAGATTAACTGCGCCGTGCTCAGAGCAGCGGTATCCCAGCCAGAACAGAGGTTTAACTGTCTTTCAGAAGGGAGCGGAAGGCTAGGACGTTGAGGAGGAGGGAATGGAGGGAGCTTACGCATTGCAGATTCCCCCTGCCCAACGGGAAGGAAAACTCACCATGCAGTCTCCTCCCAGGAAGTCTGGGATCACGTCCTTGTCCACGTAGTCTACCAGCCCTCCCGGACCCTGGTAGTTATTCCCACTGTAAATGAGGAACTTCTGCCTTGTGTTCTCATTGATAAAGGGACTGACCTGAAACAAAAAGTGGACAGAAGACATCGCAGTCACTGAGTGAAGTTAGAGACAACGTTCATACCATCTTACAGGGATGCTTTAGGCTCTAGACTGGGAGGCCTCGTCGGCAGGAACGCAGACCAGCAGCAGCAGAGCTTCGCAGCTCTGAAGCACTTCCCCAAAGCAAGGGGCGACAAACGCAAAGTGTACTA
Source organism: Platalea leucorodia (assembly GCF_965183815.1). NCBI lineage: Eukaryota > Metazoa > Chordata > Aves > Pelecaniformes > Threskiornithidae > Platalea > Platalea leucorodia. Next base: position 1,759,464 of record NC_138827.1, read on the forward strand.
TATCATCGTCTCACAACATTTTCTACTTCACATAAAATAAGTTTGCAGTCACTGCACCACATATAAACCTCACAAGAAATTTAACAAGCATGTTCTTACTGCCAGAACAGTCAACAGCACCAGGCAGAACCATATTTATTACTCTTCGCTGCCCTCCAGCACGAGATTAAAAAAATATTTGTTTTTTCCCATCAACAGGAAAACCCACCAAGCTTGGGCTGCCACTGCCACGTGAGGATTTGCAGTCTAGGTCCGAAAGCCTGGCCTGCTTTGGTGGACGACAGCCGCTAGAAGCAAATGAGCTGCAGGCACGCTATGGCTTCTCCGTAGCAATGCTGTGGCCTCTTCAGGAGTTCAGCCACGAGTTACCTGGAAGCTTTTCCCTCCCTAACTCTGCAAACAAGCAGAACTTACACTGACTGTGTGTCAGAGAAGGGCAGTGCGTGGCCAGAGCAGCGAGGCTGGGGCAGGGGCTGGAGCACAAGGCTGGGGAGGAGCGGCTGGGGGAGCTGGGGGGGCTCAGCCTGGAGAAGAGGAGGCTGAGGGGAGCCCTCCTCGCTCTCTGCAACGGCCTGAAAGGAGGCTGGAGCCGGGGGGGTTGGTCTCTGCTCCCCAGGAACAAGCGATGGGACGAGAGGGAACGGCCTCAAGCTGCGCCAGGGCAGGGTTGGGTTGGGTATTGGGGAAAACTCCTTCCCCCAAAGGGCTGTCAGGGCCTGGCCCAGGCTGCCCAGGGCAGGGGCTGAGTCCCCATCCCTGGGGGGATTTAAAAGCCGGGGAGATGTGGTGCTGAGGGACATGGGTTAGTGGTGGGCTTGGCAGTGCTGGGTTAACGGTTGGACTCGATGATCTTAAGGGTCTTTTCCAACCTAAACGATTCTGTGATTCTACGACTGGATGATTTAGCTATTTGTACATGCACAAGTGCTTATGATCCTGCAGTCCAGATTTCACCCACCAGAGTCCAGAGCACAGGAAAAACCCTGGGTGCTCGCACTATCAGTAGTCTCCCCAGAGTCTCAGGGTAGTTGTCCTCTACAACCTCAATTATCCGAAGCAGAGCCTTAACTCCAGGCCGCCAGAGATGCCGCATATTTAGCCCTTCCAAATCCACCAGACACGTCCAGGATCTAAAATAAACAGGCAGAAAAAGACCTGTCAGAACTTCATTGCACAGTGGCTGCTCAGTTTACGATCCACAAGATATTTTCAGTAGCACCATAGCCTGTACAGGATCAGTGAGGCCGACAAGGGAGACCAGCAGTTCCAGTAAACAGCAGATCTCCACTCAGGCAGCAGACAGCCTGAATCCAGTCGAGCTTTCAGGTAACCCCAAAGGCAAGAACATATGCTGTCAGCGTGGAAGAGGGTGAAGGTATGCAGGCCTATTGCTAAAAATAATTCCAAAATGCATTTTAAATGGAAGTGGAATCTGGCAGACAGTTCCCTGTATATAAAAAAAAAAAAAATGAAGAGAATTTCAAGGACCTGAATTAAAATCACCAAGATTGCAAGATTAAATTCATCTGAAATGGAACATCAGAAGATGTAAGAAAGGACCAAGTCTTGCTTTCATATAAAGCCGTAGAATTTAACTGCATTTAAGTCCACTATATATGGTACCCCAAGCCCAGGAACAGCCCCTAACAGAGACACGCTGCTGCCTGCAGTTTAACCCTAAGGACATCATCTAAAACCTTCACAGAAGCATTCTTCTCACCATCTCCGTTCAAACTCTGTAAGGCTACAAGAAAACGAACTATACTGACGTGATGGGGCGGCCAAAGACGTTGGTATTTTCCTCACATCTCTTCTGTCCTTCCTCGTTAATTGACAGAACCTGAAATCAAAGACAGTACAGACTAGGATTAGCCTGAGGGCGACTGAGAACCCAGGATAGCCCAGAGATCTTAGTTCAAAAACCACAGAACCCAGAAGTATACCAGTTTGAGAACGTGCAGTGTGCAAAACAGAGAATAAGAGAGGAAGAAAAAAAAAGGCTTCTCTACTGAAAAGTTGTGCTGACCACAAAACGTACAGAAACTGAAAATCTAAAATGAAATCTAAGAGTCTCAAGATCAAATGTTATTAGCTGAGCTGCGTGAAAGGGCTGTGGAAAGCTTACAGCTAAACTGCAAATTATCAGAAAATGTCTTTCTGGCCTATTCTTATCGTTATCATCTTATCATTTGTATCAGGAACGGTGTGGCCAGCAGGAGCAGGGAGGTGATGGTGCCCCTGCGCTGGGCACTGGTGAGGCCGCCCCTCGAATGCTGTGCTCAGCGCTGGGCCCCGCACCCCAAGGCGGCCATGGAGGGGCTGGAGCGTGGCCAGAGCAGGGCAGCGAGGCTGGGGCAGGGGCTGGAGCACAAGGCTGGGGAGGAGCGGCTGGGGGAGCTGGGGGGGCTCAGCCTGGAGAAGAGGAGGCTGAGGGGAGCCCTCCTCGCTCTCTGCAACGGCCTGAAAGGAGGCTGGAGCCGGGGGGGTCGGTCTCTGCTCCCCAGGAACAAGCGATGGGACGAGAGGGAACGGCCTCAAGCTGCGCCAGGGCAGGGTTGGGTTGGGTATTGGGGAAAACTTCTTCCCCCCAAGGGCTGTCAGGGCCTGGCCCAGGCTGCCCAGGGCAGGGGCTGAGTCCCCATCGCTGGGGGGATTTAAAAGCCGGGGAGATGTGGTGCTGAGGGACATGGGTTAGTGGTGGCCTTGGCAGTGCTGGGTTAACGGTTGGACTCGATGATCTTAAGGGTCTTTTCCAACCTTAATGATTCTGTGATTCTATGATTACAAAAGCTTCACTTCTGTCTCTGCAGGAAGACAGAGAAGCTGTGCCATATGCCAACGTCGCTAAGCCAACTTTCAGTTGCCAGCCATGAAACACAGGAATTGCGTCAGGCAGGCAGATGCCTGCTGCGCCATAACCAGCCTTCTAAACACCCCAAGGGAAGCGGAGTTCCTCAGGTGAGAAATGAAAGTACAGCTTACGTGTCGCAGCAGCGATTCCTCTCCCAGAGCTTTCACCAAACCTTTTGTGTCCATCTGGCCAAGACGAAGGATGTAGAGTGGGCGTCCATCTTCAAAACAAACGTAAGGGTTTAAAGAGGGTTTAAAGACAGTCTCCCAGGCTATCGCTCTAGGACCTTTTATAAAAGCCACACTCAATATTTGAAAAGGATAAAAATCCTATCCAAAGGCAACCTTATCAAAGAGCTGCTGCTTTGTGCTAGCTCTAGTCTGCCTGATCTGTGCAGAGAAAATAAAATTACAGCAAGCCAGAGTGGCTATTTACAGGCGTTGAACTGCTTTGTTAATGTTTAAAGCGTCAATACCACTTTCTCCACAAATCCCAGGTTACTTATGAAGTCCTACAACACAAACCGTGCTGTAGTATCGATGTAAGGGGCAGCTTCTAACCTTTGTCTTGATAATGCCATCCTCCGGTGTAGTATTCCTCCAGGAGGGCGGGGGGCCGCCAGGACTGTAGGATGTAATCCACCTGGTACTGCTTTCGCCAGGACAGCGACTGACACAGCATTTCTCGAGCTTTCTCAATGTTGAAGTCACGAGCCCGCAGAAATCGAAGGATATGTTCGTCTTTGGGGATCTGAGAGAAGAGAAAGTCCGAGGATCAGGACCGGTACGTTACCTGTACCGCTGTTGCGTACAGCCTGCTGTCGCCGGTTAACCCCGGCTGGCAATGAAGCACCACCCAGCCGCTCGCTCGCCCTCCCCCCTGCAGTGGGATGGGGGAGAGAGTCTGGAAAAAGTAAAACCCATGGGTTGAGATAAAGACAGTTTAATAGGACAGCAGAGGAAGAGAAAATAATAATAATAATAGCATATACAAAACAAGTGATATACTGTACAATTGCTCACCACCCGCCAACCGATGCCCAGCCCGTCCCCAAGCAGCGATTGCTGCTCCCAGCCAACTCCCCCAGTTTCTGTACTGGGCATGACGCCATAGGGTATGGAATAGCCCTTGGGCCAGTCTGGGCCAGCCGGCCTGGCCCTGCCCCCTCCCAGCTCCTCGTGCACGGGCAGAGCAGGGGAAGCTGGAAAGGCCTTGACTGCTGTAAGCACTGCTAAACCATCAGTGTGTTATCGACCTTATTCCCATCCTAAATCCAAACCACAGCACTGTACCAGCTACTGGGAAGAAAATTAACTCGATCCCAGCTGAAACCAGGACGCCTGCAGAACATGCAGTTTTCAATCTCTTCAAACTAAGACAACAGATATTAAAGCTGCATTCCTTCTCCCTCCCTCCTTAACTAATCCAGCTGAATGCAGCAGCTGGTGCTAGGAGCCCAAAAGGCGCGACCGGCTCACGCCCCGTTGAGCCATACGGGTTTGATGTTTATCCGAGCACCGCGCGTGCACAGGCGCGGCCCGTGAGAAGCCTTGCACTGATCCAACGGCCAGAAGCCCCAGCAAACTCTGGGCTGGCTAAGGCTTCCTTCAGCTACCTAGCCACAAGGACAAAGAAAATACCGAAAGGAAGAGAGCTGCAAGCTTACCTCCCCGCAGGACAAATTAGCAAAGGAGGGAAAGCATCCCTAGGTAACACATTGAGCAAGTTAAGCAGGCGCTGTTTGGAGGGGGATGGCGACTGTACAGGCCTTGGGTGACTGACGAGCACCCGTTTCGGCTCTCGGGCAGGCCCTTCTTCTGCGTTGCTGTTGACCGTGCTTCCCTGGTGGTGTCCGAACAGGAAAGCTTCCGAGCTCTGCCCCACCACGTCACGCTCGCTCTTGCCAAAACAGACACATCAACCAAAACTGCAGTGTACCCTCTCCTCTCCCTCCCGCTCATCCCAACGCTTGCTGTCAGGATTCTAGTACAAAAGCCTTCCCAAACCAAGTCTGCAGAGTGGCTTATTCCAGCCTCCTCTCAAATCTCCTATGTTCCCTTTCGCTGAAAATCAAAGCGAAATTGCCAGTAATTCCTAAACAGGAATTAGTGATAACCCTGATAGATTCCACAGAAGTGCCAAATTTGACTAGAAGTCTCTTTGTTGCCCAAACAACTGGATTACAGCTGCGTATGCTGTGGATTTCTCAGTCCCTTCACCCCAGCTCCCCCAAAGTGTTTGACCTCATTCGCTACATCAAGTTTCCATTAAAAATTCAAGTCCTGTCGAGCAGGGATAGTCTCCTCCAGAGTATCTGTGCTGTGCTTAGCACAACGCGAGCAATCTGAGCCCTGCTGTAAGACAAAAAAAGCACACGTTCGGGAGTCAAAGCTCTTTTGTTTGTTCGCTGACATGCTCACGAAAACAGAAAGCAGGGAAGAAAGCAAAGCCGCCAGCAGCGTCAGGCTGGGAGCAATCTCAGATTCACCAGCTGCTATGAAGCTGCAAGAGATATTAAGAATTGATTCCATGTAAAGAAAGAGTTCAGGCAGCCTAAAGCCAAGCCTAGAAGCACCTGAAGAGGAGCTGGGAGATGAACGCTGTTCGAACGCTTTGCAAATACCACATTTGTATGCCACAGAAAGCAAAAGGGCAGCCTTCCCAAACAGGATCTCCGATGTAGTTAGAAGAATGCCACCAAAATTTTCTGCAGCGGAGCAAGATTAAGGACAGCAGAGTGTTCATCACCTGCTTTACGTTTGCGTTCCTGCTGCCCGGAGGAAGCTGTTGTTCACCAGACAACGGACCAAACCCCCACCACAGCCCCTGGCTCTCCTCTGCGCTGCAGGAGAGGGGATGGCTGTTAGAAGGTTTTCCTACTTTTAATGTTTTAAACCTACACCGTACATCGCTGCAGGTAAGGGGCAAGTTCAGCGCTTCTGTCTGGACCAAAGGCGGGGAGCTCTAAGGGGATTTACTCCACTCCGAGGGGAATTGGTCTCATCATTATCCTTGTCCAGCCAAAGCAGTGACTGCCATATGCAAGAAAATGCAGTTTTAATTTCAGCCTGTTTTTCCATTTCTTAGTGAAGCTACATGTACTGTTCTACATGGTGCAAAGCCACGGATTACCAGCTTTAACTATCTGCAATTTTAACATCGTTTGAAGTTTTTTTTAAAGCAATGATAAATGTGATTAGAAAGAATAATGTCTGTTTTTGGAAGGATAGTAAAATAGGATGAAGAGGACAGTTTCCAAGAAACAGGAGATCTACAGATATTTTTTGACAGAGGAATAAGGACATCCCTGCTCCGGATTAAAAGAACAGATTGTCACAGCCAGGTCACGGCCGCTCCAGAGAAAACTCAAGTCTTGTAGGACACGTTCCTGATTTTTTATTACTCTGACAGGCAACCGAGCAGCAAACAGGCGAGTAGTAAAGGCGTTTAGGATGAAGTTTCAATAGCTAGCACCATCCTTCCTACTTGTTCAAGACCGTGCGGGGAACGGGGCTCCCCAAGCTCACGCCGCAGGTCGGAGGCAGGTCCCAGCGGCCGCTAAGAGCGCCCAGCACTCGCCTCTGCCCTGCCAAGGTACCAGCACGCAGCAGGCGGCTGTCGGGAAGCGCAAGGGCTTGCAGACGCTCACAGAGCTCCAAGCACCCAAGGGGCGGTTGTTTCTCATGTGCTGTCGCTTTTACCTTCTCCAGCCTCCATTCCCCAGCCTCTGCCTAGGAGGGGGGGAAAACCCAACCCACAGAACAGAGCAAGCAACGTTTAGAAAGTGCTGCTTCCACCTGAAACCCAGGCCCTTGCAGGTCGCACACGGATAACGTCTCACTGTTTTACTCTCTTCTAGGGCTCCTTTTCATCTGGATACCCAATCGCTGAAATATCTCCTACCACGCAGAAGTCCACACTGTTTTACTGGACAGATCACTGCAGACCTGAAAAGCTCCATGTCCTATACTTCAGAGCGTAACTATAGCAGGGAATTCACCCCTGCCCGCTCTGTTCTGCGTCTGCCTGCTGTCAAGCCCCTTTTATCTGACAGGAGGTTGGATGGGGGGAGACGTGGATCACAAGCGGTATTTAGTAGATCGAGTTTTATTAGTGACTCTGTTATTATTAGCGAATCCGTTATTATCAGCAGGTAACCATTCACACGGTTCGCTCACACACACTCACAGCTCCTGGTTAGCTGGGGGGCCAGTCCCAGCTGCTTACTGGGAGGCAAAGCTTCGCTGTGACATGACAGCAGCTTGCAGGTAGGTGTTCGGCCGGTCCTTCAAGGGACCCGTTGTTCCGTCGGGTCTGTATCTATTCCTGCAGTCTGTACCTGCATCGAGCAGCCACCACGCTCCTGGACACGGCCCAAGCTATGCAACCTGCTGATGCTACCATAGACCAGCGGCCTTGGACAGATTTGGCAGGTGTTTGGTGCTCTGAATTTATCAGCTCCTGAAGATTCAACAGCGTTGCTGGTCTGCGGAGCTTATCAGCTGCTGGGAGACTTTCCCACACTACCTCAACACATACTGTTCTTCTCTTCAGCCTACGGTTTTCTGGTAACTGGCTCTCCATCCACGTTCATAGGTACCAACAAAACCCACGTGCACACTCACACAGAAGGGGACTTCTTCACGAGTTCAGTAACAACAGAACTATAGCACTAAATCTTTGTTACATATTATTTCTACATGGGTGATACACATTAGTTCTTCCAAGAGAAAACAGGGGTTTAAAAATCATGTTTAAACTCCTTATACTCAGATGAGACATGCTCTCTCTCAGCTCAGAGAAGGATACAGCGAGGCATGCAGAAAGTACCGGCAAAGCTCCTTGCCAACAGCGGCCTCTTTTGGAAAGGCCAGTTAAAAGAAAAATAAAAAATTAAGATCTTCCAAAGCCCCTGAACGCGGAGTACCTCCTAACCCTGCGCGACTGCCTGAGCAGTTAGCTTAGAAGCCAGGAAGCTATTACCGCTGAAACCTTATCTAGCTGTATTCTGTTTTCAGGGGAGATCCCTTGCTCCAACCATCCTTCTCCCATTTTTCCCTCTTCCTAAGCACTCCCTATCGACCCAGCCCTCCCAATTACTCTGTTGCTATCCTTGGTCTGTCCTTCCTTCCCACTCAATCCCTCTCCATCAGAAATCTGGAGTTAGATCCCTCTAGAGGCATTCAAGCTGCCCTGGGCCTTTTATTTCCTCAGCCACATACCACTTACCCTCAGGGCCTGATATAGAGGCTCCCCTTCAACCAGGAGGAGCCCAAGCAGCTGCTGAACACTGCGGCAAAGCAGAGATACACCGAGCCCGCCCTACCTGTACTGCTTTTTAGGGAAACATGTTTCTACCTATGCTAGCTGGCCACCACCAGCTGTACTTGTCCCAGTCTAGTGCCCTCAGCCCCTCTATTTTGGAGGCTTACACAATGTACCTCACACCTTAGGGTGAGACTGTCTCCACTTCCCGAATCCTGTGTGGTTTTGAAATAGTACATTTTGATAAAGGAGATTAAAACAAGAACAGAATGAATTCTCCTCGGGAAAATTCAGCCCTTGGCTGTACGAGCTTACGCAGCCTGCCTGGCGTCCCGCGCGCCGCACGCTGCTGACGCGCAGCGGCCGAGAGCTCGGGGCTACCAGAGCAGCATCTGCCCAGAGACCGGGGGTACCATCAGCGCAGCTCACCACTTCTCCCACCCTCCCTGCAGGGCTTGGGAAACACAACCCGCCCGGACGGGCCAGTCTGGGCCACCGAGCCCCGGTCAGCGCCTCCTCTAAGTGCGCGGCAAACGCACGGTGCGCGGGGACCATGGAGCGGCCTCGTCGATGCTGACGGGACTGAACTGGGTAACGCAGGTGCTGTGATACTGCCGGATCCTGCTGCGAGGTCACACGGACCGTTCTCCACGCCTGGCCTTTTACCTAACCTTGCCAAAACACTTGAGACTCAACACACAAATTGTCCATGACCCTGAGTTTTATTGCGGGGTTGAAGGCACGCAAGCTACGCAAACAACGGCGCTCAGGCTTGCAAAGGGGTGCTGCGCTCTGCCTCACCTACCCACCTTGCCTTTGTGCGTTTCTTGGAGCCACTGGCGAAGGCGGATCAAGCAGCTCTCTTGCATTGGAGTCAGCTGGCCCAGATATCGCTCAATGTAATCAGCGTCCAATTTGTCAGCTGGAGAAAAGAGGAAAAAAAAAGAACAATTCAGAGGAGAGTTGGCATAGCCAGAAAGGAGATGTGCAGTTATTTCTACACATCAGGTTACTTATGATTTACACCAGAAGAGCGCAGAAGCCCTCATTTTAGCTGCCTGGGGGAAGCGAGCGAGTGATTTTCTCACGGTGATTAGGGCATGAGGACACAGACAGCACGTAAGGTATCAAAGCTGGATCCCTCTGCCTGTCTCTTAGAACACCAATATTTCATTCCATGCTGAACTGCTCCAGCAGGAGCTTTTTAAAAAAAAAACAAACCAAAAACCAAAAAAAACAACCCAACAAAACGCAGGAGCTCTGGCACTCATTAACCACTCCAAGATCTGGGCACTTAAATCCCCTGGTGTCCTAAAGATCTCACAGACAATTCCAACGACAAGAGGCTAAAAAGCAGACAGCTGAAAACTGAAATGTTATTCTGCTTACGGACGCCAGAGGGAAAGGGAGAATAACGCTACCGTTTCTTACAGCAAGGGAGATTTTTGGCCTGAGAAGTGCTGTGCACACCAGCAGCTCAAGGTCCCCGCAGATCCGAGACAAAGGACAAGGGGGCTGGGTCTGCCAGCATTCAGGGACAGCAGCACGTGTGCCATCCGAGGCTTGGACGGGCAGAGGCCAGCGAGGAGAACGTGGGACCCAAAGGGGAGCAGCACAGGGCAGTAGCTGTGCTGGAGGCATGCAGGCCCACGAGGAGGAGGAGGAGGGCTGGGAGGAGGACCTCCGAGCCAGCTCTTCATCAGGCAGGACTTTTTTTTTCAGCAGATACCATTAACTACAGAACAAGGCCTGGACACCCACAGGATATGCTCTTGCTGACTGATAATACAGAAATTATATTGGATAAGTGCTACGCCCCCACCGAATCCACAGAGCCAGCAAGCTGGGGAGCAGTCCCAGGGAAGGGAATCGCTTCCTAAACATGAATAGAAGGAGAAAAATAACAGCTACTCTCCTGCTGGATGGGATCTGCCACTCTTAGATTAACTTTAATCTCAAAGCACATGAACAGTTCCTATAGTCAGCTCCTCTGTGGGTTTCGTTCCTTTTTCCAGACGGATTCCAACACGGAGAAGCTACCAGAGAAGGTCTGGTGAGACCAGAACCATTGACAGTTCCGAATTCCAAGCTTTTTCCCTAGTTACACTCAGCAAAACAAGCGCTGTCTGTCCTTCTGAGGAATGACAACTCCTATTTCTAATACCACAGTTCTAAATTAAAAGGCCCCCTATTTCTTTTTGTCAAAGAAGAATTTTATTTAGTCTAGAAGATATCGTCAGGTCAACACACAGAATGATAAAGTCCAATTCAGGCATTTTGTGGGAGAAACGCATTAGGCAACATTCTGCAAGTTTGTCTTGGCTTGATAGAGGGGCAAAAACCATCCAAACCAATCCCCAAGAACATTAATTTTGACACAGCCAAAATATTTAATCATAATTCAATTATAGTCTACTCAAGATACTTTTAAGTTTCTCCAGTTCAAGGTAGAAAATACCTTAAAGGTCAGACCAAAACCAAGTTCTTTTCTAAGCTCAAACAAAAACATACTGCCTGCACAGTTTCTCTTGGTTTTTCAGTTTTGGGGGAAAAAAGTTCCATCGTTTGTGTTTTTCTTGAAGAAAGAAAATAACTTTCCCTCCTCTCCACCCACAATCCAGAAGAAAAACCTCATGCCAAAAACCTAAAAATAAACCCATTAGTCAGTGCCACTCGAGGCATTTAGATTGCCAGCAGCTGCCGCTGCCCGGACAGCGCATACCGTCAGGGCTGCCAGCCTCGGCCGGAGGGCAGGAGCTGGCAGTTTGCTCTTGGGTAGCTCCACGAGCCCCAGACTCGAGCGGTACGTCATCAGCACCGTGCCCAACAGCCGGGGTCCGCTCATCCTTCTGTCCGCAGGCGGGGGGAGGCGTCCAGCGGGGGATGAACGTGATCCCTTGGGAGATCAGCTCCTTCAGATAGTGCTCAATCACTTCCTTGCCCTGAAGGGGAAAACTCTCATTAGGAAAAAACAACCCCATCTCCCCCAAACCAGCAAGGCGCACAAGAGTGCTCCTCAGGACAGATGACTAATGGTCAGAGATAAACAGAAGGGAAATAGTTGTCTCCCATCCGCATGACCCTGTTGGAAAAATTTCAGTATGAAAGCACCATACAAATGGTGAATTATAAGACCGGCGAGGCAAATCCCACCACCACGGATGCGGCTACCTTTAAAACACTTTTATCCCATTCCCCTGCTCCCAAACCATCAGTTAGCTGCCCTGTTCCTCTGCAGCCCAGGGGAAAAGGCCACCGAACGGCAGTGCCTCTCCCCAAGCTACTGGAGGGACAGGGTGCGGATTTCTACCCAGAACTTTCCCTTCCTGCCCGAGAACAGTGTCCTCAGTGTCTGAGGAGCCTGGCACCCGCAGCATCCACTGCGATCCTCCTCTGGTACAGCCTGCTCCCTCCCCTGCACAGACACATTCCAGCGAGCAGATTGTTTTTGCTCATTGCACACTGGCTTTTTCTTCGTTTGCCCTGCTGAGGGATTTCAGAGACATATGCAAGCGTATAAAGCTATAGTGGGTCTATTTTGCAGAAAAGAAAATAGATGCACACGGAGAGCAGGCGTTTGATTTTGTTTTTACGGCACGAAGGGAAGCCCATCTTACCCGCTTGATGTTTGAAGTGTACTGCTTCATGGCAATTTTTTCCACTGTGCTTTCAAAGCCAAAAAACGACTTGATGTCGAGAGACGCAGACTGTTCAAAGCAAGTCCACTCTTCATTCTCAGGGTGAACCTACGCCCAAAGACACACAGACGGTTGGATGCTAGCAGACAGTTCACGTTATGGCAGGGCCCTTGCCCCGGTACCAAACTGGCTATTTAATCTCCAGAGCTACAGAGTGAGGGGGCAGAAGAGGCTTCCTATGAGGCACTGACAGACCCACATTTAACAGTTGAATTCTCCCAGAGTAATAGAAGCACATCATGAACTGGACAGATGGACGTTTGTGGTTAACCCAGCATTAGAATCACAGAATCGTCAAGGTTGGAAAAGACCCTTAAGATCATCGAGTCCAACCGTTAACCCAGCACTGCCAAGGCCACCACTAACCCATGTCCCCAAGCACCACATCTCCCCGGCTTTTAAATCCCCCCAGGGATGGGGACTCAGCCCCTGCCCTGGGCAGCCTGGGCCAGGCCCTGACAGCCCTTTGGGGGGAGAAGTTTCTCCCAATACCCAACCCAACCCTGCCCTGGCGCAGCTTGAGGCCGTTCCCTCTCGTCCCATCGCTTGTTCCTGGGGAGCAGAGACCGACCCCCCCGGCTCCAGCCTCCTTTCAGGCCGTTGCAGAGAGCGAGGAGGGCTCCCCTCAGCCTCCTCTTCTCCAGGCTGAGCCCCCCCAGCTCCCCCAGCCGCTCCTCCCCAGCCTTGGGCTCCAGCCCCTGCCCCAGCCTCGCTGCCCTGCTGTGGCCACGCTCCAGCCCCTCCATGGCCGCCTTGGGGTGCGGGGCCCAGCGCTGAGCACAGCATTCGAGGGGCGGCCTCACCAGTGCCCAGCGCAGGGGCATTCTTCACATGCACAAGGAAATCAAGGTTAAAACCCATCTCTGCCCCCGCAGACCTGAACAGTAATATTCGTAGCAGAAGTCACACTAAAATAGTAGTGAGGCTGCCCACTTGAAACCATCACGTCAAGATCTCCTTACAGAAAGGCAGGGATGGCTTCTCAGAACATGCAATTAAAAACCCTGACACATCTACAAAAGAAGAAAAACGCAAACCAGGCTTTTTTTTTTCTAGTTTTGGATAGGAAACTCAGTCACTAGTGTCAGTCTTTCCCCCAAAACATAGGAGACATGGCAGTTTTCCCCTGTCAGTTCAATAGCCACCTTTCCTTTCTAGCCATTTCCCCTCGGTTACTCTACATATGGTAAAAACCTACGTAACCTTTTCCTTTTTTAAACTTAACCCTTTTCTGAGAGGGCTCTGCCTTTTCTCTGTAGGTGCTGCTCTTCACAAACTGACAGAAAAGTAAAAATCCCAGCCCACACACGAAGATACGAGCTCTATAAAGGACACAAATTCCCCCAGGGGAGATATTAAGTAACTGCAAGAGCAGGATCACATTTCTCCAAGTTGCTTCAGAGAACACTGCAGAAAAGGAAATATGAGAATAAACCTGTTTCCGGCGCACCCTGGCAAGGAAAAGGGAACTGGTAAAAATAGAGCAGGGAACCATCTTGAGGATGCAGACAGCTCGCTTCCACCCTGTTCCAGGAAAAGCGCTCCCCTCAAAGCCCAGCTGCTGACGTTTCCTTCCGAAGGGGACAAGTCGGAGGCGACACAGCCAAAATCAGCAAGCGCAACAACGTCTGAGCGATTCCAGAGTCGACCTGGGAGCGTTTCGGACCTGTCGGCGCCTTTCACCATGATGGAATTTTGATTCACCGTAGTTTTTAGGAAGCCCCACGTAGCCACCGAGCAACCTCTGGCTCAGGAAAGCCCCTCGCCATCGAAAACGTTAATAGCTTTTCAACTCTTTGCCTTGCTTGAAACAGAAGCTACTTTCAGTTTGCTTACCCCCAAGAAGCTGAGCTGTTGGCCAGTTGCCAAAAGGGCAGGTAAGTAACAGGATCCGGACTTTTGTTTAGGGAACAAAAAGCAGTATCTGATTGCTTCCAGAAACAGGTGAAGCTATTTAACGGTGACTGAGCCCTAATAGCACAATTACAATGAAATGGCACACTGTCACTGAAGACACAGCTGCAAAACGAGACATCCCAGGCCACAAATAAGGCTCAAGACCTTTTTCCAAATATTTAGAGCATGAAGATCATGACACAATGCTAAAACTTGCACTTATTTGTGGGCAAAATTAATTGCCAGACTTTCCTCTGGCCCTCATCATAATAGATATTAAGAGTTTCCTTCTAAATATCCAGATCTAAATACACGCCCAAGCTCCAGACGCTTTTATTAACTTGAATTTCAACCCAAGAGAAACTCAAAGAACATCGTCAGTTCTGGAGCACCAACCGTGGTTTTTTACTCTCGCCCTAGGGCCTAACACTCCAGTCGGAGAATGACAATCAACCTAAAAATGTTTCTCAAGCCCTACGAAAGCACTGGAAAAAGCCCACACCCTAAGACCCAGTGGCCTTCCAGCTTAAGAGTGTACATTATGTGACAGTCCAGTGTTCAAATTCGTTCAAGCAGCTTCGCCCTGTATGTTAGCACATGACTTTCAACACTTCTTTCACAGAGGAGTAGAAACAAGGCACTTACGGAGTAGCTACATGTCTCGAGGACGACCACGCGGTTGGCAAAAGTCTCATTGTGGGCTTCAATGCGGAGAGTTCGCTCCTTCCAGTTCACCGTGTTTTTCTGGATGAAGAAAACATACTCTACCCCTGCAATCTGAGAAGGATGAAGAACCAAAAGGAGAGGCAAAAAAAGAGAGAAACAGTAACTTTAGGTGCCTTTATCTATCTGAGCCAGCCACCAAAATCCAGGACTCTGCCCCCCAGGTTCCACTTGCCTTCTTCAGCAGCCTAGGAGCGTCCACGTTCAGTTTGCAGCTCCGTTCGATGATATGTATGGCTCCGTCATCACTCCTGGATTCATGCAGGATTTCACTTCCCAGGAAGACCGGGATCTCTGGACATGTAGGAAAGCGCTTTTCATATGCCTGGAAGTAAAAAAAACAAAACAAATTTCAGCTTCTGACTAGATCAACTTTAACTCTTTCTGAATTAATTATTCCCCTTCCAGCAAGAGTCCAACAAAAGAGATGCCCTTCACCTCTGAGAAAAGGGGAGCCAACGCAGGGGTTGAAGTTAAAGCAAAATAATTATGAGCAGAGCCAGAGCCTGCTCATGTCAGTCATCAAGCTAAGCGTGTCTTAACAGAACTTTTCTTTCAAACACGAAGTAGAAACAAAAGCCTGTTTTTAGAGAGTACTCATAATAACTTGAACATCAGGAACCTAATCTTTAGCTAGCAAAAGCAAGCACAGCTCTGCTGTTTTCTGCTAGCTAAAGACTTGACCCAGAGCTAATAAATTCATCAGACATATTGCCTGTACAAAGAAGCTATTTAAAAATATTGAATACTCCCGTGCCTTGAAAACGCGATGTGTCAAACAGTTCTAGTTGTCCTAGACTATCAGGGGCAGGACCACCAATTATTGGCTACTCACTTTGCCTTGATTTATCCATTTCTACAACAATTCTGTCCCGGTTCTGAAATCTTCCTTCTTTTAATTGACGCACATCCCTCTGAAAAGCCATATATCCAAAGCTTCTTTATCAGCTCTAGCAAAAATCCAGCTTTCCACGGCACTTGCAGCAAACAAAGTTAACTTGCATAAGTGCTACCTACTGCTGCTTCTCTTTCCCTAGCTTCTCCATCTCCCATTCTATTGCAAGACCTTTGCAGGACAGAGTGTTTTCCTTGGATTTCTGAAAAACGCCTTGCTTGTTGGGATGCTGTTGTAAATATGTGATTGAAGCAACGCTAGCACAAGCTGCACAAGCAGCCCAGGATTCAACTACAGCTGTGACAGGAGGAGAACCCGTGCTTTTCCCACTGCACTCTCGGAGCGCTACACCATTTTGGTGATGAGATTTTTTTGCTATCATTCCACAGACGAGCCTAACCTCTGTGAACTGCTGCCAGCTTCCCATCTTCTGTAAGACACAATCATTTCATACAGCACATAATTATCCCACGAGTATTTATATTTTTATCTACCACAGAAAATATTAATGTGCTAACGACCGAGATCAGCTGAGCCGTCAGCACACGCGCAGCACCACGGGCACGCTCGGGGTGGCCGCGTTCCCCGTTAGCACGGCAGTTCAAAGGCTGGTTGCCTCTGTACGTATTCACGGAGCCTGTGAATAATACCTGCTCTTAAAATAGCTCAGGCACTTAAGGACACATTGCATATCTCCTGCTCCTAGACCTCCGAACGGAATAGGAGTTATTTAAGATTATCGTGCTGCTGTAGTATCAGGAGGGAAGTGCAAGCAGACTACCAGCTGGAGCTCTGGCCCTGAACTCCATGCCCGGGTCTTTAAATCGTCCTCTCCGAGTCACTGCGCAACGTCCTGCTTGCTTTGCCGCGTTTCTTGGAGAACCTTCCCCAGATCTGCGATGCCTCTACCTGTGCTTTGCTTTTCTGATGGCAACTAAAACGTTTGAGATAAATATAAAGCTTCCCATGGCAAGCGGCTGTTTCCGACACGAATCCACCTGCCTCCACACAACAAAAGCACGCTCCTTGCTTTAAGCGGCTTAATTGGTAATGATGGAGATTCACGGGTGGCTGTCGGGCACTGCCGCAGGATGCTTCCAGCCGTCCCCTCCAGGCACTGCGCTGCCCTCCAGGGTCAGGGAGCATAAGGGCTGCACCCCTTATCACCCGCTCTCCCATATCTGCGGTTGCCAGGACATTAATCCTCTCGGGCAGAGTTAATACTTCCTACCTGTGCCTCCACCTGCCCTCTCCCAACCCTCCAGACTCCAAACCACCACCTGGAGCTATCTTGAGGTCAAAACCTTTACCCTCTTCTCCCTTGCTAATCTTTTGTATTCTAGCACCCACAAGCAAGAGTCTCTCCAGGCCGCCCATCCTTAGTCACTAGTCTCAGCCTACAGGCAGCGAAAGCTGTGAACACCTTTGTAAGGCCACTGGAATGCCAGAACATTTAGCAGCTATTTTTCAACTGTTTGTCCCACACCAGGCTTGCAAAAAGTGTAACCGAAAACCCAACCCCCAGGGTAGGGCCACCGCAATGCTCCGAGGGTGGCCCAGCTCTGCTGTGAGGGCAGGCTGAGAGCTGGGGGGGTTCAGCCTGGGGAGGAGGGGGCTGCGGGGAGACCTCACTGCGGCCTTGCCGTGCTTAAAGGGGGCCGACAAGAAAGGGGGGGACAGGCTTTTTAGCAGGGCCTGCAGCGACAGGACACGGTGGGAGGGTTTGAAAGTGAAGGAGGGGAGATTCAGACTGGATAGAAGGAAGAAATTGTTTACGCTGAGGGTGGTGAGGCACTGGCAGGGGTTGCCCAGAGCGGTGGGAGATGCCCCATCCCTGGCAACCTTCAAGGCCAGGCTGGCCGGGGCTCTGAGCACCCTGATCTGGGTGAAGCTGTCCCTGCCCCTGGCAGGGGGATGGACGGGATGGGCTGGGAAGGGCCCTGCCAGCCCAAAGCGGTCCGTGGTTCTACCCTAAAAGAAGGCTGCCCCAGTTAATCCCATGACTTTGGAAACCAGCAGCTAATGCTAGACAACACCTTGAGTGTCAGAAGACCACGTGAGAATGGTACTAGGATTGTCCATAGGCTAGAGCAAATCACAAGTCCACCTAAATACCCCTAAAATCCCCGACCTGCATTCCTGCAAGGAGTGCCAGGCCCTCCTCGCCCTCAGCACCCCACCCTCGCTGCCTGAGCTCGGGCACGCTCTCCACCGCCTCGGCACACAGCTCCAGCCCAGCGGGTAACACCGCACGTTCCAGGGCTCCGTGTTCAATGAGCAAGGACTAACCGTAGGAAGCAAAGCTGAGCCAACACTATGTCTCTAGGTCAGGATTAGGGCTGGCCAAGGATTTCTTGCCCCAAGTACTCATGATTTCCCACATGTTTAAGAGGTGCAAAGCAGCTCTGCCATGAACATTTGAGGGAGTTTGCAGAGAAACAAGAGCTGTTGTAGTAGGACAGCGAACGATCGAAGCACAGATACCCTCCAAAGGCCTTGCTTCAACAGCTTCACCAGGAGCGCTGAGCTGTAAGCACCTCCTCGCCACCGAAAGACCGTAATGGCCAACCTGAAGCCCCCAGACCACCACCGAACCCAGGCACCTCTGGCTCTCATTTGAAGATCAAGCCACTGGATCTCAACACACAGCTGGGTTTTTTGTCCTCCTCTAACTATGCACTTGACCCAGCTGGAGACAGGCTTCCTAATGAACTGTCATTACATCTAGCAAAACCAAGACCAGGACAACTACTAACAGGGTGCAGTCACTATTTCGGACAGCTAAACATCATCTGGAGAATGAAGAAAGGTCAGGGCAGAGAGGCACACGTCTATGCGCAGCCCTGGTGATATAACTACGATAACTGCCCAAACCCATCACCTAAATAGCAGAACGTTTCCATATTTGAGAAAATATCAATGTGCAAAAGGGATTCTAAGTCCTTTGCTAATCTTCTTTGCACAACAACTCTAAAAATACAGCAGCTGAAGATGCCGGAGATCATATGAAGGACAGCTGAAGCGCCACGCTGCAGTCACAATAAAGTTTTACTGTTAACATGCCTGATCTTTCAGCACTGAAGAGACTGAGCTATCAGGAGAGCGACCCATCTTCTGCACCCAGCATCAAACCCAGTCTCGATACACAGCAGTACCGTTTTGCTCCAACAGAGAAACTGAGGGCAATCAAAGACAGAGAAATATTTTAAATTTTTTTTCCAAGCCGTTGCCAGAGCTCGTTGTTATTTTCTCCTCCTCTACGATTCCGCAGAGTGCAAGGGGAACGACAGAACGCCCCAGTCAAATGAAAGGCACGGAGTACTCAATATTAGCTTGTTTTAATACTTTGGCTGCTAATCCGCCTGCGTTTTTCTTTCATCTCCCTGCTGCAGTAACTCTGCGCTGTCTAGTATACACGAGCTACCATCGGTCTCTCCCTTCTCTGCCTCCCTGCCCAGAAGGAATAGCAGCAGCATTGTGCCATTACTTTTCTCTTAAGCGCATACCTGCAATATTGCTTTAAGACAACCACCTTGATGACCGAGTCTTGAACAGGATCAAATTATATATATCTTATATATAAAAAATATAAAAATAAATATATATGTATATGTAAAACTAATATATATATATTCAAATATTTTATATATATAAAATATTATTATTATATTATTTATATTATATTATATATATAAAACGAATGGCTTCACAAAGCCATATATTCATATATATTCATATATATTCATATATATTCATATATATATTCAAATATTTTATATATATATAAATATTATTATTATAAATATTATTTATATTATATTTTTATATATATATATATATATAAAACGAATGGCTTCATAAAGCCACTCCCTCCCTTCTTCTGAACCCCACCAGGATTAACATGCAGAGGCAGAACCAGCCAACACTTTGCGCACCTCCTGCAAATCCTCCAGCCCCAGCAAGCCAACGCGTCACGCCGAATCCCGGCTCGGGCTGCTTTTCTAGCGTAATCAGTCTCTCGTACTGACTTCACACCAGATCGGACTGAATAAAATCCCCAAGCAGTTGCACAGCAGCAGGAGCTGCCCAGGCAAGCCAGAGGACCGCGTACACCTGATTTACCAAGCCAACTATCTCAACAACACAGTTGACATTAGTTATTTTCTTAAAGATTCAGATTAACGTGCTCTCTTTGTACCTAAACCAACCATTTCCCAAGAGCTGGTGGTTCAGGCCCACCACTGTCCTTCCCTAAATCAAGCTGGTTTTTCCCAGATTTCTTGCAAAAGAATTGTTGCCAAAACCAGTGCAATGATGTTTTTTTGTAGAGGACTGTATCCTTAATGTGACCAACATACAGATGTCATTTAAATCTTTGCAGTTATCTCCCTCAGACTGAAATTACACATTAAATTTCTCAAACGAGCTGGGTGAGGACAGAGGGATTTGGGATCTGTTTGAACTCTCCGAGATATTCTGCTTGGAAATATAACCAATTGGTTTTGGGGGCATCTAAAGTGTAAGGAAAAAAATCATTTAGATACAGATGACAGCCTGTTGGAATTTAAAAATTCAAAAAAAAGTAGAAAAGAAATGAAAAAAATGTACAAGTGAAATAATTTCTAGCTAAAATGTAAAACATGCAGGGAAGTCATAACAGATAGCGAAGGTTTCAGCAGCGTCAGGTTTTCCTTTCAGCCTGAAGGGAAGACGAGGGAAACGTGTGCGAGGCCGCAGCGCGCGTTCGCGAAGGCGCCGGCGGCGCGGCCTGCCCCGCCGTCCCAAGCGGCCACGGGGGCTGCCCCGGCGCGGGGGGCTCGCCAGCCTTACCGCGTAAACCCAGGCCAGCGGCAGCACAGACGGGGCTCCTTCAAACTGCTTACACAGTGACCTCGGCACGCCGGAGCCCTTAGTGCCACGGGAGCTGACAAACGATTAATCACACCGAGCAATGATTGATCAACAGTGATATGGCTGACTACGAAATCAGTACAGAGTGCTTTGACCAAGGTTTTGCCCTGCAATCTCCTGGGAGATGCATCTGAGTGGTTTTACCTATGCTGGCGAAACAGGTTATGGGACCAACACTGTGATAGTTGAAAATACCTCGTGAAAAGAGAGTCTTTGAGGACAATGCAAGGAAGCCACACTTAAGTGTCCTAAATTGTTGGTCAAATACACAATAACCAGTACAAAGAAATGCATCTGTGAGAAGAGATTGCCCTGAGGGTCAGACAGATGCCAAGCAAGAACAAGTTATACAAGAATACAAGCGTCAAAACCAAAAAATGACATTCTAAAGCCTCACAACCACAGAGAAAAGGGAAAATTACCCTCCTCTACAAGCCCTCTAGTTCACCTGCTTAACCCCTTCCCCTCCCGAGCACAGAGGTCCTCCCCGAGCCCTTTGCCTTCCTGGTACCAAGGCGGTACACGCACTGCCAGCGCAAGCGTGTTCCTGCTCCCCATCCAGTTTAATCTCCTGTAGGCTGACGGTAGCTGTGTCGCTGCCGTTTCCCACCCGACCCGGAGAACACGGCCGGAGGGCAGGAGCTTTTATAACAGCTACTCCTGTTTCTCCTCGGCAGGTTTCAACATCCTTTTCTAGCAAGCGACCTTGAAACCAATTACACAACGGAGGCTTTCGGAATCCGAAACAACAGGGACGTCCAAGCGCTGAATTGCTGCATGAAACAAAACGCCTCAAAACCAAACTCTCCTCCACACGTCGAGGCTCCTGGCAGTTTCTTCCAGCCCAGTGGCTGCTGGGTCCTGAGTGGTTCCAATGTGCTCCAACAAGAGGCAGCTTTTGGTAGACGATCTAGTTTTATACCTTAATATCCTAGAGGGAATGCGATCCTCTCAGTCTTGGGGCTGCAAACAGACTCCCAGGGCAGCAGCTCTGACTTTCTCCCCGCACCTGAGAGAGGCGATTCTTCAAAGCTTCTCACTAATACACAGCAAATGGGCAAACTGGTTTGGATTCTCCCTACCAGCATGCAGATCCTTCAGCAAAGTAAACACACAGAGCTCGCGTGCTAAATGCTGCCGTCCATGAAATCAGGCAGAAACGTACCGCGCTATTTTGGAACAGCGGTTGGCAGGAAAACATTCATCTTCCACTTAACAAGTGATGCTCTGAAGTGGCTGCACGGCCATCGTGTCCTTAGGGTGCGTTGGTTGGCTTTTTTTTTAAACTGGGAGGGCTTCCTTAGCGACAGCATCACGGACATCTGCTGTTTCGGATTCCAGCGAGAGCACAGGAATGGAAAAACTATGGACTAACTCCTGTATGATGCCAAGATGAACTTGAGAGGGATCTTCAAGAGCGCTAAAGTTCAGCTATTGGTGAAAATTATATTGTGTAGAACACATGGAGGAACTAAACTGTTATTCATCTGATGTGGACAGAAACTGTTATAGCTGATATCATATGAATATGTTACAAGGATAACACTTCATCCTTGTGCTAAGAGCTAAAACACTACAAACTTTCATGATCAAAGACAGAGTTTAAATCTGTACTAATGAGACTCCTCAGGGTCATGTTACAGCCATGTGCAGTTTGCCAGGAGAAGGGAAGAAAACGTACATCCGTGTTCAGATGAACGGGAAATGAGGAGGAGATACGGTATCAAGTTTTGAGCTAAAGATATCCAGATCATCATCTCTTTGAAAAGAGATGATGAGAAGCAAGGTAAGACCGAGAAGCAAGATCAGACCCCTCATCACTTTTCAGTAGGAAGCAGATGCATTTGGATAGCTTTTGAGCAGCTCTAATGATACATAAACATCCCTCTCCAGATTCAGGCGGCTTCAGATTGTGGCCTTCTAGGAAAAAGTCACCATTTCACCTTGCAGTCCCTCCTGCTCCTTAGGCTAACTGCTGAAGGGAAGCGCAGGGCCTGCATACGTAGTCACCAGGCGCAATAGTCCATATGCTTTGTAATCACTAGAACAGATACCTGCTTCTCGCTGGCCACGGCAGTGCGAAATAAAATTCACGCGGAACAACTGGGAGCAGGGAGGGACCAAACGGGTATCTGGGGTGCAGAAATGCACTGAAGTCAGGGAAAGGGAACTTCATTTTAAGGAGGTGCAGAGCATCTGCAGAGTAGAAGAAAAAGTCTTTGGGGCCTGAGAAAAAAACAACAAAAACAAAAAAACACTTTTTCTGGAAAGATGAAAAAGATTTGCCAGTGAGAAGTCCACTGGACCACAGTACCCAGGCTGCAAACATTGACCCAGTGTTATCTCTCCCTGGACCACAGCCAATAATTTGCCTCATTTCTTCAGATTTTGGTGAAAGAAACAATTCAGGGAGCAGCAGCTGCCTATTACAATACAGGCACAACTGAGCGACACAGCAAACCTACTAAAACCAGGACATGCACTGCAGCTGCACAAAGCGAACTCGGGAAACTACCAAGGTGCCTCACCTCCTGTCCGAGAAGAAACAGTACCTCATTCAAGCTGTTCTGCTACAGCCTTCTCCTCTGCTTACTGGAGAGAAGAAACTTGGTGGTGGAGCAGTTCAACTGGGTGAGGGTCAGCAAGGCTCAGGGCCGGGTCCTGCACTTGGGGCACACCAACCCCAGGCACCGCTGCAGGCGTGGGGAGGAGCGGCTGGGAGCTGCCCGGCGGGAAAGGGCCTGGGGGTGCTGGTCGACAGCCGCTGGACACGAGCCAGCAGGGTGCCCAGGTGGCCAAGAGGGCCAGTGGCATCCTGGCTTGTGTCAGGAACGGTGTGGCCAGCAGGAGCAGGGAGGTGATGGTGCCCCTGTGCTGGGCACTGGTGAGGCCGCCCCTCGAATGCTGTGCTCAGCGCTGGGCCCCGCACCCCAAGGCGGCCATGGAGGGGCTGGAGCGTGGCCAGAGCAGGGCAGCGAGGCTGGGGCAGGGGCTGGAGCACAAGGCTGGGGAGGAGCGGCTGGGGGAGCTGGGGGGGCTCAGCCTGGAGAAGAGGAGGCTGAGGGGAGCCCTCCTCGCTCTCTGCAACGGCCTGAAAGGAGGCTGGAGCCAGGGGGGTTGGTCTCTGCTCCCCAGGAACAAGCGATGGGACGAGAGGGAACGGCCTCAAGCTGCGCCAGGGCAGGTTTGGGTTGGGTATGGGGAAAAACTTCTTCCCCCAAAGGGCTGTCAGGGCCTGGCCCAGGCTGCCCAGGGCAGGGGCTGAGTCCCCATCCCTGGGGGGATTTAAAAGCCGGGGAGATGTGGTGCTGAGGGACATGGGTTAGTGGTGGGCTTGGCAGTGCTGGGTTAACGGTTGGACTCGATGATCTTAAGGGTCTTTTCCAACCTTGACGATTCTGTGATTCAAGTCACAAACAGCACAACGCATCGGCCTTTACAGCCGGCTACGGAAGCGAGGCCTTATCCAGGAACCATTGCTAGCTGGTTGGGCACGTTTGCCATAGCCCATTGTGGAAAGAGATGGATACACCGAAATAGGGAGGCAAGGAAGCAGACATCTCGGGTGATTAACACCCTAAAAAGAGCAAAACACAGCAATCAAGTGTCACATCACCCACTTACTGCTCAGTGAATCTCCCCAAAATCAAAAAGTGCTGGCTTACGAAGTCATGCCTAGTTGGAAGGACAGAAGCTGCTGTGAGAATTTATACAAATTGGCCATAATTCAGGGTGAAACTTGGGCAGGTCACTGTGCCTAGCAGTTTAAGAAAATCCACGCTGGCTGAGATGTAACAATTGATGATGGTTCTAAATTTTCTCACCTCTTTTTGTCCCTGCTCAAGAGCTTATTGTTTCTCTTCTGCACCTACACATTCAGCAGAAGAGAGAAGGGCCTTTTAGTCACTACCGGAATACAAGATAATGGCGATACCTCCAGCTATGTCGTGTCTCCTTGTGCTACGCTGCGGTGCCATTGAACTATAGCTTACTTTAGAGCTCGTCCATGCCAGCACTAGACTGTACTGATCCAGTTAAGCTTGAGACACCACTCATCCTTCAAGGAAATAATCCTCCATGTTGCAGCTGGAGAAGGTGATTAAAGAAAACAGGGACTATCCTGCACAGACTCTTTGAATTACTCGGTCTTCTCTCCAATCTACGCGTGGTGCCAGCAGCATCCGCTCCTAAGCCATTCTTGTCAAGGCAATGGAGCCTTAGCAGTGGCAATGCAAAGCTATCCAAGAAGAGACTTGTATGATCCCTACAAGACAGGCTAAGCAGGGCAGATGTTGCCAGCAGTTCTCCAGGACTCTGAACGAACAAGCAGCTCTTCCATCCGCTGCCAGCAGCTGTGGTAAACAGCACTCACCAAACACCTCCTGCTCCCTTGAGGAGAAAAAACTCGACTCACATCATAATCTCAAGAGAAATGTCAGCTCTCTGCTCAGCCTGGCTATTGCTCACTCTCAACCTGCTTAATACCAGGAGGAGGTGGCGGCAGGGCACAGGGACTGAACACATGAAGGCAGCTGTGAAGAATCATCCCAGTGACACAGAGATCATTACTTTCAGACTTTTGTTGCCAAATGCTTCTCAGCAGTAAGATGATGGGATATTTATAGCGTATCTTGACAGCACGGTTTCAAACCCTCAAGTCACACTGAAGCATCATGTCTTGAGTCAACGCTAGATCCTCTGTAAGTGCATTAAATGTTAACCCAGTAGCTTCTGACGATCACAACAAATTTACCTTCAAAACATGGCAAAAAAGAAGGCACAAGGGAAGCTGCCTTCTTTAAAATACCTGGCACAGACCATGGCTGCAGACACACCATCCACATCCAAAGCTGATTTGTCTGCACTCAAGAGGCCAGTTCCATAGACCTAAAAACCCTGCCAGAGGGAGCAGATTCTGCTTTGTAGGGGACTATCCATTTCTTAGCTACTGCTCAGATTATTATCGGGACATGTCATGTTATCCGTGACATGGATTGAACACCGAAGAATAACTATTTTAAAGCGTTTCCCCCCTCGCACATTGATTCTCTCTCAATCTCTAGGGTACTGTCAACCAGAAACACCATTTCAGACTGCATCTGAAAACTGTGTCGTTATCTATGTCACAGCAGCTCCAAAGGAGCTTTCGAGCACCGGGCATACAGGCTACACGCTGCAAAGCTCTTCCGCACGGCATCTGCAGCTATGCAAAGACACAGCGGGTAGCAGGCCACTGCAGGAACCTCTTTGCTGGCATTCCTGCAGATGCTGCGCTCAGAGCTCCACTCCAACCTCTTTGGCTACTCCGCACCGCCCTCTGATCAGCTGCACCATCACCGCTGCTTCAGAGGGACGCCAGCTGCCAGAAACCGCCCCGCGCTCCCTGCGGCAAGTGCTGTTCTTGTTCCAGAGTCCATGCTTGGAAGCAGAGGTTATGAAGCAGCATCAAATATTTTAGTTAAGATTCTACTTCTCTTTATTTAAAACCAGCCTGTGACGATACTAGAATAACGACGACAACTTGGAGCCCCAGATGGGGATATTCCAGGCTGTAATTACAATTAAGTATATAGGAACCCCCAAAACGATAGTCTGCGGTGCAGCACCTGCGCTGTAGGCACTGTAGGATACCGCTCTGTAGTTGCCCTAGACAGCCAAGCTGCACATCTTACGCAGCAAGACGGCAGCAGCCTTTCCGAGACCTGGATGGGCTGTGAACGCACGCACTGAACTTGTCACTCTAAACAAACCCACAGAACTAACGTGATCCTCGCTAGACATCAGTCTGTTTGTACGTTATACCGCTTTCACACACCATTTTATCTCTTACCACAGGCACCTCATTTCATCTGTTACCAATGTGTACTGCAAGCTGTTTGGGCCACACTGCGGTGCCTACCCAGCAAAAGAGGGCTCAGAGGTTCTGTTGCAAAAGCATCACCGCATCAGTCAGTGAAATATTGAATCCTTTGAGACACCACAGCATTAGAGAGGAGAGCATGCACGATATATCAGGATTTATGCAGTCTCTTTATATACTCAATGTGCTAAATGCAACAGCAAGAAGTCATTAAATAAAACTACTTGGAGATCTAACATCTTTAACACAATGCGTGTTGATGCTGAAAAGGCACGAATAAAAATAATTTTGAAAAGGTGTATGGAAAGCAATTCTAGCTGTCAGGACCTGAACTTCAGTATTCAGAATTTCTTCTCCTGCAGCTAAACCAGACAGCTAAAATAGCAAGGAGCTGCTTTCAATTAGACTGCGCATACGAGCCTCCCAACACCGCTGGCACAAAAGAACGTTGGGACGGTTGTGAAATAAGCAATGCGTTTTGCTTTTAGTCGTACTGGGTGTTTGACTCCCGCAGGTACCTGTGGGCTTGATCCTCAACTGCTGCAAACGAGCAAAACTTCAGTGGCTGCGAAGCAGCTTCGCCAGCGTGCAAAGAGCCGGCGTAGTCACGGCTGATCTGCCGGTGGATTATTCAGGGGCAAGAGTGAGGAGCCTTGCCAAATCCAGCGACCATCACCAAGACTGCTTCGGCAGGGTCAGGCATGCGAGAAAGACGTCTCACACAGGGACCGGGATGTTGGCTTTTGATGGGCTACGACCCTGTGTTAGAGGATGAGAGAGTAAAGACGATGGAGAAGGAATACTTTCTGCTGCTTACTCCAACTGAAGGGATTTCTGACTCTAAACAAACCTGCAACATTTGCAGCCTGAACTAAACTTGCCACCCAGCTTGTTCGCACCCCCGATGCTCAACCCATACTGAGAAGAAGCAGAAGTATACACCATTAATTTCCTACTTTGTCTCACCTGAAAAATAAAGAACTCTAGATCAACTAAATGCAAAGAACACTGAATTGCCACTAAAACTAGAAAAGAGAGTCACAGAGCTGCTTGGCAGTACAGGTGACAGGCCAGGACCTCAGATGAGCCAGCTTTCACTTGCAGACATGGGCAGGGAAATCACGAGCTGCCACCTAAGAGGTCTATTAGAGAGTCTGAGCGACGCTCGAGGTAAGAAATGCCAGTATACCACACATGCACCCAAAGAACAACCGCCCCCCATCCCAAACTAACGCTGCACATAGCAGAAGCACGCTAGACTGAAGAGTACCGCTCAACCAGCGCGGGGAGAAACAGGCGCCGCTGCTGTCCACGCGTGCGTTTTCAAGAGATCGGGCTCTCAGCTGCTCTTATGTGTGTCAACACGCGCCGTGGGCAGCACCAAGAAACGAGGTCAAGCAGAAGGCAGCACTGACTCACATCGTGCACGTGCGGGTCTCGAGAGCAGGTTGGTCTCAAGCGCGGAGTACGACTGGTACGCACAACGAGAGCTGATGCTACTGCAAACTTCCGAACACCTGATCTTTGTTCTGTCATTTAAAAAATGTGTCATGGTTTTGAAAAAAGTCATAAACCACTCAAAGGCTGCAAACCTAAAGCTGATATCCTGTATGCAGTAAGCTTAAATGTCAAGTCACATATATATATTTTCACATATGCATATAGCTTTTTAGCGTTTTACTAAACCCAGCCTTTAACCTACTAGTGTTGTGTTTTGCAGAGCTTTTGTTTCAGAGAAAAGAATCTCAGACAGTATCACAGAATCACAGAATCGTCAAGGTTGGAAAAGACCCTTAAGATCATCGAGTCCAACCGTTAACCCAGCACTGCCAAGCCCACCACTAACCCATGTCCCTCAGCACCACGTTTCCCCGGCTTTTAAATCCCCCCAGGGATGGGGACTCAGCCCCTGCCCCGGGCAGCCTGGGCCAGGCCCTGGCAGCCCTTTGGGGGAAGAAGTTTTCCCCAATACCCAACCCAACCCTGCCCTGGCGCAGCTTGAGGCCGTTCCCTCTCGTCCCATCGCTTGTTCCTGGGGAGCAGAGACCGACCCCCCCGGCTCCAGCCCCCTTTCAGGCCGTTGCAGAGAGCGATGAGGGCTCCCCTCAGCCTCCTCTTCTCCAGGCTGAGCCCCCCCAGCTCCCCCAGCCGCTCCTCCCCAGCCTTGTGCTCCAGCCCCTGCCCCAGCCTCGCTGCCCTGCTCTGGCCACGCTCCAGCCCCTCCATGGCCGCCTTGGGGTGCGGGGCCCAGCGCTGAGCACAGCACTCGAGGTGAGTAAAGTGATAAAGGTTTGATCTGGCTCAAGGTGCAAAACCTGCAAGCACAACATTCCCCTTTTCAGGATCTGCAGCCTTTACCATTCCCTTGGCACCAGGCTGTGCAAAAAGACCCCTCGCTTGCAGCAGAAACCATAAATTGCTATTAGGAGCAGTAAGAGCTGAACATGAAGTCTGCTGTAAACATGGCAAGAGGACCAAAGAATTGACATAAGTGCCATCATGAAGCTTCTCATTTCCACCACTATGGCAGCAACTCAAACTGTACATCAAGGACGGAAGACCACGCGAGAGTCCCCGGGCGGGTATTTCAGTTCTGGAGCATTAGGAAACATCCTAAGCAAAATGAGCGTATACTATATGCAAAAAATGGTAGACGTCAGATCCAAGTGTGAAGGGTTGAATGCACTACTAAAATTAACGGGAACAAAACTCCCCACTACTTTCAAAGCTAAAACTACCTCATCTAGCCTAATAATTCACGGGCAACAAATAGTATTAAAAACGCCGTCTGTCTTAGCTCTGTTTCCTGTACAATGATGCATTTTGGCCTTGCTCACCCAAATCACATTCTCCTCTCCACATGTCAGAGAGGGCTCACAACAATTTACATCATCCAGAGCGAGTTATCACTCACGAGCCGCGTGGCAGAAACACCTCTCCTTCCAGATTTTTCCCTCTTTCTAACAACTTAGTAAAAAACTTTTAGCTTGAAAACTACAGGTACTACACAAAGAAAACAAGAAGTTTACACTTGGGGATTTTCTTAGCTGCAAAATAAAATGACGAAACACGTGCAATCTCAGACCTGCTGCTCTAATGGAAGAGAAGACGAGATCAGGCCCAGAGAGGCACGGACAACTCGTTTGAGGGAACAGCTCCATTTAAAAGGAGAAACAAAACAAAAAGAGAGAGAGAAAACGGAAAGGAAAAACACGACAAGATAGCAAAGCAGAGCAAACGCCAAGGTTCTTTTCAAGTATAAAAGGGATAAAGATGTCAGGCACGGGTTATAATTTGAAGAGCGTAACATCTGTGATCCTTTAATGCGAGTGCAGATTAGGAACAAAGCAGGTGAAAATGAGCACTGGGAATTTGGACAGGCGTGGAAAGATTGTCCTTTGTTTAAATCTTTTTAGACAGGAGGACTCTTCTAGCAAGAAAAAAATTGAAAACTCCTGAATGACCAGCAGAGACTTGGTAAGCTGATTACTTTTTACCTCCTCGGAGGCACAGGACTGGCGAAGAAAGCAAGAAGGGGAACGTGGTCCTCCTTCCAAGGACGTGGAAGGTACGTCAAATCTCCTGCCTGCAAATGCCAGAACGCAAGCTGCAGAAGTATTAGTAAGCAGCAGACTGTAAATCCATAGACAATTATCCAGAGACGCAGAATAACAAAGGTATTAACAGTAAAAGCACTGGCTCATCTGTCAAGCAGATCCGCGTGCTGTCTAGAGGATGAGCTGCACACACATGCACCCTGAACAAGTCCAAGGAAGATAAATTCTGTTCCTGATGGTAGGGCTCAACAGAAGGCATGGGGGACACCCTGTGTTTGAACAAGGCCAGGAAGCAATGAATCATTTGCCTCATTTGGCTACGACAATCCTATTTCTCAGACCCTCATATCTGAATGAAGCATACGCACTGTTTTCTATAGTGGGATCCAAACATCCGAGGTTCTGAGGGAAAAATACTTTTCCTAACAAACGCTGCTTACCTCAGGACATAGCCTGAGCAGGCCACAAGAAGTACGGCCCTCCCCGTTACGCAGATGAGGAATGAAGCACAAGTGTATCAGGCTGAAGGTGCATAGAGACCCATAAAATAAGGAGGTGTCTTGAGGTCACCCACACGGCCTCTGCTTCCCTACCACTAACCACAGTACGAGACCTCGGCGCTCCAAAGGCTCACACAAAGCATTTGAGGGGAAAAGATGAAAGCAGCTGAGTATCAGGTTCCCAGCGCCGAGGAAGCTGCTGTCAGATTTATGCTGAAGCAGATTAACAGCAATGCCACGTGCTGAGGAGCAAAACAGCTTCACCGTACACCCACTCTCCCTGCAAAACTTCCAGCAACTGACAGCGAGCACCTGACAGCTCTGCGAAATCCGCACTGCCTCCACACTAATGGAAGACTCCATCTGAACACATCAAACGCGATAACAAAGCCTGCACCCAGCTCAGCCTGCGTGGACCGCCGCTAGATTGAAACGCTACTTTATAATGCCAGCCCTCATAATAAAGCAGATCCTGCTGCGGACACGTGATTTTCACAGGACATTAGAGTGGGATGAAGGGGTCTATATTCAGCTGCCTACTCCACTACACAGTCCTTTGGGCGACCCTGGACAAGTGACTTGGTCTTCATAAGAAAAAGGACTAATAACTTTGCTAAGGTAATGGGAACTTGAGTTTGCCGAACACCTGAAGGATGACACTTACAATCCCAGCCCTGAAATCCCAGGGAATTTTAAGTTCTGTCATGTTGAAAAACTGAAAGCAAATAAAACTAAACCACTTGAAAAATAAACCCATCAAACCCTGGCCTTTAGGCAGTCTGCTAACAAGCTTACAAAGGATTTGCCTAGAGGCAGCCCTTCTATATTAGCAGCCAATCTATTGACGGGCATCTGGTGTTAGGTTTATCCTGCTAATATAGACAACAGGAATGGGGAGAGGTATGCATAGAGCAAAGGCTACCAGTATCTTCCTGACGAGTACTGGTGTCTGATTCTAATACAGGATGCACTGAGAGAGCAAAGAACGCGGCCAGAGAAGCTTCGCTAGCACAAACATCGGCCCCAGGCTGGCTGGGGCACTTAACAGCTAAGCCAGCGGCGTGCTGTTAAACAGCCACAGCAAATTTGGGTAAGACTGGAAAGAGAAAAAGAGGGAGGGTGGGAAGTGGCGGAGGGGAGCCCAACCGTCAAAAAGAAAGTGTTTATTTTGATCATTAGAGAGCATCAGAGTGAATGGCACCTGCTGAGGAACTGCTCCTACCTTTGGGGTCCTTTATTCCCATTTAGGGCCGAAGAATCTCTACCCCAGTTCTAACGACAGGAACAGAAGACTGGAGATCGTTTTGGATAAAACAAATCTTACGGCACTTATTTCCCAGGAATCCAGAAAAGGTAAGCGGCATGCAGTGTACTACGTCAGGCTCTCCCTTCCATTCACGGGAATGATTTCAGCTACCTGAAATGGCTATAGCTTTCCATCTCCATTCCTGATCCCTAACAGACAAAAAAACCTGGTGTCCTTGTTCAGCAGGGAAGGGAGAAAATGAAGAAAGCAGTAGACTAAAAGTGGCAAATACTAAGTCTCGGGGATCCCTACAGTAGACCGAAATCCGCAACGGATTACAAAACAAAGCCTTGCAAGAGTCTATAAGCAAGCATCTCGGATAAATGCCCAAATGCTCAGTGCTGCCCTTGAAATGCAAACAGCAAACCTTTCAGGATATTTGAGTCGCACCTTGAAGAGCGGTGACAACGTCCAGAATATCACAAATGTCTTTAAACTCTACGGAAGGAAGCTGCCACAGCCACGCTAGCTTTCTGCGTCACCAGCAAACGACCTTCAAGCACAGCCCTCAAGCCCCTGGGGGAAATCACAAAATTTGGAGAGAGATCTCCAAACATTTCAAGCACAGGGTAAACAGGGAAGAACAATACGGAAGAATTTTTCCAGACTTCTGGCTTTTAGCCAAATCAAAAAGCTGGGTATGCTTTAGCATCAAGTTTTAGACACATACATCCTACAATACTGACTGGGATCAGATCTAGGGAGATTCTAAACTGAATGGCATTTGGTGATAAGGCAAAGGCGGTGTCTGGCCACAAACTGACCCTGCCTACCTGAACGTCACCATTTTTTCCTTCCTTGTGAAAGGAATTACAGAAGGTTGGGGTTTGTTGGGGTTTTTTCCCCTCTAATGACTAAACTGCCTCTCTTAAAAATACTGAGATGCTGATTCTTATTTTTCACGGAAAACTGAAGAAAGGACAAAAAGATAACGAGAGCTAAACCTCTGTTCCCGCAATGTACCCGTAAGGTTGCCACAAAGGCACGCTAGCCAAAACCGCGGTCCCCCACCTCCCACTGGCCTGAGGTTGCAGCCCTTAGCAGCTGGAGAAGTAAAAGTGCTGAGTATTACTCACTGCCATGACGAGCTCAAAAGGATATTTGTAGACTCGAACTGGGGACTGGTATTTCTGCACCATTTTTACTACACACCTGTAACAGAAAGAAATTGGAAAATTTTAGATCCCTTACACCAACCACCACAATACATTCTAGCGGTTTTCACAAACAGAGCTTACTAGAAGCCGTAACTCTTTCTCACAAATAGAGAGGAGACATATTAGGTAGAATATCTCGCCCAGCATCGCTTAGGAAGCCAGTGGCAGAGGCAGAACAAAAGGCAGGTCTCTGCAGTCCCGGTCCAGTGCTGTGTCCAGCACGCAATAGCGTCCTTTGCTGCTTCCCCACACTGCTGCAGCAAATTCAACTTCGAGCTCCAACAAAAGTCACGATAATTAAAGCACAAAACAGAGATGCAAAGCCAGAATCAATTGTACTCTGAAGAAGGAGCCTGCCTTTGGAGCCTTGCAAAGCTTAAATGGCGATTCTTCCCCCATCCCCCTTTTCTGCATCACATTTGTTATTTACGCAAAATCCCCCTTGTCGAAAGCTTCCACAGCTTCCCATATCTTGGTGTTTTAAATGCTTTTGTGCACAAAGTAGCATTCAGCTGTTTTAACCCACTAAAAGAAAGGAAAAGGAAACAGCAGGCTTAAAGAACAGGCCTGACACTAAGCTAGCAATCACATCCCACTGACTGGATGCCCACTGCTTCCAGCTGAACTAAGGAAAGAACTGCAGGCAATGGAAACAATTCCGTTCTCAGCGTTTCATTTCTCCCAGCCACCTCTCACTGTTCTCATCAGGATTCCTCCCTCAGACTCTCTCGCTGGGGTTTTAACCCTCAAATACGCATCAGTAACCAGCATCTCAAGGAAGCACATAAACCATTAAAAAAAGGTTATTAGGCTGCCTTCTGCAATTCCTTTAGGTTCCTTTCTATCGCTCCCATTAATGCCACCTACAAACATCAGACGCACAAAAGACCGGACGGCTGGTTTGAGACACTGGGCTGATCCCACCCCACTCAAATTCCGCTGCTGAGCAGACACAGCCCTCGGCAACATGACGCAGCGAGGCACAGAACTCAACAGTCAGAGCATTAAGACAACTTATCCCTGACATTTTAAGCCCAAAAATGAAGGTGAAGTGGGAATTAAAAGGCAAACGGCAATAGATTCTCCCTCAGAAAGACTGCTGCAAAATACCACTACACAGTAAAATCTAAGCAAGGGAAAGGGGAAAACGACTCTAAAAAGTTTTGAGTACCTGAGAACTGGGAGGGTTTGTAGAAGGGTCTCGCAATCAGACAGTTACTCTGCAGAGTAACCCAAGAAGCAACGTTGAGGACTTGCTGGGTCTCCAGGAGCCTTACTGGTACTAAAACCCAGCCCACGCAGAACCAGTCAACGCAGAGAGAATGCATCAGCAGAGCATCCAACTCCAACTGAAGCGAGCGGAGCAGGGGCAAGCGAACAGCCGGGAAGCCCGGGCTGCTATCACGTATCGGATACCCGAGCCAAGAGGCACGGGGCACCTTGTAACGCAACGCTGTAATATGCTTATGTAAGCGCGACACCTAGGCCGCGCGGGAACCTTCCGAGTAAGCGCAAATATAGCAAGAGAAGCCTCGTCAAACGTATTTAGCTGTGATCTTGTTCCCCCTTCCGACCTCGCCTGCTAAACCCGGAATTCCTGCACCTCTGTAGGAGGGGGTCGGGGACCTCCGCGGGAGGGAGTCTCAGGACAGACCAGTCTAGAATCGCCCACGGCCCAGCAACGGAACAACGGGATGGCACGAGCTGTGGTTCAACAGCCTTAAC
Source organism: Platalea leucorodia (assembly GCF_965183815.1). Lineage (NCBI taxonomy): Eukaryota > Metazoa > Chordata > Aves > Pelecaniformes > Threskiornithidae > Platalea > Platalea leucorodia. The sequence goes on from NC_138827.1 coordinate 1,793,808, forward strand.
CACGCTGCTCGGACAGATCTCTAGCAGCTGCAATACCTGATTGCCCCAGGCTTACTGCCCCATAGCTGTCGAGTTGGGGGAAGCTTGAGAAAAAGAGGCTGTGACTGTTATACCCACGGGAAGCTGTGGAAGAAAGCCGATAACTCACACCTGCCTTAGAAACCTTTCCTACCTTGGGGAAAGGAGAGCGGCAGACCTTCTACGCCCTCTCCTCAAAACCGAGCTGCGAGACAGTCATTCTGCTTCTCAAAGCAAGACAGACTCCAGCTATAACTCCTGGGGGGGAAAAAAAGTCAGAAAAGGCAGTGAAAGGTAGCTACTCAGTGCGCACAGATACAGATGGATGACGAGTACCGATAGCGGTGCAATATTTTCAGGTGTTAGCACTGGGCGTCTGGGCCATATTAGCTGAAGATGTGCATCCTCATAGGGCTTTAGAACAGACGTGTTTAAAACAGACGTGTTTTTAAAGTCATCTCATGTATTCCACTCAAACTACAAACAGATATGTTCAACCACCTTGTAAAGAAAACCAGAACGAAGCTACACAACTACAGAATACGTCTGCTCCTTCAACATCCATCGCACCACTTCAGCCTCTACAGTGGCCCAGGCTACCTGCTCTACTTCGTATTTACGTCTGGCTAAGAGCACATATTAGGGAACGCAGCTCAGCTGCACAGCGGTGACTCACTAAACTGCAGCTTGGTCCCTTAGAAACCCCGATCCCCAGCTAGAGGCAGACCTGTAGCCACTCCTTGGGTAACACCGGGGAAGAGCATGAGTTCAGCTGGCCAAGCCCAGTGCAGTCTGTAAAAAATCAGCGAGGCTGGAGCCATCAATGCATTGAAGCAACACACCTAGCTAATAATCGCTTTAACCATCCCAATTCGATACTAAAAGCGTTTCAATTATCGCACACCTCAACACAGAAAACAGCGGCAGCTACCACGTTTCACAAAGCATCCCGTGACACGCTGACAGCAGCGCCGACAGCACGGAGACTCAACAGCCTGCGGCTCCCTGCAGAGGCCAGCTGGCCCGCGGACCCCGTTCCGCTACAACCCATGCAGCAATTCACAGATGAACCAAACCCTAGAAGGCAGAGAGTTCATTATAAGCTTCAGATACACCAGCTGGCACTGTACCGGGGGAAGGAGGGCATGGAAGGGGACATGAAAGGGAAGGATATGAACCCCTGATGAACATTTCCCTACTTTGGTAGCATTTCAGAGAAATGGCAAATTCTTAACAAGAAGTGGCGTAGCACGCAAAGCTACCGCTACGTATTAGCCGAGCTTGAAGACCGTGAGGGCTCCCATGAGGAACACACATCACTACACACACAGCAAGGGGAAGAGAGGCAGTGATAGATTTCAGTTTTATTTAGAATCATCCACTATGCACCTGAGGGATTTTCCATATGCTTAACTTTTATTCTCCTATTTGCAGCAGAGGCTTCCTTGACAGAATACAGCCAGATGGTTGGAAATCAAAAATTGAGTTTATATATTAAATACACACAAAGCCCTGAACCAAAGCCCCCAACCCCTGCTTCTCATCCAGGCCAGTACAAACTCATTCAGCTCTTTCCACATTAGAGCTGCCTCTTGGACGGCGGAACTCGGCAGCAAGTGACTTTATTAACTTCTCCCACCTGTGGTGGCTTCTTTTCAGCTGGAAGAGAACAACCGAGCAATTTTTTGTTGTTGTTCTGTTTTTGACAAAGAACTGCTGAAAATAGCAGAATTCCAGACTTCCTCAAATACTGTTACAACATGTGAAAGCCAGCTCGGCACCCAGCTAAGTCGATATTTCCAGTTAGAAAACGGGGGACTCTGCGGGGCTGGAGTCTTTTCTCCCCGCTTCTGGAGGAAGGCGGAGAGGAAGGTGTGTGACATTTCCTCTGCCTGAAACGCCTGACACTTAGGGAGACGTTGACACAGCAGCCGATGCTTTACACACATAATAACAAGATGGTACCAAGCTGTAGGATATTTATGACAGCTCTTTCACATAAGAACTCGAGAGCAAGTCTTTCGCAGCTTGATATAAGGAAGGCTCAAAGCAGAACGGTGCCAGCATAAGCTTTTACTGTCTTTTAGAAGCAGACATCTTCTCAGGCAGGACTTCATCCTACCCCCGAGAAACACCTATGGTGCAGGGGTGAAGCAGCGCGGAGGGCTGCAAGCCAGCACGCTGCTGCGGAGCCTGGCCACGGCTGCACACCTTGCAGAGCTGCCTGGAGTCCTGCTGCGGATTATAAATCAAAGACGAGCAACACAAACATTCAAACAACAACATTCACACAGTCTTTACAGCACAAAAAGGAACAGTCTCTTTGGCCGAGAGGGGAAGAAGAAAAAGGAACAGCATACAGCATTCTGCTCTCAAAGCCTTGTAAAGCGAGCAGTTTCTTCCATGTATGTACCAAAATCAGCTTCACGCCTAATACTTCCACACCTTCACCTCACAAGTTAATTTTCTCACCAAAGAACGACCGCTGACCTCTTACACACAGCCACATACTAAATCCCCGGTATTTGCCACCCTGCAGCAGTAGATAAGCTTTCTTAAAGGAAAGCTCCTCATCCCTCACCCTGCTGCTCCACGGGAAGTCACACTGTGCCATTTTATCCATCAACACTCCAGTCAGTCGTTCAATACTCAAGTCCAATTTAAGAACAGAGCCATGCTTTAGCTTAACGTGTAAAACAAGAGCGGGTCCGGTCACCAGGTCCCTTGACAGTGTAACAAAGCACCAGCACAAAACCGTTTCAGCTTGCCCCGAGTAAAGTTCGCAGCCACCTTTTCTCCGAGCACAGGTATGCTGTCCGTCTGCTGCACGCTTGTTAGCCCAATTAGACAAGCAGTGCCATCAGCACAACCCCCTTCTCGCTGTCCGCAAGCCGATTTTCCTACTTGGAGGAGTTAAGCCAAGTGACCCAAGAACAGCACATGCTTGGTTTAACCCTGCCCTAAAGCCAGTGGGGTTTTATAGAGAAGCTGACCCAAATACATCAATACCTTTAGCAGCAACTTACCAGGGTCAGCCTTCGAGTTTACAGATACCTCAGGGACAGGGGTTTTTGGGTTTTGTTTTTTAAATTAAAGACAGCACCGCTCCTAGGAGCGGCGCGGGCGGCAGGGGTGACGCCGGCAGCAAGGGGAGCCCGCTCGCCGCGGGGCGAAGGGCTGGACGCGCTGCTCTTCGCCGTCTTGTCCAACCCAAGCCATTCTGCGATCGGCTCCTCCACGCTGCGGGCGAGCCCGCTCCGGAGCGGGCCACCGCCAGCCTTTGGCGAGAGGAGATCCAGCGTTTGCCCAACTTCTTCTAAGCAGGACAGAAATCAGCAAACTTTAAAACCGGTTGGGTTTTTTTTTTTTTGCAGTAAAGCTGCCGCGATGCTCAGGCAGCCTGCCGCTCGGCTTCCCACCCGCTCCCCCGCTAAGCCCCGCAGGTTTATGACTAAAACGTCCCTCTCAGACCCCGCTCGCTGCACGGACAACGGCCCCCGGCGCCCCCGCGCACCGGTGCCGCCTCCCCCGGCTCCGCACGACGGGCGCGGGCAGGCAGCGAGGCACGGATAACGGCCGCCCCTCAGCCCCCCCCCCCTCCCCGAGGACCCCCGCAGGAGGGGGAGCCCAGCGCGGCCGCCTCCCTCCCGCCCTCCCCGCCTCCTCACCGCGGGCACGGCGGAGCCCGGCCGGGCCCATACCGAGCGCGGCGGCCCCGCTGCCGGCCCCGTTAGCGCTGCGCCGCGCCGCCAGGCTCCACGCGCCGCTTCAACCGCCGCGCGCGCCGGCCCCGCCCCGCCGCCGGCCCCGCCCCGCCCCGCGCGGCGCCGCAAAGCGCTGTCCATTGTGCTGCGGGGGAGGGGGGGGGCGGGACCGGGGTGGCCCCGCCCCCGCGCACGTGCGCCGCCCGCCGCCATGTCGCCGCGCAGCGCTGAGGCGCGGCCGCGGTAAAGCGGGACCGGTCCCCGGGCAGGAGCACGGGGTGGCTCGTAATCGGTGGAAGGCTTTCGCTTGCGGCTGTTATCTGCCTTGAAAGAGGGGGTGTGCGTGGAGATGAGCGCGTTCCTGGCCTGCGGGCCGGGCTTCCCGGGCTGGCACCTGCCCTTGAGGAGGAGGAGTCACAGAAGCACCGAATCGTTTAGGTTGGACAAGACCCTTAAGATCATCGAGTCCAACCGTTAACCCAGCACTGCCAAGCCCACCACTAACCCATGTCCCTCAGCACCACATCTCCCCGGCTTTTAAATCCCCCCAGGGATGGGGACTCAGCCCCTGCCCTGGGCAGCCTGGGCCAGGCCCTGACAGCCCTTTGGGGGAAGAAGTTTTTCCCAATACCCAACCCAACCCTGCCCTGGCGCAGCTTGAGGCCGTTCCCTCTCGTCCCATCGCTTGTTCCTGGGGAGCAGAGACCGACCCCCCCGGCTCCAGCCTCCTTTCAGGCCGTTGCAGAGAGCGAGGAGGGCTCCCCTCAGCCTCCTCTTCTCCAGGCTGAGCCCCCCCAGCTCCCCCAGCCGCTCCTCCCCAGCCTTGTGCTCCAGCCCCTGCCCCAGCCTCGCTGCCCTGCTCTGGCCACACTCCAGCCCCTCCATGGCCGCCTTGGGGTGCGGGGCCCAGCGCTGAGCACAGCATTCGAGGGGCGGCCTCACCAGTGCCCAGCGCAGGGGCACCATCACCTCCCTGCTCCTGCTGGCCACACCATTCCTGACACAAGCCAGGATGCCACTGGCCCTCTTGGCCACCTGGGCAGGAACCCGCTCAGGGTCTGGGCTGGAGGAGGCAGAGCCAAACAAGACCCCACCCCGCTCATCACAGGGCAGATCAGGGCTTCATGAACTGAGATGCCTCCTCACTTTAGCCCTTGAACTCTATCATTGCACTGTACGGAGGTTTGATTTATTACAGGACTTATTACAAAGTTACAAACTCAGACTTTGGGCAAACATTATCATATCTGAATTCTCCCGACAGGGTAAAAGGCGATCATCCAGCTAAGTGGCGCTGAGGAGGATGCTGGGGTGCGTTCTCACCTCTCAGCCTTTTTTTCTCCCGCCGCCTCTGAAAATCTGTACGCTGTTTCATGAACCTTGGGGAGACTGCACTTGCCCGTGCTTCGGAGCGCGTGGTGAGAGCGGACCCGGTTCGTCACACCGTGAGGCTGTAGCGGATAGTTGTCACCGTCTGGTGAGGGTCCTTGAGGACGTGGCTCTACGGGAGGAAAAGACGCCGACGCTGCAGCCCCTGTGGGGTGGAAGAGAGCTGCTGAGCGGGCGCGCGGTCCCGGGGCAGGAGCAGCATGTGGCACCAAGAAGTGGTGGAGGAGAAGGGGATGTGGGAGACCGGCCCGGGAGCCTTTTGCATCTTCAAAGCCTCCTTTCAAGATCTCCCTAGGGCCCAGCTGCCACTTTGCATGATGTTATTGAAAAACATCGCAATCGCATTTACTGCTGCTTTTTCTTTTCCTGTCTCCTTATCACTTCTGGCTGTAGTAAGCGTCCCCTTATCTGGGCAGGCATTTCAGGAAGCTGCGGCCCTATTTCTGATCAGCAATATTTCCTGAAATGTTCGGCTATCTCAGACCGAGGAGACCAGCCTGACACGGCTCTGTAAACATCGAACCCACAGAGCCGTCAAACGTCAAAGCCCTCAAGGCTGCAGCCTGCAGAGTCAGAGCAGGCAGCTTTTCCTAGAGGCCTCCGCAGAACAGCCAGGCATCGAAAGCCACAAAGTTACCCAAGGCCTGCAACATCTACGTTCACTTTATAAATAAATGCTGTCTTTTCCCATTCAGAATGCAACTTTTTTTTTACAGAGAAATGGTATTTCTCTCCCGTTCCTCGCTCACTGTTAAATTTCCTCAGAGAAAACAGAAATAAAAATAAAATACTGTTTCCACCCTCTTGCTACAAAACTTACAGCAGCCCATTACTACTCCGTGACCTAATAGCAGCAGTTTTCCTTTTTTTCTAGGCATAAAAGCTGCTCAAGATTTTGGCAAGTAACATCCCATCCTTTCCTCTGCTGGGCAGCCCTAGCTATAATTCCCGTTTTCCAACGTATATTTTCTCCTGCTGCCAAGAGGTCGCCTGGGCATTTTCCAGCATCGGTAGGCTACCTTTTCCCCTGACACAGAGCCAACTCTCTCCTGGCGTTCCCAAGGGCCACGAGGTCTTTTGCT